>NC_142036.1:6678041-7289883 GCF_982192425.1 Myodes glareolus | reverse complement strand
AAACAAAATGTAACATGTTTTAAAAATATTAGAACATGACTAGTTGAGGCTCTATGTCTCCCATTACTAAGAGTCTTTGCTAGGGTTAACTTCATAGATTGCATGAATTTTCCATTGTATTTGGTTTCATGAATTCACTATCTTCTGTACAGGGCCTAAAGTGAAAGGATCAGATACCAAAGCAGTCAGAAATCCTTTGACCTACAGTTAGGTTGTCCTGTCTGGAGAGTTTTCTGGGACCGGAATGTAGCCCAATCATCGTGAAAGAGACCAGAGAGACTTCATCCAGAAACTTATGAGAGCAGGTGCACAGTGACACAGCCAAACAATAAGTGGAATTCATGTAGTCATATAGAGGAGAGGAAGAAAATATTGGGGGAACCAGAGTGTAGTGGCAGCAAGAATAGGAGGGGCAGGAGAAAATGATAAGCCAGCGCAGACGGGTGCTGGGTACACTAGTGTTAGTGTGTGGCACCCACACAGCTTCTTGAAACCCTGCCCACTGCTTCCTGTGGCTGCTGCAGTTTGGCAGCTTACCCCAGCGTCATGTGTGTGCAGCTACCTACGTGGCTTCCACAGTTTTCTTGACTCCTGCATCCCATGGGCAACTTCTGTACATCCTTCCTGACCTGTGTCTCTTTAACAAAAGTCTGTTCAGTTTGGTTTTGAGTTCTGCTTCAAAAATCAACAGAGTTTTCTGGCTCATGTTGTTATAAAACCTTAAAAGTATAAGCTAAGGCAGGATTTTAACAGAGGTAAGTCATCTGCTAACTATATATATTTTTGAATTTATAAATCACTTCTAAGATAATGTCTGATAATATCCCCATTCAGGAATTTAATATTTTTTTCATTTCTATTATGAGTGAAATTCTAGGAGAGGTCTATGACCTAACTGGGGTGTATACACTCTTAGTCACAGTTGCTATCAGTTTGATAATTCATATTATATCTTTAAAGAAAAGGTTTGATAATAGAGCCAAGAATGAGAGGCTTTTAGAAATGATACAGACTTTACAGACTAGTAATGGGAAGGTGGCAGAAAGGATTCATACCACTGAAAATGGTAACCATAAATTGAGAGGTAAAACTGATTCCATGTCAATGGGTTATGAAACCATACCAAATGATACTGAGAGATTATCTGAAAGGATTCATACTATTGAAATTGACAATCAAATCGTTAAAAAGTTATGATAAGCCATTAGATCGAACATACCTCCTGGAAGGCAATCTACATGCCATCCAAATAATCTTTAAGGATGAGAAGATATCATTAATGGAAAAATTAAAAAAAACTTGAAATCACATGTGCAGAATGAGAACTAGGAATTATTGGATTTGAGGAAATCATTAGAAATTTTCACAGGCCAGTAGATTCAAACCTTATAAAATACAGTGATAAAAAGATTTGAATCAATTTAGGAACTTGTCAGAACTAGCAAGCAAGGAGAGAAGGTAGAGGCAAAAGACAAGTGAAAATTTAGCATCTCCAGCACCTTTCAGAGTCAGAGATCACTTACCAAGAGTTTCTGCTACTTTTGCTGTTGCTACCTATAAAAAGTCACCAAATACACAATACCCAAAAGGGATCTAGAAGTAGTATCAAAAAGTTACACAATAGCTCAGAATGGACTATAGCAAATATTTACTTATTTGGGGGTAAACTCATAGTAAGGGTAGCTATCCACAGACCTCTGCATGTGCTGATAAATGGAACCAAATCTAGAAAAATGGGAGTTGCACATGTTTATCATCTGCACTTATAGTACGTGAGAATATGCCCTAAATGGCTGGTATCTTAAATGCTATTGTTTGAAGGAGTTCCCACAACAGTTTATAGAATGAAAATGGGAACCTAACATATGAAAACTCTGAAAGATATTAAGCAAGCAATGGTGTCATATGGCATATTTTCACCATATATTGAGGGAGTTGATAAAGTCATGGGCTTCAAGAAATAAGGTTTTTCCACATGATTGGTTTCAACAAATCTCAGCTATACTAGACCATGGGCCACAGCTTCAGTGAAAGAGTTTTTGGAGTAAAGAAACTAAGGCCCTTTAACATCAAAGTAGAGTCAGAGGTTTTGAGGTCTTCCAAGATCAGATTCTTGGTGAGGGCCCTTATTCTGATTCAGATAGGCAAGATATATACAATGATTACATCTCGTCCCTATGCCATACAGCAGTCATGAATGGTTGGGACAAGATTCAAGAACCTGGAAAATAATCCAATTACATACTAAGGTTATTTAAAGCTCAAGAGATCCTTTTAGTTAATCTTTATGAAGATTAACTATAGCTGATAGATAGGGCTCGCATATCTAGAATCCAGAGAAGTACTCATTGAATCTCTGGCTTTTGAAAATGCTAACTTAGAATGCAAAAAAATACTTTAGCCCTTAAATATAGATCAGCACCAACTGATGAATGGATCCTACACAAACCAATATTGAGTCCTTTGACTATATCACTGAGTCTTTTTAGCTAACAGCCCAGACCAGAACTTGGATTAGAATTCCAGCTTTAGGAATTGGAATCTAAATGAAGCCACCTGGGTTTGGGACAACTGCTAGCACTTTCCGCTCCTTTTGCTGCCATGCCCATCATTGCTGCCACTACACCAGAGAAGTCATGAACACCATGAGATATTGGCCCACCGATCAACTGACTGGGACAAATATGGCTAGCAGAATTCAGGGTGCCTCTAGGGACCTAACTTAGGTCGTCTGCATATGTGTTATTGTTGAGGAGCTCGGAGTGCTTGCGTGATTACTAACTGGGAGTAGGTCCTCTCTCTGTCTCTTTTGACTACTTGCAGGACCCCTTTCTTCCTACTTAGTTGTCTAATCAAGACTTTATATAACGGTAAGTGATTCGTCTTATTGTAGCTTACTGTGAACCATTTGTTAAATATCCCTGGGATGCCTGCTCTTTTCTCAGGGGAAGCAAAGAGGGTTGAATGTTGGGAAGAGGGGGAAGTATGGGTAAGAGGCTGGGGGAAAGGGGAATTGTCATCATTATTTATACCCCAGCAATGTTCAAATAAGCATGGACAGCATGCTTACTGCAATTCTCCAGTTGTTCCTATCCTGGGCAGTTCTAGATGCTTGGGTGTGGGAGCATTTAATTGCCCAAGTTTCAGAGATGTAAAGAAAGCAGCTCAAGACAAGTGTCTCATATATTTGTAATTTTGTTGTTGTCGTTATGTTTCTTGCTGACCAAACCTTTTCCAATGTCTGGAATGCAGCCCTCGCTATGGCTATCCACCTCTTGACATCTGAAATAGTTCCCTCCTTTTATCTGAGGTTTCCTCCCTGATAGAAATAATTGTCTGGTTTTTTTTGAAGTTCTGATTATTTATTACAATGTTAAAATCCTCTTGTGCCCTTCCCATGTATTGTATCTTAGTCCTTTATGTTTACTTTCATATAAATATTTTTGTTTACTTCCACCACTCTATCTACCATGGTCTGCAGCTCATTTGGGCTTTCTGCAAGTAGTGATGATCATCAGTAAGATATTTCAGTTAGTGAACATCTTTCAGTAAGGTCTTCTCCCCCATTGTGCTGAAAAGGACCAAGGCCAGAGCAGAAGAAATCCTAGCAGAGGCCCAGAGTGGATTCATAGCACAAATTATCATATCTTCACCTTGAGGTACCTGGACGAAAAAATATGAAGATTTTGGAAAAGACTTGCATATCTGTTACATTGACTTCAGGAAGGTATTTGATAGCATTTGAAGGAAAGGACTTTGGGAAACAATGAGGTTCTATGGGTAAACAGAGAAAACCGTAAGAACACAAGAAAAGACCTATAAAGACACCTTTGCATCAGTCAAAGTCTGTGGAGAACTAAGTGATTAGTTTAAGATAAATGTAGGAGTGTTGTGGGATGTTTCCTGTCATCAGTACTCTTTAATACATTCCTGGAATTCATAATAACAACAATAATGGAGGATGAGGAGATGGACATGCACATAGGTGGTGTGTGAATCAATACTTGCATTTCACTGACAATGAGGGGGAACTGTGGTCAGGATGTAATATATGAGAGAAGAATTAAAAGTTGAAGTAATGTTTAAAATAACATTACAACATGACAAAGAGGGACTGTTGGGGGCCCCATGAAACTTTGGGTCTATTGGCATTTGATAACTGATGAGAAAAATACAATCACTTTGTTTAGGAAGGCTTTTAAAGGTTCCTTATGTACTAGTGAATGACAACATGTTTGTCTACAGCTAGCCCTGACTAGCTAGACTGACTAGGACTCAGTCTGTTATTATGAAAGAAAGAGGTCAAGAAGTTGGAGGAGAGACTTATTAAAAGGTCCTAATGGAAGTCAGTGGGACATACTTGGGGATACACAGAATCACAATATATTTAATACGTGATTGGAAATTTCAAAGAATATAAAATTATTTGGAATTATGAAAATACATTTTTATACATGTTTATAATTTTATACCTTTATATTATACACTCTGCTAAACTTCCCCCCAAATTTCCACCCTTCTTTTTCTTGATATTCCAGTTTTTTGCTATATTCAAATACACAGTTTCATTTATATGTTGCTATATATTTGTATACATAGTTCTGTGTACCTATTCAATTTCTAAAAATTAGAGTCTCATATAATGTCTGTGTTTCAGAGATAATCTTAATTAATACAGTTATCTCCAGTTTGCTACAATTTATAGAGTGGTATAATTTCCTTATTATTTCACATGAAATATTTCTCTTCCGTTGCATGTATATCCATATCTTCTTGATGCAATCATCTAATGATAGACATGAGGTTTATTTCTTTATGTTATTGAAGATAGTGCTGAATAAACAACCATGTATAAACATTTATGAGAAGTGTTCCCTTTAGGTAATTTCAATAAGTTTTTTTTGTTTGCAAACTTATGGAATGGCAATATTAATTGTAAGTATCTAAAAGGAGGTTGTGAATTCTCAAAACTTAGCAGACTTTAAAATTTCCAGTCACCACCATCATTATCACGATCTCCTTCTGCGCATCAATCTGACAACCATGTTACAAAGTAGAACAACTGCCTCAGACCAGAAATCTTTTGTGAGCTTGGGTCCTGATGTAACACCCAAAGCATCTGCAGAGCTGAGGGAAGTTGAGTGGGATGGATTTGTTCAGATAGGAATCAAATTAGAGCTCAGTTTTGTGTGATTTGACCAGGGTGTGCTGCCTCCAACTTCTCCAGCTAGAGTAGGTCCTTATCTAAGAAGTTCATTGCTCATGAATATGCAAATTACACGAATATATTATGGTAAATGCTGGGATGCCCACATCCCAGACGAACATATAATCCTTGCCCTCTCTACAGTCACTGAGCACACAGGTCCTCACCATGGGATGGAGCTGAATTGTTCTCTTCCTCATGTCAGCAACTACAGGCAAGGCACATTCCAGTTCCAAACCTACAGAAGAAACAGGGACTGACGTGACACTGACATCTAAAATGCCTTTCCTCCACAGCTCTCCACTCCCAGGCCCAGATGCAGCAATCTGGGCCTGAGCTGGGAAACCCTGAAGCCCCAGTGAGTTGTCCTGTAAGACTTCTGGCTATACTTTCACTGACTACTTTACTACCTGTGTGAAGCAGAGGACTGCACAAGGCCTGGAGTGGATTAGATGAATTGATCCTGAAGATGGTTAAACTAAATATGCTCAGAAGTTCCAGGGACAGAACATGCTGACTGCAGACACATCCTCTAGTACAGCCTACATAGATCTCAGTAGCAGCAGACCCTGCAGTCAATCACTGCGTGAGACACAGCATTGCAGCCACATCCTGAGACTGTCAGAAGCCCAGGAGTAGCAGGAAGCAGTTCTGGGACAGAGATGACAGAGAATATTAGACTGGAGACTTGCTCATAAATAATCTCTGAGTGTCCATTTTCTGCCTCATCCTCATAGTACTTTAGTTTTCTATATTTTTCATATTACAAACATAAATAATATGATGCTGATTGAACAAGTTCTCATTATATCATACTGTGACATTCTCTTCACCAATGACCATCTCCAGTGACAAGTATGTTCCTTAATAAAATAATAAAAACTGAAAGCTGGGATTATGCTTTATGACAAAATACCTCTGGATTATTAAAAACTGGGCCCTTTGGCAGGGTAACTTTCAATGAAATAAATACAAATTTGGCAAATAAGAGGTCAATAAATAAAGTGTAGCTAAACAAAAACATTTTCATGCTCTTAAATGTTACTTAATATCATATGTATGGTTAAGTCTGGCTTTCTCGTCCAGCAGAAGTCCAGTGTCTTAGAATGTATAAAAATGCACAGCCACATGAGTGTAATTTCTGCAAGTTTGTTTTACTAAAGTACATTTCACAAAAATCATTAAGCCAATCAATGCACTTTCTAATTGAGGTAGGATCTGAGATCATACATTACTCCTAGGTCCCATATTTACTTCCTTCATGGTCTCAGAAACCTATCCAACAGTCTCAAGTATTAACAGAATGTGAACCTATACTGATACAGCACCAACTCTCACAGGCCATTGGATTCCTGCTGGTCATCTTTCCTGTGTAGTGTATTTTTATTTTGTCCAGGTGGAGTGCTTGTAGACATCCATCATCTGTTGAGGTGTGTATCAACTTCATCATCAGTGATGACTGCTACAGATAGATCTCTCAAAACCTAAAGAAAGGAGTGGGTTTTGTGGAGATGTGGAAAACGACTATGTGCAGCTCACCATTCTTCCTTGAATCATCTACTCAACGTCACCTGAGGACACTGAAGACAGACGTCAGAGTCATAGTTTGGGCACTGTGTGAACTCATATATAAACTTGTATTAGCTGATTCTCCAAACCAGCAGGTGGCACTGTAGATCCATCCACCAATGCCTGAGAAATAAAAGACAGCAGAAACTGATAAGGAAGTTGTGCACTGACTGATTTCCTCTGTGGATTCCATTGCCAACATCATTACATTCAGAGACTGTGGAGTAGTTGAAATGTGAGATCCCTGTGCTACAATACCTGAGATCCTCTTTGTTTAATACAATCAATATGTGACATTAAATTGTAAAATATGAGCTAAATTGAAATTAGCCTATTGCCACTGGATAGGAAACTAGGTCATGAATCACTCATTATTATAAGTTAAGAATATTTGGGCCTCAGGATCGTGGGAAATATTTTGGGGGAAATTGTCCCAAAAAGACGCAGTTGATACCTCGGGTTTGTCCACAGTTCTGCAGACCACTGTTAATGAATGGATGACGGCAGTTTCCAGTGTTCTATGCTAGTGTCTGTTGAGGGCAGGATGGTCAATGCATCTTCACAGCATCACTGTTATGGTTGACTCTGAGGAGAACCAGATGGCCCATCAACCATTTACATGTGGGTCAGATTAACAAACATGGATGTGATGACTTTGTTCTCAGTGGGATGGGAGAGCTCTGTCTGCAAAGGTGCAATATTGAAACAGGGAATGCATTTCCCCAGACAGGTTTAGGACTTGAAACTCACCAACCCAGTAACTAACACAGAGAACCTTTATTTTTCTCTGTCCAACAGATTCCTGCTTTGATTGAAGGAAAGCTGTTTTTCATGTGTAAATTTCAGAAATTATGTTTTTAAACACAGTTATGTTCATCTACCCCACAGTGACACATTAATATTCTCTTGTTCACTATCCCTGAGCACACATGTTCTTAGCATGGACTGCAGTTAGATCATTCTCTACCTACAGGTAAGTGTGTTCCCAGAACAGGGTTTAGTGTGAAGCCACAGTATGGGGTTACAAAGGCATTCTTTCCAAATTGTCTACTCTTATATTCACATACAGCAACCTGTGGCTGAACCTAGGAATCCTGGAGGCACATTAAATGTGTCCTGCAAGGATATTTACTCACATCTTCCCCACTGGGTATTGTAGAACACTGGACATGGGATTGAAAGGATTAGGTGGAAACTTCCAAGCATTATGAGAACAAAACATGGACAGAAGTTTGAGGACAGAGCTCCTCTGGATGTAGACACAATGCCTGATACTTCCTACATGCAGCTCAGAAGCCTGATATGAGTAGTCTGCCATCTATTACTGTGTAAGTAAGACACAGTGTCATGACCACAGCTGAGCTGTTTCAGAAACTCTGAAAGAGCAGGAGACTGTCTTGGGATGAGAGAACAGGAAAGGGTAACCTAAAGACTTGCTCAAAACTTGTGATTAAGTATTGATGAAATAAATATTTGACAAAAATTAATACTTATTGCATAAAGAAATTCCTAATCACCATGCTTGCAGAAATCAGTTTTAAATTTGTAACGTTGACCCACGTATCCTCCTGCTATTGTCAGTGTCAACACATGTGTCTGCCATTATTGGGTCAACACTTTGGAACAGAAATGTTTGATCACAAATTAAATAAATGTTTAACTCCTAGGATATTACCAATATTGCTGTTGTGTTATTAAAAATACTGATTCATCAATACAATCAATATTTATGTGCTTTGAGAAATAGATTCTGAGTTTAAACATTTCACATAGTCTTCTCCAGTCTGCATAACTTTCCCTGTAATCACAAGCCTGTTATATATTGTGATACTCAATTTATCCACCTTAGGGGAAGATGCCCTTATCATTTCTCCACAATCTCACAGAGTCCAGGACTTTGTGAATGAATTCTCTGATGAGAACCTGATGTCTCTGTGAATCTAAACTGCTTAATCTGAAAAGTATTTCCCTATTATCACCTATGATAGGCATCAGCATCCCACTAAACTGTTTTCCTTCTTTCCTCTTCCTTCAATACCTACCTACATTTTCCCCAGTTCCCCAATCCAGTCTCCATTTCTATTCAGTGGAGGGCAAGTTTCCCATGGATATCAATAAAACAGCGCATTTTACAAGAAGACCAAGTTACATAACTATAACATATTCAGAGGGCCTAGGTCAGCTCAATGCAGGCTCTGCTTTTCAGTTAAGACTCTGTGAGCACTTATGAGCTTATATTGATTTTTTCGTTTTCCTTGTAGTGGTCATGACACCTCTGGTATCTGCCTTTCTCTCCCCGCCTTCTAGAGGATTCCCTGAGTCTGACTAAAGTTTGACTGTGGGTCTCTTCATTTGTTTCCATTAGCTGTTTTGTGAAGCCTCACTGATGACAACTGGGCTAGGTACCAATCTATGAGTATAGCAGAATAGCGTTAGTATTCACTTCATTAATTTTCACAGTCGTGTGGTTTTATTTTAGGTCATGGGGCTATCAATCTTCTGTATCATGACCCTCCAAACAGGGTTAAGGGTGGTCTCTCTTGCATGCCATGGGACCATTCATTGCTTGACCACTCCCACAATTTTTGTGCCACCTATACCCTGGCACATCATGTACTAAGGGCAAATTGTAGGCTGGAGGTTTTGTGGATGAATCGGTATCCCAGACCGTCCACTGAAAGTCTTACCTGGTTATTGGAGATTGTCAGTTAAGATTTTGTATCTCTCATTGTTAGGGTAACCTTCATAGATTTCAGGGAATTTCTTTTGTGGTTGTTGTCTATCTTGTTCCCGAGATGCTTCCCCAATCCAGTTGTCTCTCTCAGCACTCTCTCCTCTCCATTCTCCCTACACTTGACCCCTTCTGTTCCTGTCCCACTTAAGCGTCACCTCCAACCATGATGTCTATTCTATTTCCCCATCACTGGGCGATTCATGTTTTACCCCTTGATCTCTCCTTGTTACTTTGATTACCTTTGGATTTTAACATGGTCCTCCTTTACAGATAATATCCACTTACAAGTGAGTACATACCATGTTTGTCTTTTGAGGTCATGGTTACCTCACCCAGGATGAATTTTTCTAGTTCTATTTGTCCAGTTTCATGATGTCATTTTTTAATATCTGAGTATTCCTTCATTGTGTAAATGTATCACAATTTCTTTATCTACTCTTTGTTTGAGGGCCATCTAATTTGTCTCCAGTTTCTGGCTATTATGTATAATGCTGCTATGAACATAGTTGAGTAAGTATCATTGTGATAGGGCGGAGTGTCCTTTCGGTATATGCCCGAGGTTGGTATAGGTAGATCTTGAGGTAGAGCTTCCCCATTTCTGGGAAAATGACATATTGATTTCCAAAGTTTCTGCGCAAGTTTGCACTCCCATCATCAGTGAAAGAGAGTTTCTTCTGCTCTATATCCTCTGCAGCATGATGCGTTGCTGTGATTTTAATGTTAGACATTCTGACACGTGTAAGATGGAATCTCAGTGTTATTTTGTATTGGGGACCTCTGAGTGACAGCATCAGTGTCCCGTCAATGTTCATGATGGCTAACAATGTTTAAAAATTTTTAAAGAGCTTCCCCAATATTGAATTTATTGAAGTTTTTTCTTTTTTATTAATTTTTATTGAGCTCTGTAAACGGCCATATAGTTATTTTGATAGTTTCCTTTGCCTTACAAAAGCTTTTTATTTTCATCTGGTGCCATTTGCCTGTGCAGTTGATGCTCTATTCAGGAAATTTTCTCCTGTGCCAATGTGTTCAAGGCTATTCCTGCTTTATCATCTATCAGGTGCAGTGTATTTCGTTTTATGTTGAGGTCTTTTATCCACTTTGCCTTGACTTATGTCTGGGTGATAGATATGGACCTATTTGCACTCTTTACATGCTGACATCCATTTAGACCACCATTTTTGAAGATGCTTTCTTTTTCCATTTTATAATTTTTTCTTCCTTCTCAAAAATCAAGTGTCCATAGGTGTGTGGATTTACCTCTGGGCCTTCAGTTCAAGTCCATTGATCAATCTGTCTGCTTTTATGTAAATACAACAAAATTTTTATTACATTTCTCTACAGAACAGGTTGAAATCAGTGATGGTGATACCTCCAGATGTTCTTTTATTGTATAGTATTATTTTAGCTATCTGCAACCTGATTTCTAAAGTCACTATAGAAGTTTACACTACATCAACATGTGACTACAAATTACCCTTTCCCTACATCCATATCTGCATTTGTTATCATTTATTTGCTTGATTACAGTCATTCTTATTGAGCCAATAATGTATTATCAGACATGTTTTAATATGAATTTAATGGGTAAACTAAAGATTTTGGTTGCAGGCCATAAAGAATCCAATCTTGAACTAAACAGGAAATACTCCATGCTGGTTGTGTTTTCTACTGCAGGAAGGTGCTGTGTAGTCTGCAGGGAGAGAAAGACATCAATAATCTCACAGAGTACCAGGCCTTGCAGTCCTCTCTATCAGCCTCCAGGTAAGAGGTACCAACTAGTGGTTCCTGTTACACGCTGAATAACAATTTGCTAAATAGAATTGTGACCTGCTCCATAGGAAAGACTTCATCCCAGGTGAACTTGTTCAAAAACTCATGACTAGGAATGATATAGCCCAAGTTGACCCTAGTTGTATTACTTATGGTCATGTTGTCTAACTGCCTATAAATATACATGTTTATATATAATAGATTAGTGCTGCTTTCAGTCTTGATCATGAAAGCATCTGTATGCAGTGTGCAATGATCTTTGTACACATTCATGACTGGTCAAATTGATGAGAACGAATGACTGAGTGAGTACTCAGCCACAGTGAATCCTCTTTTTCAACCTCCTCCCTTCCTACAACACAGGTGGAGGAAGGACACCCCATGGATCTCTGTAAGTTAAAATGATGTTAGGATTGGAAGAATACGTAAGAAGTTAGAATCACTTTTTTTTTTAGAAATATGGCCACTTGATGGTTACTCATGACCTAGTAGATAACACGCACCATATCCATATAGACAGCTTTTATTAGACATAATGAGTTATTCATTAATAAAACAAAAGAGATCAATATGTTAGAAGAAAGACCTTTTTTTGGGAGATCTTAAGGAGAGCAAGAGGCATATAGTGTGTGAGAATATGATCAAGATATATTGAATTCATAAATGAAAAGTTCAAGGGATGAACAAAATCCTTCTGAAATAGCAATATTCCATATGTTTAGAATTTTCGTATAGGTGTATAATGTACACTGTACATATTTAACCTATAAAGTCATTCTAGCATTTTCTCCCCCACCACATCTATTTGCCACTTTTATTTCATTGGACATTTTCAGTTCTATGTCCTTACAAATGTGCATTCACAATTATTTCTAACTATATGATATCTAAGGACTACAAATTAAACTCAGAAAATATCTGTTTCTGAGAGGGTCTTAAATTACTTAATAATGTCATCACCAATTGCATTCATTTTACTCAAAGTGACATAAGTTCCTTATACATTACTGATGAATAGACCATGTTTTAAGCATATATATCATGTTTTCTTTATACAGTCATTTGTTCAAAGACATATAGTTTGTTTCTATAATTTATCTACTGTAGACAGTGCTGCAATAACATTTGTGTACAAAAATTTCTGAGACATTTTCACTTTTAATCATTTGTGTAAGTGTTTTAGAATGCAATCTTCTGGAAAACACTTGCTAATGTAATGTATATGAACAAAGACAAGAAGTTCTCTTAATTTACTAGTTTTGAAATCCTTTTCACAACTACTAACTGTAAATCTTTTGTCACAAGAGGAACAGCTGTCTATGGCTCAAGTCACATTGTAAACTGTGAGCTTATGTTTTGATGTTACATCCACAGGTCTACACAAGACTTGGGGATATAGTATTTGCTTCATTTATGCAGACAGGATTAGAACTGGACTTTGGCATCCTTCTGCCTGACCCAAGGTACCCTACTTCTTTCTTCCAGAGCTGTACTATGACCTTATCTAAGAAATACACTGTTCATGAATATACAAATCACATGGTAAATATAGAGATGTCCACACCCCAGAACAACATATGGTCAGTGCCTTCTCCACGGTCACCGAGCACACAGGTCCTTACCATGGAGTGGAGCTGGATCACTCTCTTCCTCATGTCACTAACTACAGGTAAAGGGGCATTCCAGTTCCAAATCTGAAGAGGAAACAGGGACAGAGGTGGCAATGAAACCTAAACTGTCTTTTCTCCACAGGTGTCCACTCCCAGGTACAGCTGCAGCAGTCTGGGCCTGAGCTTGTGAGGCCTGGGACCTCAGTGAAATTGTCCTGCAGGACCTCTGACAATATCGCTAATTACTATATTAACTGGGTGAAGCAGAGTCCTGGTCAGGGCCTGGAGTGGATTGGAGTTATTGATCCTGAAAATGGTAATACTGAATACAATCAGAATTTCCAGGGCAAAGCCACACTGACTGCAGACACATCCTCCAACACAGCCTACATGGAACTCAGAAGCCTGACATCTGAAGACTCTGCAGTCTATTACTGTGAGAGACACAGTGTTGTGACCACATCCTGAGTGTGTCAGAAACCCTGGAGGAGCAGGAAGCTGCCCTGGGACTGGAGATGACAGAGACGACTAGCCTGAAGATTTACACAGAAATAATCTTCTGAGTGTCTGTTTTTCTGCCTCCTTCTCTATAGATAAAATGATACTAATTGATCTCCATTTACATGTTCTCTGTAATAAAACCCTAAAGAAGGGAAAACTGTGTTAATGCATAGTGACAGAATTATCTCTGGATTTGAAGGGACTTGAACTTTTTGGAGTAGCTTTGAATAATGTATAATATGAATTTTACCAGTAATGTTCACATAAACAGCATCTGACCAAACCAAAACTCCTCTCACAGTCTCAAGTAGCATGATTGTGTGTTTTTAAATTCTACCCGTGTTGTGCAGCACAATTTCAGTTTCTCAGAATGGAAGAGATATTTACATCATAATGTACTACCACATAAGTGTAAGTCTTATAAGTTGACAAAATATCACTAATTACTTTTCATAGAACTGATTTATTTACCAAGTGTGTATTCATGTTAAGAATAGGATCGAGGTTATTCATATTAATATGATCTTAAGTTTACTGCTTTCCAGAACCACTTCCCTGACCTAGAGTCTCAGGTTTTTACAGACACTGACCTTCTCTGACATGCCATCATCCTTCATGTTCCTCTGGGTATGTTGAAGTCACTCTTGTTCTATAGAGTGGTTCGTTTTGGATACCTGGGCTAATAATAATCAACATGGAATTCTGTGGTACTTGATAATCTCAAGGGGTTGATTCATTAAGAAATCTCTGTAATATAGAATAGTTTGGTGTTTTCCTGTAAACAACATAAATCCCCTTGAATTATGAATGTTATGTACTGAATATCGATGTCATAATCTTTATATGTTGTGGTAGGTAGGAATCCCATTGGCCTATTTTATGTTAGAAATCATTAAACCTGTGCTGAATTTAAAATACTCTTTGAATTTAAAATTCTATCTTCATAAAGCACTCTCCTGTCTCCACCAACAGGAAAGCATTAATGATCAGCTTGCAAGGGAATCTCCTGATTCTGTCCTTCAATTGAACAAGACTCATTAATGTAAGTCATTAGTCAAGTGACTGTGAGACCTTGATTCTATCAGTTGTCTGTTGCATGCTGCAGAGTCATTTTGAAGTGCCCAAACCCCTAATACTGCAAACTTAAACACCTCATACTCCCGACTCTGTACAGCCACTGTGGAATCAATGTGACTGCTCCAGAGGAAGATTGGAATTGACCTACCCCAGCATCCAGCTGTACCACTCTGGAGCATTTATCCAAAGACTCTACATCCTAATATAGATGCTTACTCAATAATTTTCACTGCTACTCTACAGATAATAGCCAGAAATTGGACCAAGCCCCATTGAACTTGTTATCACCCTCTCCAGTAATCTTATTTTTCTTGTGGAACCATTCTACTCCCTTCCTTTGATGAGGACATTTATGACAATCTTTCAATCTCACTGAGATCTTGCCAGATATACTCCTGTTTCAATATATATAATATTTAATCATAAATGAAAAGTCATTGTGACATAGAAAAACCCTGGAAAATGAACCAATGGTAGGTGCAGGTTTTATTGCCTATCCTTCCATGAGGGTTCAGTGCCTCAGATGGTTCTCAGCATTGAGAGTTTGGTTTCTTTTTACAGTGTTACTATAACTTTGTGGTAAGTGCAAACTCATGGTTTAAGACACATCTTATACATTTAAATAAGAAGATAGTTTATTCCTAAAACAGAGTTGATAATTTTTGATATAGATTTCTTTAAAGAAAACATTTTACTCAAGTTTTTCTCTATATTTTAAGTCATGTTCATATCACAAAGTCACTGTGAGAAGGTGTTCAAAATTAGGCAAATCATAGGCTTTCTTAACACTAAAACATCCATAGTGACAAGAAAAAGAGATTACACTGTGGTTTAACATCACAGCACCAGTGAATAAAATCCTACTCCCTGTGTAGTGAATTTCAGTGTCTTCTGTATTTCTGGCCCTCTATAGTTTGCTTGAAGTCTGAGAGAAATGTGCTAACTAATCATGTCTTTGCCTACAGTTTATGTTTTCTGTTGGTGCTGTTTTTAAAGAATCAGAGGTCAGCATAAAGATGAAGATAATAGGTTCACCCTTTGGTCTGTGGGGTCCTTGGACCTCCAAGAGTCCTGACCCCTTACTGAGGACAACCTTTCAGACCCATCGGTGGATGGGTGCCATCCAGGGTCAGGGCAGAATGTCTTGGAAAGGAGCACTGGGCTCCTTGAATTCCTGCTGCAGGGGCTTCTTTGTTCCACACATCCCTGCCCCCACTCCTAAGTCTGCCCTATTGCCTGAGAGATACTTGGCCCAGGAACAATGCCTACTCCTGCACTGAGGCTATCCACCCAGAGGGGAACAGTTCCTGCTCCTGTACTGAGGTTATCCACCCAGAGGGGAACAGTTCCTGTTCCTGCACTGAGGAGATCCACCCAGAGTCATTCACAGCATAGATTGGACCAAGATGCCAAGACTCTCCTGGATGCAATTGAAGGAAGAGATTGGCAGGCACCAATACAAGAATTCCTCCAACAACCTGAAAGGCAACATGACAACACCAGATTCCAGGGATCACGCAACAAGAAGACTTGAACATTCTATTCCAGAAGAAAAAGAAATCAACTTTAAACGTAACATTATAAAAATAATAGAGGACCTTAAATAGGAGGTAAAAAATTGCTACAAAGAAATGGAGAAGACAAACAAAAAAGTAGAAGAAATAAATAAATCTCTCAAACATATCCAAGAAAACCAAGATAAAGCAAATCAAACAGGTAAAGGAAACAGTTCAAGACTTAAAAAATGAAATGGAGGTAATGAAGAAAATGCAAACCAATGCAAGGCTGGATATGGAAAATCTGGGTAATCAATCAGTAACTACAGAGACAAGCATAACCAACAGAATGCAAGAGATAGAAGAAAGAATCTCAGACACTGTAGATACTATAGAGGAAATAAACTCATTAATTAAAGAAAATAACAAATCCAACAAATTCTTAATATAAAACCTCCAAGAAATCTGGGACACCTTGAAAAGACCAAATATAAGAATAATAGGGGTAGCAGAAGGAGAAGAATTACAGCTCAAAGGCCCAGAAAATATATTCACCAAAATTATTGAAGAAAACTTTCCCAACCTAAAGAAGAATATTCCTAGGAAGGTACAAGATGCATACAGAACACCAAATAGACTGGATCAAACAAAGCATCCCCTCGCCATATAATAATCAAAACACAAAACATATAGAATAAAGAACAAATATTAAGAGCTGCAAGAGAAAACAGTCAAATAACATATAAAGGGAAACTTATCAGAATTACATATGACTTCTCAATGGAAACCATGAAAGCCAAAAGGTCATGGATAGATATGCTGTAGACAATAAGAGACCATGGATGTAAGCCCAGATTATTATATCCAGCAAAGCTTGCATTCACCATCAATGGAGAAAACAAGATATTCCAGGACAAAAACAAGGAAAATCACAAACCAAGGAAACCAACAACACCCATAATAACACAAGCATCTAACAACCCTTCACCAGCACAACTCAAAGAAGGGAAGCACACAAACACTAAAACCAGAAAAAATAACTGGAGTTAGGAACCACTGGTCATTAATATCACTTAATATCAATGGAATCAATTCACCTATAAAAAGGCACAGGTTAAGAGAATGGATACAAAAACAGGATCCAACATTCTTCTGTTTACAAGAAACACACCTCAACCTCAAAGACAGACACTACCTCAGAGTAAAGGGATGGGAAAAGGTTTTCCAATCAAATGGTCCAAAGAAACAAGCCGGTGTGGCTATACTAATATCTAACAAAATTGCCTTCAAACTAAAATCAATTAGAAGAGATGGAGAAGGACACTTCATTCTCATAACTGGAACAATTCATTAGGAGGAAGTCTCAATCCTGAATATCTACGCACCTAATATAAAATCACCCACATATGCAAAAGAAACATTAATAGAACTCAAAGCATACATCAAACCCCACACTCTAATAGTAGGAGATTTCAACACTCCTCTCTCACCAATGGACAGGTCAACCAGACAGAAACTTAACAGAGAAATAAGAGAACTAACAGATGTAATGAAGCAAATGGACTTAAAAGATATCTATAGAACATTCCACTCCCAAAGAAAAGACTATACCTTCTTCTCAGAATCTCATGGAACCTTCTCAAAAATTGACCACATACTGGGTAACAAAGCAAACATCCATAGACACAAAGAAATTGTGGTAACCACCTGTATACTATTGGATCACCATGGAATAAAAATAGAATTCAACAATTTTATCCTCAGAAAGCCTACAAACTTATGGAAACTGAACAGTCAACTACTGAACCATCCTTGGGTCAAGGAAGAAATAAAGAAAGAAATTAAATTATTCCTTGAATTCAACGAAAATAAAGACACAACATACCCAAACCTATGGGACACAATAAAAGCAGTGCTAAGAGGAAAGTTCATAGCACTAAGTGCTCACATTAAGAAAACAGAGAAAGCACACATTAGAGACTTAACAGCACATCTGAAAGCACTAGAAAAAAAAGAAGCAGACTCACCCAGGAGGAGTAGAAGTCTGAAAATAATCAAACTGAGGGATGAAATCAACAAAATAGAAACACAGAAAACAATCAAAAGAATCAATGAAACAAAAAGTTGGTTCTCAGAGATAATGAACAAGATTGACAAACCCCTTTCCAATCTAATCCAACGGCATAGAGAGAACACGCAAATTAATAAGATCAGAAAGGAAAAGGGGGACATAACCACAGACACAGAGGAAATTCAGAGAATCATTAGATCTTACTACTGAAGTCTGTATGCCACAAAATTAGAAAATGTAAAAGAAATGGACTTTTTTTAGATAAGTATCATATAACAAAATTAAATCAAGACAGGGTGAGCAGTTTAAATAGACCTGTAAATCACGAAAAATTAGAAGCTTTCATCAAAAATCTTTCAACCAAAAAAAGCCAAGGACCAGATGATTTCAATGCAGAATTCTACCAGAACTTCCAGGAAGAGCTAATACCTATACTCCTTAATGTATTTCACAAAATAGAAACAGAAGAGTCATTGACAAACTCTTGTTATGAAGCTACAGTTACCCTGATATGAAAACCACACTAAGACTCAATAAAGAAAGAGAATTACTGGCCAATATCACTCATGAACTTTGACACAAAAATTCTGAATAAAATACAGGCAAGCCGAATCCTAGAAAACATCAAAGAAATTATCCATTATGATCAACTAGGCTTCATCCAAGAGATACAGGACTGGTTCAACATACAGAAATCTATCAATGTAATCCATCATGTAAATAAACTGAAAGAAAAAACCTTGTGATCATTTCATTAGATGCAGAAAAAGCATTTGACAAAATTCAACACCCCTTATGCTAAAGGTCTTGAAGAGATCAGGGATACAAGGTTCCTAACTAAATATTATAAAAGCTATATACAGCAAGCCAAGAGCTAACATCAAATTGAATGGAGAGAAACTCAAAGCCATCCCACTAAAATCAGGAACAAGACAAGGCTATTCACTCTCTCCATACCTCTTCAATATAGTGCTTGAAGTTCTAGCAATAACAATAAGACAACATAAGGACATGAAGGAGATTCTAATGGAAAGGGAGAAGTTAAACTTTCATTATTTGTAGATGATATGATAGTGTACATATGCGACCCCAAAAACGCTACCAAAGAACTCTTACAGCTGATAAACACCTTCAGTAATGTGGAAGGATTCGAGATCAACTTCAAAAAAATCAGTTGCCCTCCTATACACAAAGGATAAAGAAACAGGGGTGGAAATCAGAGAAACATCACCTTTCATGATAGCCACAAATAGCATAAAGTATCTTGGGGTAACTGTAACCAAGGAAGTGAAAAATCTATTTGACAAGAACTTTAAGTCTTGGAAGAAAGAAATTGAAGAGGATACAAGAAAATGGAAGGATCTCCCATGCTCTTGGATTGGGAGGATCAACATAGTAAAAATGGCAATTCTATCAAAAGCAATCTATAGATTCAATGCAATCCCCATCAAAATTCCAACAAAATTCTTCACAGACCTTGATAAAACGATAATCAACTTTATATGGCAAAACAAAAAATGCAGGATAGCCAAAACAATCTTTTACAATAAAAGTACTTCCAGAGGCATTACCATCCCTGACTTCAAACACTAGTACAGTGCTACAATAATGTAAACTGCTTGGTATTGACATAAAAACAAAGATGTTGACCAATGGAATTGAATAGAACACCCAGATATTAACCCACTTTCTATAGCACACATTTTTTTTCTGTGAAACTCCATTTCAGACATTTAACCATACAAGCACACAAAATCTTACATAGTGATGTTGGCTTCTGCTCTTTCCTGTGGTCACTGTGTTACAACGAGGAATTGCTAGAGTTGGATACATAAAAGTGTCACCAGGGTGAAACCTAGGTTTGAGAGGGACATTGATAATTATGTAGGCATCACATAAAATCAATTTATGAAACATCTATTCAGCATCTCCAGTTTAATCAAAAGCCATTTACATATGCAGATGAACACTGTATTTCATGCCTATATTACAAATTAAACCAGAATGTGCAACTTCAGTGCAATCTGTGAGAAATCAACTTGCAAAGGAGAAAAGGGCCAGCAGGGGGCACAATGAAGCTAAGAATTCCCATTACGGAGATGGGGTGAAGTGTGGAGAGGATTCTGTATCCTTTGTGGTTTCCTTTCTTAAAGTCTGTTAACTGACCTGGACCAGCTGTGATTGACATATAATGTTTCCATGGTCATACACAGTAAAGATTGCTTGTCAAACTCCTCACGGGTTTGTACATTCTTTTAAAATTTTATTCAGTTTTATTTACTTTATACACTTTAAAAAAATGTACAAGATTTTCTGATTACTGAATCCCCTCCCCAATTTCACACAGTCTCCTCTCTGTAGAAAGCAAACAGTCGAAAAAGAAAAATTAAAATAAAAAGCATATATGTAGGAATAAAAACAGGAACTTACATATATTTAATCCATAACACTAAGACTGAAACTATGTTATATAGGTAAAAGATGAGTAAGATTGAAAAAATAATGTACAATGTGAAATCAGAGAAAATATCTGTAAAATATTGCTTTCATTCTGTGTTAACCGTCTACTGCAAGACTTGTGTCTACTCCTGAGTGAAGTAAGTACACCCAATAATATTTCATCAGAGAAAACACACATTTCCTTTGCAAGGAAGTATCAATTATGGAACTTCTTGGTTAGGGGAGGAAAGCATGTGTCCATGTTCTTCTCTCAACATTGGGACCCCGTTAGGATCGAATCTGTGCAGACCCCTCATGCTTTCCAGTCTGTGACTTCATATGTGCCTCAGTCCTGTGGTGTCTGGAAGACACTCTTTTCTTGGAGTTATGTACCACTGTTAGCTTTTAATATTTATTTATATTTTAAATTCTTTCTCAAAACAAGGTCTAACTATTGAGCTACTATAGACAAACAAGAACATTGGCAATACCCCATACTGTTCGCAACACCTGTGGGTCCTCACTGATTATTAAATCATAGAGAACTGTCTTGTGCCCACTGAAAAGGTGTTCATTAATACCTCTTGGTTTCTGGGAGCGTAAAGTTCACCCATGCAGGTATCTGTGTTCAAATATTCATTAGTTAATTAGAAACCAACTTTGTACTAAACAGAAAATTCTCCCTGCTGGGTAATTTTTCTTGTGTAGTAAGTAGCTAGGCAGCCCAAAAGGAGAAAAAAAGACATCAAGGATCTTATACAGTAGCAGCCTTCATCATCTACAAATGTCATATATGAGCTGTCTCACTCATATTTCTGGAAGCATATATCTCTTATATCCATAGAACACGATCTGAAAAACAACAGAGACAATGCTAACAATTAAATGACAAGTTTATCTATATCTCACTATTTTTCATTCAATTTTTTAAATATATTTTTGATAACAATGCTATATCATCAACAGATCCATAAAACCACACCAAAATCTGAACACAAATTCATTCAGTCAACAGATAGAAAATTCCAAATGTAAAACTAGGGACCTAGGAAATCTTCCTTATTTCCTGAAATTTTGTTATAAAAATAACATTATGATTTACATTTTTCTTATTCCATAGTCCACTTTTCTTTACTTTCATGTTCTTGCTTTATTATGTCAAGAAAATACATTCTATATCCTTTACATTTATATGTTTATTATGTTTCAGGAACCTCATTTTAATATGATTTTCTTACAACTTAAATTGTGTTTCTCTTACACCAACACTTAGTGTCTCCATTTTGCAAATGATTTCACGTTTGAAACTGTCTTCTGTGTTTTCCTAATCTCCTTTCATTTTTTTTATATTTTAGCATATCCTTGACCTTAATTCATCAAGCCACAATGGCCAATTTTAAGTCTCTTGGTTTATATAAATTAAACACATGAACATAATATTTATATCTTGCAATCTCATATAAATGAGTGCCACTGACCGGCTCAGGTGAGCCACTCAGACCATGGGGGAACAGGATGAAGGGACAGGAGATTTCAGAATATGGCGAAGGAAATGACAGACAGACCACTCTCAATGTATTTGTGACATGCTGCTGCGCTTTTACTTTTTCAGTGCGGGGCTTTTATATTTTTACAAACAAAGAACTTGGCAAAGGCATACATCATCAGATCATAAAATAGAAAAGAACAGCATAAGACAGTTTTACAAAGAGAATCTTTAAAGATGCTTTGGCATGAGTACAAGGACTTTTGCTTCCTCACATTCTGTAAAGTTAGCCTTTTTTCTTGTTTTTAGAGAGGCCACTGTTCTTAAGTTAGGCCATCTTTATCAGCTTATACCAGGTGACTGGCTGGGTTTAGCTAAGTGACCTTGTATGTCTGGGTGAGAAAGAAGAAGGCTACTATCTTCCTGGAAAAACTTTCTGCTAGGAAACTTTAAAGACATGATCTCAAACTTGTCTTAAACTCATCTCATACCATTATTCTCAACTCCCTTCCCTTCCCAACTCTCAGGGTCAGATGTTGTAATTAGCCTAGATTTACTGGCCATAAGGAAGGCTGCATAGGCCTCCTGTTAAATTGCATGTATTTTCCCAGGTAAATTCCTAGTATTGTTTTCCTGTAGAAAGTTTCTAAGGTTTTTCCTAGTAAAATTAACTCCTTTTGTTCCACATCATCAAGGAATTATCCTAATGATGACCTTGCCAATTCCCAGAACTGGCTACTTCTTCTAAGGCTTTAATGAATAGTGGGGCAAAGCTCGAAATGTTCTCAACAGTCTTGTTTGTATCGGCAACTGCCTGGAATAGTCTGATCTGTTAGCAATATGGAAGGATCACAAAGAACACACAGACAAGGGAAACGACAGACATATGGCACCAAGGACAGTCAGGTTGAGTCAGTACGGGTAGCAATTACAGATGGCATCATGACCACAGCTGATTGCCAAGGGCCCGCATGGAATACAGCTCTGAGAAGCACAGATCCCAATCCTCCGGCAACACTTGCCCGTCCAGTCAGCATTTCTGCTACACTGGTGAGACAGCCGTGGATGTAGCAAATGACAACATGTAGCATTTGTCTTTATGGTGTAGGGTAAACTCACTCAGCATATTTTTTCACTTCCATCCACTTATCTATAGATTTCTTTGTTGATATTTTATTACTGCTTATTATTCCATTGTTTATACAACCAACATTTTCATTATATATTTGTCCTTTGTTGGAAATATTGGCTTGTTCCAACTTCCAGCCTCTGTGAATAGGACACCAATAAACATTGACGCATAACTTACTCTTTAATAAAATATAGAGTTATTGAGCACATGATTGGGAGGGATATGGCTGGGACACAGCATAGTTGTATTGATTATTTTCTCGTGAAAATCTACAAATTAATATCCCGTGTAACTACACTAATTTATTCTTACACCAACCAGTAAACAGTCTTTCACCAGCTCATGCCTGAATTTGCTGTACTTTGTTTCCTTGTTTATAATCATTCTCAGGTAAAAAGAGAACAACCAAGTTGATTCAATCTATATTTCACTTTGAGTTGAGGACTTTAGTTTCAGAGCATAGCAAAACCAACCTTGAACTGAATAGGAAATGCTCCCTGCTTGGTAAGTTTTCTAGTGCAGAAATGTGTTATGCAGCCTGAAGGGAGAGAAAAGGCATCAATAATCTTACACAGTAGCGGGCCTCTTGATCTACAATATCAGACTTCAGCTAAGATATATCCACTGATGCCTAGTAGTTATGTAATAATGGAATACTTTTTACTTGGATTTGTGGTCAGTTTCATAGAAAAGTATTCATCATGGTAAACAGGCTAAAAATACCCATGACTGGAGATGACATACTACTTACCTAGTAGATCCTACTTGTATCACTAATGTCCATATTATTAAATTGTTGTAAAAATATCTATGTCTATTCCCAGTAAGTTGATGCTGCTCTCAGCCTTGATCCCAGAATTTCTTCTGTGCTGTGTTTCATGATTAACACAGACATTCATGACTATTCAAAGTGCTGACAATGAATGTTTGAGTACACAATCTCAGATGAATCATTTAATATCCCACTTAAAGCACATTGACCATCACAAACAGGCACTGGAGAGAATGGAAGATCCAGAATATAGGGCAGAAAGTCATGGAATTCTAATGTTACTACTTGACTTGACCATTGCACATATGAGCTAACAGTCACTATAGTTTCTAGCACAAAACATGAACAAATCCAGTCAAACACAAAGACAGACTGAGAGCCTGTGAAATTGCTGAGCATGTAAAGGTGTCTACTGGGAGTCTTGACAATACTATTTTGATTGCTTGCAGCCACATTGTAGAATACAAAAATTTAATTTCTTAAATTACCCCAGGGTCAAATGCATCCCCCTTTAGTGCATGTGTGCACTGCTCTCACCATTAAACAAAATGCAATAATATTTTAAAATATTTCAACATGATGAAGAGGGACTCATGAAGGTCCACACAAATTTGAAAGTCTGTTTGCTTTTCAAGAATGATGAGAAAATTATAGTCACTTCTCTTTGTATGGTTTCTGTAGGTTCTCTATGTACTTGTGAATGATCCCACCTCGATGTGTGCATATAGCACTGATTGGACTCACTGTGTTAATGAAAATAAGAGTTCAGGAGTTTGGGAAAGAGATTAATTGGAAGGTCTCAAGTGGAGCCAGAGGGACATATTTGTGGCAGATTTGATCATACTATATATCATACATCAATAAACAATTAAAGAATAAGAAAAGTCATCTTGAAAACTAAAACTATTTTATATATGTTTAGAATTTTCCCTCAAATTGATATTGTATACTGTGTAAATTTCCTGAGAATCTCTACTATTTTAATTCTTGACCCACCTGTTTGTCCACTTATGCTAGACAGTTTCTTTTAAACATATTTATGTATTGGTATATGCAATTGTTTTGTCACAAAATATAAAAACTAATAATGAAATATGCTTACAATGTCTACATTTCTAAGTTGATCTTTAACTAATATAGCTATCTACAGTTGCATTGAATTTCCTGAGAGTGATGCTATTTCTTTATTACTTTTAGATAAAATGTTTCTGTTGTATTGCATGTGTAAACACATTTTCTTGCTGGAATCATCTGTTTAAAATTATATTTGTTTTCATAATTCAGTTATTAGAGAAAGTGATTTAATAATCTTTGATATACAAATGTTTCTATGATATGTTCCCTTTTTGTCATTTACATCAGCTTTTATTTATTTTGTTTTTTTAACAAGGTGCAAAGGCAAATATCAATTGTGTATATCTGAAAGGAAGCTACAAATTCTGTAATTTTAACAGGTTTTGGAATTTCTAATGGCCATCATCTTCAGAATAACAATCACCTATCATAAATCAATATGATAACCACATCTCAAGGCGAAGTAACTGTTTTAGGCCTGAAGTCAATTGAGATCTTAGACCTCTGTGATTTACAGAGGGTCTGCACAGTGCTCAGGAAAGAAGTATGTGATAATTTCCTCAGAAAGGATTAGGATTTGAACCTCAACATCTTGCAACCTGACCCAGGTGCCCTGTACCTCCTTTTCTTCCAACTGGACTAGGTCCTTATCTAACAAGTCCCTGCTCATGAATATGCAAATCACTTGAGCATGTGGTGGTAAATACAGGGATGCACACACCAAAACATCATATGACCAGTGTCCTTTCCACAGTCACTGAGCACACAAGTTCCTCACCATGGGAAGAAGTTATATTGTCCTCTTCCTATTGGCAGCAGTTACAGGTAAAAGGCTCCCCAGTTAGAGATTTCCACACTTTCAGGTGACAATGGCATCCACTCTGCCTTTCTGTCTGTAGGTGTGAACTCACAGATCCGGCTGCTATAGTCTGGGGCTGAGCTGGTGAGGCCTGGGGCTTCAGTGAAGATGTCTTGCAAGGTTTCAGGATACAGCTTCACAGACTCCTTTATGCACTGGGTGAAGCAGAAGCCTGGGCAGGGACTGGAGTGGATTGGATAGATTGATCCAGAGGATGGTGAAACTTTATATGCTCAGAAGTTCCAGGGCAAGGCCACACTGACTGCAGACAAATCCTCCAGCACAGTCTACATGGAAGCTCAGCAGCCTGACATCTGAGGACTCTGCAGTCTATTACTGTGCAAGACACAGTGTTGCAACCACATCCTGAGTTTGTCAGAAACCCTGAAGGAGCAAGAAGTTGCCCTAGAACTGAGATATGCCTGGAGCTTTTTTGAGAAATTATCACTAGGAGCATCTCTTTCTCTGTCAAATCAGTCTTTCTTGGTCTTTGGCACCTTTTCAAAAGGATAACTGGGAAGGATGTGATGCTGATTCAGGATGCCTCAGAGCAGGCCATAACTGGACCAGATATTTACCAATGACCACAGCCATTGGCACGATTCTTTTTTTATGAAGCAAAATAGGACAAACTGTAGCAGTACATTAAAATATATATATCTTTTCAATCTTAGGGACTGGAACTGTTGCTGAAGTAGCTGGGAATAAGCTACAATCACATCAATAAAACACAAATCAATAATATTTGGCAAACAAAAGCCCCTTACATAGTCCAGCTTGATTTCCCACAAACAAGCAATGACAGTTTCTTGGAAGGAGTCGCTATAGATGTTGTGTTAGGTTCTTGAAGCTCATCTACGAAATCAAATTGTATATCTTTAGTTATAGATACATTGTAGTCATGAATTATTTTTGCCAGTAGCAATCAAATTTCTAACTCTGTTAGGATTAAGGATAGAGCTGTGGAATCCTGAGGGTATAGAATCCGTTACATTGGAAACAAACTGGACTTCTCCATAGATAGCATCGGAGGCAGAGCAGTGGGATTCCAACCTGGGAATATAACAGGCCTGGTCCTGTTCAGCAGCAGCCCTAGTGGCTCATTTGCTTGCTTCCTGAAATTGGATTGTCTTTGTCACCACATCTAGACTGACACTGACTGGATCAGTGAAATTGCATTTTACTTTTTGCAGGTTTGTTAGATGAAGGTTTTCTATCCTGGGCTGATTGTCAAGTTTTTGTTTACATTATTTTTGAGAATTTTTATTTCTTTACACACTTGAAACATATAGGAAGCCACAAGGAAACTGCCAGAATCTGACCTTTCCATTACATTGTGCCATCATTTTGGCATGCCTGTATAAAATCAGCAATAGTAGGGGAGGTATTAGCAACTACACAATGAATCTTTGTAGAGAAAAAAAATGTATTTTAATAAGCAAGTGAAAGAGATAAGGTAAAAGCAGCTTCTTTATTATCAATGTGCTGCTCTATAGCTTCTTGTAGATGACCTACAAAGTCATAAAAGGATCTGTAGGTTTTGTCTATAATGGGAAAGATGTCTTGGGAATATTAATATCAAGAACTTTATTCCGAGTTCTTTTAGCAGTGTGGCTACTTTGATTGTTAACCACCTGAGGGCGGGCAAGCTGTTGGGCCACTCTTTGGAAATTACCTTGTCTGATAAACTGATGATAAGAATATTGTTTTTAAGGTGTTAATGCTTTGGATAGAAGCAGCAGTGGAGAGGCAACCGTCCATCCATTACTGAAGTCATAGTCTAAACTGAGGGGTGGTGAAAATTGTTTTCATATGGGCTTGTTAGGCCAAGAGTTTCCTTTCATACATATCTGCCATAGCATCTATTATTTCTATAGAGAAAGGACCCCCAAACCATCTCTCTATAACAATTTTTGATGTTAAAAAGGATTTATTTATTTTTTTTTAAAAAAAACTATTTTTTTTTCTCATTTTAAGTACCATTCCCAGTTAAGACTCCTTCCCCTTGTCCTGCTCCCTCCACCCACATTCTCCTTCATTCCACTCCCATTCATTCCTCAGAGAGGGTAAGGCTTCACATGGGGAATCAACGAAGTCTAGCACATTGCTTTGAGGCAGGATTAAATCCCTCCCCACAAAAGTCCTTCTTGCTTCCACACACACTCCCAATTTTCTCAGAAGATCCGGTCTACTTCCCCTTCTCAGGGTAGTCTATGTATGTTTCTTTTAGTATTCCCGTTGTTACCTACCTTCTCTGGGACCATGGATTATAGGCTCGTTATTATTTGCTTTATAACTCCTATACACTTATGAGTGAGAACATTCTGTGTTCATCTTTTTGGGTCTGGTTTACCTCACTCAGAATGTTTCTTCCACTTCTGTCCATTGCATGCAAATTTCAAGATGTCATTTTTATTTTTACCTCTGAGTAGTACTTTACTGCATGAATGTACCACATTTTCTTTTTTTCACTTTGATCAGTTTATGACACTCTGAATATGAGTGTTTGTAGAATTAACAGTTCAAGAAGAAAGCAAATTCCAGAGCAGTTTCTTTCTTCTTTTAAACTGTCTTCTTTTTTTGTCATTCAATTGCCTTTATTTTTTTCATTTATTAAAAATTTCCACATCCTCCCATCCTCTCATTTTCCTTTCCCTCCCCCGCCCCCTCTCCCTCCTCTCCAGTCCTAAGAGAAGTCAGGGTGCCCTGCCCTAAGGGAAGTCCAAGGCCCTCTCCCCCTCCATCGAGGTGTAGGATGGTAAGCATCCAAACAGACTAGGCTCCCAAAAAAGCCAGTACATGCAGTAGAATCAAAACCTGGTGTCATTATCATTGGCTTTTCAATCCACCCTCATTGTCAGCCACACTCAGAGAGTCTGATTTGATCACATACTCGTTCAGTCCCAGTCCAGTTGGCCTTGGAGATATGGCTCAGCCGTTAAAAGCAAAGCTCACAATAACATTTACTTTATTGATTCTTTGGTTGAGGGGCATCTAGATTGTCTCTATGTTCTGTCTATTAAAAATTAAAATGACCACACAACATACACAATTTCATGGGACACAATGAAAGCAGTGTTAAGAGGCAAGTTCATAAACTCCTACATAAAGAAGCTGGAAAAATCCCACACTAAGGAATTAACAGAATATTTGAAAAATTTTAGAGCAAAAAGAAACAAACTCACCTAAGAGAACTAGATGGCAGGAAATAACCAAATTGAATGCTGAAATCAACAAAACAGAAATGAAGAAAACAATACAAAGAATCAATGAGACAAAGAGTTGGTTCTTTGAGAAAATCAACAAAACAGAAAAAAGTGTTTTTCCAAACTAACCAAAAAGAAGAGAGAGAATATCCCAATTATCAAAATCAGAAATGAAAGGGGGATATAACAACAGACACAGAGGAAATACAGCGGATCATCAGGTCATATTTTGTAAACATGTGCTTTAAAAAATTTGAAACCTTGAAGGAAATGGACAACATTCTGGATAAATATTACTTACCAAAATTAAATCAAGACCAGATATGCAAATTAAACAGACCTATAAGTGCTGAAGAAATAGAAACAGCAATCAAAAGTCTCCTCCCCCCCAAAAAAAAACAAAAACAAAAAAATGAGGACCAGATGGTTTCAGCTCAGAATTCTTTTTTTTTTAGTAAATTTTATTAGATTATAAAAGTTTCCATTTCTGCCCCCCCTCCCAACACCCTCCCACTCCCCCCACTCCCCCCCTCCTTCCCCTCCGTCCCCCAGGGCAGTCAGGGTTTCCTGCCCTGTGGGAAGCTCCAGCTCCCTCCCCCTCCCTCCAGGTCCAGGAAGGCGAGCGTCCAAACAGACTGGATCCCCAAAATCCAGCATATGCAGAGGAAACAGGTCCCAGTGTCATAGTCAATGGCTTTTCAGAAAGACCCCGGGCCAGCCACAGTCAGAGAATCCGGCCAAATTCCGAGAATCTGGCTAGATCACGTCCTCGTTCAGTCCCAGTCCGGCTGGCCCTGGTAAACTCTCATCAGATCCGTTCCCTTGTATCAGTGGGTGATAGCATCCCTCGCAGTACTGATTTCGTTTTTCATGTTCCTCCTCCTTCCGCTCCCCCTCTGGACCTCGGGGGGCTCAATCCGGTGCTCCAATGTGGGCCTCCGACTGCATAGCCGTCCTTCGCCAGAGGAAGGATCTATGGTGATAAGCAAAATATACATCAGTATGGTCATGGGCCACGGCCGATTCAGGCACCCTCTCCTCTGTCCAGAGAGCAATCTGGGGAATTTCTCCTTGGACATGGGATCCCATATATAATCAAGTCTCCTGTAAACCCTAAAATGGCTCCCTTAGTTGAAATATATTGTTTCCTGATCCCATATTCATCCTACCTCCCTCCCCCCCCATCCCCAGCCACCAAGCTTTCCCCGTTCCTCCCCTACTCCCTTCTCTCTAGACCTCTCCCCCTCCATCGACCCTCCCACCCCCCACATGCACCCGAGGTTACCTGGGACTCATGTATATTTCCTACCTCCTGGTGGATAGCTAAATAATCTTCATCAGGTTCATCTTCTTATTTAGCTTCTCTAGGATCACGAATAATAGGCTCAAAGACCTTTAATTATGGTTAGAATCCACTTATGAGTGAATACATACCGTGTTCCTCTTTTTGGGTCTGGCTTACCTCACTCAGTAAAGCGTTTTCTATTTCCATCCATTTGCATGCAAAATTCAAGATGTCATTGTTTTTTACCGCCGAGTAAAACTCTAGTGTATATATGTTCCACACCTTTTTTAACCATTCTTCTATTGAGGGGCACCTAGGTTGTTTCCATGATCTGGCTATTACAAATAGTGCAGCTATGAACATAGTTGAACAAATGCTTTTGTAGTATGTTAGGGAATCTTTAGGGTATATTCCCAAGAGTGGTATTGCTGGGTCCTGAGGGAGGTTGACTCCCAGTTTCCTGAGAAACCGCCACACTGATTTCCACAGTGGCTGCACGAGTTTGCATTCCCACCAACAATGGATGAGTGTTCCCCTCACCCCTCATCCTCTCCAGCATAGGCTATCGTTGGTGTTTTTGACTTTAGCTATTCTGACAGGTGTAAGATGGTATCTCAAAGTGGTTTTGATTTGCATTTCCCTGATCGCTAGGGAGGTTGAGCATGACCTTAAGTGTCTTCTGGCCATTCGAAGTTCATCTGTTGTGAATTCTCTGTTAAGTTCAGTACCCCATTTTTTAATTGGGTTAATTAGAGTTTTAGTGTCTAGTTTCTTGAGTTCTTTGTATATTTTGGAGATCAGACCTTTGTCTGATGAGGGGTTGGTGAAGATCTTCTCCCAGTCAGAAGGCAGCCTTTTTGTCCTACTGACAGTGTCCTTTGCTTTACAGAAGCTTCCCAGTTTCAGTAGATCCCATTTATTCATTGTTTCTCTTATTGTCTGTGCTGCTGGGGTCCTACTTAGGAAGAGGCCTCCTGTGCCTTAATCTTGTAGACTACTTCCCACTTTCTCTTCTATCAGGTTCAAAGTGGACGGATTAATGTTGATGTCTTTAATCCATTTGGACTTGATTTTTGTGCATGGTGATAGATATGGATCTACTTTCATTTTTTTACAGGTTGACATCCAGTTATGCCAGCACCATTTGTTAAAGATGCTTTCCTTCTTCCATTGTATACCTTTAGCTCCCTTGTCGAAAATTAGGTGTTCATAAGTTTGTGGGTTAATATCTGGGTCTTCTATTCGATTCCATAAGTCGACTTCTCTGTTCTTATGCCAATACCAAGCTGTTTTCAATACTGTAGCTCTGTAATAGAGTTTGAAGTCAGGGATGGTAATGCCTCCAGAAGTTCCTTTATTGTATAAGATTGTTTTGGCTATCCTGGGTTTTTTGTTTTGCCATATAAACTTGATTATTGTTCTCTCAAGGTCTGTGAAGAAGTTTGATGGGATTTTGATGGGGATTGCATTGAATCTATAGATTGCTTTTGGTAGAATTGCCATTTTTACTATGTTGATTCTCCCAATCCAAGAGCAGGGGAGGTCTTTCCATTTTCTGGTATCCTCCTCAATTTCTTTCTTCAAAGACTTAAAGTTTTTGTCAAATAGGTCTTTCACTTCCTTGGTTAGAGTAACCCCAAGATATTTTATGCTATTTGTGGCTATCATGAAGGGTGATGCTTCTCTGATTTCCCTCTCTGCTTCTTTATCCTTTGTGTATAGGAGGGCCACTGATTTTTTGGAGTTGATCTTGTATCCTGCCACATTACTAAAGGTGTTTATCAGCTGTAGGAGTTCTTTGGTAGAGTTTTTGGGGTCGCTTATGTACACTATCATATCGTCAGCAAATAACGAAAGTTTAACTTCATCCTTTCCAATTCGAATCCCCGTGATCCCCTTATGTTGTCTTATTGCTATTGCTAGATCTTCAAGCACTATATTGAAGAGGTATGGAGAGAGTGGACAGCCTTGTCGTGTTCCTGATTTTAGTGGAAAGGCTTTGAGTTTCTCTCCATTCAGTTTGATGTTAGCTGTTGGCTTGCTGTATATTGCTTTTATTATATTTAGGTATGATCATTGTATCCCCAGTCTCTCCAACACCTTTATCATAAATGGGTGTTGAATTTTGTCAAATGCTTTTTCAGCATCTAGTGAGATGATCATATGGTTTTTTCTTTCAGTTTATTTATATGATGGATTACATTGATAGATTTGCGTATGTTGAACCAGCCCTGCATCTCTGGAATGAAGCCTACTTGATCATAATGGATAATTTTTCTAATGTGCTCTTGGATTCGGTTTGCCAGTATTTTATTGAGAATTTTTGCGTCGATGTTCATGAGTGAGATTGGCCTGTAATTCTCTTTCTTGGTTGTGTCTTTGTGTGGTTTTGGTATTAGGGTAACTGTAGCTTCATAAAAGGAGTTAGGCAGTGACTCTTCTGTTTCTATATTGTGGAATACATTAAGGAGTATAGGTATTAGCTCTTCCTGAAAGTTCTGGTAGAATTCTGCATTGAAACCATCTGGTCCTGGGCTTTTTTTGGTAGGAAGATTTTTGATAACAGCTTCTAGTTCTTCACGACTAACAGGTCTATTTAGATTGTTCACCTGGTCTTGGTTCAACTTTGGTATATGGTACTTATCTAAAAAAATGTCCATTTCTTTTACATTTTCCAACTTTGTGGCATATAAACTTTCGTAGTAAGATCTAATGATTCTCTGAATTTCCTCTGTGTCTGTGGTTATGTCCCCCTTTTCATTTCTGATCCTATTAATTTGCAAGTTCTCTCTCTGCCGTTTGATTAGTTTGGATAGGGGTTTGTCAATCTTGTTAATTTTCTCCAAGAACCAGTTTTTTGCTTCATTGATTCTTTGAATTGTTTTCTGTGTTTCTATTTTGTTGATTTCAGCCCTCAGTTTGATTATTTCCAGTCTTCTACTCCTCCTGGGTAAATCAGCTTCTTTTTTTTTCTAGAGCTTTCAAGTGTGTTGTTAAGTCTCCAATGTGTGCTTTCTCTGTTTTCTTTAGGTGGGCACTTAGTGCTATGAACTTTCCTCTTAGCACTGCTTTCATAGTGTCCCATAGGTTTGAATACGTTGTGTCTTTGTTTTCATTATATTCAAGGAAGACTTTAATTTCTTTCTTTATTTCTTCCTTGACCCAGGGGTGATTTAGTAGTTGACTGTTCAACTTCCATGAGTTTGTTGGCTTCCTGGGGGTACCATTGTTGTTGAATTCTAATTTTAATCCATGGTGATCTGACAAGACACAGGTGGTCACTAATATTTTTTTGTATCTGTGGAAGTTTGCTTTGTTACCAAGTATGTGGTCAATTTTCGAGAAGGTTCCATGAGCTGCAGAGAAAAAGGTATACTCTTTCCTATTTGGGTGGAGTGTTCTATAGATGTCTGTTAAGTCCATTTGATTCAGTACCTCCAGTAAATCTCTTATTTCTCTGTTTGGTTTCTGTCTGTTTGACCTGTCCATTGGTGAGAGAGGAGTGTTGAAGTCTCCTACTATTAGTGTGTGTGGTTTGATGACTGCCTTGAGTTCTAGAAGAGTTTCTTTTACATATGTGGGTGCCTTTATATTAGGGGCATAGATATTCAAGATTGAGACTTCTTCCTGATGAATTGTTCCTGTTATGAGTATGAAATGTCCATCTCCATCTCTTCTGATTGATTTTAGTTTGAAGTCGATTTTGTTAGATATTAGAATGGCCACACCCGCTTGTTTCTTAGGTCCATTTGCTTGGAAAACCTTTTCCCAACCCTTTTCTCTCAGTAGGTGTCTGTCTTTGTGGTTGAGGTGTGTTTCTTGTAGACAGCAGAATGTTGGATCCTGTTTTCGTATCCAATCTCTAAGTCTGTGCCTCTTTATAGGTGAGTTGAGACCATTGATATTAAGTGATATTAATGACCAGTGATCGATGACTCCGGTCATTTTTTTGGGTAGTAGCGTGTATGTGTTTTCCTTCTTTGAGTTGTGCTTGTGAAGGGTCGCTAGATGTCTGAGTTAATGTAGGCAGTGTTGGGAATGTTGGATTCCTTGGGTTGTGATTTTCCTTCTAGTATTCTCTGTAAGGCTGGATTAGTAGCTACGTATTGTTTAAATTTGTTTTTATCCTGGAATATTTTGTTTTCTCCGTTGATAGTGAACAATAGCTTGGCTGGGTAAAGTAGTCTGGGTTTGCATCCATTGTCTCTTAGTTTCTGCAGTACCTCTATCCAGGACCTTCTGGCTTTCATGGTTTCTATCGAGAAGTCTGGTGTAAGTCTGATAGGTTTACCTTTATAAGTTACTTGACCTTTTTCCTTTGCAGCTCTCAATATCCTTTCTTTAGTCTGAATGCTTTGTGTTTTGATTATTATATGACGAGGGGATGTTTTTTTCTGATCCAGTCTATTCGGTGTTCTGTATGCTTCTTGAACCTTCATAGGAATATCGTTCTTTAGGATGGGAAAGTTTTCTTCTATAATTTTGTTGAGTATATTTTCTGGACCTTTGAAATGCAATTCTTCTCCTTCTTCTACTCCTATTATTCTTAGATTTGGTTTTTTTTTATTGTGTCCCACAGTTCCTGAATGTTTTGTGATGAGAATTTGTTGGATTTGCTGTTTTCTTTGGACAGAGTGTTTAATTTCTCTATGGTGTCCTCAGAGTCTGAGATTCTCTCTTCTATCTCTTGTATTCTATTGGTTAAGCTTGTTTCTGAAGTCTCTGTTCGTTTACCCAGATTTTCCATAGCCAGCCGGCCCTCGGTTTGTGATTTCTTCATTGACTCCATTTCAGTTTTCAAATCTTGAACTTTTTCTATTACCTGTTTGATTGTTTTTTCTTGGTTTCCCAGAATTTCATTTACGGATTTACTCATTTCTTCAAACTTTTTGGTATATTTCTCTTCCAATTCTTTACTCATTTCCTCAATTTTTTTGTTATACTTATCTTCCATTTCTTTATGGCAGATTTTCACCTCCTGTTTAAGTTCCTCTATTATTTTCATAAAGAAGCGCTTAGAGTCGATTTCTTCTATTTCTTCTGGAGTAGGGTGTTCAATTCTTCTAGTTTCGAGCTCCCTGGATTCAGGCAATGTCATGTTGCCTTTCAGGTTGTTGGAGGAATTCTTGCATTGGCACCTGCCCATCTCCCCCACTCTGGATGAAACTCCTCAGCACTTTCTGGATAGAACTCCTCAGCACTCTCTGGGTAGGACTTCACAGCACTCTCTGGATAGAGCTCCTCAGCCCTCTCTGGGAAGAACTCCTCAGCAGGGCAACAGGGCTAGCTGGTCTTCCCAGGACTCAGGAGACAAAGGGCCCGCAGCAGTAGGGGGAGGGGAGGGGTCCCTTGGAACACCGAAGACCCTGCCGCAGAAGCTGAGGGGGGAAGGGCTGTCCTTCCTTCCCGGATAGGCAGGCAGGCTGCCCAGGCTAGCACCCACTCACCTCTCTGGGAAGAATGGCTCAGCAGGGCAACAGGGCTAGCTGGTCTTCCCAGGACTCAGGAGACAAAGGGCCCGCAGCAGTGGGGGGAGGGGAGGGGTCCCTTGGAACACCGAAGACCCTGCAGCAGAAGCTGAGGGGGGAAGGGCTGTGCTCCCTTCCCGGAGAGGCAGGCAGGCTGCCCAGGCTAGCACCCACTCACCTCTCTGGGAAGAATGGCTCAGCAGGGCAACAGGGCTAGCTGGTCTTCCCAGGACTCAGGAGACTAAGGGCCCGCAGCAGTGGGGGGAGGGGAGGGGTCCCTTGGAACACCGAAGACCCTGCAGCAGAAGCTGAGGGGGGAAGGGCTGTCCTCCCTTCCCGGAGAGGCAGGCAGGCTAGCACCCACTCACCTCTCTGGGAAGAACTGCTCAGCAGGGCAACAGGGCTAGCTGGTCTTCCTCAGCTCAGAATTCTTACAAGATTTTTAAAATAAAAAATACCGATGCTCCTCAAATTATTCCACACAATAGAAACAAGAACATTGCCAAACTCTTTTTATGAGGCTACAATTACCCTGATATGCAAACCACAGAAAGACATTGCTATGAAAGAGAATTACAGACCAATCTCACTCATGACCATTGATACAAAAATCATAAATGAAGAATGGATAAAGAAAGTGTGGAATATATACACAGAATACTACTCAGTGGTTAAAAAACAATGGCATCTTGAATTTTGCATGAAAATGGATGAAAATAGAAAACACTATCCTGAGTGAGATAACCCAGACCCAAAAAGATGAGTATGGTATGTACTCACTCATTTGTGAACTTTAGCCATAAACCAAGGTCATTAAGCCTATAGTTCACAAGCCCAGAGAAGCCAAATAACAAGGTGAACCCAAAGAAAAACATATATAGATCCTTCTGGAAATTGGAAGCAAACAAGATTGCAGGGGGGAACAGGGGTGGGAGTGTGGTTGGGGAAAATGGGAGGGGGGAGAGGGAAGGGAAAAGGGAAAGACTGGCAACAGCTTGGAGGAGTGGGAGGGTGGAGATGGAGGAAGGACAGATATAGGATCAGGGAAGAAGATACCAACATTAAGGGATCCATTTTAAGGCTGGCAAAGACTTGGCTCTAGAGGGGATCACAGATTTCCCTGGGGATGTCCCCTGCTAGATCCTTGGACAGCAGAGGAGAGGGTGCCTGAACTGTCCTTGTCCCATTATCATGCTGATGATTATTTCAAATATCACCATAGAATCTTTGTCCAGCTATGGATGGAGATAGAGACAGAGACCCTCATCAGAGCAACGGACTTTGCTTCCAAGGCCCAGTTGAAAGGCAGAAGGAGGGAGAAGACAAGCAAGGAAGTCAGGACCATGAGGGGTTTGTTCCCCAACTGAGGCAGTGCTCCTATTCCAAAGGGAACTCACCAAATCCAGTTGGACTGAAGAAGCATGTGATAAAACCAGACTTTCTGATTGTGGCTAACATTGGGAACTGATTGAAAAGCTATTGATAAAGGCATTAGGACTTGTTTTTATGACATGTTCTGACTTTTTGGGACCCTAGTCTATATGGATACACAGCTCCGTAGTATTGAATGTAGGTATGGGGGGGGGCTTAGACTTTTCACAGGGCAGGTTTCCCTGCCCTATCTCAAACAGAGTGTGGGAGGGAAGAGGAGGTATGGGGGAGCAGGAGGGCATTGGGAAGAAGGACAGAAGTGTAAATAATTGAATGGAAAAATAAAAATAAATAATAGTAATAATATAATAAAATAAAAATACTAAATAAAATACTGGCAAATTAAATCCAAGAACACACCAGAATTGTCATCCACCATGTTTAAGTCTGCATCATCCCAGAGATGCAAGAATGGTTCAACATTCGAAAATCTGTCAACGTAATTCACCATATAAACAAACTGAAAAGTAAAAACTACATGATCATTTCATTAGATGCCAAAAACGCTTTTGACAAAATACAACATCCCTTCCTCATAAAGGTCTTGGAGAGAGCAAGGATACAAGAAACATACCTAATCATAATTAAGGCAATATAGAGCAAGCCAGTAGCCAACATCAAGCTAAATGGAGAGAAACTTGCAGCAAGTCCACTGAAATCAGGAACAAAACAAGGTTGTCCACTCTCTCCATATCTAGTCAATATAGTTCTTGAGGTCCTATCAAGAGCAATAAGAAACCAAAAGGAAATCAAGTGTACACAAATTGGAAAAAAAGAAGTCAAACTCTCATTGTTTGCTGACTATATGATAGTTTACATAAGTGATCCCCAAAATTCTACCAAGGAACTTCTACAACTCATAAACACTTTCAAGTATGTAACAGGATATAAGATAACCTCAAAAAAATTTAGTAGCCCTTCTGTACACAGACGATAAATTGGCTGGGGAATTAATCAGAGAATCAACACCATTCACAATAGCCACAGATAGCATAAAATATCTCGGAGTAACTCTAACGAAATAAGTGGAAGACTTGTATGAAAAAAGTTTTAAATCATTGAAGAAAGAAATTGAAGAAGACACCGAAAAGTAAAAAGATACAGCATGCTCTTGGGTAGACAGAATTAATATAGTTTAAAAAAGGAGCAATCCACAGATTCAATGCCATGTGCATCAAAATCACAGCAAAATTCTTCACAGACTTTAAAAGAATGGTACTCAACTTCATATAGAAAAGCAAAAACCCCAGGATAGCCAAAATAATCCTGTACAATAAAAGAATTCCTGGAGGCATCACAATCCCTGACTTCAAACTCTACTACAGAGCTACAATACTGAAAACAGCCTGATATTGGCATAAGAACAGATTGGAGGACCAAAAGAATTAATTAGAAGACCCAGATATCAAGCCACACATCTTCAAACACTGATCTTTGATAAAGAAGCAAAAAATATCAAATGGAAAAAAGAAAGCATATTTAACAAGTGGTGCTGGCATAACTGGATATCAACATGTAGAAGAATGAAAATAGACCCATATCTATCATCATGCACAAAGCTCAAGTCCTTATGAATCAAAGGCCTCAACATAAAGCCAGACACACTGAACCTTACAGAAGATAAGTTGGAAAGTACACTTGAATGCATTGGCACAGGGAACCACTTCCTAAATATAGCCTCAGCAGCACAGACACGGTGAGAAACAATTAATAATTGGGACCCCCTGAAACTGAAAAGCTTAAGTAAAGCAAGGGACATGGTCAACAAGACAAAACAACAGCCTATACAATGGGAAAAGATCTTCGCTAACCCCATATCATACAGAGGTCTGATCTCCAAAATATACAAAGAACTCAAGAAATTGGACACCAAAAGATCACATAATCCAATACGAAATGGAGTACAGATCTAAATAGAGAACTCACAACAGAGGAATGTAAAATGGCTGAAAGACACTTAAGGAAATGTTCAACATCCTTAGTCATCAGAGGAATGCAAACCCAAACAACTCTGATATTTCATGTTACACCTGTAAGAATGCTCAAAATCAAAAACACTGATGACAACTTATGCTGGAGAGATTGTGGGGAAATGGGAACACTTCTGCAATGCTGGTAGGATTGCAAACTGGTATAACCCCTTTGGATGTCAGTGTGGAGATTTGTCAGAAAATTAGGAAACAACCTTCCTCAAAACTTAGTAATACCACTTTTGGGTTTATATCCAAGGGATGCTCAATCGTGCCCCAAGGACATGTGCTCAACTATGTTCATAGCAGCTTCGTTTGTCATAGCCAGAACCTGGAAACAACCTATAAATTCCCCTCAATTGAAGAAAGAATAAGGAAAATGTTGTACATTTACACAATGGAGTACTACACAGCAGAAAAAAATAGTGACAACCTGAATTTTGCAGGAAAATGGATGGACCTAGAAAACATTATTTTGAGTGAGGTAAACCAGATACAGAAAGACAATTATCACATGTACTCACTCATAGGTGGTTTTTGAAACTAAAGCAAAGAAAGCAAGCCTACAAACCACAATCCCAGATAACACAGACAACAATGAGGACACTAAGAGAGACTTACATAGATTTAATCAACATGGAAAGTAGAAAGTAGGAAAAGACAGGCTCTCCTGAGTAAATTGGGAGCATGGGGACTTTGGGGGAGGGTTGAAGGGGGGAGGTAGGGAGGGGAGCAGAAAAAATGTATAGCTCAATAAATATTAATAAAAATGTACTAAAAATATAAAAAATAAGGGGCATGCATAATTTTTTCTTATATGGGTACCCTATCTATCTGATAGTTTTCTGGGCGATTCTCTTTACAATTTAGACTCTAGGAATTGATCATGTCTCTAAAAATATAAAACATCCTGTTGTGATTGCCTTTCCTAAGACAAGTATATCATGTCTCACCTGAAGAAAATGTAGACCATGTCCATGAGAGTAAGAGCAATTCTCTATGGTTACCAGGATCAGCTGCTGGCTAATCTCAGGAACCTCAGATAAACTTTTCCCTCATACTGAGGTTAGGGTGGGCCCTTGACAGGAAAAGTGTCAGTAATTCATATGGAACTAAGGGGAAGGGGATCCAGGCTCTGTCACAGGTAAGCACTCTGATGAGTTGTCCGAGCACCTTTTCTGTTCTTGAGGACTACACATATAAATCTAGGAAGTGATAGACTTGAATTTTTTTATCAAATTTTCCTCCATTACTGCATTTCAACTTTATGTCTTCTGTTTCTCTGATCAAGTACATAATTCTATTTCTGACTACTGTACACTAAACTCAGAGCTCAGTCCCTTATCTAGAGATAAGGGATGGCTTACTGTGTGTTCAGGGCAACTTTTCTTCACCTCTATAAACACATCTAAGAAAAGGTGTCCTCAAGGCTGACTTCTGTGTTAGTGAAAGTGACATCTAAATATTACTGTGATGAGCACACTGAGAGACATCACAGTCAGGCACACAACACTCCCTGGATTGTGCTCAGGAGCAACTTTGGAGCTCATTTCCAGCAGGAGGCACACAGAACACAGGAACCCAGTGTCAACCCAGGAGCAGGTGCAGAGAGTGACTAAGGAAGTGTTTATTTCCTTAGGGACCTTGAACTTCCTCCAAATATAAAAGTTTTCTTTGAAAAACCTACAGCACCAGGGTGTGTAAAGAATCTACAATGCATTGGTGGTTAGACTTTTTATCTGAGGGTAAAATAAGGAAACAAACTTCCTGTGGGTAACCAAAGAAAAAAGGAAGAAGTGCAAGTTTTCCTGGTGGTAACTTTCTCTTTTACTTCATCTTAAAATTACTATCTGAAAATCTGTCTCTACACAGCTACCTTCACAACATACAACAACATATTTCTCTTTACATACAAAGATCTCTCTCCTGCACAGTTACATATTTCAACATTCAGTTACATCTCTTTTCACATGGCTACACATCTTTCCTTTATATACATTTCTCTTCTATATCTCTTTTCTATACAGCTTCATTTTCCTTGCCTCCACACAGTTACAAATACAAACACAGCTAAACATCTCATTTCCCTCTTTCACACACAATTCAGCACTTTCCACAGTTCCTAGTCACATCTCCTACATGTAGCAGCAACTCTTTCACATAGCTCGCTTTCACACATCTATTCACACACACACATACACACACACACACACATGCTTCCACATTATTCACATTCTCTAAATTCACTCAGTATCACAGCAACCTTTATTTTGTTGAGCAACCATTTATACCTCTACTCCTTCTGTGGAGACCCATCCGGCAGAAAACACAAACATCTTTGTCAATTACAGACCACAAGGAAGTTCTTTTCTTGTCAGGGGGGTGAGGGCAACTGGATCACAACAACATTCCCTATTTTATTTATAATACCTTGCCTGTCATGGGAAATAACCCTCTAATATTCCCTGTCTTAGGTAGCATCCTGTCCCCAAAGTAATGCCCATCCATGGCTACCCAGACCTAAACCAAGTATTCTCAGGACTGACAGTACCAAGGAGCCAGACCAGCATGCAACCATCTAGCATGCACTAACTGGGTGGCAAAATTAACAAAAGCAGTATTCCAAACCCCTCACATATGATGGTTGAGTTCCATAGCAGTAGCAGAAGAATGCAATACAGTGCCATGAGTAACACACATAACATGATTAACTGTTGAAAAGTCCACAGATAGTCCACTTGCTCCTGAAACAGAGCTACTTGTTGGTTCAAGGTCAATATGCCCATATGAATATGTCCAAGGCATTGCTGACTCTTTTCAGCAAGCTGGTTGGCAGTTTCTGCCATCTGCAGAGTCTGTGAGAGAGCAAGTTGGTGTGGGAGAATTGTCTGTATTCTGTCAATCATATTTTAATAAAACGCTGATTGGCCAGGCAGGCAGTATAGGCAGGAAAGGCAGACAGGAAGTAGTGGTGGAGCAAAGAGTTTGGGAGTATTCTGGAATGCAGGAAGCTCCCTCAGCGACTCCTGAGCAGACCACCAAAGAGGCAGAATGCAATTTGCCCAGCTGAGAAAGGTACTGAGCCATGTGGCTAACGTTGATAAGGATAATGTTGTAACATTTGTTATAAGAGCTAATAAGTAGCCTGACCTAATGGGTCAATCATTTTATAATCTTATGGAGTCCTGTGTGTGATTTTTCTTTGGGGTTTGCTGGTTGTGGGGTACCGGGCAGGACAGAAACCCCAACAAGCTGGCCCTCGTGCTTCAGATGGCGCATTATAACTTATAGAGATTTCTTTGTGTGATTTTTCTCTGGGACTAAACAACTGGGGGGCCAGGAAGTACAGACAAACCCCCAACAAACAGGCCCACTCATGTTATAAATGGTGCCCAGACATGGATAACTGAATTCACAGAAAGCTTGAGAAAGCTTGGGAAAGAATACAGTAAATCATGTTTTCTTGGTGGCAGCAATTTCTCGGGTCTGCTCTGCTTGCTAGAGGCAAACAAATGCTCTCATTTAAGAGAGGCTTCCTGACTCAGCTTTAGCTGCAAAACCCTGCAGCTCATTAAGAGGTCCTGCTGTGAAACACTTAAATGGTGTTAATGAAAAGCTGAACGGATGCTTTCCTGTTTTCAGCCATAGCAGGAGAAAAGCTGTGCTGTTTTAAAATGCTGGCTTTCTGGGCCGTCCTGCCAGGACAAACTCTGACTCTTGCAGGCAGGCAGTCCGACTGAGTGTGGTCTGTGAGCAGAATGCTGCAACTTGCTTGCTGGTAGGGACCTTGAAACACTGTAGAGTTGTTACGATAAAAAGTGGCTCTGGCAGTACCTCTGCCATGATGCTGGAAAACTAAGGAGGCTTGATCTAGCCATCAAAGCCATGGCTCTCCATATTGTTTAATTAATTAAAGGCTCATGTGGTCAGAAAAAGAGAGATATACAGTAAAGAGAGATTCAAAGAGGAAGAAAACCTCTAAATGGTTTACAGTGTGTTAAAAATATACGCAGGCTAAAGGTTAAAGTCATTAAAAATAGGGGCTGGATAGATGGCTCAGTGTTTAAGTGCACTGACTCTTCTTCCAGAGGACCAGGGTACAATTCCCAGCACCAACATGGCAGCTCACAACTGTCTGAAGATCCAATTCCAGGGGATCTGACACCTTCATACCAATGCACATAAAATAAAAGTTAAATAAACTATAAGAATTTTTTTTTAAAAAAAAGTCATTAAAAATAAAAAAGAAAGAAAGGGAGAAAAAGGGTGTGGTGGTACACACCTTTAATCCCAATGCCTGGGAGGCAGAGGTAGGTTGACCTCTGTGACTTCAAGGTGTGGTAGCACACACCTTTAATCCCAAATGCCTGGGAGGCAGAGACAGATGGATTTCTGTGAGTTCAAGGAAAGGCTGGTCTACAGAGTTATTCCAGGACAAAGATATACAGAGATCCTGTCTCAAAAAGTAAAAGTAAAAATAGAAGAAATAGAGGTTAAAATAAAGATGGAAAATATACAAAGAATCTTGATACTGCATGCTATTGTGCTCTCTTTGAATTGTATGAATGCTGAGGAAGGAGCAACAGCTGCTAAAAGACTTTTGTTTATAAATGCTGCTAAACTAACCCAAGATAGCCATTTTGAAAATACCTTGGCTTCAAAACTGAAATCAAAAGGTATGTTACTTTGGAGAAGAGATTTTGCTTTTATTTCCACAGAAAATGAGAGGCTATGGATTCATTCTGAGTTAAGAAAAATCAGCTTTGATCAAGGGAGGCCACCTGAGAAATCTCTGACAGGAACAGATGGCCCAGATGTCTGAGTTCTTCATCCAGAACAGATTCAAGACTGCTGCCTGAGATGATCAAACTCACAGGATACTCCAGTCAGGACTTGATGATAATTTTCTTTAGTTCCCCATAAGATTATCAGCGCCCCCAACCAGAAGGAAGTAGCCTGAAATACTATGCCCACATTCCCAACAAATGGACTATGGGTATTTTCCTTTGTTTAAAAAAAAGAGGGAAATGGTGTGGGAGAATTGTCTGTATTCTGTCAATCATATTTTAATAAAACGCTGATTGGCCAGGCAGGCAGTATAGGCGGGAAAGCCAGACAGGAAGTAGAGGTGGAGCAAAGAGCCTGGGAGTATTCTGGAATGCAGGAAGCTCCCTCAGCGACTCCTGAGCAGACCACCAAAAAGACAGGATGCAATTTGCCCAGCTGAGAAAGGTACTGAGCCATGTGGCTAATGCCGATAAGGATAATGTTGTAACATTTGTTATAAGAGCTAATAAGTAGCCTGACCTAATGGGCCAATCATTTTATAATCTTATAGAGTCCTGTGTGTGATTTTTCTTTGGGGTTTGCTGGTTGTGGGGTACCAGGTGGGACAGAAAGCCCAACAAGCCGGCCCCTCATGTTACAGCAAGTCCCGCAGCACTAGCTGTGGTGGCAAAGCTCTGCTCCAGCTGCCTTCTGGCCCCAGCAGCACTCACTCTGGATCCAAACTGCTGCATGGAGTGGAGCAAAACTCAGGGAAGCAGGCTCACTGCTCCTGCTCTGGAACCATTGAAGAGGCCCCACTTTAACAATCTTTTAGGGAATTTGGGCATCGTCAATCTGTCTGGCTACTTACTGCTGAGCAGGGGTGCTGCATTCTTGGGGGTATTTTACATCAACATTTTAAGGGGTCTCGGTGATTCAAACCACATAAATTTGCAATGAAGTCACAGGTTCTCATCCTCTGTGGAGACAAATGCAGAATCTCTTTTCCAAAGCATCAAATCCTTAGGCCCATATTATTGTTCTTTTTAAAAGAATATGATGATAGGATGGCCCGGGCGGCCTGCAAGCCAGGCAGAAGCTGCCGCCGGAGCAGTACAGGGTCCCTGGGCGAGCGGCAGAGTCAGGCGGCTGGATACGGTGAACGGCAGAGTAAATGGACATAAGGCTATACATAAAGCAAGACATTTATTACTTAAAAAGGGAGATATAGACAAACATAAAACAAGGACACACACACACATACACACACGCGTGCGCACGCACCCACACATACACACACGCGCACGCACGCACGCACCCACACACACACACGCGAGAGAGAGAGAGAGAGAGAGAGAGAGAGAGAGAGAGAGAGAGAGCAAGATGGCGGCGAGGGAGGGCCGAAGTGGCTGAGGTGGGCGTGGTTAGTTCTTAAAGTGATAGCAAAGAATAACACATATTTTAAAGTCAAAATACCTTTCTTAGAAGTTCCCAGAATCAAATGTCTTTCTCCAGTCCAGAACACAAAAGACAACACAATCAACATAATAACATATATCTCTGCATATTCTATCTTTTGAGGCCCTCATGCCTCATCTTTATTGCTTTCCTATTGGCCAATCTTCCAGAGGGCATCCCTCCGAGAATCTCTGGGGATGAAGACACATATACTTCTTTTAATCTGACTTGGCTTGTTCCCAGTCTGGAACATTTAAACCCCCTCCTGTACAAAATCTTTGGCTGTCTTCCTTGTTACTTTCGTGCCTTGTTGTTTTAAGAGTTTCAGTTACTTTTTGAGGCCTTTCAATTCACCCTCCTGCCTCTTTATACTTGCTTATCTTTTGGAGGAGGTCCCTCAGAGTTCTCTCTGGGGATGAAAAATAAAAACATTTTACCTTCCTTGAAGGTGTAAGTCATAAACAATCCCACACCTGTTTGGAATTATGATTAATAGAATGGTTATTTATTCAAAGGGGAAAAACTTACAGATTACCGTCCCAGACAACAGCCCCTCTGTGCGAACAGGAAAGAAGTCTAGGAGCTCGAAGCTGAGCTGGAAGCCAGAGAGAAAGTGGAGGACAGCCACTGATCTTTTAAAGAGAGAGAGATCACGCCCCAATGGGCTGGTATCTCAGCGGCTATTGGTTGAAGGAGTGGAAGAAGCTCCCGCAGCAGTTCCCAAATATGCTCCTCAATTTAGCTGGTGGCTGGAGCGACCCCGTTCATGTATCCCCACTTTCCAGATCTTGGTGGAACCTCCACTTGCTGCTGCCAGCACAGCCTGGATAGCCAAGACTGGCGGGGGGTGCCTGGATTGAGACATGGAGGCTTCTTTTCAGGTGGAAGAAAGCAACCTTTATTTTGTCCAGCAACCTTTTATAACTCTACTCCTTCAGTGGAGACCCACTGGCCAGAAAACACAAACATCCTTGTCAATTACAGACCACAAGGAAGTTCTCCTGCTGATCAGGGGGAGTGAGGGCAGCCGGATCACAACAACCTTCTGCAGCAGCTCTCACATAGCTCCACACAATCATCCTGTCAGTCTCTATACTGCCACTGCTGCTCCTCAATGCTGCTATCTCACAGCCAAAACTCTAGACAATATTGTCACATTTTCAGGGCCTGACCCATTCTCATACCGCATGATAAGCTATGTAGTTTTTCTTCGGTCAGCAATGTCACACTGACCCATGTTTGTAGCTCTAAATTGGTAATGGCTACTGGATAGAAAATAGCATTAAACTTAAGACTTAACAATAACTATGAATTAGTTTGACCTTGAGTGGTAGGGAGCACATGCAGGCTAAAGTTCCTTCAAGCTCTGACCTTTAATCAGCAACAAAGAACACCCAGGAAAACGACTACTCTTTTGTCTCTAGAGGCATCCTAATATTTGCTTCCAGATGCCACCAAACTGCTTTGAATTTGCTCTGATGTGTAAAAGGCCGTCTTTGTGGCTGAGAACCTATGTTAGTCTGAGTATTGCAAAATACCCTAGTATTGTGTCTATTCATCAAAGTTATAGAGCCTAAACAGAATTCATCATCTTGATCACTCACAGCTATACATGTGCCTGAATAAGTGTAAAACCCATTGCCAAAGGGTCATGGAAAGAACCCCACAGCTGTTCTTAAGGCAGAAATGAAGTTGCTCATGAGAGAAATTACAGACAGGAGCAACCGTTCCACAGCTAGTAACTGCATGAACTTTCTAGGGGATCATTTGTGTGGTGCATCAAACTGCTCAACACTGGCTGCACCTTCCCATTGCCCCATGCATTAGACCCTGAGGAATCAGGAAGGAATCTGAAGAATTTGCTCTGATGAGAGACAGACAACACACCAGTGTTTTTTTAGTCCTTGGGATTCAGACAGGCAATCTTGGCCTAGTGACAGAATTCCAAAATCATTTCACATCTAACCTGATTAAGTTCATATAGGTGTGAACCTCAAACCCAGAGAGGATCTGAGCTCTTTTTGATGCCAGTAAAATTCTGTTTTTCCTCAGTTTTCAATTTTTTATTTGACAGTTTTATAAATACTTTAGTTACCTTGACTTTCACTCTCCTTTCTTATTCTGTTCCTCTTTTGTAAAAGACATTCTTTTCATCAGCATGTCTCACTTTGTGACTCTTTTTATTTGTAACCCAATTAATTAGAATTTTATGACTGAGTATGGGTGGGAACTTGGATAAACAGACAAAGGGAAAATCATAGGCAGAACACATTATATAAAAATACCCATTTTCAATAAAAATGAAAATAGTAATTGTGGAATGAAGCACTTTTAAATCAGATCAGATTAAACCATACTTTTTTTCTCTCTTGTAAAAACATCAGGAGTAATTATTGTATAAAGGTTTGTACTTCCTTAGGACCTTAACTTAAATAGTAACACAGAATCCTGGAGAACTGGCTGCTCATCACGAGGACGTGTTTCCAGTGTCCAGCACCCACATAGCAGCTCATAGCTCTTGTAAGTTTTCTTCTATTGTGTCCAACACCCACTTCTGGCCTCCAAAAGTTCCAAGCATAAACAAGGTGTGCTGATAAATTTGGAACACAAAATGACTTTAAAGTAAAATAAAATGAGATACAATTTCCTTTATAGTCTGGCTTAGTGAACAGAAGCCAAGAATCCCAACACTCAGGAGGTGTAGGCAAGGAAGATTAGCAGGTCAAGGCTATTCTGAGTACACAACTATTTCCAGGGAATGTGGGAGAACTTGAGACCCTGTTTCAATCAGGAACAAAAGGAAACCATGCGGTTACATTAAATAATCTTACTCCCATGGTTACTTATACGGTTCTGGCTAAATTAATAAGGTCACAAAAACCACCTGGCTCCCTGGAGATGACATCCTTCTCCTGATTGTTCATCTTCATGGACAACATACCTGACCTGAGAGAAAAATGGATAAAGTCAGGTTGAGAGTGTGAAGTTGTCCCTAAAATGCCCATCAGTATTTCAATACACTAGTCAAGAACCAGTTCACACTGATGCTGGGCTCACTTACCACTGAAAACAACCTTGCATTACTGTGCAGCAGACACAGTGAGCAGGTTCCCTACATGCTCAGAAACAAATCTATTAGAAGATTCTCCCTACCAGCAGCTGTGTTGTAGGTAAAATATTCACCAGAAAAGAAAATGTAGTAGGTGAGGGGAACATCTAGAGTGTGATGGAGATTCTTTTGATACTCCAAGGTTTCCTGTCCTCAATAACAGGAAACAGTAGTAACTTAAATCATTACAATGACCATATAATACTTGTGATGTAGTAACTGTGGCAAGACTCCAAACTTTGTACAATAAAAATTCTTTGCTAAGTTATATTGTACATATGTGTTTAGTCTTTATATGAGAGCTTTATTGGAAGGACAAACATCAATTGTATGTAAGAAGGCTATAATTTTTCAAACACAAGGTGTCAGACATCCAGTCATTGTTATTACAACACTAGTAGTGGCATCTGTAATTCTATATGTAACGTCTTTCTTTCCACTGACAGGAGGGCTTTTCTCTTCTATGACTATGACTTAGTAACTCTGGTCTTGATGTTCCATCCAGTGTTGAGCCCATGCTGCTCTGCTGTAAGTGACCTGGTCTGAAAGCATCCAGTGCCCTGTAAAAACCTCAGATCAGGAGAAGGAGATAAGGAAAACGTAGGAATGGTCCCACAATTTGCCCATCACTGCATTTAGGATTTCATTTCTCATTTTTTCCTGTGTATGTTTTGTTTTGTACAGGAAAGCTTTTTGTCACGTTAGTAATACCATGCCCTAATGTTTTGACTTGGGAAAAGAGATTTGAAGAAAATATATTAAATCTGGACTCTACCTATTCACACTCAGGATCCTGAAGGTAGAGAAGATGAGACATCCTCCTACCTACACCACTCTACTGATCCTGTTATGTGAATTCTGACAATGTTTCATATCATATCCTGATTGCAATGGTTACCTTCATTGTAGAGAGTCTCGTGATGCCATGCCTTACAGGTGGCCCTGATTCCTGCCTTCCACCTTTCCAAGGGTGAATGCTCTCAGGTGTGTAACAACTCCATATATGGCTAACACTAAGATCTAGCTTGATTCCGCATTTCTGGACATATCTGCGTTTCCCACGTGGCTTGCTGGGGTTGGCTACCCAGAGGTTATTTAAGCTGTAGGCTGGTTCTGCCCGGGAGCGAGAGGTTGTGAGAGGTAATGAAAGGATGAGAAGATTATTTTAAGGGCCTAAATAAACCGCAGTTAAGAAGAGTCCGGTGTTGCGTCTTCATTGCTGGCGATGCGGACGCAACACTTCATCTCTTGACAGCACTTCCGAACTCACCTGTGATTGATTGGCTTCTTCTCTGTCCTTTCTTGTGTCTAAAGAATGAGAGCCCTTCAGTCTGGTGTGATGTTCCAGGTGTATGGACTGAATCTCTCCTAGTATTAAGATTCCTTCCCAGAAAATTTCGTTATCTTGTTGGGAATCAGCCCTGATGTTCATTTGTAGAATTTCAGTTTACTATGGAGAATCCTGAGATTAATGGTGATTTCTCATAAGGGATTCACTTACTTCCTTTCTTTCCATACTGAACTGTTAAAGACTGGATGATATGGACTTCATGAGATTAAAATCTGCCTGTGGTAGCAGACTTTATGTGCCATCTAAAGGAATGGTTGGTTGCTTTTCTACTCTGTGCATAAGTTGAATTCCTTTACTCACATAATCAGTAAATAACATACTCTCCTCACATTAGTCTCATAATTATATCTACAATCCTGGTGCTTGACATTTTCTGAAGAATGTATTGATGATTGCATTTTATCTAACAAAATTATTCCCTTTCTAGTAATTTTCACCGCACATATCACAGGGAGAGCAATCATGCCTGCAGCACTGATTGAAATACACTAAATTGACTCTTAACTTGGATATATCTGAGATCTGTAATTTTGAAACCTATAAAGCAGTTCAGTGATGTGAGAATGGATGAGTTATTCTGCTCTAAATTTACAGTAATATTTTCTAATTTTTGACCTTGGCAGTATGCTTACCATCTAAATTTATAAAATATTTGTTGTAATAAATTTAGGAATTTAAATTTTATACCACATAGTCCACATTTTCTTCACAGTTTTAGCCTTGAACCCAGAAGTACTTCATACACTACTGAAAAAAATCAGGAAAAAAATTTCTGTTTACACTGCAGCTCAGATCACAGACTTTAGACAGACCACTGCACTTTTGTGCTTTCCATGAGCAAAGCACCTGTAATTCAATCAGTGATCCCTGTTAGAAATGAAGATTCTCTCAGAAAAGGCTGGTGCCTGTCTTTCCAGTACTCAGGAACCAGCAGTTTTTACTTATCTGGTTCTCTTTCACATTCATCCAAACTTCACAACTTTGCCCCAGTATCATCTATTACAGGGTTTTTCCCTCCTTATTGAACATTTCTACTGCCTGCCTTTAATAAGGATAGGTGTGATGATCTTTGAATTCCATAGAAAGAATGACATTTATATTCCTATTTCTAAATGCATAATTTAATTATAGTTGAAATTCACTGTAACATTAAAATGCCCTAGAAAATGAACCAAAAGTCAGTGCAGGTCTCATTGCTCTTGCTACAATAAGGGTTCATTGCCTCAGTCTGTGTTCAGCATTGTGAGATTTTTTTCCTTTTTACAGTGTTACTACAACTTATGTTAAGTTCATATTCATGGTTTGAATACATCCTGTCAGCTTCATATTCTAAAACTTAAGTAAGAAGCTGATTTATTCATGAAAATGAGTTGATCCCCTGACTTCTAGCAGAGGGCCATCAGAGGGCTCAGCTGCCTTGCAAGCTGGGCCTGGGCTGTAGGCGCATCCCGACTGGAGGCAGTTCCTGGGTCTTAAAGGCCTCCCTGAGGACAGGTGGACCAGGTGCCAGCTCAGCCACATTCCTGACCAGCAGGGGCCCTGACTTCTAGCAGAGGGCCATCGGAGGGGTGAGTTTGCTTCGGGCCATGGCAGGGTCCCGGTGAGGAGGAGCTTGGGCGTTCCCCGACCCCATAGACGCCCAGGTCACCCTGCAGTACTGGTTCCCCCCTCCCGCCTGCCATCCCAGCTCCAATCCAGGTACGAATTCCTATATTTCTCCCTTCCCCCTGGGGCCATAAAATTTCCCCAGCTCAGTTGCCTTGCAAGCTGAGCCAGCATTGTAAGCGCATCCCGGAAAGAGGGAGTACCTGTGCTTCAATAGCCTGCCTGAGGAAAGGTGGGCATTCTGTCAGTGAAGTCCCTGCCCAAGAAGGGAACCTGATCCGGTAACAGAAGTTCCAATAGAGAACATTTGAAGTAAGAGATGGGCAGACGCCAAGGCAAGACCTTATCCAACAATATGAAAAACAACATGAAAACACCAGATCCCAAGGACCCTACAATAGAAGGACTTGAACACCTTAATCCAAAAGAAGTGGAAAAAAGTGCCATTATGAAAAATATAGAGTCCCTTAAACAGGATATGAATAACTCCCTTAAAGAATTGGATGAGAAATATAACACAAATTTTGAAGAAATGAGTATAGAAATAGATGAGAAATATAACAAAAGGTTTGAAGAAATAAGTAAATCCGTGAATGAGACCCTGAGAAACCAAGAAAAAACAATCAAACAAGTAAAGGAAACAGTTCAAGAATTGAAAACTGAAATGGAGGCAATGAAGAAAACACAAACCGAGAACCGGCTGGATATGGAAAACCTAGGTAAACGAACAGAGACTACAGAATCAAGCATAACCAATAGAATACAAGAGATAGAAGAACGAATCTCAGATTCTGAAGATATCATAGAGAAAATAAATGCTCTGGTCAAAGAAAACGGCAAATCCAACAAATTCTCTTCACAAAACATTTAGGAAATCTGGGACACAATAAAAAAACCAAATCTAAGAATAATAGGGATTGAAGAAGGAGAAGAACTGCAGATCAAAGGCCCACAAAATATATTCAACAAAATTATAGAAGAAAACTTTCCCAACCTAAAGAACGATATTCCTATGAAGGTTCAAGAAGCATACAGAACACCGAATAGACTGGATCAGAAAAAAACATCCCCTTGCCATATAATAGTCAAAACACAAAACATACAGATTAAAGAAAAAATTTTAAGAGCTGCAAAGGAAAAAGGTCAAGTAACTTATAAAGGTAAACCTATCAGGCTTACACCGGACTTCTCTATGGAAACCATGAAAGCCAGAAGATCCTGGAAAGAGGTACTGCAGAAACTAAGAGAGCATGGATGCAAACCCAGACTACTATACCCAGCCAAGCTATCGTTCACTATCAATGGAGAAAACAAAATATTCCAAGATAAGAACAAATTTAAAAAATACGTAGCTACTAATCCAGCCTTACAGAGATTATTAGAAGGAAAATCACAACCCAAGGAATCCAACATTGCCAACACTGCCTACAATAACTCAGACATCTTGCGACCCTTCACGAGCTTAACTCAAGAAAGGAACACATACAAACACTATTAAACAAATAAACAAAAAATAATAATAACTGGAGTCAACAACCACTGGTCATTAATATCACTTAATATCAATGGACTCAATTCACCTATAAAGAGGCACAGACTTAGAGATTGGATATAAAAACAGGATCCAACATTCTGCTGTTTACAAGAAACACACCTCAACCACAAAGACAGACACCTACTCAGAGTAAAGGGTTGGGAAAAGGTTTTCCAAGCAAATGGACCTAAGAAAAAAGCGGGTTTGGCCATTCCAATATCTAACAAAATCGACTTCAAACTAAAATCAATCAGAAGAAATGGAGATGGACATTTCATACTCATAACAGGAACAATTCATCAGGAGGAAGTCTCAATCCTGAATATCTATGCTCCTAATATAAAGGCACCCACATATGTAAAAGAAACTCTTCTAGAACTCAAGGCAGTCATCAAACCACACACACTAATAGTAGGAGACTTCAACACTCCTCTCTCACCAATGGACAGGTCAATCAGACAGAAACCAAACAGAGAATTAAGAGATTTATTGGAGGTATTGAATCAAATGTACTTAACAGACATCTATAGAACACTCTACCCAAATAGGAAAGAATGTACCTTTTTCTCTGCAGCTCATGGAACCTTCTCGAAAATTGACCACATACTCAGTAACAAAGTAAACTTCCACAGATACAAAAAAATATTAGTAACCACCTATGTCTTTTCAGATCACCATGAACTAAAATTAGAATTCAACAACAATGCTTCCCCCAGGAAGCAAACAAACTCATGGAAGTTCAACAGTCAACTACTAAAACACCCCTGGGTCAAGGAAGAAATAAAGAAAGAAATTAAAGTCTTCCTTGAATTTAATGAAAACAAAGACACAACATACTCAAACCTATGGGACACTATGAAAGCAGTGCTAAGAGAAAAGTTCATAGCACTAAGTGCCCAATTAAAGAAAACGGAGAAAGCACACATTGGAGACTTAATAGCACACTTGAAAGTTCTAGAAAAAAAAGAAGCTGATTCACCCAAGAGGTCTAGAGGACTGGAAATAATCAAACTGAGGGCTGAAATCAACAAAATAGAAACACAGAAAACAATCCAAAGAATCAATGAATCAAAAAGCTGGTTCTTGGAGAAAATCAACAAGATTGACAAACCCCTATCCAAATTAATCAAATGGCAGAGAGAGAACATGCAAATTAATAAGATCAGAAATGAAAAGGGGACATAACCACAGACACAGAGGAAATTCAGAGAAGCATTAGATCTTACTATGAAAGTATATATGCCACATATTTGGAAAATGTAAAAGAAATGGCCATTTTTTTAGATAAGTACCATATATCAAAGTTTAACCAAGAACAGGTGAGCAATCTAAATAGACCTGTTAGTCGCGAAGTATTAGAAGCTGTTATCAAAAATCTCCCTACCAAAAAAAGCCCAGGACCAGATGGTTTCAATGCAGAATTCTACCAGAACTTCCAGGAAGAGCTAATACCTATACTCCTTAACATATTCCACAATATAGAAACAGAAGAGTCATTGCCTAACTCCTTTTATGAAGCTACAGTTACCCTAATACCAAAACCACACAAAGACACAACCAAGAAAGAGAATTACAAGCCAATCTCACTCATGAACATCGACACGAAAATTCTCAATAAAATACTGGCAAACTGAATCCAAGAACACATTAGAAAAATTATCCATTATGATCAAGTCGGCTTCATTCCAGAGATGCAGGGCTGGTTCAACATACGCAAATCTATCAATGTAATCCATCATATAAATAAACTGAAAGAAAAAAACCATATGATCATCTCACTAGATACTGAAAAACCATTTGACAAAATTCAACACCCATTTATAATAAAGGTGTTGGAGAGACTGGGGATACAAGGATCATACCTAAATATAATAAAAGCAATATACAGCAAGCCGACAGCTAACATCAAACTGAATGGAGAGAAACTCAAAGCCTTTCCACTAAAATCAGGAACACGACAAGGCTGTCCACTCTCTCCATACCTCTTCAATATAGTGCTTGAAATTCTAGCAATAGCATTACGACAACATAAGGAGATCAAGGGGATTCGAATTGTAAAGGATGAAGTTAAACTTTCGTTATTTGCAGACAATATGATAGTGTACATAAGTGACCCCAAAAACTCTACCAAAGAACTCCTACAGCTGATAGACACCTTTCGTAATGTGGCAGGAGACAAGATCAACTCCAAAAAATCAGTGGCCCTCCTATACACAAAGGATAAAGAAGCAGAGAGGGAAAGCAGAGAAACATCACCTTTCATGATAGCCACAAATAGCATAAAATATCTTGGGGTAACTCTAACCAAGGAAGTGAAAGACCTATTTGACAAGAACTTTAAATCTTTGAAGAAAGAAATTGAGGAGGATACCAGAAAATGGAGAGACCTCACCTGCTCTTGGATTGGGAGAATCAACATAGTAAAAATGGCAATTCTACCAAAAGCAATCTACAGATTCAATGCAATCCCCATCAAAATCCCCTCAAACTTCTTCACAGACCTTGAGAGAACAATAATCAAGTTTATATGGAAAAACAAAAAACCCAGGATAGCCAAAACAATCTTATACAATAAAAGAACTTCTGAAGGCATTACCATCCCTGACTTCAAACTCTATTACAGAGCTAAAGTATTGAAAACAGCTTGGTATTGGCATAAGAACAGAGAAGTCGACCTATGGAATCGAATAGAAGACCCAGATATTAACCCACAAACCTATGAACACCTAATTTTTAACAAGGTAGCTAAAGGTATACAATGGAAGAAGGAAAGCATCTTTAACAAATGGTGCTGGCATAACTGGATGTCAACCTGTATAAGAATGAAAGTAGATCCATATCTATCACCATGCACAAAAATCAAGTCCAAATAGATTAAAGACATCAACATTAATCTGTCCACTTTGAACCTGATAGAAGAGAAAGTGGGAAGTAGTCTACAAGTTATAGGCACAGGAGGCCTCTTCCTAAGTAGGACCCCAGTAGCACAGACAAAAAGAGAAACAATGAAAAAATGGGATCTACTGAAACTGAGAAGCTTCTGTAAAGCAAAGGATACTGTCAGTAAGACAAAAAGGCTGCCTTCTGACTGGGAGAAGATCTTCACCAACCCCTCATCAGACAATGGTCTGATCTCCAAAATATACAAAGAACTCAAGAAACTAGACACTAAAACTCTAATTAACCCAATTAAAAAATGGGGTACTGTACTGAACAGAGAATTCACAATAGATGAACTTCGAATGGCCAGAAGACACTTAAGGTCATGCTCAACCTCCTTAGTGATCAGGGAAATGCAAATCAAAACCACTTTGAGATACCATCTTAAACCTGTCAGAATAGCTAAAGTCAAAAACACCAATGATAGCCTATGCTTGAGAGGATGTGGAATGAGGGGAACACTCATCCATTGTTGGTGGGAATGCAAACTTGTGCAGCCACTGTGGAAATCAGTGTGGTGGTTTCTCAGGAAACTGGGAGTCAACCTCCCTCAGGACCCAGCAATTCCACTCTTGGGAATATACCCTAGAGATTCCCTAACATACTACAAAAGCATTTGTTCTACTATATTCATAGCTGCACTATTTGTAATAGCCAGAACCTGGAAACAGCCTAGGTGCCCCTCAATAGAAGAATGGTTAAAGAAGGTGTGGACCATATACACATTAGAGTTTTACTCAGCAGTAAAAAACAATGACATCTTGAATTTTGCATGCAAATGAATGGAAATAGAAATTGCTTTACTGAGTGAGGTAAGCCAGACCCAAAAAGAGAAATATGGTATATATTCACTCATAAGTGGATTCTAACCATAATTAAAGGTCTTTGAGCCTATTATTCGTGATCCTAGAGAAGCTAAATAAGAAGATGAACCTGATGAAGATTATTTAGCTATCCTCCAGGAGGTAGAAAATAGACAAGAGTCCCAGGTAACCGCGAGTGCATGGGGGTGGGTGGGAGGGTTGTTGGAAGGGGATAGGGTTAGAGAGAAGGGAGTAGGGGAGGAATGGGGAAAGCTCGGTGGCCTGGGAGGGGGGGGGTGAGAATGGATAGATATGGGATCAGGGAAGAATATATTTCAACTAAGGGTGTCATTTTAGGGTTTACAGGAGACTTGATCATATATGGGATCCCAGGTCCAGGGAGAGATCCCCAGATTGTTCTCTGGACAGAGGCGAGGGTGCCTGAACCGGCCTTGGCCCATAACCATACTGATGGATATTTTGCTTATCATCATAGATACTTCATCTGGCGAAGGACAGCGATACAGACGGAGACCCACATTGGAGCACTGGACTGAGTCCCCCAAGTTCCAAATGAGGAGCAGAAGGAAAGAGAACGTGAGCAAGGAAGGCAAGATCAGAGGGAACCTTCATCCGACGATGAATGGCGACACAGACAAAGACCCACATTGGAGCACAGGACTGAGTCCCCAAGGTCCAAATGAGGAGCAGAAGGAGGAAGAACATGAAAAAGGAAATTAGGACTGCGAGGGATGCTATCACCCACGGATACAAGGGGACAGATCTAATGAGAGTTTACCAAGGTCAGTTGGACTGGGACTGAACGAGGACATGATCTAACCAGATTCTCAGAATTTGGCCGGATTCTCTGAATGTGGCTGTCCCGAAGTCTTTCTGAAAAGCCATTGACTATGACACTGGGACTTGTTTCCTCTGCATATACTGGATTTTTGGGACCCAGTCTGTTTGGATACTCACCTTCCTGGACCTGGAAGGAGGGGGGAGGAACTTGAACTTCCCACAGGACAGGAAACCCTGACTGCCCTAAGGGACGAAAAGGGAGGAGGAGAGGGAAGGGGGGAGTGGGAGGGTGTTGGGAAGAGGGGCGGAAATGGAAACTTTTATAATTTAATAAAATTACTTTCAAAAAAAAGAAAATGAGTTGATCATTTTTAATGTAGCTTTCTTTAAAAAATCAGCAATTCTCACATTATTCTTTGCATGTTTTCAACCATATTTATATCACAAAGTCACTGGAAAATGTGTCAAAATTTAGACAAATCATTTTCTTTATATATTTTAACATATCAATAGTAATGAGAAGAAGGAATACATTATGCTAATATCGCTTAATCGGTGAAAACAATTCTTAGGCCCTGTTTATTATGACCTCCAGTACCTTCTGTTCTCCTGCTTCCTCCTATGGGTTGCTCATCATATGAGATATTTAAAATAACTATTCAGGTTATGACTAGTCACGATTAACCAGTTACAGTTTATGATTTCTTCCAATGTTGTTTTTAAGTCAGAAATAGAGGGCAGTATAAGGATGAAGCTACTAATGCTGAATAAATAAAAATTTCAAATATGGGAGGCAGCAAATTGAAACATTAGTAAAATCATTGAAATGTGACTTACTTTCATGGAATTATAGACTGCATAAATGACAGCTTGGTGATGTGGGATTCCCCTCTGTATGGTGTATGTTTTATTACTATTGGCTAATAAAGAATCTGCTTTGGGATTACTGCAGTTCAATATAGAACAAGGCAGGAATTCCAAGCAGAGATAGAGGAAAAAAGAAGGTAGTGTCCGATAGAGGCCATGTAGCCACCAAGGGAGAAAGGTACAACCTGCCCTGGAAACCTTACTGGTAAACCACAAGCCTCATGGTAAAATACAAAATAATGGAGATGGGTTAATTCAAGATGTAAAAGATAAGAAGACAGAACTAATAGGCTAAGAGTGTTTTAATTAATGTAGTGTCTGTGTGATTACTTTAGGTCTGAACGGCCAGGAAAAGAACAAGCAGTCTCCCCATATAGCTTGCAAATGGCACATACTCTACCTTGCTGCATTCACACAATACTTATACGATGTGCTGTATACGGAGGATCTGGGGACTCACCATGTTGGTTAATTTCTATGAGGAACAAAAGTGAACTCCCCTGAAGGTTCCTCTGTGCCTTGCATCACAGCCTTTCTCCTCCTGAGTCTTAAAACCTAAGTCTACGATCAGAGTTAACACCTGTTGAGGGTATGTGAATCTCTCCTGACTCCATCCAATCCTGGGTGAAAAGCCAAAGCTGGGAATGTGTTCTCAGTGGTGTGCAGCCATGTTCAGGCTTATTTCTTCGTTCCTGCTGGTGAGTTTCCTGCCATGTGATTGCCGAGGACAAACTTTCATATTCTCACCTATTCCAATCTTACCCACAGATTTGGTCTCCACAAATTTCCTGACCTAGGGTATTCTGAAGGACTCTGACCCTGATTTGTTGCAGTCCTCCAAGACTCTCAGTCTGACCTGCTCATTTTCTGGATTTTTACTGAGTACTTCTATTGTGAGTGTAGGTTGAATCTATCAGCACTCAGGGAAGAGTCTGGAGTGGCTGACGCACATTTGCTGGGATAATGATAAGTATTACAACCCATCCCTGAAGATCCAGCTCACAATATCTAAGAATAGCTTCAACAATTGGGTATTCCTCAAGAGCACCACTGTGAACACTGCAGATAAAGTCTTATACTAATGTGCTCTGAGAACTATTGACACTGTCTCAGTTGACAGCTGCACAATATTTCAGGACGGTTCATAGTTCTGTGCCATCCTTCTACAATTCATTGGGTTGGGAGTAGACACCCATGTCCTGCTAACATCTGGGGGTTTCACTTCACTCTGAGTTTTAGAACCCAGGTATTTTGTTAAAAAAAGGATGTCCCTTTACAAATTGTTCAGAAATAGGAATCTGACTGTTTGGCATTTTGAAGAATAAGTGTGTATATTTAGTAACCCAGGTGTTTTAGAGCTGTGATCCCACTCAGTCTTTGTCCTCAACTACCAAGAATAGCAGATTAGAAATTATTATAACATTTACCTTCAATATACTACCAATTAAGTAAAGATTGGCATTTCTAGATAATTATCCATAATTGAGTCATTGTTCAAAGTCAATCCATGGAAGCACAAAATATCCCAGGCTATCAACTCCAAGGTTATTTATTGCTCTTCACAAACTGAGGGTAACACTGTCTTGCCGCAGACAACACTTGCATATCTGTTTGAATACAAATAATTTGAATTGGTCCATAACTAGAGGTCCATTCTATATGGACTACTGTTTGTTATAGTAGAAGGTACTTGGAATGCTTTCAGAGGAGAATCAACTTATCAACAAAATGTGACCTACAATGGTGACCTGCCTGTGAGATACACTGATGCAATAGAGGTACAGACATTGTGGGGGTAATCGATCACTCTTTGATTGGATATAAAGCCCACTTCATGAACACAAACCATGCTTAAAACTACCAGAATATTCTAGAACCTGAGACAAGATAGGCTATGGGCTTATTTGGAAACTAAATTTTCTGCTATAGCAGCAGTTTTCACCTTGTGGAGAGTGATCTCTTTGGGTCAAACAACCCTTTCACAAGAGTTGAAGAACTTTTTCACAGAGGTCACACATCAGATATCCTAAATGTCAGATATTTATATTATGAATCATAGTGGAAAATTTACAGTTATGAAGTAGTAACAAAATAATTGTATATTTGGGAGGCACCACAACAAGAGGAACTATATTAAAGGGTTGAAGGGAAGAAGTTGAGTACCATTGTCCTAAAAGTATACAATAATAAAATAATTTCTAATGACATGACAATATAAGCACATTAATTTGTGGTTTATATGTCTATCATTAGAGAAGCTACTTCTTGCAAAATATGGAAAGTAACATAGATGATCTTAAATGGACAATCGGCATACTCAGTTATAAATGGAGTGATTTAAGAAATCGTTCTCCTCAGGACTCAGGAACTGATGCAGAAGAGAAGGTCGAAAGACTTTAAGAGAAAGAGGTGTTGGATGAGATCATGGATACAGTCTGTTCCAATCACAATAGAACTGATGCAAACATGAACTCACTAGATTCTGGAAGTAAGCACAAGGCTTGCGCAGGTTCATGCCACATAGGATTATAGTGCAGAGAGGAGTAAATGGACATGGAATTCCAACCCTAACCTGGAAACTGTTTGCAATTGGTACATATATACAAAGGAAATTTGGTGCACTTCATTGGAAAGTCACTGGTTGTATTAAACATACTTCACAAGAGGTCTTATACCTAAAACCAACACAAAACTAACACAGTGGTATTTTGTAGATATAGATATTCTGTTTCATATAACTCTTTTTTTTGAGACAGGATTTTTCTGAAGTTTTAGAGTTTGTCCTGAACTAGCTTTTGTAGATGAGGTTGGTCTCAAACTAACAAGGACTGCCTCTGCCTCCCAAACAATGGGATTAAAGGCATGTGCCACAATCATACAGCTCACATAACTTAATTTAGGCATTCTTTTGTCTTGTTAATATTTTCTTTGTATATTTTGGTTTCTGATTTTATGCTTTTATGAATTTGTGAGTGAGAGAGAAAGATAGAAAAAGAATATTTCTTGTGGTATTTGGTTATTAGGAATGTGAGGGGGATCTAGGATCACTTGGGAAACAGATAAAGTATAATCAGAATGAATTGTTTAAAAACCATTTCTTACCAACGAAAATTTAAATGAAACACTAGAATCCTCTCTGCCGAATTGTATATTGATTCGTAAACAATAAATATAAACATGGTGGATAGACAAATCATGTTTATTTATGTTTCTGACATGCATATGAACAAGCTGGTTGGAGAGTTCCCAGCAATTCCTGGTCAATTGCCTACTGCACTGTTAATTCCATCTCTTATCATTTCTGTCTCCCTGCAATGAAAATAACCAGGAAGTAATCTATGGAGTTTTCTAAATGTTTCACTGCTCAGATGCTTCCTTAGAACACTTGGAGCATCATCACAGGATAATGCTCCCTTCCTGACTTACTCAAACATAGACACAGTCAGATAGGTTTTTGTTACTTGGAGCAAAAATTATATTTTAGTTTCCATCTGCTTATTTATCACTGTACTACATGAAATCATCAAGATGGGTTTTATGGTCCATATCTATGCTATAATTCTGGTGTTATTTCCAGTGCCAATCTCTAAGATTTAGATTATTCCTATATTTGGTCATTTTTATTTTCTCTAAGTAGAGCTGACCCTCATTATCCATTCTTAGAAACATAGGCCTGTTTCAACACAAAGTTTAAAGTTGTTTCAGCTTCTAAGAATCATCCAGGCCCTCAAATGAAGCAATATTTACACATTTATACCAATGTTCTTCCTCTTCTGTAAAATTCTTGTGCAATTCTTTACTCTGTCTATAAAACCAAGCAAAATAATTTATTTACCATAAATACAAATGAATTGAATCATCATTCTTCTGGTGCAAAAGTCCAAGATATTTGACAAGGAGAAGGACTTTCTTTTGCCATTATTAGAGACAGGCAGGCACAATGATAATAGCATAAAATGGTTTGGAAAATCCCTTTGATAATGACCTTTGTTTCAAAGGTGATAAGAGATTTGTTGTGATCGCTACCACTTCTTAAAGGTTGCACCATTAGGGAGTCAAATAGCTCACACATGTGTGCATGTGTGTATGTTATACACATCCTACTTATATTTCACAGTCAGTTATGCAATATTTCATAGAATCAACTGATCTAGGCAACAAAGTGTAGGGTGGATCAGCAAGCAAGTGTTATCAACAACATTACATCATTTGAGCTTATAGAATAGGGAAATCAGACTGGACAAAGTTCTTTATCTTGTAATAATTCAATGTACATAGGTACAGTCTTTGTGTTCTACAGTGTCTTATGTTGCCTTTACACTTATATATTACCTCAGTTTTATAAGTAACTAAAGAACACACAAAAATTTGATTTTATGAGATAGGTATACAAGATCATTACTAGCTTCAATTATCTAAGAATACCTTGAAAGGAGAAGAAAGACTTCTAAATGTGATATGATACAAAGACCATACTTTTCCGGTTAAATTTTGCCTGTCATGATGGAGAAAGTATGTGCAGAGATTTGGACATATTTTGGCTTGCAAGATTCTGGGATTATAGTAGTAATCATTGGTTAGATGTAATTTGGTCTGTCTGTGAGGAGAATCCCCGTGTAAAATAGTTTGGTACCCAACTTAGAACAATCAGAACATTGTATAACTACTTTTTTTCTGATTACTGGTAATTTGAAATCTTGTTTGCTGTAATGGAGCAGAATTGTCAGTCAGAGCCTTCCAATTAGTGTCCCTCAGACATATGTAAAGAAAAACAGAGGGAAGACTAAAATATCTTCCAAAGCCCAGGGCAATCATGAATAATTATGCATGTGGATGATGAAAAATTGTGGAGACCTGAAACACAATATTTGATGAGTTTTTAAAAAAGCTTTGGGTAATGTTATTAATTTGGGGGATGTATGTTGTTGGTATGACAGTGATACATAGTTATATACATGTAACTATGTAATGGTTTTTAAAAGAATAACTGACAATAATAACTAGAAAAGGGAGATGCAACAAAAGCATCTACAATGTGCAACATACATTATACAAGTGACCTTGACTAAACAGCTCTTCTTTATAGCAAGCTTTTAATACATGTTATTCAAAGCACATCACATAAAGAAATTCAAAACTGAGTACTTTGAGACCCTAAAAACTTTTTAATACAACATCAACATGTATGGGAGTGAAATGCCTTGAATTCATGATCGCTCTGCTTAGATCCAGACAAATTCACAAATTCACCTCAATATGCAGCACTATATATATAATGGTTCCACTAATTCCTTGAAGCTGGTAGCTGCACAGCTCTCATTCACTAAGTACAGCCAAGTTTCTGAAAATCAATAGCCATGACTTTCCATGAATAAGAGGATGCTGTACGTGGAAAAACTAGATCCAAAGAGAAAGGAAAGATGCCTGAGAACACAGACAGCATTTACACCCAGAAAAATGAGCACAGAGGGACAAACAATTGCTTTTATTCTTCACATATAGCACTACAGCCTTCCATAATACAAATGCCAAATTAGAAAACAGATGGAACCATAGTCCAAATGACCCTAAATTCTGGTCACTTCTCAAATACGAAAATGTTTTCTGTAGTTGAAAACTTATCTGTAACTACCACATTTTCTCCTCTTCATGGTCTTGTGAGTTTTCTGTTCCAAGTGCAGTTGCATGAGTGGGGAAAGTGCATTTTAGAGCAAATGCAATTCTATTGCATCACTTGTCCTCTATGGTAACTCACTGCATCACATGTGCTCACTGCTAAAGCTAGATCTAACTGCCCTTAGAAAAAGCATTGTGGTTCATGGAGACAACATTTGAGGCAGAGTTCATCGTTCATTTTTTTAATACCTACTCATCATCACCAGGTACATTACAAAGACAAGAAAGAAGAGTCTTAGTGAGAGACCTGTGTGAGAACTTACAGAAGCCCATGACCAGAACCAGCAGGGGGCACTGTGGATCCACCAGTTCTCAAAGGATTAGCAGACAGCAGAAGCAGCTAAGAATGTTGTTCAGTTCCCAGTTGATATTTGTGGATATCTCTCTGATCTTCTTTACCAATATGATAACATTCCCGAGAGCATGGTCTAGTTGACTATAAGATCTCTACGTTACAACACTGGAGAGGTTATTTATTAAATGAAGTCCATTGTGATATCACCAAGGTCCAGAATAGACTCCTGCTGCTGCTGGATAAGATTCTAATTTACAAAAGACTTGCCAGTAAAATTTAAGGATATTAGAGATCCAGGATGCTAAGCAACATTTTGGGGAAAGTGTCTCAGGAGTTCACAACTGATATCAGATATGTGCATATTCCTACTAAACATTGTTATAGAATGGGAAGCAGCCTCCAAAGCTTTGTGCCAGTGACTGATGGGAGAAGAATGGTCAATGCAACTTCTGATCATCACAAATATGGATGTCTCCATAAATTGTAGGGATAATACTTCTTCTACAGTGAGAAGAGGGTGTTGACCTGTGAACTAACTAACCACAAAACATCATTTTTTTTAAAGTTTATTAAATTATAAAAGTTTCCATTTCCGCCCCTCCTCCTAACACCCTCCCACTTCCCAGAATCCCTCTCCTCCTCCCTCTCCATCCCTAAGAGTAGTCAGGGTTTCCTGCCCTGTGGGAAGTTTAAGTTCCTCCCCTCTCCCTCTAGGTCCAGGAAGGTGAGTATCCAAACAGACTGGATCCCACAAATCCAGTATATGCAGAGGAAACAAGTCCCAGTGTCATTGTCAATGGTTTTACAGAAAGACTCCGGGCCAGCCACATCCAGAGAATCCGGTCACATTCAGAGAATCTGGTTAGATCATGTCCTCGTTCAGTTCCAGTCCAGCTGGCCTTGGTGAACTCTCATTAGATCAGTCCCCTTGTATCAGTGGGTGATGGTGCCCATCGCAGTCCTAATTTCTTTTTTCATTTTCTTCATCCTTCTGCTCCTCATTTGGACCTTGGAGGGTTCTGTCCGGTGCTCCAATATGGGTCTCCGTCTGTATCGCCATCCAACGTCGGATGAAGGTTTCCTCTGCTCTTGCCTTCTTTGTTCACGTTCTCCTTCCTTCTGCCTCTCCTTTGGACCTAGGGAGCTAGGTCCAGTGTTTCTACGTGGGTCTCCGCCTCCATCTCCCTCCATCAGTAGATGAGGGTTCTATGGTGATATGCAAAATGTTCATCAATATGGTTGTGGGCCAAGGCCGGTTCAGACACCCTCTCCTCTGTCCAGAGAACAATCTGGGGATCTCTCCTTGGACCTGGGATCCCATATATAATCAAGTCTCCTGTAAACCCTAAAATGACTCCCTTAGTTGAGGTATATACTTCCCTGATCCCATATCTAATCATTCCCCCCCCCATCCCAGGCCCCCGATCTTTCCCCATTCTTCCCCTACTCCCTTCTCTCTAACCCTCTCCCCTTCCAACAGCCCCCCCCACCCCCCCATGCACCCGAGGTTTCCTGGCACTCTTGTCTATTTCCAATCTCCAGAAGGATAGCTACATAATTTTCGTCAGGTTCACCTTTTTATTTAGCTTCTCTAGGATCACGAATAATAGGCTCAAAGACCTTTAATTACGGTTAGAATCCACTTATGAGAGAATACATACCATATTCCTCGTTTTGGGTCTGGCTTACCTCACTCAGTAAAGCGTTTTCTATTTCCATCCATTTGCATGCAAAAGTCAAGTTGTCATTGTTTTTTACCGCTGAGTAAAACTCAGCGGCATATATGTTCCACACCTTTTTTAACCATTCTTCTATTGAGGGGCACCTAGGTTGTTTCCAGGTCCTGGCTATTACAAATAGTGCTGCTATGAACATAGTTGAACAAATGATTTGGGAGTATGTTAGGGCATCTCTTGGGTATATTCCCAAGAGTGGAATTGCTGGGTCCTGAGGGAGGTTGACTCCCAGTTTCCTGAGAAACCGCCACACTGATTTCCACAGTGGCTGCACAAGTTTGCATTCCCACCAACAATGGATGAGTGTTCCCCTCATTCCACATCCTCTCCAGCATAGGCTATCATTGGTGTTTTTGACTTTAGCTATTCTGACAGGTGTAAGATGATACCTCAAAGCTGTTTTGATTTGCATTCCCCTGATCGCTAAGGAGGTTGAGCATGACCTTAAGTGCTTTTTAGCCATTCCAAGTTCATCTGTTCTGAATTCTCTGTTCAGTTCAGTACCCCATTTTTTAATTTGTTTAATTAGAGTTTTAGTGTCTAGTTTCTTGAGTTCTTTGTATATTTTGGAGATCAGACCTTTGTCTGTTGAGGGGTTTGTGAAGATCTTCTCCCAGTCGGAAGGTATCCTTTTTGTCTTACTGACAGTGTCCTTTGCTTTACAGAAGCTTCTCAGTTTCAGTAGGTCCCATTTATTTATTGTTTCTCTTATTGTCTGCGCTCCTCGGGTTCTGCTTAGAAAGTGGTCTCCTGTGCCTATGTCTTGTAGACTACTTCCTACTTTCTCTTCTATCGGGTTCAAAGATGGTCGGATTAATGTTGATGTCTTTAATCCATTTGGACCTGAGTTTTGTGCATGGTGATAGATATGGATCTAATTTCATTCTTCTACAGGTTGACATCCAGTTTTGCCAGCACCATTTGTTAAAGATGCTTTCCTTCTTCCATTGCATACCTTTAGCTCCCTTGTCAAAAATCAGGTGTTCATACGTTTGTGGGTTAATACCCGGGTCTTCTATTCGATTCCATAGGTCGACTTCTCTGTTGTTATGCAAATACCAAGCTGTTTTCAATACTGTTGCTCTGTAATAGAGTTTGAAGTCAGGGATGGTAATGCCTCCAGAAGTTCCTTTACTGTATAAGATTGTTTTGGCTATCCTGGGTTTTTTGTTTTTCCATATAAACTTGATTATTGTTCTCTCCAGGTCTGTGAAGAAGTTTGATGGGATTTTGATGGGAATTGCATTGAATCTATAGATTGCTTTTGGTAGAATTGCCATTTTTACTATGTTGATTCTCCCAATCCAAGAGCAGGGGAGGTCTTTCCATTTTCTGGTATCCTCCTCAATTTCTTTCTTCAAGGACTTAAAGTTCTTATCAAGTAGGTCTTTCACTTCCTTGGTTAGATTTACCCCAAGATACTTTATGCTATTTGTGGCTATCATGAAAGGTGATGTTTCTCTAATTTCCCTCTCTGCTTCTTTATCCTTTGTGTATAGGAGGGCTACCAATTTTTTGGAGTTGATCTTGTATCCTGCCACATTAATAAAGGTGTTTATCAACTGTAGGAGTTCTTTGGTAGAGTTTTTGGGATCGCTTATGTACACTATCATATCGTCTGCAAATAACGAATGTTTAACTTCATCCTTTCCAATTCGTATCCCCTTGATCCACTTATGTTGTCTTATTGCGATTGCTAGAACTTCAAGCACTATATTGAAGAGGTATGGTGAGAGTGGACAGCCTTGTCGTGTTCCTGATTTTAGTGGAAAGGCTTTGAGTTTCTCTCCATTCAATTTGATGTTAGCTGTTGGCTTGCTGTGTATTCCTTTTATTATATTTAGGTATGATCCTTGTATCCCCAGTCTCTCCAACACCTTTTTCATAAATGGGTGTTGAATTTTGTCAAATGCTTTTTCAGCATCCAATGAAATGATCATTGGTTTTTTTCTTTCAGTTTATTTATATGATGGATTACATTGATAGATTTGCATATGTTGAACCAGCCCTGCATCTCTGGGATGAAGCCTACTTGATCATAATGGATAATTTTTCTAATGTATTCTTGGATTCGGTTTGCCAGTATTTTATTGAGAATTTTCGCGTCAATGTTCATGAGTGAGATTGGTCTGTAATTCTCTTTCTTGGTCATGTCTTTGTGTGGTTTTGGTATCAAGGTAACTGTAGCCTCATAAAAAGAGTTTGGCAATGATTCTTCTCTTTCTATATTGTGAAATACATTAAGGAGTATAGGTATTAGCTCTTCCTGGAAGTTGTGGTAGAATTCTGTATTGAAACCATCTGTTCCTGGGCTTTTTTTGGTAGGGAGGTTTTTAATAACAGCTTCTAATTCTTCACGACTGACAGGTCTGTTTAGATTGTTCACCTGTTCTTGGTTCAACTTTGGTATATGGTACTTATCTAAAAAAATGTCCATTTCTTTTACATTTTCCAACTTTGTGGCATATAAATTTTCGTAGTAAGATCTAATGATTCTCTGAATTTCCTCTGCGTCTGTAGTTATGTCCCCCTTTTCATTTCTGATCTTATTAATTTGCATGTTCTCTCTCTGCCGTTTGATTAATTTGGATAGGGGCTTGTCAATCTTGTTGATTTTCTCCAAGAATCAGCTTTTTGATTCATTGATTCTTTGGATTGTTTTCTCTGTTTCAATTTTGTTGATTTCAGCCCTCACTTTGATTATTTCCAGTCTTTTTCTCCTCCTGGGTGAATCAGCTTCTTTTTTTTCTAGAGCTTTCAAGTGTGCTGTTAAGTCTCCAATGTGTGCTTTCTCCGTTTTCTTTAATTGGGCACTTAGTGCTATGAACTTTCCTCTTAGCACTGCTTTCATAGTGTCCCATAGGTTTGAGTATGTTGTGTCTTTATTTTCATTAAATTCAAGGAAGACTTTAATTTCTTTCCTTATTTCTTCCTTGACCCAGGGGTGATTTAATAGTTGACAGTTCAACTTCCATGAGTTTGTTGGCTTCCTGGGGGTAGCATTGTGGTTGAATTCTAATTTTAATCCATGGTGATCTGACAAGACACAGGTGGTTACTAATGTTTTTTTGTATCTGTGGAAGTTTGCTTTGTTACCGAGTATGTGGTCAATTTTTGAGAAGGTTCCATGGGCTGCAGAGAAGAAGGTATATTCTTTCCTATTTGGGTGGAATGTTCTATAGATGTCTGTTAAGTCCATTTGATTCAATACCTCCAATAATTCTCTTGTTTCCTGTTTTGTTTCTGTCTGATTGATCTGTCCATTGGTGAGAGAGGTGTGCTGAAGTCTCCTACTATTAATGTGTGTGGTTTGATGACTGCCTTGAGTTCCAGAAGTGTTTCTTTTACATAAGTGGGTGCCTTTATATTAGGGGCATAGATATTCAGGATTGAGACTTCCTCCTGATGAATTGTTCCTGTTATGAGCATAAAATGTTCATCTCCATCTCTTCTGATTGATTTTAGTTTGAAGTCAATTTTGTTGGAAATTAAAATGGCCACACCTGCTTGTTTCTTAGGTTCGTTTGCTTGAAAAACCTTTTCCCAGCTCTTTACTCTGAGTAGATGTCTATCTTTGGGTTTTAGGTGTGTTTCTTATAAACAGCAGAATGTTGGATCCTGTTTTTGTATCCAATCTCTTAGTCTGTGCCTTTTTATAGGTGAATTGAGTCCATTAATATTAAGTGATATTAATGACCAGTGGTTGTTGACTCCAGTTATTATTATTTTTTGTTTATTTGTTTAATAGAGTTTGTATGTGTCCCTTTTTTGAGTTAAGCTCGTGAAGAGTCACTAGATGTCTGAGTTATTGTAGGTAATATTGGCAATGTTGGATTCCTTGGGTTGCGATTTTCCTTCTATTACTTTCATTAAGGCTGGGTTTGTGGCTATGAATTGTTTAAATTTGTTCTTATCTTGGAATATTATGTTTTCTCCATTGATAGTGAACGATAGCTTGGCTGGGTATAGTAGTCTGGGTTTGCATCCATGCTCTCTTAGTTTCTGCAGTACCTCTATCCAGGACCTACTGGCTTTCATGGTTTCCATAGAGAAGTCCGGTGTAAGTCTGATAGGTTTACCTTTATAAGTTACTTGCCCTTTTTCCTTTGCAGCTCTTAATATTCTTTCTTTAATCTGTATGTTTTGTGTTTTGACTATTATATGGCGAGGGGATTTTTTTTTTTTTTGATCAAGTCTATTTGGTGTTCTGTATGCTTCTTGAACCTTCATAGGAATATCATTCTTTATGTTGGGAAAGTTTTCTTCTATAATTTTGTTGAATATATTTTCTGGGCCTTTGATCTGCAGTTCTTCTCCTTCTTCGATCCCTATTTTTCTTAGATTTGGTTCTTTTATTGTGTCCCAGATTTCTTGAATGTTTTGTGATGAGAATTTATTGAATTTGCTGTTTTCTTTGATCAGAGCATTTATATTCTCTATGGTATCTTCAGACTCTGAGATTCGTTCTTCCATCTCTTGTATCCTATTGGTTATTCTTGATTCTGTAGTCTCTGTTCGTTTACCTAGATTTTCCATATCCAGCCTGCCCTTGTTTTGTGTTTTCTTCATTGAGTCCATTTCAGTTTTCAATTCTTGAACTGTTTCCATTACCTGTTTGATTGTTTTTTTCTTTGTTTCCCAGTGTATCATTCATGGATTTACTCATTTCTTTGAACTTTTTTTATATTTCTCATCCATTTCTTTACTCATTTCTTCAATCTTTTTTTTGTACTTCTCATCCAGTTCTTTAAGGGAGTTATTCATATCCTGTTTAAGGGACTCTATTGCTTTCATAATGGCATTTTTTCCCGCTTCTTCTGAATTAAGAGGTTCAAGACCTTCTATTGTAAAAATATGGAACGCTTCACGAATTTGCGTGTCATCCTTGCGCATATTAATTCTAATGAGTGATAGAAGACATACATCAGTCTGGTCTCAGCTCCTTTTATTCTAGAACATTGTGTGTATTTGATTCAATACATGACATTAAAACAAAATATGCATGAATATCCTGAATTTATTTAGTATGTATTTCTTCAACATTGCAGCTCTACTTCAGACCTTTAAATTAAACACACATATACCTACATAGTGCTATTTGCTGTATTATTCCTGGGGACATATTCCAAATCCATTCCTTTTCCATGGAAATATTCAGTTTTCAAGAAACTCAATTTACACATGCCCTGTCTAAGGATAACAGGATTCTGGACTTGGAATGGCAGACATGTAGAGATAAATCTGTATAAGCACAGATATCCACCACCCATGAGGATCCTTGTCAAGGATATCCCCCGTGTTCCCTCATTCCTTTCAATGTAGTGTGGAGAACAGATTGAGTCACAGCATATATTTCTTTCACTTTTTCTTTCTTCTTAATGTGAGTACATTTTTCTGGAATGGTTAACTTTTCTGTGAGTACAACAGTGGGTTTTCTTATTTCTGTTGGTCACTTTATCTGTGTACCTCCTCTTACAATATAATCCATCCACAAAAATCTGAGCTTTATGATAATATGAATAGATTCTGTGAGCTTATTCTCCTCAATTAAAGCAATGTTAGGACTGTACTTGGTACAGATCCGGTGCAATAAATTTGAAAGTGAACAGGGGTTTCCTTGAATACATCATCTATTGATTTATAGATTTCCCCATTCTCCCTTTATTCTGTGGACTATTTTCCATTATTTTATGGCTGGACCATGATTTTATTAACCCCTAGCAGTTCCTTATGTAACTGTTCTATATTTTTTCTCTTCTAAACACCATTTAGTGATCGGAGCACCACTTTCACAGTTCCTTAGGACCTCCACAAGGATGTTTGTTTCTTCCTGCCTGATCATATGTTCTCATTCTGATTCCCTCACAGGATGATTGACCAATATTTCTTCAGTGGTCAGATATCTAAGATTCAGAAAGATCCAATTTAAAGATATTTCTGGACATTTATGGAGTTTTCACTCTGTAAGAATGTTGCAGAGAAACCTATATCTTAAGAATTTTGCAGAGAATTTCAAATAAACTACTAATAAGAGTCTCATTTCATGTCTATGTCTCTGAGATGGTCTTAATATATTTATCACTAGTTGTATCCATTTTTCTATGAGTGATGCAAGTTTCATATTTCTTGCAGGTGTTGTTTATATAAACATGTTGTTTATATAAATATGTCTTCTTAATAAAATCCTCTGTTGAAAGATACATAATTTATCTCCATAATTTAGTTTTTGTGATGTTGCTGCAATAATCATTGTTGTGCAAATGTTGCTGAAGTACATTTACTTTTGTTCATTTTGATGATTTTCTTAGTTTATATTTTTTTGAAAGACAAATATTAATTGCATCAATCTGAAGAATTTCAAACTAAGCTGTTTTAAATTTCTCAAATATCTTTATTATCACAACCACTATCTATAAATCAGAATGATAAGCTTTTCATAAAGAGGAGCAACTGTCTCAGGCTTGAAATTTTTTGAGAACTTATGTCCCGATTTACAACATCAGCATTTCCACAGGGCTCAGAGAAGGAGCATTTTATCCATTTCCTCAGACAGGATTAGGATTTGGCCCTCAACATTCTTTTGCCTTTCACAGGTCTTCTCTAGCTCCTTGTCCTCCTCCTGGACTGGGTCCTTATCTACCAAGTTCACTGCACATGAATATGCAAATAACCTGAGTCTATTATGGTAAATACAGGAATGTCCATACACCAGAACAACATATGACCCGTGTCCTCTTATCAGTCACTGAGCACACAGGTTTTCAATATGGAATGGAGTTGGACCATTCTCTTCCTTGTGTTCATGACAACAGGTAAGGATCTTTCCAGTTCCAAACCTGAAGACGAAACAGGAACTGAGGAGACAGTGATATACAATATGCCTTTTTATTCACAGGTGTCCACTCTCAGGTACAACTGCAGCAGTCTGGTCCTGAGCTTAGAAAACCTGGGTCCTCAGTGAAGCTGTCCTGCAAGGCTTCTGGCTACACCTTCACTGAGTACTCTATACACTGGGTGAAGCAGAAGCCAGGACAGAGCCTGGAGTGGATTGGATGGATTTATCCTGGAGATGGTGATACCGGCTATGCACAGAAGTTCCAGGGCAAGGTCACACTGACTGCAGACACATCCTCCAGCACAGCCTACATGGAGCTCAGCAGCCTGACTTCTGAAGACTCTGCTATCTATTACTGTGCGAAACACAGTGCTGTAACCACATCCTGAGTGTGTCAGAAACCCTGGAGGAGCAGGAAACAGCCCTGAGACTGAGATGGCAGAGAAGATTGTCCTGGATCCTTGCTCCAAAATGATCACTCTAAGTGTCCCTTGATCACTTCCCAGTCTTATGGAGTCTTTGTCAGGTTTCCAAAAGGACTGCTAGGAATAAAATGATGCTAATTCCGAATGTCCTTTAGAGTACATTGACCTGCTGTTTAACAGTGACAACTCCATTGACATGATTAATTTTTAATAAAGTAGGACAATATGATTGTGACATTACACTATGATATAAATAACTCTTAAATCTAAGGGAATGAAAGTGTTGCTGAAATAGCTGGGAATAAGCTATAATATACATAAAGCCATTAAAGACAATACAACAGCATGTGCGCTAACAAAGCCCCTTTCATAGTCCAATTTGGTTTCCCTAAAACAAGTACAGACAGTTTTGGAAATTTTGGTGGCAAATGTTTTAAACTTTCTTATGAAATGTAATTTTACATCTTTGGATATTTATGCATATGATCATTAATCATGAATTGCTTTGGGAGTAGTAATTAAACCTCCTACTGTCTTATCATTAGGGATGGAGCTGAGTGTCATGCTGTGAATTCCATAGGGTGAGGGATCTGCTGCTTTCACAACAAGCTGGGCCCTGCACAGACAGCACTGGGGAAGAACAGTAGGATACCAAGCTGGGAACGGTAGAGGCCTGATCCTGTCATCTGTAGCCCTGGTTGCTCATTCCCCTGTTTCCTGATATTTGATTGTCTTTGTCACCACTTCTTGATTGACACTGAATGGATTGCATTTTACATTTTTCAGGTATTATAGTGGAAAATTTTTTATAATGAGGATGATTATAAGGGTTTTGTTTATATTATATTTGAAAATGGTTATATCCTTCCACATTTAAAAACATATAGGAGGCTACAAGGACACTGACAGAATTTGAGCTTTATACTCCTTTGTGCAATCAATTTGGCATGCTTTTATAAAATCAGCAATGGTATGAGAGGCATTAGCAACTTCAGAATGAATCTCAGTACAGATAAAATTTGCATATTCTCTTCTTTTCCAATTTGCATCCTCTTGATCTGCTTTGTTGTCTTATTGCTCTAGTTAGAACATTAAGAACTATGTTGAACAGAGATGATTTGCTCCTGTATTGATCCTGGTTTTAGTGGAATTACTTTGAGTTTCTCTCCATTTAATTTGATATTGACTGTTGACTCACAGTATATTGTTTTTTTATTATGTCTATATATGTTCCTTGTATCTCTGATCTCTCCAAGATCTTTGTCATAAAAGGGTGTTGGATTTTGTCAAATACTTTTACAGCACTTAATGAGATGATTCTATTATTTTTTCATTTTATTTATATAGTAGATCACATAGATAAATTTTTATATGTTGAACCATCCCTGCATCACTGGAATGAAGCTGACTTGATCATGGTGAATGATTTGTTGATGTGTTATTGGATCTGATCTGCCAATATAATATTATTTTTGCATTAACATTCATGAGGGAGATTGGTCTGTAATTCTATTTCTTTGTTGAGTCTTTGTGTGGTTTTGCTATGCATGTAACTGTAATTTCATGAAAAGAGTTTGGCAATGTCAGTGTAGAAGAATGAAAATAGATCCATAAAAATTCCTATGCACAAAACTCAAGTTCAAATGATTAGACAACTCAACAAAAATCAATCCACATTGAATCTGATTAAAAAGAAATTGGGAAGTATCCTTTATTGCTTCGGTACAGAGATCAATTCCTAAATATAACACCAGTAACAGAGACACTTAGAGCAACAATAGATAAATGGGACTTCCTATAACTGAGAAGTGGTGTTTGCATCTCTCTGAAGAGGTCCTGCCACAAAACTTAAATGGTATTGATGAAAAGCTGACTGCATGCTTTTTGGTTTTCAGCCATAGCAGGAAAAATGCTGCACCATTTTAAAATGCCGGCTTTCCAGGCAGAAAGCTGGGATGGCGTTGCAGGAGAGAGGGATTAGCTGGGGAAGCTGCCCCTTTGGAGTAGTCAGGGAGATAAGGGTGGCGGGAGTATTGTGTGTTCCCTAACCGGCCTTGTGTGGCGGTCAGGAACAATACACTTACCCCTCCACAGGATCAGAGCCCCTCGCTGGTCAGAGGTGCCCCTGCCTGCAGTCTTGGCTTGCTGCAGGCCGGCTTTTGGAACAAAGGGACTCCAGTCCCTTTGCACTCACCACCTAACCTGGCCCGCGGTGCCCACCCCGGCTGAGATGGAGGAATTTAAGCCCCGAAAAAAGGAGAGGGGAGGGTATGGGTTCCAGGCAGAAAGCTGGGATGGCGTTGCAGGAGAGAGGGAATAGCTGGGGAAGCTGCCCCTTTGGAGTAGTCATCCTGTAAAAAAATGAAAGTAGATCCATATCTATCACCATGCACAAAAATCAAGTCCAAATGGATTAAAGACATCAACATTAATCCGTCCACTTTGAACCTGATAGAAGAGAAAGTGGGAAGTAGTCTACAAGATATAGGCACAGGAGCCCTCTTCCTAAGTAGGACCCCAGCAGCACAGACAATAAGAGAAACAATGAATAAATGGGATCTACTGAAACTGAGAAGCTTCTGTAAAGCAAAGGACACTGTCAGTAAGACAAAAAGGCTGCCTTCTGACTGGGAGAAGATCTTCGCCAGCCCCTCATCAGACAAAGGTCTGATCTCCAGAATATACAAAGAACTCAAGAAACTAGACACTAAAACTCTAATTAACCCAATTAAAAAATGGGGTACTGATCTGAACAGAGAATTCACAACAGATGAACTTCGAATGGCCAGAAGACACTTAAGGTCATGCTCAACCTCCTTAGCGATCAGGGAAATGCAAATCAAAACCACTTTGAGATACCATCTTACACCTGTCAGAATAGCTAAAGTTAAAAACACCAATGATAGCCTATGCTGGAGGGGATGTGGAATGAGGGGAACACTCATCCATTGTTGGTGGGAATGCAAACTTGTGCAGCCACTTTGGAAATCAGTGTGGCGGTTTCTCAGGAAACTGGGAGTCAACCTCCCTCAGGACCCAGCAATTCCTCTCTTGGGAATATACCCTAGAGATGCCCAAACATACTACAAAAGCGTTTGTTCAACTATGTTCATAGCAGCACTATTTGTAATAGCCAGAACCTGGAAACAGCCTAGGTGCCCCTCAATAGAAGAATGGTTAAAAAAGGTGTGGAACATATACACATTAGAGTTTTACTCAGCGGTAAAAAATAATGACATCTTGAATTTTGCATGCAAATGGATGGACATAGAAAACGATTTACTGAGTGAGGTAAGCCAGACCCAAAAAGAGGAACACGGTATGTATTCACTCATAAGTGGATTCTAACCATAATTAAAGGTCTTTGAGCCTATTATTCGTGATCCTAGAGAAGCTAAATAAGAAGACGAACCTGATGAAGATTATTTACCTATCCGCCAGGAGGTAGGAAATAGTCAAGAGTCCCAGGTAACCTTGGGTGCATGGGGGGGGTTGGAGGGTTGTTGGAAGGGGAGAGGGTTAGAGAGAAGGGAGTAGGGGAGGAATGGAGAAAGCTCGGTTGACCGGGATGGGGGGAAGGGAGGAAGGATGAATGTGGGATCAGGGAAGAATATATTTCAACTAAGGGAGTCATATTAGAGTTTACAGGAAACTTGATTATATATGGGATCCCAGGTCCAAGGAGAGATCCCCAGATTGTTCTCTGGACAGAGGAGGGGGTGCCTGAACCGGCCTTGGCCCGTGACCATACTGATGAATATTTTGCTTATCACCATAGATCCCTCATCTGGCGTTGGATGACGAAACAGATGGAGGCCCGCGTTGGAGCACCGAACTGAGCCCCCCAAGATCCAAACGAGGAGCAAAAGGAGGAAGAAAATGACGAAGGACTGCGAGGGATACTATCACCCACTGATACAAGGGGTCGGATCTAATGAGAGTTTACCAAGGCCAGATGGACCGTGACTGAACGAGCATGTGATCCAACCAGATTCTCTGAATGTGGCTGGTTTTTCTGAATGTGGCTGGCCTGCAGTCTTTCCGAGAAGCCATTGACAATGACACTGGGACTGGTTTCCTCTGCATATACTGGATTTTTGGGATCCAGTCTGTTTGGATGCTCACCTTCCTGGACCTGGAGTGAGGGGGGAGGAACTTGGACTTCCCACAGGGCAGGAGACCCTGACTTCCCTTGGGGACAAAGAGGGAGGAGGAGAGGGAGGGGGGAGTGGGAGGGCGTTGGGAGGAGGGGTGTAAATGGAAACTTTTTATAATTTAATAAAATTACAAAAAAAATGTACCCAGGAAAAATTAGAAAGGAAAAATGTAATGTCATTTCAATTGTATTTTAATAAATAAAGACTGCCTGAAAAAAAAATAAATAAAATGCCGGCTTTCTGGGCCATCCTGTCAGTGCAAACTTGGACTCTTTCAGGAAGGAGGTCCAGAAACAGAGAATGTGAGTGTGGTTTGTGAGCAGACTGCTGCAGCTTGTTTTCTGGCAGGGACATAGATTTTTGGCAATAAACATGACTCTAGCCGATACCTCAGACATAAGCTGGGAATCTCAGAAAGCTAAGGAATGGGCTGGATCAAACCATCAAAGCCATGACTTTAATCCTCTCCATATTGCTTAGAAAATTAAAGACTCACATAATCAGAAAAAGAGAGAGATATACAGTAAAGCTAGATTTAAAGAGAAAAAATTCTCTAAATGGATTACTGTGTGTTAAAAATATATTCAGGCTTGGGAGAGAAAAGAAAAATGGTAATGTTCTTAAGATAGAAATGAAAGCTAGAGAGTGGTTGGGTGTGGTAGCACACAGCTTTAATCCCAGCATGTGGGAGACAGAGGCAGGTAGACCTCTGTGAGTTCAAGGTGTGGTGGCAAAACCTTTAATCCCAGAACTTGGGAAAAAATAAAACAACTTTTGCAGCAAGGAATAAAACAATGTGAAAATTCAACATGGCAAGTATTGTGAAAAGATTAGAGGAAACAATTAAATGAAAAGAAGCTACTGTCCGTGATGAACCAGTGAGGTTCCCAATCCTCTGCAGGAGTAGCATATACGACTACAGCTACTTCTTGAATGCGTAGCTAGGTTATGTATAAGAAACAGTTCTGACGCACACACATTCTCCTGCTTTTATCTGACTTGTTTCTGCCCCTATTCTCCTGTACCCTCTGAGACATAGATGAGATGATATAACTGTTACATTATGGTCAAACACTCCAATATAATATATTCTCAGAAGTTATACATTTCTGAATTCCAATTACAGATTTCTTTATTAATCTAATGCACTAAGAAACTTCTCTTAGAATGCTGAGAACAATGTTAGTGTCTGTACAAACTCTCAACAAAGGTAGCCAATAGATATGTGAATATAGTTTTCAGTGTTTTGAATAATGTTTACCTTGTTATTTTTGAATAGTAGAATCAAATTCATGTTCTTATGTTTGGATGTTAATCAGGAATGAGCAGAAAGCGTGTTCCTAAGTACCTTTTAAATTAATTTTAAACATTACATTACAGAAATAAAAGTAAATATGTTGAAATAAAATTGAGGTATGTAGACACAAATATACAGCCATAGCATTCATAACAGAGGTTATTTCTGTCCCCACCCATGGCACTGCAGGACAATGTTAATATGCAGAAAGAAGAAATCCCCTCTTATCATTTGTTCACTAAATATCTACTCAACACCAGCAGTTAGAGAATGAAAAAGAGAAGGAGGAGACATTATACGGAGGACTGTGTCTGACACTATAGAGAAAGTTACAGAAACAGGGTCCTAAGACTGGAAGGGATCATTGTAGACACACTCATCCCTATGGAGTAAATGGCAGCAGAAGTAGAACAGGAATTATGCATTGAGATTTCAACAGACCCTGGTTTCCACTGTCAATTTTATTACACTCAGAGCTTATGGTGTAGTTGATATGTGAAATATCCATGCTATAATACCAGAGAGGTTCTTTGTTAAATAGAAACCATATGTTAACCCACCACAGATCACATTGCATTCCTATTGTCTCTGTATAAGCATGAAACACTTATTAGCATAGTTTAAGGTTATTTGGACCTCACAACCCTGAGAAACGTTTTGGGAAAAAGTATCTCAAACTTCTCAGCTGATATCATAGGGGTCCATAGTCCTGCTGATCACTGGTGTTGTTATGAACAGCAGTCTCGAATGTTCTGTGCTAGGTTCTTATTGGACCATGACAATCTAAACGGATCTTCTCACATCACAATTAATTGTTGACCCTAAGGAGATTCAGGTGTCCCTCGAACCATTAAAGGGTAGTTCACATTATTGTGTGTGGTGAACTGATTCTCAGTGGGTTGGAAAGGCTCTGTGTGTACAAGGACCAGGACAGAGCAAAGAATGCATTTCTTTAGACAGATTTGAGGCTCAGATCTCACCACATTGCTGCCTAAAACAGAATCTTCTTTTTCCTCTGTCACAAACAGTATCAATTATTGATCTAACAAATACCCTCCCTCATGAATATATAAATTATAGAGGTTCTGGTTGTAAATAATAGAGTTTTTGGTTGTAAATAAAAGGAGCTCCATAAGCTCTATAGCAGCACATTATTACACTTTTTTCCCTAGTTCCTGAACACACATGTTTTCAACAAGGACTGGGGCTGGATCATGTTCAGCCTGGTGGCAACAGCTACAGGTAAGTGAATCTTTAGTCTTAGGCCTGAGAAGGGAAATGAGGGAAAAGTGACAGTGACAGCCATTATTTCCTCTCCACAGGAATCTGTAGGGAGCCGCCAGGATGTGGCCTTGGCCAGATCGTGCCAGCAGTCCTACAGCCTGGAGGTATACACATCCTTTGATGTTGCCGCCTTAGGCCGGTGTGCTCGGAGCCTTGTTTTGCATTTCAAGAGACTCGGTCTCCTGACCTGTAACATGGCCTTGGGTCCTAGTAGAATGGCATCAACCAATCAGCATTCAAGCCTCTCCACCGTTTAAAAGCAGCTGCCTCTGGGCTCAACTTCCTCTCTCTAAGCTTTCTCTCATCCCGGCTCTAACTTCCCTCCCCCAATTTTCCTCAATCAAAGGGCTCCGAATAAGGACGTGACCAGGGAAGGAATTCTCGTTTTTAGTGGCGTTCATTCCTGCTGGTCAGGATGCGCGTTGCAACTGGTGCTGAAACCCGGGACCCCGAGGGACCCTGACAACTACGCCGGGGGACCCTGAGAAGGAAGCGCCCAGCAACTGGTGCTGAAAGCCCGGGAAGAAAAAGCCGAGATCAGACACCAGGACACAGAGAGCCGTGAATTTCAGAACTCTGAACACGTGGAGCAGTGAGAGACGTCAGTTAAATCCTCCAGAAAAGGGAGGAAAAAGAATGGAAAAAGTATAGGCCTAAAAAGAAAAGAAAATAAAAAAAATCAAAGTTAAGGTATCTGAAAGAAGGTACAGAAAGCAACGGGGAAGAAAAAACCCCTCAAGTTCAGTGCAGGTGGAGCTGAGAAAAAGCGAGGTTTACAGTTGGGAGATCCGCGGCTTCCTCCGTCCGTACTCGCTGTTAGAGACTGGGGCAACAGTCTCGTAGGGAGGCGGGCTTGATCATGCTTGAAGACTGCCTTTCCTGTTCTTAAAGAGCCACAGAGCTTTTGGAGGTGATTTTCGCCTAATTTTGATAAGAGAGCTCAGTCTCTGGCTCTCACGTACAGAAAACTTTAATTTTGATTGAGGAAGTAGCCGGCGTGGTGGCGCACGCCTTTAATCCCAGCACTTGAGCTCTGAGCACAAACTCTGAACCGCGTTTCCATAGCAACATGGGCGGGCGGAGGAAGCTCATCGGTGGGGCCACATGCTGAGTGCTCGTCACTCCCCGGCCCCTGGGAAGGTCTGAGACTGGGGCCCCCCTGCGGCCCTAACCGGGCCCTTCCATGCGCGGGCAGACCGGACAGGAGAGGACCCCCTCGCCGGAGCATGGAAAAGACTCATGGCCAGCGGTGCGAGTTCAATGCCTGAGGTGAGGCAGGGTGCACAGTTCGCAGGTACAGGATAAACGGCGAGCCCGCGCACGGCCCGGGGCGGGGCCATGCCTTTGTTTGGGCCGCGCCTCTGAGGCGGAGCTGCTGCTGCCGCCGCTCACAGCCACGGCCGCCAAAAATTCAGTCAGATAAAAACATTTGTTGCCAAAAAATTCAGTCAGATAAAAACATTTATCCCCCCAAAAAAATGTGCATCGTCCCGTCGTCAGCAGGAAGTAGTCAGATCGATTGTCGACACTCATTTTCCCTCAAAGAACTGGTCGTAATTATCATAATAAAGGCGTGTCAACCTGGTTACCCGTTACGGACCTATTGCCTCAAGCAACGGGTGGAATAAACAATGCTACCTAGAGGTTTTTTCATTTGAATGGGGGCCTGGAGAGATGGCTCAGAGGTTAAGAGCACTGACTGCTCTTGCAAAGGTCATGAGTTCAATTCCCAGTGACAACTGTTTTGGTTTTAGACAATAGAGGAGGACTACCAGTGACAGCTTCCCCCAGAGAAAGGATTTCTCTTGCATTCTTTACACTTAATTTTTAATTCAAAATATTGCTGGAAAAACTGCAACAGACAGACATGCTCTGTTTGAAAGCAATTCCGTCTAATTCTAAGGCCTGCTTTATTGGCACAGGCAAACAAGATTTGCTCTTTGAAACGGAGACCTGCAAGTCTCTAAGTTCAAAACCAGCCTAGAGTTTTTAATACTCTTAAATGTTAATTTGGTAGGAGAGTTTTGTTTATGTTTTTCTAGGAATGCTGACATACATCTGGATGCCAGCGAGACTGACAAGAGAAATAAAGAAGAAAGATGACCCAGTGGATGTTGAGTGTCCTGCTGTGGAAGATTCGTGCGGAGACAGCAGAGATGACCTTCTGGGCGGTGCCAAGAGCAGCTGTTTCACACCATCGACTTGAGCAACACCCTGTGCAACCTCTTATCTCTTAACAATTTTCTGACTGACTCTATTTTGCCTTTTCCTTCCTTAGGAATGGGTGGGAGCAGAGATATTCTTGGCATGCTGTGTCTAAGTGGAAGTGCTGTATGTCTTTGATTGGTGTGCTACCTGCTAGCCCAAGTGAGGAGGGACAAGGTCTTTGTGGCACAGGCATTGGCAGCCTTGGTATGTGTATCCTCACCCCAAGTTTGGCTCTCAGCCTCAAAAGAGCTCATAGGCAATTAGCCATGCATAGCCTTTGTACCCTCAAGGGACCAGATAGTCCCATTGCACTGAGGAAGGTATGCATTGGCGGAGGGTGTGTCTTGTTTTTCTTTTCTTCAATCGGTCCACACATCATGAGGTGGGGACCAGATTGGAAAAATAGTTTTGCCTTATTGTTCTTAAAGACAATAAAAGGAGGAGCTGTCGGGAGCCGCCAGGATGTGGCCTTGGCCAGATAGTGCCAGCAGTCCTACAGCCTGGAGGTATACACATCCTTTGATGTTGCCGCCTTAGGCCGGTGTGCTCGGAATCCATTACCAGTCTCATCTTCAGAAATCTGTGTTGAATTGAGGGGTCTAGAGCTTCAGTAAAGTTTTCCTACAAGGATTTTGATTCATGTCTTCCCCATTTCTAATATGAGTTGAGTGAGGCAAATGCTAGCATGTGGGCTTGAAGGGATTGGAAACATACTCCCAACCATTGGTAGAATATAGGGAAAATTTTGGAGGACAGAGCCACAGTCTATGTATACACCATGTTCAACACAGCCTTCATGAAGCTCAACATTCTGACACCTGTGAACTCTATTACTATCTATTATTATATATTATATCTATTACTATCTATTGCTGGGCAAGACACGGAGTAGCAACACACGTCTGAGGCATGTCAGAAACTTTGAAGAAGCAAGAAGCTGCTTTGCTGTTGAGAGGACAGAGAAGAATAACTTGCAAACTTGTTCAAAATTGTCATTAAGTGTTGAATAAAGAAATAACAGGACTAAAAATGATTTCTATTGCACAGGCATTTTCCTAGTGACACTTCATAAAAGATTCAGAGAGGAAGAAGCTTTATATTACTAAAGTTGATACATATCCCCATGATGATATTAATATCAGCACAGGTTACTACCATAACTGGGCCAATATCTTGGAGCAGAAGTGTTTGATCCCCTAGTAAATCAAAGTCTAATTCTCAGGAGATGTACAAAATTACTTTTCAATTACTATTAAAAATGATTTCATCATTCCAGTTTTTATTCATGAGAACTGAGTTGTATGTTCAGAGATTAACCACTGATCACAGGTACCACACTCAAAAGCATCCCAAGTCCCAATACCCTGCCTTGTACTCATAGCATATTGCATTGCATTGAATTGCAGAGACACAACAACCTGTTCTACAGTTTGGGGATACATACTCAGTTTGAATGAATATCTAAGAAAGGATAACAAGGAGACACATGGCACTTGTGATCTCTGGGGCTTGTCATTGAGAAGGGTAGCTGAGAACAGTGACTTGTTCTGCATGTTCTTCCATCAGAGAGTTCTTTTCCATAAGAAATCTGAATGCTGTGAATAGATGTTATCATCCTAATAATACCTTTTATCAAGTTTGAATATTCTTCTCCCATTCTAAGTTAGAATCTTGCCACTGTGTGCTGAATTAAAATTCTGTTATACTCATTAATTGGTGTCATGTCCAACCTTTCTGAGACAGGCATCATCCATAAAAATATGAAAACAGAAACAAACCCACTGAGAATCCTACAGAAGAGGCGGAGAAAGGATAGTAGGATCCCAAGGGTTCATAGACACCACAAGAAAACTCAGACAATCAACTAGCAAAAGATAATAGGGATTCCCAGAGCCTGAACTGGCAACCAGACAGCCTGCAAAGGAATGGTCTAGATCCTCTAGGTCCACTGCATATATGTTAGCATTAGGTATCTTGATACTCTTGTGGTATTCCTAACAGTGGGGACAGGGAATGTCTAAACTCTTTTACTGGCTTTGGGACCCTACTTGTCATACTGTGTCTCCTTGCCCAGTCAAAGTACAAGGCAGATGATTAACCTTACTGTAACGTGATAAGCCAAATTATGTTGATACTCATGGGATAACTACCTTTCTTCAACAGAAATAGAGGAGGAGTGGATCAGAGAAATGTGTGTGGGGAAGGACTGGGAAGAAAGAACAAGCAGGATATGTGGGCAGGATGTAGAATAATCATATTTATATAAAAATTGAAAACAAGATATAATGCATAAAATACCAGTGACTTTCCAAAGCACATTACTACTTTCCTTTAATGGTGACATGTGGTTTGATCAATATGTAGAAAAATTTTGAACATTCTAATTCAGAAGTGAATAGATTCTGCAAGCACAATGAGTATAGCATCCAACATGGCTGCAAGCCTTTAACTGAAGGTTCAACTACATAGCTGCTTTACAATTCCACTCCAAGGACCACAGCATCTTATATTGCATGCAAGTCATCTCAGGCTTCTGAGATGATAATGAATGTTTGGTTTATAGGAATAAATTGGTGAGTAGCAGAGCATATCATTACTATTTAGGACATCTCATGACCTCAGAGTACACGTATACTTTTTTTGTTTCCCTTCTGTGATGACAGTTGCTTTTTCAAGAACACTTACTCTCTGAGATTTCAGAACACAGTTCACTTTCAGTGAAGAACCGATGGTTACTTATTACTTGTTGAGTCTTGGAATTCTATTTTGTCCTTTTTTCAACTTTTATACCTCATATACTCAAAGCATATAATATCTTGTCTGACTTAATTCTCTTATCAATACACAGGAAATAACCCTATCCTATAATTGACTCTATGTTTCCTTAGAACCACAAATATTCATATGCATTTATCCAGATGCCAATCAGTTTGTCAATTCTTTCTCATGAGTATTTTCATATGATTACACATTGGTGGCCTGTAATTGTTTTATATGCTTTTCTGTGATCTAACTGTGACATCAGGTGTCCCATTCATAAGAAATATTGTGTTCACATTTAATAAACCTTCATCGACATTTCCTTGATTCATGCAGTCCAAGTGTTCTATCAATAGCAATTCCAGATACTGATTCATTATGTTTCAGAGGACTTGACTGTAGAAGTTATCACTAACCTCCTCCTTGGGTAACTTACCAAGTACACATATCAGACAGCTGCAGAAACACATTTGAATTGATTGCTTGTGTCAGCTGAGATATCTGACCACTGAGGAAAACATGGTGTTTCCATCTGTGCGTGAAACAGAGTGAGAGGGAATGATCTAGGTTTCAGATGTAAATTTATGTGCAAAGAGACTCAGGAATAGTGCAAGTCATGCTCAGGCCCTTCCGTGGTGAAGATGCATCAAACATAGAAACAGTAACACAAGGAACTACTGTGCGTCTATGGTTAATTAAACCAGGCCCCAGACAGAAGTGTATTGGGAAATAATCCATAAGTAAAAGGTGGATGAGAATGTTAGAAATCAATGTGTTCATGTACTTTGGAAAAGTTTCACATAGTTCCACAGACATTGCATCAGATCAGCACATGCTGCAATACTCACATTGTTTACCTTAGGAGCAGACTCTTATGCTGTCTCTCAACAATTTCAGGGCCCAGAATTTTGTGAATATATTTCATTATATGTGGTGGATGTCTCTGTGAAGCCATATGGATTAAGCAGGCAATGTCTTCTGTACATTAACACACATGATAGACATCAGCATCGCACCAAACTAGACTATGAGGTGAAGACTTATGGGCACCGCTCTGACAAGAACAGAATAAGAAATGCCAACTTAGGTCCTATCAGCATCCTGAACTATATGGAGAACTGTTCCTTTATAATGAGATGTTGCCCTGAGCGTGCTGCCCTATGAAGTGAAAGACCCAATGACATCTTACCAATTTGGTCAGTGATAGGAGAGAAACCGTTCAACTGACTGGTTCAAGCTGCTTTTCTCCTGGAATGTTAGGCACAAATGAGTCATGGTGCAGAAATTAGTAGAAAACATACATGAGTAGCTTGGCTTTTGTAGCATGAATTTTTATGTTAACACTTGTAGTTAACTTCAGAACTTAAAAGAGGTATTTTGACAAAATACTGTGACAAAATACTTGGATTTTCTCATTCCTGGAAGTACCTTCCAAATTCATCCTTCCTTGTGAAAACATTGAACTCCTGTAAAGTTTTACTAACACATTCTCTGTCCAAGACAAAGAGGATCCTGAATTCAGAGAGGTAGACAGAGAGAGATAAAGCTGTCTAAAGAGATACACCTCTACCCATGAGGATCCTTGTCAAAGTATCTTTCTCCCCTTCCATTCCCTTAAATACATGCAAATACTTTATGGTAAATATAATAAGTAATATTTCAAATTGGCTTGATTTTTATCTCCTCAATGTGAAAGTAATTTTCTTGAGTTGTTACCTGGTCTGTCTGTGCCACAGTTGTGCCTCCTTTTTATTTGACTCATGTATCTGAGTTTCTCAGAAATTCATACATGAACACACGTGGGAATACAGCTGAACTCGAGATCCATTGAGTTTCTCTGAGTTCAGTTGCTCTCCCCCAGATGAAAGCTGCAAAGACCCAGGTCTGTCCTTTTTTGTGTATTACAAGCAGGAATAGTTAGAGCTGGATCCATCCAAGTGGAGCCTGGCGTTGAGAAAGACATTGACGATCATATATGCATAATTTAAAATCCATCTCTCAAATATCCAGAAAGTATCACCTAAGAATTATAACCATTTCTCCCTACAGCTGATCTCTGTGAACACTAAAATTACTGGGATGCTATTGCTCATGGCAGACAATGGCACTTCTGTGTAAACCTTGACAGACCAACCTGCAGGGCATCTCAGAAACAGAAGGGGGCACAATTGTACCATGAATCCCTATTTAAAAGATGAGGTTTGAGTGGAGGTTACTCTGTATTCTCTGTGGTGTCCTTACATGTTTTCATGCTCAAGAACAGTAAAATTTACTCATTAAAATTTTCAGAGGTTTAAATCATCTTGTTTATTTTTCTCAGTTTTCAGTTACTGTTTATATATTTTTAAAATAAATTTTAATTCAATATAATTACTGGTTCCCATCTTCAAACTTTTTCTAGATTCTTCCTACTTCTGCACCATCCATCTCTTTTTCTCTGTAGAAAGCAAACGCATAAGCAAAAAACAAGTTAAAAATAGGATTATAACAAGCAAAATTATACAGATCACAGAAACACACACACACACACACACACACACAAAGAGAGAGAGAGAGAGAGAGAGAGAGAGAGAGAGAGAGAGAGAGAGAGAGAGAGAGAGAGAGAAACTGAAACTAAGGTATTCAACCCTGGAACCATAGTAAGAAGAAAAAACATATTAGATGAAAAGAAATGCAATATAAATTGATATGATAGAAAATATCTACAGACATACAATTGAGGTCATTTTGTGTTGGTCATCTACTTCTGGGCATGGATCCACACTTAATTGTGGTTAATATACCCAATGAGACTCAAGTACAGAAAAATAATTCTTCCTTTGAAAGAAAAATTGCTGAAAGTTCTTGCTTTAAGTTGAGAGCCTCTCTCTGTCTGACTCTATCTCTGTCTCTGTCTCTCTCTCTTATTACTGGAAACCCATCTGGATTGAATCTTTGCAGGAATTGTGTATGCTTTCACAATCCTTGTAGGTTCATGTCTGCATCAGTCCTGTTGGAAAAAGTATTTTTAAAGATACCCATCTGGTCTGGTTTCTACAATCTATTTAGATTTAAATTGTTCCCCAAAATAAAATATAACTATTGAGTTATTGTGGGCAACTAAGGACAATTGCAATAGCCCATACTGATTTTAGACCTGTTAGGCCTCTCTGACCATAACTCAAAAAGAGTTATTCTTTCTTGACATTGAGATGTTCAGTTGATAACTCATGTCTTTGGAAAGCAGAACTGTTCACCCAGTCAGGTACCTCTGCTGAAAAGCTCACAGGTTAAAAAATATTCAATGTTCATACTCATGCTTTCTAATAAGCTTTCTACAATAACCCAGATAACCATAGATCGTGGTGAGAACAGACCTCTGACATAGCACTAACAGCTGAACTACACTCTTATCTAGCTATAACAAGGTTTGCCCACAGTTTTCTTAAATTCATTAGTTTTGATATAAATGCTCTCTCATCACTTTATTATCTAAACACAAAGAATATTGTCAACCAAAGAAAGCTGCAAATTTGGATCAAGGCAACTATTTACTGTTTATTATTTCCCCTTATTGTTTTAATAAAAACAACAAAACTTATTTATGTTTGCCTTTATTCCATACTACATCTAACTTTACTATAAGCAATCTCACTTCATTTTGTCAGGCACCACACACTCCATCTTTATTTTATTTTTTTTACTTCTGCTACGGAATCCTATATTTACACATAGTTTTCTTATCACCTCTAATTTTGGTTTGTCTTACACCAATTCCTGATTTCTCAATTTCCAAGTTCCACTTCATGCCTGAGACTTTCTCCAGGGTCCCCTTCTGGTTTCCTTTTGTCCCTTTTTTATTGTACCATCTCCTTAAATTCCTTGGGCCCTAATGACCCATTTCTAGTCACTTGACTCCTACAAATTAAGAACACAAAGCAAGTATTCAAATCGTGGAATCAAATACAAGTGCGAACATTTATCGTCATGGATCTGTGTGACCTGATTCAGATTATTTTTTACATTTCTATCACTTATTTAGAGAGTTCATAATTCTTCTTTTATTGCTGAGTAATATCCTATTGTTTATGTGCCCAGCTTTCATTATCTATTAGTCCTTTGTTGAAATCTAGGTTGAGTGCATTTACCAACTGCTGTGAATAGAGAAACAATAAATATTGATGTGCTAGTGTCTTTACAGTAAGATGTAGTCTCTTGAGTATGTACGTGGAGGGATAAACCTAGAGCACAGAATAATTTTATTTAGTAATTTGATGAAATTTCCAAATCAGGACACTAGTGTATACTGTCATCAATAGTGCATGAGGGTCACCCTTTCTCCACAACCAAGTATGCATTTGTTATTATTTATTTTCTTGTTTATAATCATTCTAAATGAGGTAAAAATAGGACATTAAAGTTGTTATGAACTGTATTTTACTGTGAGTTAAGGACTGTATTATTGTATACCACAGAGAAATCAACCAGAAATTGAATGGAAAATTCTCTCTTCAGCTTCCTTTTCTAATGTAGGAAGGTCTGCATTGGGAGAAAGGACATCAGTGATCATGTAAAAGTACCAGATCCTGTAGACTTCAATAACAGCCTTCCAGTAATATATACCCACTAGTGTCTGACAGTTATGTGGTGATCAACTTTATTCTAATTATGATCATTGTAAATATTTATCTGAGGTAAACATTTCAAAAGCCCATGGCTTGGGATGACATTGGCCGTAGTAGACTAAATTCAAGTTTCATTGCTAATAGTCATGTAGTCAAAATGCAATATAAATATTTATTTTTACAACCAATCGATTAGTCTTACTCTCAACCATGATTACATGAACTTCTGTGTTCAGTGAGTAATAATGTAGACATTCATACCTGGTCAAAGTGCTAAGAATGGAAACTGAGTGTCCATCCACAGATGAGCCATCTGTATCCACTTTGCACCCAAAACTCATGGATCTTCAAAAGAAAGATGGGATCAAATTTAAGAACCACAGTGTGGGATTGGTAGCCATCAAATGTTGTCCTCAAATCTGGATCTGGTAAAGCTAATATACAAATGAACACTTAACAGCTATAGTTACCAACACAAGACCTCAACCAATCAAGCAAGTCAACATTTTAGCATGAGAGTCTGTGAAGTAACTGAGTAAAGATGTCTACATGTAAGCTTGTTAGAAATGAGAATTGAATTTCATAAGCTGTCCTCCATGGTTCTTATATGCATCTTTGTTTATTTGTGCCTTTCTTTCACTGTTGAACACAATGTAAAATTTTTAAAAAAAATATTTTAAAAATGGCCAGTTTAGGCTCTGTGTCCCCTATTACTAGAAATCTTTGGTAAAATTAGCTTCATAGAGTGCATAGATTATCCATTGTACCAGTTTTCCTGAATAGAATATCTTCTGTAACCATGCAAGGTCTAAAGTGGAGGTGTTAGGACACCAAACCAACCGCAAAACCATTGACCTACAGTTAGCATTTCCTGTCTGCAGAGTGTTCTGTGACTGGAGCCTAACAAAATCATCATCATTGAGACAAAGGAGAATGCATCCAGCAACTAATGGGAGCAGATACATAGTCCTATAGCTAAATATTTGTGGAATTCATGGAGTCTACGAAGGAATGAGGGGAAGGATTGTAAAAACCAGAGGACACACAGACACCATGAGATCACGGTCCAAATAATTAACTAATGAGGACTCATGAGGGGTTTTGAAAATCAGGGATACTGTAGGACTGCCTTAGGTCCTCAGCATACTTGCTTTGATTAAATAGCTTGGCATGCTTTTGGGATTACTAACACTGGAATGGGATCTGTCTGATTCTTTGCCTTACTTGTTGGACACTTTTCTTCATATTGAGTTGATTTCTTTAAAGTTGATTTTTCTTTCTATATTTTTAACTTATTTATTTATTTATTAAAAATTTTCACCTCCTTCCCACCTCCCTTTTGCCTCCCCCCTCCCCCCTCCCCTCCCTTTCAAGTCCTAAGAGCAGTAAGGACTTCCTGCCCTGTGGGAAGTCCCAGGACCTCCCCACTCCATACAGGTCTAGGTGATGTAAGTTCTGTATTCTTTCAGTTGACCTAGTTCAGTTGTGTCACATATATAGTGAGGTCTTATTGCTGCAATCATCTGCTGAAAGTCACAAAGTTTATTTTCATAAGATATGGAAGATTGTGATGTATTAAACATCAATTTGCAAATATTTCTGAGGTATGTTTCTTTAGGTCATTTCAATGAGTTTTTGTATGAAACCTTCAGGTATGGCAAATATTACCTATATTCATCTGAACTCAGCCTGTAATTTCTCAAAATTCAGCAAGTTTTGAAATTTCCAGACACCACCATTCTCATCACAACCACCTTCTATAAATCAATATGACAATCTTGTCATAAAGTAGAGCAAATGTCTCAGACCAGAATCTATTGAGGGCTTGGGTCCCCTTGTCTCTCCATCTGCAGACCTGAGGGAATGGCATGAGATGCATTTCTTCAGACAGTATTAGGACTTGAACTTCATCATCCTGTTGCTTGCCTCAAGTGTCCTCCACCACCATCTCAAAGAGGACTAGCTGTTTATTTAAGAAGTCTCCTGTTCTTGAATATGCAAATTACCTGAGTCTATTATGGTAAATACAGGAATGCGCACACCCAACAACAACATATGATCAGTGTCTTCTCAGCAGTCACTGAGCACACAAGGCCCACACCATGGGATGGAGCTGTATCATTCTCTTCCTTGTGTCAGTAATGACAGGTAAGGAATTTCTAATTCCAAACCTGAGAAGATGACAGGGACTGAGGTGACAATGTCTCTGACAATCTACTTTGTCTTTTTCTTCTCAGGTGTCCTCTCCCAGGTACAACTACATCAGTCAGGGTCTGAACTGGGGAGACCTGGGACCTCAGTTAAATTGTCCTGCAAGACTTCAGGCTATACTTTCACTGACTACTTTATGCACTGGGTGAAGCAGAGGCCGGGACAGGGTCTGGAGTGGATTGGAGTTATTAATCCTAATAGTGGTGATACTAGTTACAATGAGAAGTTCCAGGGCAAGGCCACACTGACTGCAGACAAATCCTCCAGCACAGCCTACATGGCGCTCAGCAGCCTGACATCTGAAGACTCTGCAGTCTATTTCTGTGCAAGACACAGTGTTGCAACCACATCCTGAGTGTGTCAGAAACCCTGGAGGAGCAGGAAACTGCCCTGGGACTGAAATGAGAGAGAAGATAAGCCTTAAGACATTCACAGAAACAATCATTCTGAATGTTGTTTTGTCTCTCACTTTTTTTGTAAAAACTTTTCAAAATTATATCTGTGAATGCAGGAGTGATGATTTAGTGTACACCATACCTTCACAATCTCTTCACCAATGACCATATTCATTGAAATGGTTCTTAATTAATAAAATAAAAACTGAAAACTATGAAGTATGTTAATGAAGTATCCATCTCTGGATTCTAAGAGAACAGGACATTTTGAAGGTAGTTTTTAATAAACTGAAATATGATTTTTAACAGTAAAGTCCAAATGAAAACTGCTGGGAAAACAAAAGTCTTTCAAGGTCTTAAAAGTTATATGACTCCATGTTTGTAATTAACACTGGCTGTGTGGTCCTGCAGAAGTTCCAGTCTCTTAAAATGTTAGATATGTGTCCAAATGCACTGCATATAATATAATTCCTGTAAGTTGGTCAAGTATGATTAAATTACATTTCACAAAAATCATTAATCAAATCAATGTATGTACATGTTAATTCAGGTAGGTTCTGAGATCATACATTATTCCCTGCTCCCATATTTACTTCCTTCCCAGTCTCTGAAATCTGCCCCACAGTCTCAAACCTTTATAGAACTATACTGATACGTCTACCTCTCACAGGCCATTGGATGTCAAACTTGTGGTCACCTTTGTTCTACAGTGTCTTTTGATTTTTGAATGGTTGAGTACTTGTGAACATCATCAATCAATTGTGCTGTCTACCAACACACTTTATCACCAGAATTCACTGTTACAGCTATATCCAACAATGCCAAAGAAAAGACTGGGTTTCATGAGATTTGGAAATCAACTGAGGTGGAACTCACTATTAATTCTTGAAGCTTCTAGTCAATATCAACTTAGATAATGAAGGAAGGTGAGACAGTCATATTTTGTACACAGAGTGAGCCTGTCAGAAATTTTCTGGTAAAGGGAAGAATCTATATCCACAGATAAAACAGAATTATTCCAACTACCCCATAAATGTGCCTGAACTTAACCCCAATCATATTTTGTATCATTATGTGGAAGAACTGTCACACAAATCCATTTAAAGATAGAATGAAACTGAATACTAAGTCTAAGATTAATTTTGTTCAACTGATGTCCTATTAAAAAACATCTTCCTACAAAGCACTGATAAGATCATGAAGGCCTCTGTCTTCTGTATTTTTAACAATTTTGGATAACATATTTGAGAGACAATAAACGTGCTTCGCAGTATGAACCAATTTTCCCATTAAGAAAATAGGCTGGTGGGAAACAAATCATAGTTTGGTTGGATTGTCTTAAGCTTTTCTCAAACTGTGGGTGTTGGTGAATTCAAGCTGATCTTTTGAAGTCTATAAAAATATTCATAAAGAGAAAAAATCCCTTAATATTTTTATTATTTGTGGTTATAATAATAATGGTGGTGTTTTGTCAGAATCAGAATACTAGTTCATTAGTTTTTTCATAATTTTTTTTCAAAGTTTATTAAATTATAAAAGTTTCCATTCCCGCCCCTCCTCCCAACACCTCCCACTCCCTCTCCTCCTCCCTCTCCATCCCTAAGAACAGTCAGGGATTCCTGCCCTGTGGGAAGTTCAAGTTCCTCCCCCCTCCCTCCAGGTCCAGGAAGGTGAGTATCCAAACAGACTGGATCCCAAATATCCAGTATATGCAGAGGAAACAAGTCTCAGTGTCAGGAAGGAGGGGAGGGAGTGGGGGGAGGAGGAGAGGGAGTAGGGGGAATGGGAGGGTATAGGGAGGAGGGGAGAAAGTGGAAAATTTTATAAACAAATAAATAAATTAATGAAAAAATATTGTGCAATATCAGATCCCAAGGAAGCTCAGGAAATCACAGAACTTTCTGTTGATTTTGGGTAGAACTTCAGTGGGATTTCCTGGCTAAGATAGTATTTGAGATTCTGGAGGAACCAAGAGAAAGGCAGGGAATGCTCCTGAATCTTGGAATCCTTGTAAGTTTAAAACCTCCGTTTCTCTTCATGAGGTACATTCTAAGATCAGATATGCTCAATTTTGACTTTTAGCAGATACACTTCCTCACCCTCAGACCATTTTCACACTATGCCCTTCATTTTGTTCCCTAGGAGAGAAAACATAGTTTCTGAATTTTTGTAGTCTATCTTCATATAGATGGTCAAATTTATCGGGCCTAGAATTACCTGGGAAATGAGTCTTGGACTTGCTTTTGATGGTGTCATTAGATTAGCTTTAAACATTAGAAGGTGTAGTGAGAGAAGAACAAGACTGCTGAAACTGAGTTTAAGATCTGCCCCAAGTGTTGGCAACACTATTGATACAGTCTGGGGTCCTGACGTGAATATAAATTAGATAGCAAATGAAGTATAAGCATTTATCTTTGCTGCTTCTAAATGTGAAAGCTACGTGTCTTGCTCTATCAAGGTCTTGAGTTCACGACTTCCTTGTTATGATTGACTGTACATCAAATTGAGAACATATGTCTTTCCTCCTTGAGTTGTTATTGTCATATAGTTTTTACCTGCAATACAACTAGAAACTAACACCGTAAGTGGTGTTATTACTCTGAAAAGCTTGAATGCAGCCTTATTGCTCTATTTCTATGGAGAGACACAATAACCCAGGTCACTTTTATAAGAGATAATCAAAACACAAAACATACAGATTAAAGAAAGAATATTAAGAGCTGCAAAAGAAAAAGGTCAAATAACTTATAAAGGTAAACCTATCAGGCTTACACTGGACTTCTCTATGGAAACCATGAAAGCCAGAAGGTCCTGGATAGAGGTACTGCAGAAACTAAGAGGCCATGGATGTAAACCCAGACTACTATACCCATTCAAGCTATCATTCACTATCAACGGAGAAAACAATATATTCCAGGATAAAAATAAATTTAAACAATTCGTAGCCACAGATCCAGCCTTACAGAAAGTAATAGAAAGAAAATCGCAACCCAAGGAATCCAGCATTGCCAACACTGCCTGCAATAACCCAGACATCTAGCGACCCTTCACAACCACAACACAAAGAAGAGAAACACACAAACTCTACTACACATACACACACACATAAAAATAATAACCGGAATCAACAACCACTGGTCATTAATATCACTTAATATTAATGGACTCAACTCACCTATAAAAAGGCACAGACTAAGAGATTGGATACGAAAACAGGATCCAACATTCTGCTGTTTAGAAGAGACACACCTCAACCACAAAGATAGACATCTACTCAGAGTAAAGGGTTGGGAAAAGGTTTTCCAAGCAAATGGACCTAAGAAACAAGCGGGTGTGGCCATCCTAATATCTAACAAAATTGACTTCAAACTAAAATCAATCAGAAGAGACGGAGATGGACATTTCATACTCATAACAGGAACAATTCATCAGGAGGAAGTCTCAATCCTGAATATCTATGCCCCTAATATCAAAACACCCACTTATGTAAAAGAAAAACTTTTAGAACTCAAGGCAGTAATCAAACCATACACACTAATCGTAGGATACTTCAACACACTTCTCTCACCAATGGACAGGTCAATCAAACAGAAACTCAACAGAGAACTAAGAGAATTACTAGCGGTAATGAATCAAATGGACTTAACAGATATCTATAGAACATTCCACCCAAAAAGGAAAGAATATACCTTCTTCTCTGCAGCTCATGGAACCTTCTCAAAAATTGACCACATACTCGGAAACAAAGCAAACTTCCATAGATACAAATAAATATTAGTAACCACCTGTGTCTTGTTGGATCACCATGGAAAAAAGTTAGAATTCAATAACAATTCTAATACCAGAAAGCCTACAAAAGTGTGGAAGTTGAACAGTCAACTAGTGAATCATCCCTGGGTCAAGGAAAAAATAAAGAAAGAAGTTAAAGTCTTCCTTGAATTTAATGAAAATAAGGACACAACATACTCAAATCTATGGGACACAATGAAAGCAGTGCTAAGAGGAAAGTTCATAGCACTAAGTGCCCAATTGAAGAAAACGGAGAAAGCACATTTTGGAGACTTAACAGCACACCTCAAAGCTCTGGAAAAAAAGAAGCAGAATCTCCCAGGAGGAGTAGAAGATTGGAAATAATCAAACTGAGGGCTGAAATCAACAAAATAGAAACACAGAAAACAATCCAAAAAATCAATGAAACAAAAAGTTGGTTCATGGAGAAAATCAACAAGATACAAACCCCTAGCCAAACTAATAAAACAGCAGAGAGAGAACACCCAAATTAATAAGATCAGAAATGAAAAGGGGGACATAACAACAGACACAGAGGAAATTCAGAGAATCATTAGATCTTACTACGAAAGTTTATATGCCACAAAGTTGGAAAATGTATGAGAAATGGATTGATTTTTAGATAAATACCATATACCAAAGTTAAATCAAGACCAGATGAACAATCTAAATAGACCTGTTAGTCGCGAAAAATTAGAAACAGTTATCAAAAACCTCCCAACCAAAAAAAGCCCAGGGCCAGATGGTTTCAATGCAGAATTCTACCAGAACTTTCAAGAAGACCTGATACCTGTAGTCCTTAAGGTATTTCACAATATAGAAACAGAAGAGTCTTTGCCAAACTCCTTTTATGAAGCTACAGTTACCTTGATACCAAAACCACATAAAGACACAACCAAGAAAGAGAATTACAGGCCAATCTCACTCATGAACATCGACGCAAAAATTCTCAACAAAATCCTGGCAAACCGATTCCAAGAACACATTAGAAAAATTATCCATTATGATCAAGTCGGCTTCATTCCAGAGATGCAGGGCTGGTTCAACATATGCAAATCCATCAATGTAATCCATCATATAAATAAACTGAAAGAAAAAACCTTATGATCATCTCATTAGATGCTGAAAAAGCATTTGACAAACATCCATTTATGATAACATAAATGACATACATAGCATAACATAACATAAATGACAACATCCATTTATGATAAAGGTGTTGGAGAGATTGGGGATAAAAGGATCATACCTAAATATAATAAAAGCTATTTACAGAAGCTGACAGCTAACATCAAACTGAACGGAGAGAAACTCAAAGCCATTCCATTGAAATCAGGAACAAGACAAGGCTGTCCACTCTCCCCATACCTCTTCAATATAGTGCTAGAAGTTCTAGCAATAGCAATACGACCACATAAAGGGATCAAGGGGATTCGAATTGGAAAGGAAGAAGTTAAACTCTCGTTATTTGCAGACGATATGATAGTATACATGAGCGACCCCAAAAACTCTACCAAAGAACTCCTACAGCTGATAAACACCTTTAGTAATGTGGCAGGATACAAGATCAACTCCAAAAAATCAGTTGCCCGCCTATACACAAAGGATAAAGAAGCAGGGAGGGAAATCAGAGAAACTTCACCTTTCACGATAGCCACAAATAGCAAAAGATATCTTGGGATAACTCTGACCAAGGAAGTGAAAGACCTATTTGACAAGAACTTTAAGTCTTTGAAGAAAGAAATTGAGGAGGATACCAGAAAATGGAAAGATCTCCCTTGCTCTTGGATTGGGAGGATCAACATAGTAAAAATGGCAATTCTACCAAGAGCAATCTATAGATTCAATGCAATCCCCATCAAAATCCCATCAAACTTCTTCACAGACCTTTAGGGAATAATAATTAATTTTATATGGAAAAATAAAAAGCCCAGGATAGCCAAAACAATCTTATATAATAACGGAAAGTCTGGAGGTATAACCATCCCTGACTTCAAACTCTCTTACAGAGCTACAGTATTGAAAACAGCTTGGTACTGGCATAAGAACAGAGAAGTCGACCTATGGAATCAAATAGAAGACCCAGATATTAACCCACAAACCTATAAACACCTGATTTTCAAAAAGGGGGCTAAAGGTATGCAATGGAAGAAGGAAAGCATCTTTATCAAATGGTGCTGGCATAACTGGATGTCAACCTGTACAAGAATGAAAGTAGATCCATATCTATAACCATGCACAAAAATCAAGTCCAAATGGATTAAAGACCTCAACATTAATCTGACCACTTTGAACCAGATAGAAGAGAAAGTGGGAAGTAGTCTACAAGACATAGGCACAGGAGACCACTTCCTAAGTAGAACCCCAGTAGCACAGACAAAAAGAGAATCAATGAATAAATGGGACCTCCTGAAACTGAGAAGCTTCTGTAAAGCAAAGGACACTGTCAGTAAGACAAAAAGGATACCTTCTGACTGGGAGATCTTCACCAACCCCTCATCAGACAAAGACCTGATCTCCAAAATATACAAAGAACTCAAGAAACTAGACACTAAAACTCTAATTAAACAAATTAAAAATTGGGATGCTGATCTGAACAGAGAATTCTCAACAGAAGAACTCCGAATGGTCAAAAGACACTTAAGGTCATGCTCAACATCCTTAGCGATCAGGGAAATGCAAATCAAAACAGCTATGAGATACCATTTTACACCGGTCAGATTAGCTAAAGTCAAAAACACCAATGATAGCCTATGCTGGAGAGGATGTGGAGAGAGGGGAACTCTCATTCATTGTTGGTGGGAATGCAAACTTGTACAGCCACTGTGGAAATCAGTGTGGCGGTTTCTCAGGAAACTCGGAGTTAATCTCCCGCAGGACCCAGCAATTCCACTCTTGGGAATATAACCAAGAGATGCCGTATCATACTACAAAAACATTTGTTCAACTATGTTCATAGCAGCACTATTTGTAATAGCCAGAACCTGGAAATAACCTAGGTGCCCCTCAATAGAAGTATGGTTAAAGAAGGTGTGGAACATATATACACTAGAGTTTTACTCAGCGGTAAAAAACAATGACATCTTGAATTTTGCATGCAAATGGATGGACATAGAAAACGCTTTGCTGAGTGAGGTAAGCCAGACCCAAAAAGAGGAATATGGTATGTATTCACTCATAAGTGGATTCTAGCCATAATTAAAGGTCTTTGAGCCTATTATTCGAGATCCTAGAGAAGCTAAATAAGAAGGTGAACCTGAAGAAAATCATGTACTTATCCTCCTGGAGATTGGAAATAGACAAGAGTCTCAGGTAACCTCGGGTGCATGGGTGGGTGGGTGGGAGGGTTGTTGGAAGGGAAGAGGGTTAGAGAGAAAGGAGTAGGGGAGGAATGGGGAAAACTCGGGTGACTGAGACGAGGGGAGTGAGGAAAGATGGATATGGGATCAGGGAAGAATATATCTCAACTAAGGGAGTCATTTTAGGGTTTACAAGATACTTGATTATAAATGGGATCCCAGGTCCAAGGAGAGAACCCCAGATTGTTCTCTAGACAGAGGAGAGGGTGCCTGAACCGGCCTTGGCCTATAACCATACTGATGAAGATTTTGCTTATCACCGTAGATCCTTCATCCGACGATGGATGGCGATACAGACGGAGACCCACTTTGGAGCACTGGACTGAGCCCCCCATGGTCCAAATGAGGGGCAGAACGAGGAAGAACATGTAAAAAACTCAGGACTGCGAGGGGTGCGATCACCCACTGATACAAGGGGACTGATCTAATGAGAGTTCACCAAGGTCAGTTGGACTGGGACTGAACGAGCACGTGATCCAACCAGATTTTCTGAATGTGGCCAGATTCTCTGAATGTGGCTGGCCCGGAGCCTTTCTGAAAAACCACTGACAATGACACTGGGACATGTTTCCTCTGCATATACTGGATTTTTGGGATCCAGTCTGTTTGGATACTCAACTTCCTGAACTTGAACTTCCCACAGGGCTGGAAGCCCTGACTGCTCTTAGGGATGGAGAGGGAGGAGAAGGGGGGGGACTGCGAGGGTGTTGGGAGGAGGGGCGGAAATGGAAACTTTCAAAATTTGATAAACTATGAAAAAAAATTAGAAAAAAGAATACAACAATGGAGCCATAATATCAGACAAAAAGAAATGCACTAAAATTTTGTGCGATAGAAAATGTTTGCAAACATACCATTGAGTTCATATTGTGTTGGCCTTCTACTGTGGGCATGGATCCACTCTTCAGTGTGGTTAATGTATCAAATGAGACTCCTTTAGAGAAAAATATTTTTCCTTTGTCAGCAAGTTTCAATTGCTCAAACTTATTGATTCATGAGAGGAACCTATGTCTGTGTCCTCACAACACTGTTACTCAATCTGTATTAAATCTGTGCACACCTTGTGTATGCTGTTACAATCTTGGTAAGTTCATAATTGCATTAGTCCTGCTATATCTGGAAGATTGTTTCCTTAAGTCATTCATATGCCCTGGCTCCTACAATCTATTGTATTTGAATTTTTCCCAGAAATAAAGTCTAACTATTGAGTTATTTTGTGGGCAATTAAAAAACAATGGCAGTACCACATACTGTTTTCAGCCTCTATTGGGTCTCTCTGACCACTAAAGCATAGGGAGTTATCCAAGCTTGGTACTGAGATGTTCAATTAGTAACTCATGTCTTTGGAAGCAGCACTGTCCAGCCATGCAAATACTTCTGTAGAAAGGCTCACAGGTTAAAAAAAATACAAAATACAAAAAGACTTATCCATGTTTCTTGCCTTCAGCTTTCTGCAATAACTCAGATAACCATGGAATGTGATGAAGACCAGACCATTGAGACAATACTAATAGCTAAACTGAAAGACTTATCTAAATATAATCAGCTTTGTCTATGGCTTTCTTCAATTTTAAATTATTATTCTTTTTTAGTAAAATACTGTATCAGCAGATATATAAAAGCCACACCAAAAGCTGTACAAAAATATTGTCAGCACAAAGAAAATTGAAACTGCAATTTAAAATTAGGAAAACATGAATTGGTCATTATATCCTCATGTTTTGTTATATAAATAACAAAGGCAATTTATAGTTCTCTACTTTATAATGCTTTTCCCTTTACTACCAATATTCTTACTGTTTTCTCATGATATACACATTCCATGTGTTTTGTGGATTTATTTTTTGCTTATTCTACAAGATCATATATTTACACATAGTTTTATTTTCATCCCTAATTTCTGGATTGACTTACACCAATGCTGCATTTCTTCATTTTCCAACATCATTTCATGTTTGAGCCTTTTCTTCTCCAGTATCTCCAGCTGGTTTAACTTTATTCCTGTTTTACTATATCCTCTTCCCTACTTCTCCAGACCCTAATATCTTCTTTCTAGTCACTTGGCTTCAATGAATTAAACCCACCAAGCAAGTATTCAAACCTGGGAAACACATATAAGTGAGAACATGAAACATTTGTCTTCAATGACCTGGGAGACCTCACTTAACATATTTTTACAAGTTCTATCCACTTAAATGTAGAGTTAACAATTCTTTTCTTACCACTGAGTAATATTCCATTGTCTGTATGTCTTACCTTTTCAACATATATTTGTTCTTTGTTGGAAATCAAGGCTGATTCTGTTTCCTAGGTTCTGTGACTAGATTGACAATAAACATTGATGTGTAAGTGTCTTTCTAGTAAAATGTATTCCTGTACCAGACCTTACAGCTTACAATATTAGCCTTCAGGTAAGGTGTACCCTCTAGTACCTGACTCTTCTTTAGTGATTAACTGATTTCTAATTGTATTCATTGCCTGATTCACAGGGAAGTCTTCATCCCAGGTAAATATGGCTTGGGATAACATAGGCCCTAGTAGACCTTATGCTAGTATTTTTACTAATAGCTTTGTTATCAAACTGTCTCATACATTTTTATGTTTACACCCAATAGATTAGTTCTGGTCACTTCCTTGATCACAGAAACTTCCATATGCAAGATGTAATGATAAATACAGACATTCACCTCTGGCCAAAGTGCTAAGAATATGACTGAATATTCATCCACAGATGATTCTTCTTTGTTTACGTTCCACCCACAACTCAAGGACTCTCATAAAAAAGATTGGAAAGCATTAAGATCCAGAATATGGAATTGACAGTCTTGAAATGTTGTCTCCAGGACCTGACATTACCTTTGTATACATGAGCTCACAGCAGCTATAATTACCAGCAGAGGACCTTAATTAAGTCAAGCTTAGCAGTATTATTTTGGTTGCTTGAACTACTTGGTGGAAATGAGAATGCAATTTCATAAGTTGTTCTTCAAGATTCTTACATGCAACTTGCTGAATTTTTGCCTTGATTTCAGCAATAAACAAAATGTAACATGTTTTTTTAAAGTAATTTTATTAAATTATAAAAGTTTCCATTTCCGCCCCTCTTCCCACCACGTTTCCACTCCCCCCACTCCCTCTCCTCCTCCCTCTCCATCCCTAAGAGCAGTCAGGGTTTCCTGCCTTGTGGGAAGTTCAAGTTCCTCCTCCCTCCCTCCAGGTCCAGGAAGGTGAGCATCCAAACAGACTGGATCCCAGAAATCCAGTATATGCAGAGGAAACAAGTCCCAGTGTCATTGTCAATGGCTTTTCAGAAAGACTCCGGGTCAGCCACATTCAGAGAATCCGGCCACATTCAGAGTATCTGGTTGGATTGCGTCCTCATTCAGTCCCAGTCCAACTGCATGGCTAGTTCAGGCTCTATGTCTCCCATTACTAAGAGTCTTTGCTAGGGTTAACTTCATAGATTGCATGAATTTTCCATTGTATTTGGTTTAGTGAATTCACTATCTTCTGTACAAGGCCTAAAGTGAAAGGATTAGATACCAAAGCAGTCAGAAAACCTTTGACCTACAGTTAGGTTGTCCTGCCCGGAGAGTTTTCTGGGACCGGAATCTAGCCCAATCATCTTGAAAGAGACCAGCGATACTTCATCCAGCAACTTATGAGAGCAGGTACACAGTGACACAGCCAAACAATAAGTGGAGTTCAAGTAGTCATATAGGGGAGGAAGAAAATATTGGGGGAACCAGAGTGTAGTGGCAGCAAGAATAGGACGGGCAGGAGAAAATGATAAGCCAGCGCAGACGGGTGCTGGGTGCACTAGTGTTAGTGTGTGGCACCCACATATTTTCTTGAAACCCTGCCCACTGCTTCCTGTGGGCAGCTACCCTTCTAAGATAATGTCTGATAATATCCCCATTCAGGAATTTAATTTTTTTTCATTTCTATTATGGATGAAATTCTAGGAGAGGTATATGACGTAACTGGGGTGTATACACTCTTAGTCACAGTTGCTATCAGTTTGATAATTCATATAATATCTTTAAAGAAAAGGTTTGATAATAGAGCCAAGAATGAGAGGCTTTTAGAAATGATACAGACTTTACAGACTAGTAATGAGAAGGTGGTAGAAAGGATTCATACCATTGAAAATGGTAACCATAAATTGAGAGGTAAAACTGATTCCATGTCAATGGGTTATGAAACCATACCAAATGATACTGAGAGATTATCTGAAAGGATTCATACTATTGAAATTGACAATCAAATCGTTAAAAAGTTATGATAAACTATGAGATCGAACATACCTCCTGGAATGCAATCTACATGCCATCCAAATAATCTTAAAGATGAGAAGATATCATTAATGGAAAAATTAAAAAAAAACTTGAAATCACATGTGCAGAATGAGAACTAGGAATTATTGGATTTGAGGAAATCATTAGAAATTTTTACAGGCCAATAGATTCAGACCTTATATAAGACAGTGATAAAAAGATTTGAATCAGTTTAGGAACTTGTCAGAACTAGCAAGCAAGGAGAGAAGGTAGAGGCAAAAGACAAGTGAAAATTTAGCATCTCCAGCACCTTTCAGAGTCAGAGATCACTTACCAAGAGTTTCTGCTACTTTTGCTGTTGCTCCCTATAAAAAGTCACCAAATACACAATACCCAAAAGGGATCTAAAAGTAGTATCAAAAAGTTACACAATGGCTCAGAATGGACTATAGCAAATATTTACTTATTTGGGGGTAAACTCATAGTAAGGGTAGCTATCCACAGACCTCCGCATGTGCTGATAAATGGAACCAAATCTAGAAAAATGGGAGTAGCACATGTTTTTCATCTGCACTTATAGTACGTGAGAATATGCCCCGAATGGCTGATATCTTAAATGTTATTGTCTGAAGGAGTTCCCACAACAGTTTATAGAATGAAAATGGGAACCTAACATATGAAAACTCTGAAAGATATTAAGCAAGCAATAGTGTCATATGGCATGTTTTCACCATATATTGAGGGAGTTGATAAAGTCATGGGCTTCAAGAAATAAGGTTATCCCACATGATTGATTTCAACTAGTCTCAGCTATACTAGACCATGGGCCACAGCTTCAGTGGAAGAGTTTTTGGAGAAAAGAAACTAAGGCCCTTTAACATCAAAGTAGAGTCAGAGGTTTTGAGGTCTTCCAAGATCAGATTCTTGGTGAGGGCCCTTATTCTGATTCAGATAGGCAAGATATATACAATGATTACATCTTGTCCCTATGCCATACAGCAGTCATGAATGGTTGGGACAAGATTCAAGAACTCGGAAAATAATTCAATTACATACTAAGGTTATTTAAAGCCCAAGAGATCCTTTTAGTTAATCTTTGTGAAGATTAACTATATCTGATAGATAGCTGCAGCTTTTCTAGAAGCCAGAGGAGTACTCATTGAATCTCTGGCTTTTGAAAATGCTAACTTAGAATGCAGAAAAATACTTTAGCCCTTAAATATAGATCAGCACCAACTGATGAATGGATCCAACACAAACCAATATTGAGTCCTTTGGCTATATCACTGAGTCTTTTTAGCCAACAGCCCAGACAAGAACTTGGATTGGAATTCCAGCTTTAGGAATTGGAATCTAAATGAAGCCACCTGGGTTTGGGGCAAGCTCTAGCACTTTCTGCTCCTTTTGCTGCCATGCCCATCATTGCTGCCACTACACCAGAGGAGTCATGAACACCATGAGATATTGGCCCATTAATCAACTGACTGGGACAAATATGGCTGGCAGAATTCAGGGTGCCTCTAGGAACCTAACTTAGGTCATCTCCATATGTGTTATTGTTGAGGAGCTTGGAGTGCTTGCGTGATTATTAACTGTGAATAGATCCTCTCTCTGTCTCTTTTGACTACTTGCAGGACCCCTTTCTTCCTACTGAGTTGTCTAATCAAGACTTTATGTAATGGTATGTGATTGGTCTTATTGTAGCTTACTGTGAACCATTTGTTAAATATCCCTGGGATGCCTGCTCTTTTCTCAGGGGAAGCAAAGAGGGTTGCATGTTGGGAAGAGGGGGAAGTATGGATAAGAGGCTGGGGGAAAGGGGAATTGTCATCATAATTTATACCCCAGCAATGCTCAAATAAGCATGAACAGCATGCTCACTGCAATTCTCCAGTTGTTCCTATCCTGGGCAGTTCTAGATGCTTGGGTGTGGGAGCATTTAATTGCCCAAGTTTCAGAGATGTAGAGAAAGCAGCTCAAGACAAGTGTCTCATATATTTGTAATTTTGTTGTTGTCGTTATATTTCTTGCTGACCAAACCTTTTCCAATGTCTGGAATGCAGCCCTTGCTATGGTTATCCACCTCTTGACATCTGAAATAGTTCCCTCCTTTTATCTGAGGTTTCCTCTCTGATAGAAATAATTGTCTGGTTTTTTTGAAGTTCTGATTATTTATTACAATGTTAAAATCCTCATGTGCCCTTCCCATGTATTGTATCTCAGTCCTTGATGTTTACTTTCATATAAATATTTTTGTTTACTTCCACCACTCTATCTACCATGGTCTGCAGCTCATTTGGACTTTCTGCAAGTAGTGATGATCATCAGTAAGATATTTCAGTTAGTGAACATCTTGCAGTAAGGTCTTCTCCCCCATTGTGCTGAAAAGGACCAAGGCCAGAGCAGAGGAAATCCTGGCAGAGGCCCAGTGTGGATTCATAGCACAAATTATCATATCTTCACCTTGAGGTCCCTGGATGAAAAAAATATGAAGATTTTAGAAAAGACTTGCATATCTGTTATATTGACTTCAGGAAGGTATTTGATAGCATTTGAAGGAAAGGACTTTGGGAAACAATGAGGTTCTATGGGTAAACAGAGAAAACCGTAAGAACACAAGAAAATGCCTATAAAGACACCTTTGCATCAGTCAAAGTCTGCGGAGAACTAAGTGATAAATTTAAGATAAATGTAGGGGTGTTGTGGGATGTTTCCTTTCATCAGTACTCTTTAATACATTCCTGGAATTCATAATAACAACAATAATGGAGGATGAGAAGACGGGCATGCACATAGGTGGTGTGTGTATCAATACTTGCATTTCACTGACAATGAGGGGGAACTGTGGTCAGGATGTAATATATGAGAGAAGAATTAAAAATTGAAGTAATGTTTAAAATAACATTACAACATGACAAAGAGGGACTATTGGGGGCCCCATGAAACTTTGGGTCTATTGGCATTTGATAACTGATGAGAAAAACACAATCACTTTGTTTAGGAATGCTTTTAAAGGTTCCTTATGTACTAGTGAATGACAACATGTTTGTCTATAGCTAGCACTGATAGGACTCAGTCTGTTATTATGAAAGAAAGAGGTCAAGAAGTTGGAGGAGAGACTTATTAAAAGGTCCTAAGGGAAGTCAGTGGGACATACTTGGGGATACACAGAATCACAATATATTTAATACGTGATTGGAAATTTCAAAGAATATAAAATTATTTGAAATTATGAAAATAATTTTTATATATGTTTATAATTTTATAGCTATATATTATACACTCTGCTAAACTTCCCCCCAAATTTCCACCCTTCTTTTTCTTGATATTCCTGTTTTCGCTATATTCTGCTACACGGTTTCATTTATATGTTGTTGTATATTTGTATACATAGTTCTGTGTACCTATTCAATTTCTAAAAATTAGAGTCTCATATAATGTCTGTGTTTCAGAGATAATCTTAATTAATACAGTTATCTCCAGTTTGCTACAATTTATACAGTGGTATAATTTCCTTATTATTTCACATGAAATATTCCTCTTCCATTGCATGTATATCCGTATCTTCTTGATGCAATCATCTAATGATAGACATGAGGTTTATTTCTTTATGTTATTGAAGATAATGATGAATAAACAGCCATGTATAAACATTTATGAGAAGTGTTCCTCCCTTTAGGTAATTTCAATAAGTTTTTTTTTTGTTTGCAAACTTCTGGAATGACAATATTAATTGTAAGTATCTAAAAGGAAGTTGTGAATTCTCAAAACTTAGCAGACTTTAAAATTTCCAGTCACCACCATCATCATCACAATCTCCTTCTGCGCATCAATCTGATTACCATATTATAAAGTAGAACAACTGCCTCAGACCAGAAATCGTTTGTGAGCTTAGGTCCTGATGTTACACCCAAAGCATCTGCACAGAGCTGAGGGAAGGTGAATGGGATGTATTTCTTCAGACAGGAATCAAATTAGAGCTCAGTTTTGTGTGATTTGACCTAAGTGTGCTGCCTCCAACTTCCCCAGCTAGAGTAGGTCCTTATCTAAGAAGTTCGTTGCTCATGAATATGCAAATTACACGAATATATTATGGTAAATGCTGGGATGTCCACATCCCAGACGAACTTATAATCCTTGTCCTCTCTACAGTCACTGAGCACACAGGTCCTCACCATGGGATGGAGCTGGATTGTTCTCTTCCTCATGTCACAACTACAGGTAAGGGGCATTCCAGTTCTAAACCTGCAGAAGGAAGAGGGACTGAAGTGACAATGACACCTAAAATGCTTTTCCTCCACAGCTGTCCACTCCCAGGCCCAGTTGCAGCAGTCTGGGCCTGAGCTGGGAAACCCTGAAGCCCCAATGAGTTGTCCTGTATGACTTCTGGCTATACTTTCACTGACTACTTTACTACCTGGGTGAAGCACAGGACTGCACATGGCCTGGAGCTGATTAGATGAATTGATCCTGAAGATGGTTAAACTAAATATGCTCAGAGTTCCAGGGACAGAGCACGCTGACTGCAGACACATCCTCTAGTACAGCCTACATAGAGCTCAGTAGCAGCAGACTCTGCAGTCTATTACTGTGTCAGACACAGCATTGTAGCCACATCCTGAGATGTCAGAAGCACAGGAGTAGCACGAAGCAGTTCTGGGACAGAGATGACAGAGAATATTAGACTGGAGACTTGCTCATAAATAATCATCTGAGTGTCCATTTTCTGCCTCATCCTCACAGTACTTTAGTTTTTTTTCATTTTTTTTCATATTACAAACATAAATAATATGGTGCTGATTGAACAAGTTCTCATTATATCATACTGTGACAATCTCTTCACCAATGACCATCTCCAGTGACAAATATGTTCCTTAATAAAATAATAAAAACTGAAAGCTGGGATTATGCTTTATGAGAAAATACCTCTGGATTATTAAAAACTGGGCCCTTTGTCAGGGTAACTTTCAATAAAATAAATACGAATTTGGCAAATAAGGGGTCAATAAATAAAGTGTAGCTAAACAAAACCATTTTCATGCTCTTAAATGTTACTTAACATCATATGTATAGTTAAGTCTGGCTTTGTGGTTCAGCAGAAGTCCAGTGTCTTAGAATGTAAGATTTGTATAAAAATGCACAGCCACATGAGTGTAATTCTTGCAAGTTGATTTTACTAAAGTACTTTTCCCAGAAATCATTAAGCCAATTAATTCATTTTCTAATTAAGGTAGGATCTGAGATCATACATTACTTCCTGGTCCCATATTTACTTCCTTCATGGTCTCAGAAACCTGTCCTACAGCCTCAAGTATAATCAGAATGTGAACCTATACTGATACAGCATCAACTCTTACAGGCCATTGGATTCCTGCTGGTCATCTTTCTTGTAAAGTGTGTTTTGATTTTGGCCAGACTTGTAGACTCCCATCATCAGTTGAGCTGTGTATCAACTTCATCATCAGTGATGACTGCTAAAAATAGACATCATAACACCTAAGAAGAGACTGGGATTTATGGAGATGTGGAAAATGACTATGCACAGCTCAACATTCATCCTTGAATCATCTACTCAACATCACCTTAGGACACTGAGGACAGATGTCAGAGTCATAGTATGGGCAGGGTGTGTGAACTCATACACAATCTTGTATTAGCTGATTCTTCAAACCAGCAGGTGGCACTGTAGATTCATCCACCAATGCCTGAGAAACAAAAGGTAGCAGAGGCTGATTAAGAAGTTGTGCACTGACTGATTTCCTCGGTGGATTCCATTGCCAACATCATTATATTCAGAGACTGTGGAGTTGTTAAAATGTGAGGTCCCTGTGCTACAATACTTGAGAGCTTCTTTGTTTAATACAATCAATACGTGACATCAAATTCTAAAATATGGGCCAATAGGAATTGGCTACTGTCACTGGATAGGAAACTAGGTCACGAACCACTCATTATTATAGGTTAAGAATATTTGGGTCTCAGGATCATGGGAAACATTTTGGGGAAAATTGTCCCCAAAATACACAGATGATATCTCAGGCGTATTCAGAGTTCTGCAGACCACTGGTAATGAATGGATGACAGCAGTCTCCAGTGTTCTATGCTAGTGTCTGTTGGGGGCAGGATGGTCAATGCATCTTCACAGCATCACTGTTATGGTGGACTCTGGGAAGCAACAGATGGCCATGAACCATTGACATGTGGGTCACATTAACAAACATGGATGTGACGGCATTTTTCTCAGTGAGATGGAAGAGCTCCTGTCTATATAGGTGCAATAATGAAACAGGGAATGCATTTCCCCAGACAGGTTTAGGACTTGGAACTCACCATACCACTGACTAACTCAGAGATCCTTTATTTTTCTGTGTCAAACAGATTCCTGCTTTGATTGAAGGAAAGCTCTTTTTCATTCACGTGTAAATTTCAGAAATTACGTTTGTAAATACAGCGATGTGCGCTACCCCACAGTACCACAATAATACGCTCTGTTCACTGCTTCTGAGCACACAGGTTCTCAGCCTGTACTGCAGTTAGCTCATCCTTTACCTGGTGTCAGCAGTTACAGGTAAGTCTGTTCCAGGAACCAGGTTTGGTGTGAAGTCACAGTATGGAGTTACAAAGGCATTCTTTCCAAATTGTCTACTCTGACATTCACCTACAACAGCCTGTGGCTGAACATAGCAATCCTGGAGGCACATTAAATGTGTCCTGCCAGGATATTTACTCATATCTTCCCCAGTGGGTATTGTAGAACATTTTACATGGGATTGAAAGGATTAGGTGGAAACTCCCAAGCATTATGAGTACAAAACATGAACAAAAGATTGAGGACAGAGCTCCTCTCATGGGATCTAGACACAGTGCCTGATACTTCGTCCATGGAGCTCAGAAGCCTGATATGCGTAGTCTTCCATCTATTACTGTGTAAGACACAGTGGTGTCGTGTCCACAGCTGAGGTGTTTCAGAAACTCTGAAGGAGCAGGGATGAGAGGACAGGAAAGGGTAACCTAAAGACTTGCTCAAAACTTGTGGTTAAGTATTGATGAAAGGAATAATAGGACTAAAATTAATTCCCATTGCTTAAAGAAATTCCTAATCACCATGCTTGCAAATATCAGTTTTAAATTTGTAAAGGTGACCCACATATTCCCTGCTATTGTCAGTGTCAACACCTGTGTCTGCCATAATTGGGTCAACACTTTGGAACAGAACTGTTTGATCACAAATTAAATAAATGTTTAACTCCTAGGACATGACCAATATTACTGTTGGGATATTAAAAATACTGATTCATCAATTTAATCCATATTTATATGTTTTGAGAAACAGATTCAGGGTATAAGCATTTCACATAGTCTTCTCTAGTCTGAATAACTTTCCCTGTAATCACAAGCCTGTTACATATTTTGATACTCAATTTGTGCATCTCAGAAGAAGATGCTCTTATCATTTCTCCACAATCTCACAGAGTCCAGGACTTTGTGAATAAATTCCCTGATGATAACTGGATGTCTCTTTTAATCTATACTGCTTAATCTGGAAAGTATTTCTCTATTATCACCTATGATAGGCATCACCATTCTACAAAACTGCTGTTTTCCTTCATTTCTCTTCCTCCAATTCCTACCTACATTTTTACCATGTTTCCCTATCTAGTTCTCAATTTCTATTCAGTGGAGGACATGTTTCCCATGGATATCAATAATACATGGCATATCAATTTGGTGAGGCAATTCAATATGAGTAAAAGGGTCCCAAAAGCCAATAAATGTGTGAGAGACAGATGCCATCCCACGTTCAGAATCCTACAAGAAGACCAAGTTACATAACTGTAACCTAGACAGAGGGCCTAGGTCAGGCTCTGCTTTCCAGTTAAGACTCTGTGACCCCTTATCAGCTTACATTGATACTTTGGCTTTTCTTGTAGTGGTCGTGACACCTCTGGACTCTACAATACTTCCTCCTCCTCTTCTACAGGATTCCCTGGGTCTGCCTCATGTTTGACTGTGTGTCTCTTCATTTGTTTCCATTAGCTGTTTTATGAAGCCTCACTGATGACAACTGGGCTAGGCACCAATATATGAATATAGCAGAATAGCGTTAGTAATTATTTAAATAATTTTTCAGAGTCACACGTGGTTTTATTTTAGGTCACTGGGCTATCCATCCTCTGGATCATGGCCCTCCAAGCAGGGTTAAGTGTGGGCTCCCTTGCATGCCGTGGTCTTAACATGGACCAATCATTGCTTGACCACTCCCAAATTTCTGTGCCACCTATACCCTAGCATATCTTGTAGCTAGGACAAATTGTAGGCTGGAGGTTTTGTGGGTGGATTGGTGTCCCAGACCCTCCACTGAAAGTCTTACCTGGTTATCGGAGATTGTCAGTTAAGATTCTGTATCTCCCATTGTTAGGGTCACCTTCATAGATTCCAGGGAATTTCTATTGTGATAGGTGTCTATCTTGTCCCCCAGATGCCTCCCCAATCCAGTTGTCTCTCCCAGCACCCTCTCCTCTCCATCCTCCCTACACTTGACTCCTTCTGTTCCTGTCCCACTTAAGCCTCACTTTCAAACATGATGTCTATTCCATTTCCTCATCATAGGGAGATTCATGTGTTACTCCTTGATCTCCCCTTGTTACTTTGATTACCTGTGGATTATAGCACGATTTTCCTTTACAGATAATATCTACTTACAAGTGAGTACATACCATGTTTGTCTTTTGAGGTCTTGGTTACCTCACCCAGTATTAATTTTTCTATTTCTATCCATTACCCACAATTTCATGATGCCATTTTTTAATAGCTGAGTATCCCATAATTGTGTAAATGTATCACATTTTTTTTTAATCCACTCTCTGTTGAGGGACATCTAGTTTGTTTCCAGTTTCTAGCTGTTATGTATAATGCTGCTATGAATATAGTTGAGCAAGTATCATTGTGACAAGGTGGAGTTTCTTTTGGGTATATGCCCGAGATTGGCATAGATAGATCTTGAGGTAGAGGTCCCACATTTCTGGGAAAATGACATATTGATTTCCAAAGTGTCTGCACAAGTTTGCACTCCCATCATCAGTGGAAGAGAGTTTCTCTTGCTCTATATCCTCTGCAGCATGATGTGTTGTTGTGATTTTAATGTTAGTCATTCTGACAGGTGTAAGATGGAATCTCAGAGTTATTTTGTATTGGGGACCTCTGAGTGACAGCATCAGTGTCCTGTCAGTGTTCATGATGACTAACAATGTTTAAAATTTTTTAAAGTGCTTCCCCAACATTGAATTTATTGATTTTTTCATTTTATTAATTTTTATTGAGCTCTGTAAACTGCCATATAGTTATTTTGATAGTTGCCTTTGCCCTACAAAAGCATTTTATTTTCAACTGATGCCATTTGTTAATTGGTGATCTTATTACCTGTGCAATTGATGTTCTATTCAGGAAATTTTCTCCTGTGCCAATGTGGTCAAGGCTATTCCCCACTTGATTACCTATCAGGTTCAGTGTATCTGGATTTATGTTGAGGTCTTTTAAACACTTTGCCTTGAGTTTTGTGCTCAAGGACCTATTTGCACTCTTCAACATGCTGACATCCATTTGGATCATCATTTCTTGAAGGTACTTTTCTTTTCCATTGTATAATCTTTTTCTTCTACTCAAATATCAAGTGTCCATAGGTTTGTGAATTTACTTTTGGGCATTCAGTTCAAGTCCATTGATCAACCTGTCTGTTTCAATGTCAATACAACAAAATTTTTATTACATTTCTCTACAATACAGGTTGAAATCAGGGATAGTGATACCTCCAGATGTTCTTTTATTGTACAGGATTGTTTCAGCTATCAGCAACCTGATTTCTAAAGTCATTACAGAAGTTTACACTTACATCAACATGTGACTATAGATTACCCTTTCCTTACATCCATGCCTGCATTTGTTGTCTTTTATTTGCTTGTTTACAGTCATTCTTATTGAGCCAATAATGTAGCATTGGAGATGCTTTAATATGAATTCTATGGGTGAACTAAAGACTTTGGTTGCAGGCCATAAAGAATCCAATCTTGAACTAAACACGAAATTCTCTATGCTATTTATGTTTTGTACTGCAGTAAGGTGCTGTGTAGTCTGCAGGGAGAGAAAGACATCAATAATCTCACAGAGTACCAGACCTTGCAGTCTTATCTATCAGCCTCCAGGTAAGAGGCACCAACTAGTGGTTCCTGTTACACACCGAATAACTGCTTGCTAATTAGAATTGTGACCTGCTCCATAGGAAAGACTTCATCCCAGGTGAACTTGTTCAAAAACTCATGACTAGGAATGATATAGCTCAAGTAGACCCTAGTTGTATTGCTAATGGTCATGTTGTCTAACTGTGTATAAATATATATCTTTATATATAATAGATTAGTGCTGGTTTCAGCCTTGCCACAGAAGCATCTTTGTGCAGTGTGCAATGATCGATGTGGACAAACATGACTGGTCAAAGTGCTGAGAATGAATGACTGAATACTCAGTCACAGTGAATTCTCTTTGTCAACCTCCTCCTTTCCCCAAATCAAAGATCATCATGAAACAGAGAAATGAAAGAATGTAATTTTCAGAGAATGAGGTTTAAAGTTATGGAATTCTATCCACAGAGATTGAAATGTTCTCATTGCACAAATGACCTCTTAGTAGCTATTGTTACCAGCCTAGGTCTTGCACAAAAATCAAATCAGTTAAAATTACAGTGTCAAACCCTGTGGAAAGGCTAAGCAAGTAAATGTGTCTCTTGGCAAAACTGAAAAAGTTAGTTTGATTTCTGAAAGCCACCTCTTAGTAGAAGAGAATAACTAAACACCATAAATTGTCACCTACATTCTTGGCACATGTGTGCCCTGCCCCTTCCCCCTACTAAACACAGTATATCTTAAAAGACTACAACACAGGTGGAGAGGGACACCCCATGGATCAGTAAGAGAAGATGTTAGGACTGGAAGAATTCTTAGAAGTTAAAATCACCTTTTTCTAGAAGTGTGCCCACTTGGAGGTTACTCACGACCTAGTAGATAACACCCACCACATCCAAACAAACAGCATTTATGAGACTAACTGAGTTATTCATTAATGAAACAAAAGAGATCAATATGTTAGAAGACACATCCTTTGTTTTGAGAGATCATAAGGGGAGCACGAGGGAATTAGTGGGTGAGAATATGACCAAGAATATTGCATTCATAAATGAAAATTTCAAGGGATAAACAAAATCATTCTGAAATAGCAATTTCCAAATGTTTACAATTTTCATATAGTTGTATAATGTCTACTGTACATATTTTTCCTATAAAGTCAACTTGTCATTTTCTTGCCCCTCCACATCCATTTGTCCCTTTTTTCCATTGGACATTTTCAGTTCTACGTCCTTATATATGTGTGCATTCACAATTATTTCTAACTATATGATATCTAAGGACTATAAATAAAACTCCGAAAATATCTGTTTCTGAGAGGGTGTTAAATTACTTAATAATGTTATCACCAATTGGATTCATTTTCCTCAAAGTTATATAAGTTCCTTATACATTACTAATGAATAAATTATGTTTTATGGCATATGTATCATGTTTTCTTGATACAGTCATTTGTTCAAAGACATGTAGTTTGTGTCTATAATTGATCTATAGTAGACAATGTTGCAATAACATTTGTGTGCAAAAATTTCTGAGACATTTTCACTTTTGATCATTTGTGTAGGTGTTTTAGTATGCAGTCTTCTAGAGCAACACTTGCCAACTTCATGTATATGAGAAAAGACAAGAAGTTCTCATAATATACTAGTTTTGAAATCCTTTTCACAACTACTAAATGTAAATCTTTTGTCACAAGAGGAAAAACTGTCTCTGGCTGAAGTCTTTTGTAAACTGCGAGCTTATGTCTTGGTGTTACATCTACAGGTCTACACCAGCATTGTGGATATAGTAGGTGCTTAATTTATACAGACAGGATTAGAACTGGACTTTAGCATCCTCCTGCCTGACCCAAGGTCCCCTCCCTCTTTCTTCTAAAGCTGTACTAGGACCTTATCTAAGAGGTACACTGTTCATGAATATACAAATCACATGGTAAATATAGAAATGTTCACACCCCAGAACAACATATGATCAGTGTCCTCTCCACAGTCACTGAGCACACAGGTCCTTACCATGGAGTGGAGCTGGATCATTCTCTTCCTCATGTCACTAACAACAGGTAAGGGAACATTGCAGTTCCAAATCTGAAGAGGAAACAGGGACAGAGGTGACAATGATACCTAAACTGTCTTTTCTCCACAGGTGTCCACTCCCAGGTACAGCTGCAGCAGTCTGGGCCTGAGCTTGTGAGGCCTGGGACCTCAGTGAAATTGTCCTGTAGGGCCTCTGAGGATATCACTTATCACTATATTAGCTGGGTCAAGCAGAGGCCTAGTCATGGCCTAGAGTGGATTGCAACAATTAATCCTGTAAATGGTGATACTGATTACAATCAGAAGTTCCAGGGCAAGGCCACACTGACTGTAGACACATCCTCCAACACAGCCTACATGGAGCTTAGAAGCCTGACTTCTGAAGACTCTGCGGTCTATTACTGTGCAACACACAGTGTTGCAACCACATCCTGAGTGTGTCAGAAACCCTGGAGGAGCAGGAAGTTGTCCTGGGACTGACATGACAGAGATGATTAGCCTGAAGATTTACACTGAAATTATCTTTCTGAGTGTCTGTTTATCTGTCTCCTTCTCTATAAATAAAATGATGTTAATTGACCCCCATTTACATACTTCTCTGTAATAAAACACTAAAGAAGGGAAAAGTGTGTTAATGCATAGTGACAGACTATCTCTGGATTCGAAGAGACTTGAACTTTTTGGAGTAACTTTGAATAATGTATAATATGAATTTTACCAGTAAAATTCACATAAACAGCATCATACGAACCCAAAACTCCTCTCACAGTCTTAAGTTGCATGATTGTGCTTTTAAATTCTACCTGTGCTGTGCAGCAGAATTTTAGTTTCTCAGAATGGAAGAGATATTTACATCATAATGTACTACCACATGAGTATAAATCTTATATTTGATAAAAATATCATTAAATTACTTTTCATAGAACTGATTTATTTACCCAGTGTGTATACATGTCAGTTAAGAACAGGTTTGACATTATTCATATTAATCTTATCTTTAATTTACTGCCTTTCCAGAACCAGTACCCCGGCATACAGTCTCAGATTTTTACAGACACTGACCTTCTCTGACATGACATCACCCTTCATGTTCCTCTGGATATGTTGAAGTCACTCTTGTTCTATATAGTTTTTGTTTTTGGATACCTGGGCCAATAACAAGAACCATGGAATCCTGTGGTACTTGATAATCTCAGGAGGTTGATTCAATAAGAAATTTCTGTAGTGTAGAAGGATAGTTTGTCATTTTCCTGTAACCAACAAATATCCCCTTGAAATATGAATTCTATGTACTGAATATCAATGTCATAATGTTCATATGCTGTGGTAGGCAGGAATACCGTTGGCCTATTCTATGATAGAGACATTTAAACCTCTGTTTATTTGAAAATACTGTCTTCATAAAGCACTCTCCTGTCTCCACCAACAGAAAAGCATTAATGACCAGCTGGCAAGGGAATCTCCTGATTCTGTTCTTGAATTGAATAAGACTCATCAATGTAAGGCATTAGTCAAGTGCTTATAAGATCTTGATTCAAGCAGTTGTCTGTTGCATGCTGCAGAGTCATTTTGAAGTGCCTAAACCCCTTATACTGCAAACTTAAACATCTTATACTCCTTACTTTGTACAGCCACTGTGGAGTCAGTGTGACTGCTCCAGAGGAAGATTGGAATAGGTGTCCCCAGCGTCCAGCTATACCACTCTGGGGCATATACCCAAATGACTCTACATCCTACTAGAGACACTCACTCAATAATGTTCACTGCTACTCTACAGATAATAGCCAGAAATTGGAAAGAGTCCCTTTGCTCTTGTTATCATCCATTCTAGGATTCTTTTTTTCTTGTGGATCCATTCTACTTCCTGCCTTTGACAAGGATATTTATGATGATCTTTGAATCTCATGGAGATAATGTCAAATACATTCCTATTTCAATATATGTAATTTAATCTTAAATGATACATCATTGTAACGTTGAAATGCCCTGGAAAATGAGCCAAGTTAGGTGTAGGTCTTAATCCCCAGCCTTCCATGAGGGTTCAGTGCCTCAACTGGCTCTCAGCATTGAGGGTTTAGTTTGTTTATATTGTGTTACTATAACTTTGTGATAAGTGCAAACTCATGGTTTAGACACATCTTAATGCCTTCATATTTTAAACATCTAAATAAAAAGATAGTCTATTCCTAAAAATGAGTTGATCATCTCTGACATAGATTTCTTTAACGAAATCAGTTTACTCAAGTTTTTTTTCGACATTTACAGTCATGTTAATATCACAGTCACTGTGAAAGGTGTTCAAAGTTAGGCAAATCATTGTCTTTCTTAACTCTGAAACATCCAAAGTGGCAAAAAAGAGATTTCATTGTGTTTTAACATCACAGTACCAGTAAATAAAATCCTTGGCCCTGTGTGGTGACTTTCAGTGTCTTCTGTCCTTCTGGCCCTCTTCCAGTATGCTCAAGCTCTGAGAGAAATGAGTTAACTCATCATGTCTTTGCCTACAGTTTGTTTTCTGTTGGTGCTGTTTTTAAGAACCAGAGGGCAGCATAGAGATGAAGCTACTGTTATTGAATAAATAGAAATGAAAATACATGAGGCAGGAAATTAACAGACTATTAGTCAATGAAATATCACTCTCTTCCATGCAATTACAGACTGCATAGCTGCCAGCCTGCAAGAACACCTACTTTTCTTTGCGTCATTCACACAGTACCCATCTGACGTGTTGTACATTGAATGCCTGTCTCTACCAGGTGGGCTACTTTCTTTGTGGAAATAGTTAACTCCCAAGAGGGCTTCTGTGCCTCTCCTCACAGATGGCTCCCCCCTGAGCCCTAAAACTTAAGTCCTTTATCAAATCCAGTACCTGGCATGGAATGCAAGTCTTTCGTGGATCCCCCCAACCCTGCGTTGAAAAGTCAAAGCTGGGTCTGGGTAGTCATGGTATGCAGCCATGGACAGATTTACTTCTTCATTCCTGCTGCTCATTTGTCCTGCATGTGAGTGTCAATGCTCATTACAGGGCAGAATTATATTATCACCTATTCCAACCTTATCCCATGTTTTCCTTTCTGCACAGTTGTCCTGTACCAGGTTACCCTGGAATCTGATCATGGGCTCTTGCAACCCTCCCAGGATCTCATACTGACCTGCTCTTTCTCTGGGTGTTCACTGAGCACTTCTGGTATAGGTGTTGGTTGGATCTGCCAGCCCTCAGTAAGGGGTTGGAAGTGGTTTGCAAACATTTGTTGGTATGATACTAAGTTCGACAGCACACCCACGAGGAGCCGGCTCATAGTCTCCAAGGACACCAATAACTGGGAATTCCTCAAGATCACCAGTGTGTATGCTGCATGTACTGCTAAATACTATTGTGCATGGCAAGCACACTGACACATTCTCAGTTGACAACTGCTTCTCAGTTCTGGGTGCTTCTCACCTCTATGCCTTCCTCCTACAATTTATGGGTTTGGGAGTGAACACAGATTTTCTGCTAGCTTCTCAGGTTTCCTCTCTACTCTTTGTTTCAGAGCCCTGGCATTCTGATAAACAAATGAAGTCCCCTTTGAAAATTATTCAGAAATGAGAATCTGTTGCTAAGATTTTTGTGGAGATCCAAAAATGTGAGCCTATTTCCAGCTTGTCTGAATGTCAGAGAGTTTTAACTTGTCCAGAGTTGTTGACAAGTGTGACTGCACATCCTGACCTAGGGTGTGGTTACTTGGTCCTTTTGACATTAAGATGGTTCATATAGGCAGATTCACTCAATTCTGACTAATGATCATGATTTTTAAGCATACCTCTTCTCCTTATTTTGAAATAGGAAATTTCACCTTGGGAATCTCTTCCTTCAGGATAATTGGTCTAGGGTAGGTTCACTGCCTAAACAACAAAGTGCTAATAACTTGATCTCTTAAAGTATTGAAGCAAATAACTGTTCTTGTTGTCCTTTGTATCATGTTAAGGCAGTCGCTTGCCTTCTGTTGTATTATGTGCTTAAAAGTGTGTGGAAAATTATATGCAGGTAATTTTCAGTACTCACTGTAACTCTCTCTCGTACTATCCTATGCTTTGTTTTATTATTTTCATTCATGTACTCATACTCTTTACTGACATTTCTAATCTCCATACCCCTACCCTGGTAAGTGGTATCTTTGCTGAACCTGGTCTCCAACATATTTTTTTTAATTTTTATTGCTTTATAAATAATACCATTCGAAATTTCCACACTCTCCCCTCCTCCCATATCCTTCCCACTCTCCCACTCACCTTTCCTCCCACCCCTCCAGTACAAAGAGAGGGTAGGGTACTCTGCCCTGTGGGAAGTCCAAGGCACTCCCTTCTCTCCAGGCCTAGGAAGGTGAGCATCCAAACAGACGAGGATTTCCAAAAGCCAGTAAATGCAGTAGAGACAAATCCCAGAGCAATTTTCATTGACTTCTCAGTGTCCCCCAGTGTCTGTCACATTCAGAGTGTCCGGTTTGAACACATGCTGATTCAATCCCAGTCCAGCTGGCATTGGTGTGCTCCCATTAAATTAGGCACATTGTCTCACTGGGTGGACCAACCCCTGGAGGTCCTGACTTCCTTGCTCATCTTCTCCTTCCTTCTGCTCTAAAATTGGACTTTGGGAGCTCAGTTCAGTGCTTCGATGTGGGTCTCTGTCTCGATTTCCATCTGCTGCAGGATGAAAGTTCTATGATGATATTCAAGATAGTCATCAGTATGACTATGGGACAAAGCCAGTTCAGGCACCCTCTCCTCTACTGCCTAAGGACCTAGCTGGGGATATCCCCATGGACCCCTGGGAACCCTTCTAGAGCCAAGTCTCTTGTGACCCCAAATTGGCTCCCTTAATTTCAATATATTCTTGCCTGCTCACATATCTGCTCTTCTTCCATCTCAACTATCCCACTCCCCCAAGTTCTCCCCAATCCTCCCGTTTTCCTATCTTTCTCCCCGTCTCCTTCTTCATTACTTCACCCCCACTGCCATGCTCCCAACTTTTGCCTGGTGATCTTTTCTGCTTCCAATTTCCAGGAGGAGATATATATATCATATATATATATATATATATGATATATATATATATATCATATATATATATTATTTGGGGGGGTTCACCTTATTATTTAGCATCTCTAGGATCTCAAACTATAGGCTCAATGTCCTTTGCTTATAGCTAGAATTCACTAATGAGTGAGTACATACCATATTCATCATATTTTTGGGACTGGGTTATCTCCCTCACAATAGTGTTTTCTATTTCCATCCATTTTCATGGAAAATTCAAGGTGTCATTTTCTTTTATGACTGAGTAGTACTCTAATGTGTACATGTGCCACATCTTCTTTATCCAGTCTTCCATTGAGGGGCATCTAGGATTTTTCCAGGTTCTGACTATTACAAATAATGTTGCTATGAACATAGTTGAACAAATGCTTTTGTAGTGTGATTGGGCATCTCTTGGGTATATTCCCAAGAGTGGTATTGATAGATCTCGAGGTTGGTTGACTCGCAATTTTGAGAAACTGCCACACTGACTTGCACAGTGGTTGCACAAGTTTACATTCCCACCTGCAATAGATGACTGTTCCCCTTATTCCATATTCTCTGCAGAATAGGTTATCATTGGTGTTTTTAATTTTTAGCCATTCTGATAGGTGTAAGATGGTATCTCAAAGTTGTTTTGATTTGCATTTCCCTGATCGCTAAGGAAGTTGAACATGACCTTAAGTATCTTTTTTCCATTTGACCTTCTTCTGTTGAGAATTCTCTGTTCAGTTCAGTGCACCATTTTTAAATGAATTATTTAGAATTTTAATGTCTAGTTTCTTGAGTTCTTTATATATTTTTGAGATCAGACCATTGTCTGATGTGGGATTGGTGAAAATCTTCTTCCATTCAGCAGGTTGTCTTTTGGTGTTAATGACAGTGTCCTTTGTTTTACAGACGCTTCTCAGTTTCAGGAGCTCCCATTTATTCACTGCTAATCTTATTGTCCATGCTGCATAGGAAGTGGTCTCCTGTGCCCATGTATTGCAGGTTACTTCCCACTTTCTCTTCTATCAGGTTCAGTTTGGTCAGATTTATATTGAAGTCTTTAATCCATTTGGTTTTGACTTTTGTGCATTGTGTTCGATATGTATCTATTTTCATTCTTCTACAGGTTGACATCCAGTTATGCCAGCACCATTTGTTTTTTTTTTGAAAGTAATTTTATTAAATTATAAAAGTTTCCATTTCCGCCCCTCCTCCCAACACCGTCTCACTCCCCCCACTCCATCTCCTCCTCCCTCTCCATCCCTAAGAGCAGTCAGGGTTTCCTGCCCTGTGGGAAGTTCAAGTTCCTCCCCCCTCCCTCCAGGTCCAGGAAGGTGAGTGTCCAGACAGATTGGATCGCAAAATCCAGTATATGCAGAGGAAACAAATCCCAGTGCCATTGTCAATGGCTTTTCGGAAAGACTCCGGGCCAGCCACATTCAGAGAATCTGGCCACATTCAGAGAATCTGGTTGGATCACATCCTTGTTCATTCCCAGTCCAACTGGCCTTGGTAAACTCTCATTAGATCCGTCCCCTTGTATCAGTGGGTGATCGCATCCCTCGCAGTCCTTATTTCCTTTTTCATTTTCTTCATCCTTCTGCTCCTCATTTGGACCTTGGGGGGCTCAGTCCGGTGCTCCAATGTGGGTCTCCGTCTGCATCACCATCCATCGCTGGATGAAGGTTCTCTCTGATCTTGCCTTCTTTGCTCACGTTCTCTTTCCTTCTGCTTCTTGTTTGGACCTAGGGATTTAAGTTCAGTGTTCCGATGTGGGTCTCTGTCTCTATCTCCATCCATCGCCAGATGAAGGATCTATGGTGAGAAGCAAAATATTCATCAATATGTAGTACTATTTTTATAGCAACATTGTTTGTCATAGCCAGAACCTGGAATTATTTTTTTGTGTCTAGTCTTGAGTTTTTTTTATATATTTTAAATGTTAACCCTCTGTTTGATGTGGGGTTGGCAAAGATTTTACCACTTTGCAACCTATCATTTAGTTGTTTTGTTAGTTTCCTTTGCCTTACAAAAGCATTTTAGTTTCATCAGGTGCCATTTGTTAATTGGTGACCTTCTTACCTGTGCAATTGATGCTCTGTTTAGGAAATTTTCTCCTGTGCCAATGTGTTCAAGGCTATTCCCCACTTTATCATCTATCAAGTTCAGTGTATCTGGTTTTATGTTGAGGTTTTTTTATCCACTTTATCTTGAGTGTTATGCAGGGTGATAGATATGGACCTATTTGCTCTGTTATACATGCTGACATCTTTTTAGATCATCATTTGTTGAAGATACTTTCTTTTTCCATTGTATAATTTTTTTCTTCCTTCTCAAAAATCAAGTGTCCATAAGTATGTGGATTTACTTCTGGGTTTTAGTCGAATTCCATTGATCAACCTGTCTGTTTTTATGTTAGTACAATGAAATTTTTATTCCTTTTCTCTACAGTACAAATTGAAATCAGGGATGGTGATACTTACAGAAGTTCTTTTATTGTACAGGATAGTTTTAGCTATCAGCCACTTGATTTCTAAAGTCACTACAGAAGTTTTCACCTACATCAACATGTTGCTATAGATTATCCTTTCCCCACATGCATGCTTGAATTTATTTTCTTTTATTTTCTTGTTTACAGTCATTCTTATTGAGGCAATAATCTGTCATTGGAGTTGTTTTAATCTGAATTTTATGGGTGAACTAAGGACTTTGGTTGCAGAGCCATAGAGAATTCAGTCTTGAACTGAACAGGAAATTCTCCCTGCTGGTTTTGTTTTCTAGTGCAGGAAGTTTCTATGAAGCCTGCCGGGAGAGAAAGACAACAATAATCTCATTCAGTACTAGACCTTGCAGGGTACTCTATCAGCCTCCAGGTAAGAGGTAACAGCTAGTGATTCCTATTACATGCTGAATAACTGCCTTCTAATTAGATTTATGACCTGCTCATGTTGTATAACTGCCTGTGAATATATATATATATATATATATATATATATATATATATATATATATATATATATATATATATATTCCCAGTGTCCCCCAAAGCAGCCCCTACTGATACTGGCCTGTAGATACCACTTGTGTTGGGCAGGGTTCGGCAGATTGGCAGCAAGGACACCAACTTCAAAGCTGCGCATAGATCACTGCAGATGGGAGTTTTGATCGCCCAAAGGCCGATTTGTGTTGGTTTCAACCTTGATCATGGAAATATCTGTGTGCAGTGTGCAATGGTCATTGTAGACATTCACGAGTGGTCAAAGTGTTGAGAATGAATGACTGAGTACTCAGCCACAGTAAATCCTCCCTCCCCCAAATAAATGATCATCATGAAAGAGAGAAAAGAAAGAATGTAAGGTTCAGAGAATGAGACTGAAAGTCATGGAATTTTATCTACAGTGATTGACATGTTCTAATGGCACAAATGAGCTCTTAGCAGCTGTTTTTATCAGCATAAGACCTGCGCATAATCAAATCAGTTAAAATTGCAGTGTGAAAGCCTGTGGAAAGGCTAAGCAGGAAAATGTCCTTCTTGGCCAAAATGACAATATTAGTTTGATTTCTGAAAGCCATCTCTTAGAAGAAGAGAACTAAACTCCATAAGTTGTCTTCTAAGTCCTGGCCACATGTGTGCCCTGCCCCCTTCCCCTACTAAACAAAGTGTATTTAAAAAGACTATAACACAGGTTGGGGAGGGACTCCCATGGATCACTGCCAGCTGAGGAGATGTTAGGATTGGACGAAGGCGTAGGAATTAAGAGTCGCTTTTTTTAGAAGTATGCCTGCAGTTACTTATAAGTTAGTGGATAATGCCCAAAATATCCATACAGACAGCATTTATTAGACTTACTGAGTTATTCATTAATAAACAAAAGAGAACAATATGTTAGAAGAAAGACCTTTTGTTTTGGCATATTATAAGGGGAGTAAGAGTGACATAATTGGATAGAGTATGATCAAAATGTATTGTATTCATAAATTAAAATTTCAAGGGATAAACAAAATCATTCTGAAATAGCAATATTCCATATGTTTAGAATTTTCACATAGGTGTATAATGCCCACTGTACATATTTACCCTAAGAAGTCAACCTTTCATTTTCTTGCCCCTCCATATTCATTTGCCACTTTTATTCCATTGGACATTTTCAGTTCTATGTTCTTACATATGTGCATTCACATATATAAGATATTCTAACTATACGATATCTAAGGACTACAAATAGAACTTAGACAATATCTGTTTCTGAGAGGGTCTTAAATTACTTAATAATGTTATCTCCAATTGCATTTATTTTTCTCAAAGTTATACAAGTTCTTTATACATTACTGATGATTAAATTATGTTTTATAGCATATATATCATGGTTCTTGATAAAGTCATTTGTTCAAAGACATGTAGTTTGTTTCTATAGTTTATCTACTGTAGATAATGCTGCAATCACATTTGTGTCCAAAAATTTCTGAGACTTTTTTACTTTTGATCGTTTGTGTAAGTGTTTTAGTATGCAATCTTCTGGAGAAATACTGGCCAAATTCATGTATATGAGAAAAGACTAGAAGTTCTCATAAGTGTACAAGTTTTGAAATCCTTTCACAACTACTAACTGTAAATCTTTGTCACAAGAGGAAAAACTGTCTCTGGCTGAATTCTCTTTGTAAATTGAGAGCTTATGTCTTGATGTTACATCCACAGGTCTGCACAGGGCTTGGGGATATAGAATGGGTCTCATTTCCTCAGACAAGATTAGAACTTGGATTTGGCATCCTGCTGCCTGACCAAGCTCAACTACCTGTTTCTTCTAAAGCTGTACTAGGACCTTATCTAAGAGGTACACTGTTCATGAATACACAAATTACATGGTAAATATAGAGATGTCCACATCCCAGAACAACATATGATCTGTGCCCTCTCCACAGGCACCGAACACACAGGTCCTTACCATGGAGTGGAGCTGGATCACACTCTTCCTCATGTCACTAACTGCAGGTAAAGGGGCATTGCAGTTCCAAATCTGAAGAAGAAACAGGGACAGAGGTGACAATGACACCTAAACTGTCTTTTCTCTACAGGTGTCCACTCCCAGGTACAGCTGCAGCAGTCTGGGCCTGAGCTTGTGAGGCCTTGGACCTCAGTGAAATTGTCCTGCAGGACCTCTGAGGATATCACTTATTACTATATTCACTGGGTGAAACAGAGTCCTGGACAAGGCCTGGAGTGGATTGGATGGATTTATCCTGAAGATGATAATACTAAATACAATCAGAAGTTCTAGGGCAAAGCCACACTGACTGCAGACACATCCTCCAACACAGCCTACATGGAGCTCAGAAGCCCGACTTCTGAAGACTCTGCAGTCTATTACTGTGCAATACACAGTGTTGTAACCAAATCCTGAGTGTGTCTGAAACCCTGGAGGAGCAGGAAGTTGTCCTGGGACTGAGATGACAGAGATGATTAGCCTGAAGATTTACACAGAAATAATCTTTCTCAGTGTCTGTTTTTCTACCTCCTTCTCTATAAATAGAATGATGCTAATTGACCTCCATTTACATACTTCTCTGTAATAAAACACTAAAGAAGGGAAAACTGTGTTGATGCATAGTGACAGAATTATCTCTGGATTCAAAGAGACTTGAACTTTTTGGAGTAGCTTTGAATAATGTATAATATGAATTTTACCAGTAATGTTCACATAAACAGCATTTGACCAAACCAAAACTCCTCTCACAGTCTCAAGTAGCATGATTGTGTGTTTTTAAATTCTACCCGTGTTGTGCAGCAGAATTTCAGTTTCTCAGAATGGAAGAGATATTTACATCATAATGTACTACCACATAAGTGTAAATCTTATAAGTTGACAAAATATCACTATTTACTTTTCATAGAACTGATTTATTTTCCCAGTGTGTATGCATGTCAGTTAGAATAGTATTATTTGTATTAATCTGATCTTAAGTTTACTGGCTTTCCAGTACCCTGACCTAGAGTCTCAGGCTTTTACACACACTGACCTTCTCTGACATTCCATCATCCTTCATGTTCCATTGGATATGTTTAAGTTACTCTTGTTCAATAGAGTGGTTCGTTTTGGATACCTGGGCCAATAACAAGGAACATGGAATCCTGTGGTACTTGATAATCTCAAGGGGTTGATTCATTAAGAAATCTCTGTAATGTAGAATAGTTTGGCGTTTTCCTGTAACCAACATAAATCCCCTTGAATTATGAATGTTATGTACTGAATATCGATGGCATAATCTTTATATGTTGTGGTAGGTAGGAATCCCATTGGCCTATTTTATGTTAGAGATCATTAAACCTGTGTTGAATTTAAAATACTCTTTGAATTTAAAATACTGTCTTCATAAAGCACTCTCCTGTCTGCACCAACAGGAAAGCATTAATGATCAGCTTGCAAGGGAATCTCCTGATTTTGTCCTTCAATTGAACAAGACTCATTAATGTAAGGCATTAGTCAAGTGACTTTGAGACCTTGATTCTAGCAGTTGTCTGTTGCATGCTACAGAGCCATTTTGAAGTGCCCAAACCCCAAATACTGCAAACTTAAACACCTCATACTCCCCACTATTTACACCCACTGTGGAATCAGTGTGACTGCTCCAGAGGAAGATTGGAATTGACCTACCCCAGCATCCAGCTGTACCACACTGGTGCATTTACCCAAAGACTCTACATCCTACTAGAGACACTTACTCAATAATGTTCACTGCTACTCTACAGATAATAGCCAGAAATTGGACAAAGCTCCATTGAACTTGTTATCATCCTCTCCAGTATTCTTATTTTTCTTGTGGAACCATTCTACTCCCTGTCTTTGATGAGGACATTTATGAAGATCTTTCAATCTCACTGAGATCTTGTCAGATACATTCCTGTTTCAATATATATAATATTTAATCATAAATGAAAAGTCATTGTGACATAGAAATGCCCTGGAAAATGAACTATTGTAGGTGCAGGTCTTATCGCCTATCCTTCCATCAGATGGTTTTCAGCATTGAGAGTTTGGTTTCTTTTTACAGTGTTACTATAACTTTGTGGTAAGTACAAACTCATGGTTTAAGACACATCTTATACATTTAAATAAGAAGATAGTTTATTCCTAAAACAGAGTTGATAATTTTTGACATAGATTTCTTTAAAGAAAACATTTTACTTAAGTCTTTCTCTATATTTTAAGTCATGTCCATATCACAAAGTCACTGTGAGAAGGTGTTCAAAATTAGGCAAATCATAGGCTTTCTTAACACTAAAACATCCATAGTGACAAGAAAAAGAGATCACACTGTGGTTTAACATCACAGCACCAGTGAATAAAATCCTAGTCCCTGTGTAGTGAATTTCAGTGTCTTCTGTACTTCTGGCCCTCTATAGTTTGTTTGAAGTCTGAGAGAAATGCGCTAACTAATCATGTCTTTGCCTACAGTTTATGTTTTCTGTTGGTGCTGTTTTTAAAGAATCAGAGGTCAGCATAAAGATGAAGATAATAGGTTCACCCTTTGGTCTGCGGGATCCTTGGACCTCCAAGAGTCCTGTCCCTGTACTGAGGACAACCTTTCAGACCCATCAGTGGATGGGTGCCATCCAGGGTCAGGGCAGAAAGTCTTGGAAAGGAGCACTGGGCTCCTTCAATTCCTGCTGCAGGGGCTTCTTTGTTCCACACATCCCTGCCCCACCTCCCAAGCCTGCCCTATTGCCAGAGAGATACTTGGCCCAGGAACAGTGCCTACTCCTGCACTGAGGCTATCCACCCAGAGGGGAACAATTCTTGCTCCTGCACTGAGGTTATCCACCCAGAGGGGAACAGTTCCTGCTCCTGTACTGAGGTTATCCACCCAGAGGGGAACAGTTCCTGCTCCTGTACTGAGGTTATCCACCCAGAGGGGAACAGTTCCTGTTCCTGCACTGAGGAGATCCACCCAGAGTCATTCACATCATAGATTGGACCAAGACGCCAAGACTCTCCTGGCTGCAATTGAAGGAAGAGATTGGCAGGCACCAATGCAAGAATTCCTCCAACAACTAGAAAGGCAACATGACAACACCAGATTCCAGGGATCACACAACAAGAAGACTTGAACATTCTATTCCAGAAGAAGAAGAAATCAACTTTAAACGTAACATTATAAAAATAATAGAGGACCTTAAACAGGAGGTAAAAAACTTCTACAAAGAAATGGAGAAGACAAACAAAAAGGTAGAAGAAATAAATAAATCTCTCAAACATATCCAAGAAAACCAAGATAAAGCAAATCAAACAGGTAAAGGAAACAGTTCAAGACTTGAAAAATTAAATGGAGGTAATGAAGAAAATACAAACCGATGGAAGGCTGGATATGGAAAATCTGGGTAATCTATCAGGAACTACAGAGACAAGCATAAACAACAGACTACAAGAGATAGAAGAAAGAATCCCAGACACTGAAGATACTATAGAGGAAATAAATTCATTAATTAAAGAAAATAGCAAATCCAACAAATTCTTAACATAAAACATCCAGGAAATCTGGTACACCATGAAAAGACCAAACCTAAGAGTAATAGGGGTAACAGAAGAAGAATTACAGCTCAAAGGCCCAGAAAATATATTCACCAAAATTATTGAAGAAAACGTTCCCAACCTAAAGAAGGATATTCATAGGAAGGTACAAGATGCATACAAAACACCAAATAGACTGGATCAAACAAACCATCCCCTTGCCTTATAGTAATCAAAACACAAAACATATAGAATAAAGAACAAATATTAAGAGCTGCAAGAGAAAATGATCAAATAACATATAAAGGGAAACTTATCAGAATTACATATGACTTCTCAATGGAAACCATGAAAGTCAGAAGGCCTTGGATAGATATGCTGCAGACACTAAGAGACCATGGACGTAAGCCCAGACTACTATATCCAGCAAAGCTTGCATTCACCATCAATGGGGAAAACAAGATATTCCAGGACAAAAACAAGGAAAATCAGAAACCAAGGAAACCCACAACACCCATAATAACACAAGCATCTAACAACCCTTCACCAGAACAACTCAAAGAAGGGAAACACACAAACACTACCACCAGAAAAAATAGTTGGAGTTAGGAACCACTGGTCATTAATAGCACTTAATATCAATGGAATCAATTCACCTATAAAAAGGCACAGGTTAAGAGAATGGATACAAAAACAGGATACAACATTCTTCTGTTTACAAGAAACACACCTCAACCTGAAAGACAGACACCACCTCAGAGTAAAGGGATGGGAAAAGGTTTTCCAATCAAATGGTCCAAAGAAACAAGCCGGTGTGGCTATACTAATATCTAACAAAATTGACTTCAAACTAAAATCAATTGGAAGAGATGGAGAAGGACACTTATTTCTCATAACAGGAACAATTCATTTTTAGGAAGTCTCAATCCTGAATATCTACGCACCTAATATAAAAGCATCCACATATGCAAAAGAAACATTAATAGAACTCAAAGCATACATTAAACCCCACACTCTAATAGTAGGAGATTTCAAGACTCCTCTCTCACCAATGGACAGGTCAACCAGACAGAAACTTAATAGAGAAATAAGAGAACTAACAGATGTAATGAAGCAAATGGACTTAAAAGACATCTATAGAACATTCCACTCCCAAAGAAAAGAATATACCTTCTTCTCAGAATCGCATGGAACCTTCTCAAAAATTGACCACATAATTGGTAACAAAGCAAACATCCATAGACACAAAGAAATTGTGGTACGCACCTGTATACTATTGGATCACAATGGAATAAAGATAGAATTCAACAATTCTATCCTCAGAAAGCCTACAAACTCATGGAAACTGAACAGTCAACTACTGAACCATCCTTGGGTCAAGGAAGAAATAGAGAAAGAAATTAAATTATTCCTTGAATTCAACAAATATAAAGACACAACATACCCAAACCTATGGGGCACAATAAAAGCAGTGCTAAGAGGAAAGTTCATAGAACTAAGTGCTCACATAAAGAAAACAGAGAAAGCTCACATTAGAGACTTAACAGCACACCTGAAAGCACTAGAAAAAAAGAAGCTGATTCACCCAGGAGGAGTAGAAGACTGGAAATAATCAAACTGAGAGATGAAATTAACAATATAGAAACACAGAAAACAATCAAAAGAATCAATGAAACAAAAAGTTGGTTCTCAGAGATAATCAACAAGATTGACAAACCACTTTCCAATATAATCCAACGGCAGAGAGAGAACACACAAATTAATAAAATCAGAAATGAAAAGGGAGACATAACCACAGACACAGAAGAAATTTAGAGAATCATGAGATCTAAGTACTGAAGTCTGTATGCCAAAAGATTAGAAAATGTAAAATAAATGGACTTTTTTTAAAGATAAGTACCATATAACAAAATTAAATCAAGACAGGGTGAACAATTTATTTTTTTTAAGTTTATTAAATTATAAAGGTTTCCATTTCCGCTCCTCCTCCCAACACCCTCCCACTTCCCCCACTCCCTCTCCTCCTCCCTCTCCATCCCTAAGAGTAGTCAGGGTTTCCTGCCCTGTGGGAAGTTCAAGTTCCTCCCCCTTCTCTCCAGGTCCAGGAATGTGAGTATCCAAACAGACTGGATCCCAAAATCCAGTATATGCAGAGGAAACAAGTCCCAGTGTCATTGTCAATGGCTTTTCAGAAAGACTCCAGGCCCGCTACATCCAGGGAATCCGGCCACATTCAGAGAATCTGGTTAGATCACAGTGCTCATTCAGTTCCAGTCCAGCTGGCCTTGGTGAACTCTCATTAGATCAGACTCCTTGTATCAGTGGGTGATGGCGCCCGTCGCAGTCCTGATTTCTTTTTTTATTTTCTTCATCCTTCTGCTCCCCATTTGAACCGTGGAGGGCTCCGTCCAGCGCTCCAATATGGGTCTCCGTCTGCATTGCCATCCAACTTCGGATGAAGGTTTCCTCTGCTCTTGCCCTCTTTGTTCACGTTCTCCTTCTTTCTGCCTCTCCTTTGGACCTAGGGAGCTAGGTCCAGTGTTTCGACATGGGTCTCCGCCTCCATCTCCCTCCATCGCCAGGTGAGGGTTCTATGGTGATATGCAAAATGTTCATCAGTATGGTTGTGGGCCAAGGCCGGTTCAGGCACCCTCTCCTCTGTCCAGAGAACAATCTGGGGATCTCTCCTTGGACCTGGGATCCCCTTTATACTCAAGTCTCTTGTAAACCATAAAATGACTCCCTTAGTTGAGGTATATACTTCCCTGATGCCATATCTATCCATTCTCCCTCCCCCCTATCCCAGTCCCCCTATCTTTCCCCATTCCTCCCCTACTCCCTTCTCTCTAACCCTCCCCCCTTCCAACAGCCCCCCGACACCCCCCATGCACCCGAGGTTACCTGGCACTCTTGTCTATTTCCAATCTCCAGGAGGATAGCTACATGATTTTCGTCAGGCTCACCTTCTTATTTAGCTACTCTAGGATCATGAATAATAGGCTCAAAGACCTTTAATTATGGTTAGAATCCACTAATGAGTGAATACATACCATATTCCTCTTTTTGGGTCTGGCTTACCTCACTCAGTAAAGCATTTTCTATTTGCATCCATTTGCATGCAAAATTCAAGATGTCATTGTTTTTTACCGCTGAGTAAAACTCTAATGTATATATGTTCCACACCTTTTTTAACCATTCTTCTATTGAGGGGCACCTAGGTTGTTTCCAGGTTCTGGCTATTACAAATAGTGCTGCTATGAACATAGTTGAACAAATGCTTTTGTAGTATGTTAGGGCATGTCTTGGGTATATTCCCAAGAGTGGAATTGCTGGGTCCTGAGGGAGGCTGACTCCCAGTTTCCTGAGAAACAGCCACACTGATTTCCACAGTGGCTGCACAAATTTGCATTCCCACCAACAATGGATGAGTGTGCCCCTCATTCCACATCCTCTCCAGCATAGGCTATCATTGGTGTTTTTGAGTTTGGCTATTCTGACAGGTGTAAGATGATACCTCAAAGTTGTTTTGATTTGCATTTCCCTGATCGCTAAGGAGGTTGAGCATGACCTTAAGTGCTTTTTAGCCATTCCAAGTTCATCTGTTCTGAATTCTCTGTTCAGTTCAGTACCCCATTTTTTAACTGGGTTAATTAGAGTTTTAGTGTCTAGTTTCTTGAGTTGTTTGTATATTTTGGAGATCAGACCTTTGTCTGTTGAGGGGTTTGTGAAGATCTTCTCCCAGTCAGAAGGTAGCATTTTTGTCTTACTGACAGTGTCCTTTGCTTTACAGAAGCTTCTCAGTTTCAGTAGGTCCCATTTATTTATTGTTTCTCTTATTGTCTGCGCTCCTGGGGTTCTGCTTCGGAAGTGGTCTCCTGTGCCTATGTCTTGTAGACTACTTCCTACTTTCTCTTCTATCAGGTTCAAAGTGGTCGGATTAATGCTGATGTCTTTAATCCATTTGGACCTGAGTTTTGTGCATGGTGATAGATATGGATCTATTTTTATTCTTCTACAGGTTGACATCCAGTTATCCCAGCACCATTTGTTAAAGATGCTGTCCTTCTTCCATTGTATAGCTTTAGCTCCCTTGTCAAAGATCAGGTGTTCATACGTTTGTGGGTTAGTACCCGGGTCTTCTATTCGATTCCATAGGTCTACTTCTCTGTTTTTATGCCAATACCAAGCTGTTTTCAATGCTGTTGCTCTGTAATAGAGTTTGAAGTCAGGGATGGTAATGCCTCCAGAAGTTCCTTTATTGTATAAGATTGTTTTGGCTCTCCTGGGTTTTTTGTTTTTCCATATAAACTTGATTATTGTTCTCTCCATGTCTGTGAAGAAGTTTGATGGGATTTTGATGGGAATTGCATTGAATCTATAGATTGCTTTTGGTAGAATTGCCATTTTTACTATGTTGATTCTCCCAATCCAAGAGCAGGGGAGCTCTTTCCATTTTCTGGTATCCTCCTCACTTTCTTTCTTCAAAGACTTAAAGTTCTTATCAAAGAGGTCATTCACTTCCTTGGTTAGAGTTACCCCAAGATATTTTATGCTATTTGTGGCTATCATGAAAGGTAATGTTTCTCTGATTTCCCTCTCTGCTTTTTTATCCTTTGTGTATAGGAGGGCTACCGATTTTTTTGCGTTGATCTTGTATCTTGCCACATTACTAAAGGTGTTTATCAACTATAGGAGTTCTTTGGTAGAGTTTATGGATCACTTATGTACACTATCATATCGTCTGCAAATAACAAAAGTTTAACTTCATCCTTTCCAATTTGTATTCCCTTGATCCCCTTATGTTGTCTTATTGCTATTGTTAGAACTTCAAGCACTATATTGAAGAGGTATGGTGAGAGTGGACAGCCTTGTCGTGTTCCTGATTTTAGAAGAAAGGCTTTGAGTTTCTCTCCATTCAATTTGATGTTAGCTGACGGCTTGCTGTATATTGCTTTTATTTAGGTATGATCCTTGTATCCCCAGTCTCTCCAACAACTTTATCATAAATGGGTTTTGAATTTTGTCAAATGCTTTTTCAGCATCCAATGAAATGATCATATGATTTTTTTCTTTCAGTTTATTTGTATGATGGATTACATTGATAGATTTTCGTTTGTTGAACCAGCCTTGCATCTCTGGGATGAAGCCCCCTTGATCATAATGGATAATTTTTCTAATGTATTCTTGGATTCGGTTTGCCAGTATTTTATTGAGTATTTTTGCGTCGATGTTCATGAGTGAGATTGGTCTGTAATTCTCTTTCTTGGTCGTGTCTTTGTGTGGTTTTGGTATCACACTTTTTATGTAGCCTCATAAAAAGAGTTTGGCAATGATTCTTCTGTTTCTATATTGTGAAATACATTAAGGAGTATAGGTATTAGCTCTTCCTGGAAGTTCTGGTAGAATTCTGCATTGAAACCATCTGGTCCTGGGCTTTTTTTGGTAGGGAGATTTTTAAGAACATCTTCTAATTCTTCATGACTGACAGGTCTATTTAGATTGTTCACCTGGTCTTGGTTCAACTTTGGTATATGGTACTTATCTAAAAAATGTCCATTTCTTGTACATTTTCCAACTTTGTGGCATATAAATTTTCGTAGTAAGATCTAATGATTCTCTGAAGTTCCTCTGCGTCTGTGACTATGTCCCCCTTTTCATTTCTGATCTTATTAATTTGCATGTTCTCTCTCTGCCGTTTGATTAATTTGGATAGGGGCTTCTCGATCTTGTTGATTTTCTCCAAGAACCAGCTTTTTGATTCATTGATTCTTTGGATTGTTTTCTGTGTTTCTATTTTGTTGATTTCAGCCCTCAGTTTGATCATTTCCAGTCTTCTACTCCTCCTGGGTGAATCAGCTTCTTTTTTTTTCTAGAGCTTTCAAGTGTGCTGTTAGGTCTCCAATGTGTGCTTTCTCCGTTTTCTTTAGTTGGGCACTTAGTGCTATGAACTTTCCTCTTAGCACTGCTTTCATAGTGTCCCATAGGTTTGAGTATGTTGTGTCTTTATTTACATTAAATTCAAGGAAGACTTTAATTTCTTTCTTTATTTCTTCCTTGACCAAGGGGTGATTCATTAGTTGACTGTTCAACTTCCATGAATTTGTTGGCTTCCTGGGGGTAGCACTGTTGTTGAATTCTAACTTTAATCCATGGTGGTCTGACAAGACACAGGTGGTTACTAATATTTTTTTGTATCTGTGGAAGTTTGCTTTGTTACCCAGTATGTGGTCAATTTTCGAGAAGGTTCCATGAGCTGCAGAGAAGAAGGTATATTCTTTCCTATTTGGGTGAAATGTTTTATAGATGTCTGTTAAGTCCATTTGATTCAATACCTCCAATAATTCTCTTATTTCTCTGTTAGGTTTCTGTCTGATTGACCTGTCCATTGGTGAGAGAGGAGTATTGAAGTCTCCTTCTATTAGTGTGTGTGGTTTGATGACTGTCTTGAGTTCTAGAAGTGTTTCTTTTACATAAGTAGTAGGCTTTATATTAGGGGTGTATATATTCAGGATTGAGACTTCCTCCTGATGAATTGTTCCTGTTATGAGTATAAAATGTCCATCTCCATCTCTTCTGATTGATTTTAGTTTGAAGTCAATTTTGTTGGAAATTAAAATGGCCACACCTCCTTGTTTCTTAGGTCCATTTGCTTGAAAAACCTTTTCCCAGCACTTTACTCTGAGTAGATGTCTATCTTTGTGTTTGAGGTGTGTTTCTTGTAAACAGCAGAATGTTGGATCTTGTTTTCGTATCCAATCTCTTAGTCTGTGCCTTTTTATAGGTGAATTGAGTCCATTAATATTAAGTGATATTAATGACCAATGGGTGTTGACTCCGGTTATTATTATTTTTTGTTTATTTGTTTAATAGAGTTTGTATGTGTTGCTTTTTTGTATTAAGCTCGTGAAGGGTCTCTAGATGTCTGAGTTATTGTAGGTAATGTTGGCAATGTTGGATTCCCTGGGTTGCGATTTTCCTTCTATTACTTTCATTAAGGCTGGTTTTGTGGCTACGAATTGTTTAAATTTGTTCTTATCTTGGAATATTCTTTTTTCTCCATTGATAGTGAATGATAGCTTGGCTGGGTATAGTAGTCTGAGTTTGCATCCATGGTCTCTTAGTTTCTGCAGTACCTCTATCCAGGACCTTCTGGCTTTCATGGTTTCCATATAGAACTCCGATGTAAGTCTGATAGGTTTACCTTTATAAGTTACTTGCCCTTTTCCTTTGCAGCTCTTAATATTCTTTCTTTAATCTGTATGTTTTGTGTTTTGATTATTATATGGTGAGGGGATTTTTTTTTGATCAAGTCTATTCAGTGTTCTGTATGCTTCTTTAACCTTAATAGGAATATCATTCTTTATGTTGGGAATGTTTTATTCTATAATTTTGTTGAATATATTTTCTGGTCCTTTGATCTGCAGTTCTTCTCCTTCTTCAATCCCTATTATTCTTAGATTTGGTTTTTTTATTGTGTCCCATATTTCTTGAATGTTTTGTGATGAGAATTTATTGGATTTGCTGTTTTCTTTGATCAGAGCATTTATTTTATCTATGGTATCTTCAGACTCTGAGATTCGTTCTTCCATCTCTTGTATCCTATTGGTTATGCTTGATTCTGTAGTCTCTGTTCGTTTACCTAGATTTTCCATATCCAGCCGGCCCTCATTTTGTGTTTTCTTCATTGAGTCCATTTCAGTTTTCAATTCTTGAACTGTTTCCATTACCTGTTTGATTGTTTTTTCTTGGTTTCCCAGTGTATCATTCATGGATTTACTCATTTCTTCGAACTTTTTGTTATATTTCTCATCCATTTCTTTACTCATTTCTTCAATCTTTTTGTTGTACTTCTCATCCAGTTCTTTAAGGGAGTTATTCATATCCTGTTTAAGGGACTCTATTGCTTTCATAATGGCATTTTTTTCCGCTTCTTCTGAATTAAGAGGTTCAATACCTTCTATTGTAGGGTCATTGGTATCTGGTGTTTTCATGTTGTTTTTTAGATTGTTGGAGGAGTTCTTGCCTTGTCGTCTGCCCATCTCTTCCTTCAAATGCTCTCTATTGGATCTTCTGGTACCAGGTCAGGTTCCCTTGTTGGGCAGGGACTTCACTGACAGAAGGTCTACCTTTTGTCAGGTAGTCTATTGAAACACAGGCCATCCCTCCTGCCGGGTTGCACTCACAGCCCCAGCCCAGTGCGCAAGGGAGCAGCTCTGGGGAGATCTTGTGGCCCCAGAGGGGAGGGGGGAAGAGAGGAAGGCGTACCTGGATAAAGGCTAGGACAGGATTCGGGAGAGCTCCGCAGGGAGGGCCCGCCTCTGCCTGGTGACCAGAAAGTCGAGGGGGGCGGGGAAAGTCTGAATTCCTCCTAGCCAAAGCCCTCAGGACAGGAGAAATCTCACCCCTCCTCCAATGGATGTCTGCTAGAAGATTACTGTCTCTTGCTGGCCAGGAGTGTGGTTGAGCTGAGACAGAGCTTACCTGTCCTCAGGCAGGCTCTCCAAGCAAAGGAAATGCCCCTGCCGGCCTGAGCCCACAGTCCAGGCCCAGCATGCAAGGGAGCAGCTCTGGGAAGATCTTGTGTCCCCAGAGGGTAATGGGGAAGAGAGGAAGGTGTACCTGGATAAAGGCTAGGACAGGATTCGGAAGAGCTCCGCAGGGAGGGCCCGCCTCTGCCTGGTGGCCAGAAAGCCGAGGGGGGCGGGGAAAGTCTGAATTCCTCCTAGCCAAAGCCCTCGGGTCAGGAGAAAACTCACCCCTCCTCCAATGGATGTCTGCTAGAAGATCACTGTCTCTTGCTGGCCAGGAGTATGGCTGAGCTGAGACAGAGCTTGCCTGTCCTCAGGCAGGCTCTCCAAGCAAAGGAAATGCCCCTGCCGGCCTGAGCCCACAGTCCAGGCCCAGCGTGCAAGGGAGCAGCTCTGGGGAGATCTTGTGGTCCCAGAGGGGAGGGGGGAAGAGAGCCAAGGTGAACAATTTAAATAGACCTGTAAGTCGCGAAAAATTAGAAGCTTTCATCAAAAATCTTTCAACCAAAAAAAGCCAAGGACCAGATGATTTCAATGCAGAATTCTACCAGAACTTCAAGGAAGAGCTAATACCTATACTCCTTAATGTATTTGACAAAATAGAAACAGAAGAGTCATTGCCAAACTCTTTTTATGAAGCTACAGTTACCCTGATACCAAAACCACACTAAGACTCAATCAAGAAAGAGAATAACTGGCCAATATCACTCATGAACATTGACACAAAAATTCTAAATAAGATACTGGAAAACCGAATTCAAGAAAATATCAAAGAAATTATCCATTATGATCAAGTAGGCTTCATCCAAGAAATTAGGGGCTGGTTCAACAGACAGAAATCTATCAATGTAATCCATCATGTAAATAAACTGAAAGAAAAAAAACCATGTGATCATTTCATTAGATGCTGAAAAATCATTTGACAAAATTCAACACCCCTTTATGATAAAGGTCTTGGAGAGATAAGGGATACAAGGTTCATAACTAAATATTATAAAAGCTATATACAGCAAGCCAAGAGCTAACATCAAATTAAATTAAGAGAAACTCAAAGCCATCCCACTAAAATCAGGAACAAGACAAGGCTGTTCACTCTCTCCATACCTCTTCAATATAGTGCTTGAAGTTCTAGCAATAACAATAAGACAACATAAGGACATGAAGGGGATTCTAATGGAAAGGGAGAAGTTAAACTTTCGTTATTTGTAGATGATATGAAAGTGTACATAAGCGACCCCTAAAACTCTACCAAAGAACTCCTACAACTGATAAACACCTTCAGTAATGTGGAAGGATTCCAAATCAACTTCAAAAAATCAGTTGCCCTCCTATACACAAAGGATAAAGAAGCAGGAAGGAAAATCAGAGAATCAACACCTTTCATGATAGCCACATATAGCATAAAGTATCTTGGGGTAACTCTAATCAAGGAAGTGAAAAATCTATTTGACAAGAACTTTAAGTCTTGGAAGAAAGAAATTGAAGAGGATACAAGAAAATGAAAGGATCTCCCATGCTCTTGGATTGGGAGGATCAACATAGTAAAAATGGCAATTCTACCAAAAGCAATCTATAGATTCAATGCAATCTCCATCAAAATCCCAAAAAAATTCTTCACAGACCTTGAGAAAACAATAATCAACTTTATATGGCAAAACAAAAAACCCAGGATTGCCAAAACCATCCTATACAATAAAAGTACTTCCAGAGGCATTACCATCCCTGACTTCAAACACTAGTACAGTGCTACAGTAATGAAAACTGCTTGGTATTGACATAAAAACAAAGATGTTGACCAATGGAATCTAATAGAACACCCGGATATTAACCCACTTTCTATAGCACACATTTTGGTTTTTTTTTCTGTGAAACTCCATTTCAGAATTTAACCATACAAGCACACAAAATCTTACATAGTGGTGTTGGCTTCTGGTCTTTCCTGTGGTCACTGTGCTACAAGGGGGAATTGCTAGAGTTGGATACATACAAGTGTCACCAGGGTGAAACCTAGATTTGAGAGGGACATTGATAATTATGTAGGCATAACATAAAATCAATTTATGAAACATCTATTCAGCATCTCCAGTTTAATCAAAATCCATTTACATATGCAGATGAACACTGTATTTCATGCCTATATTACAAATTAAACCAGACTGTGCAACTTCACTGCAAGCTGTGAGAAATCAACTTGCAAAGGAGCGAAGGGCCAGCAGGGGGCACAATGAAGCTAAGAATTCCCATTAGGGAGATGAGGTGAAGTGTGGAGAGGATTCTGTATCTTTGTGGTTTCCTTTCTTAAAGTCTGTTAACTGACCTGCACCAGTTGTGATTGACATATAATGTTTCCATTATATGTCATACACAGTAAAGATTGCTTGCCAAACTCCTCACGGGTTTGGATGTTCTTTTAAAATTTTATTCAGTTTTATTTACTTTATACACTTTTTTTTTAAAAAAAATGTACAAGATGTTCTGATTACTGAATCCCCTCCCCAATTTCACACCGTCTCCTTCTCTCTGTAGAATGCAAACAGTCGAAAAAGAAAAAGTAAAATAAAAAGCATATATGTAGGAATAAAAACAGGAACGTACACATATATATAATCCATAACACTAAGACTGAAACTATGTTATATAGGTAAAAGATGAATAAGATTGAAAAAATAATGTACATTTTGAAATCAGGGAAAATATCTGTAAAATATTGCTTTCTTTCTGTGTTAACCATCTACTGCAAGACTTGTGTCTGCTCCTGAGTGAAGTAAGTAGACCCAATAATACTTCAACAGAGAAAACAAACATTTCCTTTGCAAGGAAGTATCAATTATGGAACTTCTTGGTTAGGGGAGGAAAGCCTGTGTCCATGTTCTTCTCTCAACATTGGGACCCCATTAGGATCGAATCTGTGCAGACTCCGCATGCTTTCCAGTCTGTGACTTCATATGTGCCTCAGTCCTGTGGTGTCTGGAAGACATTCTTTTCTTGGAGTTATGCACCACTATTAGCATTTAATATTTATTCATATTTTAAATTCTTTCTCAAAACAACGTCTAACTATTGAGCTATTATAGACAAATAAGAACATTGGCAATACCCCATACTGTTTGCAACACCTGTGGGGTCTCCCTGATTATTAAATCATAGAGAACTGTCTTGTGACCAGTGCAAAGGTGTTCATTAATACCTCTTGGTTTCTGGGAGCGTAAAGTTCACCCATAAAGGTATCTGTGATCAAATATTCATTAGTTAATTAGAAACCAACTTTGTACTAAACAGAAAATTCTCCCTGCTGGGTAATTTTTCTTGTGTAGCAAGTAGCTAGGCAGCCCGAAGGAAGAGAAAAGACAGCAAGGATCTTATACAGTAGCAGACTTCATGATCTACAAATCTCATTCATGTGCTGTCTCACTCATATTTCTGGAAGCATATATCTCTGATATCCATAGAACATGATCAGAAAAACAACAGGGACAATGCTAACAATTAAATGACAAGTTTATCTACATCTCACTAGTTTTCATACAATTTTTTAAATATATTTTTGATAACAATGCTGTATCATCAACAGATCCATAAAACCACATCAAAATCTGAACACAAATTCATTCAGTCAACAGATAGAAAATTCCAAATGTAAAACTAGGCACCTAGGAAATCTTCCTTATTTCCTGAAATTTTGTTATAAAAATAACATTATGATTTACATTTCTCTTATTCCGTAGTCCACTTTTCTTTATTTTCATGGTCTTGCTTTATTATGTCAAGAAAATACATTCTATATCCTTTACATTTATATGTTTATTATGTTTCAGGATCCTCATTTTAATATGATTTTCTTACAACTTAAATTGTGTTTCTCTTACACCAACACTTAGTGTCTCCAGTTTGCAAATGATTTCACGTTTGAAACTGTCTTCTGTGTTTTCCTAATCTCCTTTCATTTTATCTATATTTTAGCATATCCTTGACCTTAATTCCTCAAACCACAATGGCCAATTTTAAGTCTCTTGGTTTATATAAATTAAACACATGAACATAATATTTATATCTTGCAATCACATATAAATGAGAACATGGAGCATTTGTCTTTATGGTGTAGGGTAAACTCACTCAGCATATTTTTTCACTTCCATCCACTTATCAATAGATTTCTTTGTTGATATTTTATTACTGCTTATTATTCCATTGTTTATACAACCAACATTTTCATTATATATTTGTCCTTTGTTGGAAATATTGGCTTGTTCCAAATTCCAGCCTCTGTGAATAGGACAGCAATAAACATTGACACATAACTCACTCTTTAATAAAATATAGAGTTATTGAGCACATGCTTGAGAGGGATATGGCTGGGACACAGCATAGTTGTATTGATTATTTTTTCGTGAAAATCTACAAATTGATATCCCATGTAGCTACACTAATTTATTCTTACACCAACCAGTAAACAGTCTTTCACCAGCTCATGCCTGCATTTGCTGTACTTTGTTTCCTTGTTTATAATCATTCTCAGGTAAAAAGAGAACAACAAAGTTGATTCAATCTATATTTCAAAATGAGTTGAGGACTTTAGTTGCAGAGCATAGCAAAACCAACCTTGAACTGAATAGGAAATTCTCCCTGCGTCGTAAGTTTTCTAGTGTAGAAATGTGTTATACAGCCTGAAGGGAGAGAAAAGGCATCAATAACCTTACACAGTAGCAGGCCTCTTGATCTACAATATCAGACTTCAGCTAAGATATATCCACTAGTGCCTAATAGTTGTGTAATAATGAATTACTTTTTACTTGGATTTGTGGTCAGTTTCATAGAAAAGTATTCATCATGGTAAACAGGCTAAAAATACCCATGACTGGAGATGACATACTACTTACCTAGTAGATCCTACTTGTATCACTAATGTCCATATTATTAAACTGTTGTAAAAATGTCTATGTCTATTCCCAGTAAGTTGATGCTGCTTTCAGCCTTGATCCCAGAATTTCTTTGCTGTGTTTCATGATTAACACAGACATTCATGACTATTCAAAGTGCTGACAATGAATGTTTGAGTACACAATCGCAGATGAATCATTTAATATCCTACTTAAAGCACTTTGACCATCACAAACAGGCACTGGAGAGAATGGAAGATCCAGAATATAGGGCAGAAAGTCATGGAAATCTAATGTTACTACTTGACTTGGCCATTGCACATATGAGCTAACAGTCACTATAGTTTCTAGCACAAGACATGAACAAATCCAGGCAAACACAAAGACAGACTGAGAGCCTGTGAAATTGTTGAGCATGTAAAGGTGTCTACTGGGAGTCTTGACAATACTATTTTGATTGCTTGCAGCCACATTGTAGAATACAAAAATTTAATTTCTTAAATTGCCCCAGGGTTAAATGCATCCCCCTTTAGTGCATGTGTGCACTGCTCTCACCATTAAATAAAATGCAATAATATTTTAAAATATTTCAACATGATGAACTCATGAAGGTCCACACAAATTTGAAAGTCTGTTTGCTTTTCAAGAATGATGAGAAAATTATAGTCACTTCTCTTTGTATGGTTTCTGTAGGTTCTCTATGTACTTGTGAATGATCCCACCTCGATGTGTGCATATAGCACTGATTGGACTCACTGTGTTAATGAAAAAAAGAGTTCAGGAGTTTGCGAAAGAGATTAATTGGAAGGTCTCAAGTGGAGCCAGAGGGACATATTTGTGGCAGATTTGACCATACTATATATCATACATCAATAAACAATTAAAGAATAAGAAAAGTCATCTTGAAAACTAAAACTATTTTATATATGTTTCGAATTTTCCCTCAAATTGATATTGTATACTGTGTAAATTTCCTGAGAATCTCTACTATTTTAATTCTTGACCCACCTGTTTGTCCACTTATGCTAGACAGTTTCTTTTAAACATATTTATGTATTGGTATATGCAATTGTTTTGTCACAAAATATAAAAACTAATAATGAAATACGCTTACAATGTCTATATTTCTAAGTAGATCTTTAACTAATATAGCTATCTACAGTTGCATTGAATTTCCTGAGAGTGATGCTATTTCTTTATTACCTTTAGAGAAAATATTTCTGTTGTAATGCATGTGTAAACACATTTTCTTGCTGGAATCATCTGTTTACAATTATATTTGTTTTCATAATTCAGTTATTAGAGAAAGTGATTTAATAATCTTTGATATACAAATGTTTCTATGGTATGTTCCCTTTTTGTCATTTACATCAGTTTTTATTTATTTTGTTTTTTTAACAAGGTGCAAAGGCAAATATCAATTGTGTATATCTGAAAGGAAGCTACAAATTCTGTAATTTTAACAGGTTTTGGAATTTCTAATGGCCATCATCTTCAGAATAACAATCACCTATTATAAATCAATCTGATAACCATATCTCAAGGCGAAGTAACTGTTTTAGGCCTGAAGTCAATTGAGATCTTAGGCCCTGATGTGATTTACAGAGGGTCTGCACAGTGCTCAGGAAAGAAGTATGTGATAATTTCCTCAGAAAGGATTAGGATTTGAACCTCAACATCTTGCAACCTGACCCAAGTGCCCTGTACCTCCTTTTTTTCCAACTGGACTAGATCCTTATCTTACAAGTCCCTGCTAATGAATATGCAAATCACTTGAGCATGTGGTGGTAAATACAGGGATGCTCACACCAAAACATCATATGATCAGTGTCCTTTCCACAGTTACTGAGCACACAAGTTCCTCACCATGGGAAGAAGCTATATTTTCCTCTTCCTATTGGCAGCAGTTACAGGTAAAAGGCTTCCCAGTTAGAGATTTCCACACTTTCAGGTGACAATGGCATCCACTCTGCCTTTCTGTCTGTAGGTGTGAACTCACAGATCCAGCTGCTATAGTCTGGGGCTGAGCTGGTGAGGCCTGGGGCTTCAGTGAAGATGTCTTGCAAGGTTTCAGGATACAGTTTCACAGATTCCTTTATGCACTTGGTGAAGCAGAAGCCTGGGCAGGGACTGGAGTGGATTGGATAGATTGATCCAGAGGATGGTGAAACTTTATATGCTCAGAAGTTCCAGGGCAAGGCCACACTGACTGCAGACACATCCTCCAGCACAGCCTACATGGAAGCTCAGCAGCCTGACATCTGAGGACTCTGCCATCTATTACTGTGCAAGACACAGTGTTGTAACCACATCCTCAGTTTGTCAGAAACCCTGAAGGAGCAAGAAGTTGCCCGAGAACTGAGATATGCCTGGAGATTTTTGAGAAATTATCACTAGGAGCATCTCTTTCTCTGTCAAATCAGTCTTTCTTGGTCTTTGGCACCTTTTCAAAAGGATAACTGGGAAGGATGTGATGCTGATTCAGGATGCCTCAGAGCAGGCCATAACTGGACCAGATATTTACCAATGACCACATCCATTGACACGATTCCTTTTTTATGAAGCAAAATAAGACAAACTATAGCAGTACATTAAAATATAAATATCTTTTCAATCTTAGGGACTGGAACTGTTGCTGGAGTAGCTGGGAATAAGCTACAATCACATCAATAAAACACAAATCAATAATATTTGGCAAACAGAAGCCCCTTACATAGTCCAGCTTGATTTCCCACAAACAAGCAATGGCAGTTTCTTGGAAGGAGTCGCTATAGATGTTGTGTTAGGTTCTTTAAGCTTGTCTACGAAATCAAATTGTATATCTTTAGTTATAGATACATTGTAGTCATGAATTATTTTTGCCAGTAGCAATCAAATTTCTAACTCTGTTAGGATTAAGGATAGAGCTGTGGAATCCTGAGGGTATAGAATCTGTTACATTGGAAACAAACTGGACTTCTCCATAGATAGCATTGGAGACAGAGCAGTGGGATTCCAACCTGGGAATATAACAGGCCTGATCCTGTTCAGCAGCAGCCCTAGTGGCTCATTTGCTTGTTTCCTGAAATTGGATTGTCTTTGTCACCACATCTAGACTGACACTGACTGGATCAGTGAAATTGCATTTTACTTTTTTTTGTCTTTTTTTTTCCAAAGTTTATTAAATTATGAAAGTTTCCATTTCTGCCCCTCCTCCCAACACCCTCCCACTTCCCCCTCCCCCTCCTCCTCCCTCTCCATCCCTAAGAGCAGTCAGGGCTTCCAGCCCTGTGGGAAGTTCAAGTTCCTCCCCCCTCCTTCCAGGTCCAGGAATGTGAGCATCCAAACAGACTGGATCCCAAAAATCCAGTATATGCAGAGGAAACAAGTCCCAATGTCATTGTCAATGGCTTTTCAGAAAGGCTCCGGGCCAGCCACACTCAGAGAACCCAGCCACATTCAGAAAATCTGGTTGGATCACATGCTCGTTCAGTCCCAGTCCAACTGGCCTTGGTGAACTCTCATTAGATCAGTCCCCTTGTATCAGTGGGTGATCGCACCCCTCGCGGTCCTGAGTTTTTTTTCATGTTCTTCCTCCTTCTGATCCTCATTTGGACCTTGGGGGGCTCAGTCCGGTGCTCCAATGTGGGTTTCCGTCTGTATCGCCATCCATTGTCGGATGAAGGATCTATGGTGATAAGCAAAATCTTCATCAGTATGGTTATAGGCCAAGGCCGGTTCAGGCACCCTCTCCTCTGTCCAGAGAACAATCTGGGGATCTCTCCTTGGACCTGGGATCCCATTTATAATCAAGTCTCTTGTAAACCCTAAAATGACTCCCTTAGTTGAGATATATTCTTCCATGATCCCATATCCATCCTTCCTCCCTCCCTCCATCTCAGTCCCCCGAGTTTTCCCCATTCCTCCCCTGCTCCCTTCTCTCTAAGCCTCTCCCCTTCCAACAACCCTCCCACCCACCTCCCCCATGCACCCGAGGTTACCTGGGACTCATGTCTATTTCCAATCTCCAGGAGTATAAGTACATAATTTTCTTCAGGTTCACCTTTTTATTTAGCTTCTCTAGGATCTCGAATAATAGGCGCAAAGACCTTTAATTATGGCTAGAATACACATATGAGTGAATACATACCATATTCCTTTTTTTGGGTCTGGTTTACCTCACTCAATAAAGCATTTTCTATGTCCATCCATTTGCATGCAAAAGTCAAGATGTCATTGTTTTTTACCGCTGAGTAAAACTCTAATGTATATATGTTCCACACCTTTTTTAACCATTCTTCTATTGAGGGGCATCTAGGTTGTTTCCAGGTTCTGGCTATTACAAATAATGCTGCTATGAACATAGTTAAACAAATGCTTTTATGGTATGATAGAGCATCTCTTGGGAATATTCCCAAGAGTGGAATTGCTGGGTACTGAGGGAGATTGACTCCTAGTTTCCCGAGAAACCGCCACACTGATTTCCACAGTAGCTTCACAAGATTGCATTCCCACCAACAATGGATGAGAGTTCCCCTCTGTCCACATCCTCTCCAGCATAGGCTATCATTGGTGTTTTTGACTTTAGCTAATCTGACCCGTGTAAAATGGTATCTCATAGTTGTTTTGATTTGCATTTCCCTGATCGCTAAGGATGTTGAGGATGATCTTAAGTGTCTTTTGGCCATTCGGAGTTCTTCTGTTGAGAATTCTCTGTTCAGATCAGCACCCCATTTTTTAATTGGGTTAATTAGAGTTTTATTGTCTAGTTTCTTGAGTTCTTTGTATATTTTGGAGATCAGGCCTTTATCTGATGAGGGGTTGGTGAAGATCTTCTCCCAGTCAGAAGGTAGCCTTTTTGTCTTACTGACAGTGTCCTTTGCTTTACAGAAGCTTCTCAGTTTCAGGAGGTCCCATTTATTCATTTATTCTCTTATTGTCTGTGCTACTGGGGTTCTACTTAGGAAGTGGCCTCCTGTGCCTATATCTTGTAGACTATTTCCCACTTTCTCTTCTATCTGGTTCAAAGTGGTCCAATTAATGTTGAGGTCTTTAACCCATTTGGACTTGATTTTTGTACATGGTGATAGATATGGATCTACTATCATTCTTCTACAGGTTGACATCCAGTTATGCCAGCACCATTTGTTAAGGATGCTTTCCTTCTTCCATTGCATACCTTTAGCCCCCTTGTCGAAAATCAAGTGTTCATAGGTTTGTGGGTTAATATCTGGGTCTTCTATTTGATTCCATATGTCGACGTCTCTGTTCTTATGCCAGTACCAAGCTGTTTTCAATACTGTAGCTGTGTAATAGAGTTTGAAGTCAGGAATGGTTATACCTCCAGAAGTTCCTTTATTATATAAGATTGTTTTGGCTATCCTTGGTTTTTTATTTTTTCATATAAACTTGATTATTGTTCTCTCAAGGTCTGTGAAGAAGTTTGATGGGATTTTGATGGAGATTGCATTGAATCTATAGATTGCTTTTGGTAGAATTGCCATTTTTACTATGTTGATCCTCCCAATCCAAGAGCAAGGGAGATCTTTCCATTTTTTGGTATCCTCCTCTATTTCTTTCTTCAAAGACTTAAAGTTCTTATCAATTAGGTCATTCACTTCCTTGGTCAGAGTTATTCCACGATATCTTATGCTATTTCTGGCTATCATGAAAGGTGAAGTTTCACTGATTTCCCTCCCTGCTTCTTTATCCTTTGTGTATAGGAGGGCAACTGATTTTTTGGAGTTGATCTTGTATCCTGCCATATTACTAAAGGTGTTTATCAGCTCTAGGAGTTCTTTGGTAGAGGTTTTGGGGTCGCTCATATATACTATCATATTGTCTGCAAATAATGAGAGTTTAACTTCTTTTCCAATTTGAATCCCCTTGATCCCCTTATGTTGTCGTATTGCTATTGCTAGAACTTCTAGCACTATATTGAAGAGGTATGGGGAGAGTGTCCAGCCTTGTCTTGTTCCTGATTTCAATGGAATGGCTTTGAGTTTCTCTCCGTTCAGTTTGATGTTAGCTGTTGGCTTGCTGTAAATAGCTTTTATTGTATTTAGGTATGATCCTTTTATCCCCAATCTCTTCAACACCTTTATCATAAAGGGATGTTGAATTTTGTCTAATGCTTTTTCAGCATCTAATGAAATGATCATATGGTTTTTTTCTTTCAGTTTATTTATATGATGGATTACATTGATAGATTTGCATATGTTGAACCAGCCCTGCATCTGTGGAATGAAGCCTACTTGATCATAATGGATAATTTTTCTAATGTGTTCTTGGAATTGGTTTGCAAGGATTTTGTTGAGAATTTTTTCGTCAATGTTCATGAGTGAGATTGGCCTGTAATTCTCTTTCTTGGTTGTGTCTTTATGTGGTTTTGGTATCAGAGTAACTGTAGCTTCATAAAAAGAGTTTGTCAATGACTCTTCTGTTTCTATATTGTGAAATACCTTAAGGAGTATAGGTATCAGCTCTTCTTGGAAGTTCTGGTAGAATTCTGCATTGAAACCATCTGGCCCTGGGCTTTTTTTGGTCGGGAGGTTTTTGATAACAGCTTCTAATTCTTCTCGACTAACAGGTCTATTTAGGTTGTTCACCTGGTCTTGATTTAACTTTGGTAAATGGTATTTATCTAAAAACCAATCCATTTCTTGTACATTTTCCAACTTTGTTGCATATAAACTTTCATAGTAAGATCTAATGATTCTCTGAATTTCCTCTGTGTCTATTGTTATGTCCCCCTTTTCATTTCTGATCTTTTAATTTGAGTGTTCTCTCTCTGCCTTTTGATTAGTTTGGATAGGGGTTTGTCAATCTTGTTGATTTTCTCCAAGAACCAACTTTTTGTTTCGTTGATTTTTTGGATTGTTTTCTGTGTTTCTATTTTATTGATTTCAGCCCTCAATTTGATTATTTCCAGTCTTCTACTCCTCCTGGGAGAGTCTGCTTCTCTTTTTTCCAGAGTTTTCAGGTGTGCTGTTAAGACTCCAATATGTGCTTTCTCCGTTTTCTTTAAATGGGCACTTAGTGCTATGAACTTTCCTCTTAGCACTACTTTCATTGTGTCCCATAGGTTTGAGTATGTTGTGTCTTTATATTCATTAAATTCAAGGAAGACTTTAATTTCTTTCTTTATTTCTTCCTTGACCCAGGGATGATTCACTAGTTGACTGTTCAACTTCCATGCGTTTGTAGGCTTTCTGGTGTTCAAATTGTTATTGAATTCTAACTTTATACCGTGGTGATCCGACAAGACATAAGTGGTTACGAAATTTTTTTTGTATCTGTGGAAGTTTGCTTTGTTACCAAGTATGTGGTCAATTTTCGAGAAGGTTCCATGAGCTGCAGAGAAGAAGGTATATTCTTTCCTATTTGGGTGGAATGTTCTATAGATTTCTGTTAAGTCCATTTGATTCATTACCTTTAGTAATTCTCTTATTTCTCTGTTAGGTTTCTGTTTGATTGACCTGTCTTTTGGTGAGAGAGGTGTGTTGAAGTCTCCTACTATTAGTGTGTGTGGTTTGATGACTGTCTTGAGTTCTAAAAGTTTTTCTTTTACATAAGTGGGTGCTTTTATATTAGGGGCATAGATATTCAGAATTGAGACTTCCTCCTGATGAATTGTTCCTGTTATGAGTATGAAATGTCCATCTCCATCTCTTCTGATTGATTTTAGCTTGAAGTCAATTTTGTTAGATATTAGAATGGCCACAGCAGCTTGATTCTTTGGTCCGTTTGCTTGGAAAACCTTTTCCCAACCTTTTCCTCTGAGTAGATGTCTATCTTTGTGTTTCAGGTGTGTTTCTCGTAAACAGCAGAATGTTGGATCCTGTTTTCGTATCCAATCTCTTAGTCTGTGCCTTTTTATAGGTGAGTTGTGTCCATTAATATTAAGTGATATTAATGACCAGTGGCTGTTGATTCCGGTTATTACTTTTGGTGTGTGTATGTAGTAGAGTTTGTGTGTTTCTCTTCTTTGAGTTGTGGTTTGAATGGTCGCTAGATGTCTGGGTTATTGTAGGTAGTGATGGCAATGTTGGATTCCTTGGGATGCGATTTTCCTTCTATTACTTTCTGTAAGGCTGGATTTGTGGCTGCGAATTGTTTAAATTTTTTTTATCCTGGAATATTTTGTTTTCTCCGTTGATAGTGAACGATAGCTTGGCTGGGTATAGTAGTCTGGGCTTGCATCCATGGTCTCTTAGTTTCTGCAGTACCTCTATCCAGGATCTTTTGGCTTTCATGGTTTTCATAGAGAAGTCCGGTGTAAGCCTGATAGGTTTACCTTTATAAGTTACTTGACCTTTTTCCTTTGCAGCTCTCAATATCCTTTCTTTAGTCTGAATGCTTTGTGTTTTGATTATTATATGACGAGGGGGTGTTTTTTTCTGATCCAGGCTTCGGTGTTCTGTATGCTTCTTGAATCTTCATAGGAATATCGTTCTTTAGATTGGGAAAGTTTTCTTCTATAATTTTGTTGAAAACAGTTTCTGGTCCTTTGATCTGCCATTCTTCTCCTTCTTCAATCCCTATTATTCTTAGATTTGGTTTTTTTATTGTGTCCCACAATTCCTGAATGTTTTGTGATGAGAATTTGTTGGATTTGCTGTTTTCTTGGGTCAGAGTGTTTAATTTCTCTATGGTGTCCTCAGAGTCTGATAGTCTTTCTTCTATCTCTTGTATTCTGTTGGTTATGCTTGTTTCTGAAGTCTCTGTTCGTTTACCTAGATTTTCCATAGCCAGCCGGCCCTCGGTTTGTGATTTCTTCATTGACTCCATTTCAGTTTTCAAATCTTGAACTGTTTCCATTACCTGTTTGATTTTTTTTCTTGGTTTCCCAGAATTTCATTTACGGATTTACTCATCTCTTCAAACCTTTTGGTATATTTCTCTTCCATTTCTTTACTCATTTCCTCAATCTTTTTGTTATACTTATCTTCCATTTCTTTACAGCTGATTTTCACCTCCTGTTTAAGTTCCTCTATTATTTTCATAAAAATCCGCTTAGAGTCGATTTCTTCTATTTCTTCTGGAGCAGGGTGTTCAATTCTTCTAGTTTCGTGATCCCTGGATTCTGGAGATGTCATGTTGCCTTTCAGGTTGTTGGAGGAATTCTTGCATTGGCATCTGCCCATCTCCTCCTCTCTGGATGAAACTCCTCAGCACTCTCTGGATAGAACTCCTCAGCACTCTCTGGATAGAACTCCTCAGCGCTGCAGCAGGGATAGCTGGTATTTCCAGGACCCAGAAGACAAAAGGGCAGCAGCAGTGGTAGCAGGGAGGGGTCCCGTTGAACACTGAAGACCCTGCTGCAGAAGCTGAGGGGGGAGGGGCTGTGCTCTCTTCTGGGACAGAGAGCCCAGGAGAGCACCCACTCACTTCTCTGGATAGAACTTCTCAGCACTGCAACAGGGCTAGCTGGTGTTTACAGGAGACAAAAAGGCAGCAGCAGTGGGTCAGGGAGGGGTCTGGTGAAACAGGGAAGATCCTGCCACAGAAGCTGAGGGGGGAGGGGCTGTGCTCTTTTCCCAGGCTGGCTGCCCAGGCTAGCACCCACTCACCTCTCCGGGTAGAACTCCTCGGCACTGCTACAGGGGTCTGCATTTTACTTTTTGCAAGTTTGTTAGATGAAGGTTTTCTATCCTGGGCTGATTGTCAAGTTTTTGTTTACATTATTTTTGAGAATTTTTATTTCTTTTCACACTTGAAACATATAGGAAGCCACAAGGAAACTGCCAGAATCTGACCTTTCCATTACATTGTGCCATCATTTTGGCATGCCTGTATAAAAATCAGCAATAGTAGGGGAGGTATTAGCAACTACACAATGAATCTTTGTAGAGAAAAAAAAATGTATTTTAATAAGCAAGTGAAAGAGATAAGGTAAAAGCAGCTTCTTTATTATCAATGTGCTGCTCTATAGCTTCTTGTAGATGACCTACAAAGTCATAAAAGTATCTGTAGGTTTTGTCTATAATGGGAAAGATGTCTTGGGAATATTAATATCAAGAACTTTATTCCGAGTTCTTTTAGCAGTGTGGCTACTTTGATTGTTAACCACCTGAGGGCAGGCAAGCTGTTGGGCCACTCTTTGGAAATTACTTTGTCTGATAAACTGATGATAAGAATATTGTTTTTAAGGTGTTAATGCTTTGGATAGAAGAAGCAGTGGAGAGGCAACCATCCATCCATTACTGAAGTCATAGTCTAAACTGAGGGATGGTGAAAATTGTTTTCATATGGGCTTGTTAGGCCAAGAGTTTCCTTTCATACATATCTGCCATAGCATCTATTATTTCTATAGAGAAAGGACCCCCAAACCATCTCTCTATAACAATTTTTGATGTTAAAAAGGATTTATTTATTTTTTTAAAAAAAACTATTTTTTTCTCATTTTAAGTACCATTCCCAGTTAAGACTCCTTCCCCTTGTCCTGCTCCCTCCACCCACGTTCTCCTTCATTCCACTCCCATTCATTCCTCAGAGAGGGTAAGGCTTCACATGGGGAATCAATGAAGTCTAGCACATTGCTTTGAGGCAGGATTAAATCCCTCCCCACAAAAGTCCTTCTTGCTTCCACACACACTCCCAATTTTCTCAGAAGATCCGGTCTACTTCCCCTTCTCAGGGTAGTCTATGTATGTTTCTTTTAGTATTCCCGTTGTTACCTACCTTCTCTGGGACCATGGATTACAGGCTCGTTATTATTTGCTTTATAACTCCTATACACTTATGAGTGAGAACATTCTGTGTTCATCTTTTTGGGTCTGGTTTACCTCACTCAGAATGTTTCTTCCACTTCTGTCCATTGCATGCAAATTTCAAGATGTCATTTTTATTTTTACCTCTGAGTAGTACTTTACTGCATGAATGTACCACATTTTCTTTTTTTCACTTTGATCAGTTTATGACACTCTGAATATGAGTGTTTGTAGAATTAACAGTTCAAGAAGAAAGCAAATTCCAGAGCAGTTTCTTTCTTCTTTTAAACTGTCTTCTTTTTTGTCATTCAATTGCCTTTATTTTTTTCATTTATTAAAAATTTCCACATCCTCCCATCCTCTCATTTTCCTTTCCCTCCCCCGCCTCCTCAACCTCCCTCTCCAGTCCTAAGAGAAGTCAGGGTGCCCTGCCCTAAGGGAAGTCCAAGGCCCTCTCCCCCTCCATCGAGGTGTAGGATGGTAAGCATCCAAACAGACTAGGCTCCCAAAAAAGCCAGTACATGCAGTAGAATCAAAACCTGGTGTCATTATCATTGGCTTTTCAATCCACCCTCATTGTCAGCCACACTCAGAGAGTCTGATTTGATCACATACTCGTTCAGTCCCAGTCCAGTTGGCCTTGGAGATATGGCTCAACCGTTAAAAGCAAAGCTCACAATAACATTTACTTTATTGATTTTTTGGTTGAGGGGCATCTAGATTGTCTCTATGTTCTGTCTATTAAAAATTAAAATGACCACACAACATACACAATTTCATGGGACACAATGAAAGCAGTGTTAAGAGGCAAGTTCATAAACACATACATAAAGAAGCTGGAAAAATCCCACACTAAGGAATTAACAGAACATTTGAAAAATTTTAGAGCAAAAAGAAACAAACTCACCTAAGAGAACTAGATGGCAGGAAATAACCAAATTGAATGCTGAAATCAACAAAACAGAAATGAAGAAAACAATACAAAGAATCAATGAGACAAAGAGTTGGTTGTTTGAGAAAATCAACAAAACAGAAAAAAGTGTTTTTCCAAAATAACCAAAAAGAAGAGAGAGAATATCCCAATTATCAAAATCAGAAACGAAAGGGGGACATAACAACAGACACAGAGGAAATACAGCGGATCATCAGGTCATATTTTGTAAACATGTGCTTTAAAAAATTTGAAACCTTGAAGGAAATGGACAACATTCTGGATAAATATTACTTACCAAAATTAAATCAAGACCAGATATGCAAATTAAACAGACCTATAAGTGCTGAAGAAATAGAAACAGCAATCAAAAGTCTCCTCCCCCCCCAAAAAAAAACAAAAACAAAAAAAAATGAGGACCAGATGATTTCAGCTCAGAATTCTTACAAGATTTTCAAAAAAAATACCAATGCTCCTCAAATTATTCCACACAATAGAAACAAGAACATTGCCAAACTCTTTTTATGAGGCTACAATTACCCTGATATGCAAACCACAGAAAGACATTGCTATGAAAGAGAATTACAGACCAATCTCACTCATGACCATTGATACAAAAATCATAAATGAAGAATGGATAAAGAAAGTGTGGAATATATACACAGAATACTACTCAGTGGTTAAAAAACAATGGCATCTTTTGAATTTTGCATGAAAATGGATGGAAATAGAAAACACTATCCTGAGTGAGATAACCCAGACCCAAAAAGATGAGTATGGTATGTACTCACTCATTTGTGAACTTTAGCCATAAACCAAGGTCATTAAGCCTATAGTTCACAAGCCCAGAGAAGCCAAATAACAAGGTGAACCCAAAGAAAAACATATATAGATCCTTCTGGAAATTGGAAGCAAACAAGATTGCAGGGCAAAATTTGTGAGCACGGGGGGAACAGGGGTGGGAGTGTGGTTGGGGAAAATGGGAGGGGGGAGAGGGAAGGGAAAAGGGAAAGACTGGCAACAGCTTGGAGGAGTGGGAGGGTAGAGAAGGAGGAAGGGCAGATATAGGATCAGGGAAGAAGATACCTACATTAAGGGATCCATTTTAGGGCTGGCAAAGACTTGGCTCTAGAGGGGATCACAGGTTTCCCTGGGGATGTCCCCTGCTAGATCCTTGGACAGCAGAGGAGAGGGTGCCTGAACTGTCCTTGTCCCATTATCATGCTGATGATTATTTCAAATATCACCATAGAATCTTTGTCCAGCTATGGATGGAGATAGAGACAGAGACCCTCATCAGAGCAACGGACTTTGCTTCCAAGGCCCAGTTGAAAGGCAGAAGGAGGGAGAAGACAAGCAAGGAAGTCAGGACCATGAGGGGTTTGTTCCCCAACTGAGGCAGTGCTCCTATTCCAAAGGGAACTCACCAAATCCAGTTGGACTGAAGAAGCATGTGATAAAACCAGACTTTCTGATTGTGGCTAACATTGGGAACTGATTGAAAAGCTATTGATAAAGGCACTAGGACTTGTTTTTATGACATGTTCTGACTTTTTGGGACCCTAGTCTATATGGATACACAGCTCCGCAGTATTGGATGTAGGTATGGGGGGTCTTAGACTTTTCACAGGGCAGGTTTCCCTGCCTTATCTCAAACAGAGTGTGGGAGGGAAGAGGAGGTATGGGGGAGCAGGAGGGCATTGGGAAGAAGGACGGAAGTGTAAATAATTGAATGGAAAAATAAAAATAAATAATAATAATAATAATATAATAAAATAAAAATACTAAATAAAATACTGGCAAATTAAATCCAAGAACACACCAGAATTGTCATCCACCATGTTTAAGTCTGCATCATCCCAGAGATGCAAGAATGGTTCAACATTCGAAAATCTGTCAACGTAATTCACCATATAAACAAACTGAAAAGTAAAAATTACATGATCATTTCATTAGATGCCAAAAACGCTTTTGACAAAATACAACATCCCTTCATCATAAAGGTCTTGGAGAGAGCAAGGATACAAGAAACATACCTAATCATAATTAAGGCAATATAGAGCAAGCCAGTAGCCAACATCAAGCTAAATGGAGAGAAACTTGCAGCAAGTCCACTGAAATCAGGAACAAAACAAGGTTGTCCACTCTCTCCATATCTAGTCAATATAGTTCTTGAGGTCCTATCAAGAGCAATAAGAAACCAAAAGGAAATCAAGGGTACACAAATTGGAAAAAAAGAAGTCAAACTCTCATTGTTTGCTGACTATATGATAGTTTACATAAGTGATCCCCAAAATTCTGCCAAGGAACTTCTACAACTCATAAACACTTTCAAGTATGTAACAGGATATAAGATAACCTCAAAAAATTTAGTAGCCCTTCTGTACACAGACGATAAATTGGCTGGGGAATTAATCAGAGAATCAACACCATTCACAATAGACACAGATAGCATAAAATATCTCGGAGTAACTCTAACGAAATAAGTGGAAGACTTGTATGAAAAAAGTTTTAAATCTTTGAAGAAAGAAATTGAAGAAGACACCAAAAAGTAAAAAGATACAGCATGCTCTTGGGTAGACAGAATTAATATAGTTTAAAAAAGGAGCAATCCACAGATTCAATGCAATGTGCATCAAAATCACAGCAAAATTCTTCACAGACTTTAAAAGAATGGTACTCAACTTCATATAGAAAAGCAAAAACCCCAGGATAGCCAAAATAATCCTGTACAATAAAAGAATTCCTGGAGGCATCACAATCCCTGACTTCAAACTCTACTACAGAGCTACAATACTGAAAACAGCCTGATATTGGCATAAGAACAGATTGGAGGACCAAAGGAATTAATTAGAAGACCCAGATATCAAGCCACACATCTTCAAACACTGATCTTTGATAAAGAAGCAAAAAATATCAAATGGAAAAAAGAAAGCATATTTAACAAGTGGTGCTGGCATAATTGGATATCAACATGTAGAAGAATGAAAATAGACCCATATCTATCATCATGCACAAAGCTCAAGTCCTTATGAATCAAAGGCCTCAACATAAAGCCAGACACACTGAACCTTACAGAAGATAAGTTGGAAAGTACACTTGAATGCATTGGCACAGGGAACCACTTCCTAAATATAGCCCCAGCAGCACAGACACGGTGAGAAACAATTAATAATTGGGACCCCCTGAAACTGAAAAGCTTATGTAAAGCAAGGGACATGGTCAACAAGACAAAACAACAGCCTATACAATGGGAAAAGATCTTCGCTAACCCCATATCATACAGAGGTCTGATCTCCAAAATATACAAAGAACTCAAGAAATTGGACACCAAAAGATCACATAATCCAATAAGAAATGGAGTACAGATCTAAATAGAGAACTCACAACAGAGGAATGTAAAATGGCTGAAAGACACTTAAGGAAATGTTCAACATCCTTAGTCATCAGAGGAATGCAAACCCAAACAACTCTGACATTTCATGTTACACCTGTAAGAATGCCCAAAATCAAAAACACTGATGACAACTTATGCTGGAGAGATTGTGGGGAAATGGGAACACTTCTGCAATGCTGGTGGGATTGCAAACTGGTATAACCCCTTTGGATGTCAGTGTGGAGATTTGTCAGAAAATTAGGAAACTACCTTCCTCAAAACTTAGTAATACCACTTTTGGGTTTATATCCAAGGGATGCTCAATCATGCCCCAAGGACATGTGCTCAACTATGTTCATAGCAGCTTCGTTTGTCATAGCCAGAACCTGGAAACAACCTATAAATTCCCCTCAATTGAAGAAAGAATAAGGAAAATGTTGTACATTTACACAATGGAGTACTACACAGCAGAAAAAAATAGTGACAACCTGAATTTTGCAGGAAAATGGATGGACCTAGAAAACATTATTTTGAGTGAGGTAAACCAGATACAGAAAGACAATTATCACATGTACTCACTCATAGGTGGTTTTTGAAACTAAAGCAAAGAAAGCAAGCCTACAAACCACAATCCCAGATAACACAGACAACAATGAGGACACTAAGAGAGACTTACATAGATTTAATCAACATGGAAAGTAGAAAGTAGGAAAAGACAGGCTCTCCTGAGTAAATTGGGAGCATGGGGACTTTGGGGGAGGGTTGAAGGGGGGAGGTAGGGAGGGGAGCAGAAAAAAATGTATAGCTCAATAAATATCAATAAAAATGTACTAAAAATATAAAAAATAAGGGGCATGCATAATTTTTTCTTATATGGGTACCCTATCCATCTGATAGTTTTTTGGGCGATTCTCTTTACAATTTAGACTCTAGGAATTGATCATGTCTCTAAAAATATAAAACATCCTGTTGTGATTGCCTTTCCTAAGACAAGTATATCATGTCTCACCTGAAGAAAATGTAGACCATGTCCATGAGAGTAAGAGCAATTCTCTATGGTTACCAGGATCAGCTGCTGGCTAATCTCAGGAACCTCAGATAAACTTTTCCCTCATACTGAGGTTAGGGTGGGCCCTTGACAGGAAAAGTGTCAGTAATTCATATGGAACTAAGGGGAAGGGGATCCAGGCTCTGTCACAGGTAAGCACTCTGATGAGTTGTCCGAGCACCTTTTCTGTTCTTGAGGACTACACATATAAATCTAGGAAGTGATAGACTTGAATTTTTTATCAAATTTTCCTTCCAGAGCTCAGTCCCTCATCTAGAGCTAAGGGATGGCTTACTGTGTGTTCAGGGCAACTTTTCTTCACCTCTATAAACACATCTAAGGAAAGGTGTCCTCAAGGCTGACTTCTGTGTTAGTGAAAGTGACATCCAAATATTACTGTGATGAGCACACTGAGAGACATCACAGTCAGGCACACAACACTCCCTGGATTGTGCTCAGGAGCAACTTTGGAGCTCATTTCCAGCAGGAGGCACACAGAACACAGGAACCCAGTGTCAACCCAGGAGCAGGTGCAGAGAGTGACTAAGGAAGTGTTTATTTCCTTAGGGACCTTGAACTTCCTCCAAATATAAAAGTTTTCTTTGAAAAACCTACAGCACCAGGGTGTGTAAAGAATCTACAATGCATTGGTGGTTAGACTTTTTATCTGAGGGTAAAATAAGGAAACAAACTTCCTGTGGGTAACCAAAGAAAAAAGGAAGAAGTGCAAGTTTTCCTGGTGGTAACTTTCTCTTTTACTTCATCTTAAAATTACTATCTGAAAACCTGTCTCTACACAGCTACCTTCACAACATACAACAACATATTTCTCTTTACATACAAAGATCTCTCTCCTGCACAGTTACATATTTCAACATTCAGTTACATCTCTTTTCACATGGCTACACATCTTTCCTTTATATACATTTCTCTTCTATATCTCTTTTCTATACAGCTTCATTTTCCTTGCCTCCACACAGTTACAAATACAAACACAGCTAAACATCTCATTTCCCTCTTTCACACACAATTCAGCACTTTCCACAGTTCCTAGTCACATCTCCTACATGTAGCAGCAACTCTTTCACATAGCTCGCTTTCACACATCTATTCACACACACACATACACACACACACACATGCTTCCACATTATTCACATTCTCTAAATTCACTCAGTATCACAGCAACCTTTATTTTGTTGAGCAACCATTTATACCTCTACTCCTTCTGTGGAGACCCATCCGGCAGAAAACACAAACATCCTTGTCAATTACAGACCACAAGGAAGTTCTCTTTCTTGTCAGGGGGGTGAGGGCAACTGGATCACAACAACATTCCCTATTTTATTTATAATACCTTGCCTGTCATGGGAAATAACCCTCTAATATTCCCTGTCTTAGGTAGCATCCTGTCCCCAAAGTAATGCCCATCCATGGCTACCCAGACCTAAACCAAGTATTCTCAGGACTGACAGTACCAAGGAGCCAGACCAGCATGCAACCATCTAGCATGCACTAACTGGGTGGCAAAATTAACAAAAGCAGTATTCCAAACCCCTCACATATGATGGTTGAGTTCCATAGCAGTAGCAGAAGAATGCAATACAGTGCCATGAGTAACACACATAACATGATTAACTGTTGAAAAGTCCACAGATAGTCCACTTGCTCCTGAAACAGAGCTACTTGTTGGTTCAAGGTCAATATGCCCATATGAATATGTCCAAGGCATTGCTGACTCTTTTCAGCAAGCTGGTTCGCAGTTTCTGCCATCTGCAGAGTCTGTGAGAGAGCAAGTTGGTGTGGGAGAATTGTCTGTGTTCTGTCAATCATATTTTAATAAAACGCTGATTGGCCAGGCAGGCAGTATAGGCAGGAAAGGCAGACAGGAAGTAGTGGTGGAGCAAAGAGTTTGGGAGTATTCTGGAATGCAGGAAGCTCCCTCAGCGACTCCTGAGCAGACCACCAAAGAGGCAGAATGCAATTTGCCCAGCTGAGAAAGGTACTGAGCCATGTGGCTAACGTTGATAAGGATAATGTTGTAACATTTGTTATAAGAGCTAATAAGTAGCCTGACCTAATGGGCCAATCATTTTATAATCTTATGGAGTCCTGTGTGTGATTTTTCTTTGGGGTTTGCTGGTTGTGGGGTACCGGGCAGGACAGAAACCCCAACAAGCTGGCCCTCGTGCTTCAGATGGCGCATTATAACTTATAGAGATTTCTTTGTGTGATTTTTCTCTGGGACTAAACAACTGGGGTGTCAGGAAGTACAGACAAACCCCCAACAAACAGGCCCACTCATGTTATAAATGGTGCCCAGACATGGATAACTGAATTCACAGAAAGCTTGAGAAAGCTTGGGAAAGAATACAGTAAATCATGTTTTCTTGGTGGCAGCAATTTCTCGGGTCTGTTCTGCTTGCTAGAGGCAAACAAATGCTCTCATTTAAGAGAGGCTTCCTGACTCAGCTTTAGCTGCAAAACTCTGCAGCTCATTAAGAGGTCCTGCCGTGAAACACTTAAACGGTGTTAATGAAAAGCTGAACAGATGCTTTCCTGTTTTCAGCCATAGCAGGAGAAAAGCTGTGCTGTTTTAAAATGCCGGCTTTCTGGGCCATCCTGCCAGGACAAACTCTGACTCTTGCAGGTAGGCAGTCCGACTGAGTGTGGTCTGTGAGCAGAATGCTGCAACTTGCTTGCTGGTAGGGACCTTGAAACACTGTAGAGTTGTTACGATAAAAAATGGCTCTGGCAGTACCTCTGCCATGATGCTGGAAAACTAAGGAGGCTTGATCTAGCCATCAAAGCCATGGCTCTCCATATTGCTTAATTAATTAAAGGCTCATGTGGTGAGAAAAAGAGAGATATACAGTAAAGAGAGATTCAAAGAGGAAGAAAACCTCTAAATGGTTTACAGTGTGTTAAAAATATACACAGGCTAAAGGTTAAAGTCATTAAAAATAGGGGCTGGATAGATGGCTCAGTGTTTAAGTGCACTGACTCTTCTTCCAGAGGACCAGGGTTCAATTCCCAGCACCAACATGGCAGCTCACAACTGTCTGAAGATCCAGTTCCAGGGGATCTGACACCTTCATACCAATGCACATAAAATAAAAGTTAAATAAACTATAAGAAATTTTTTTTTGAAAGTAATTTTATTATTATAAAGAGTTTCCATTTACGCCCCTCCTCTCAACGCCCTCCCACTCCCCCCCTCCCTCTTCTCCTCCCTCTTTGTCCCCAAGGGCAGTCAGGGTCTCCTGCCCTGTGGGAAGTCCAAGTTCCTCCCCCCTCCCTCCAGGTCCAGGAAGGTGAGCATCCAAACAGACTGGATCCCAAAAATCCAGTATATGCAGAGGAAACCACTCCCAGTGTCATTGTCAATGGCTTCTCAGTAAGACTGCAGGCCAGCCACATTCAGAGAATCTGGCCACATTCAGAGAATCTGGTTGGATCACATGCTCGTTCATTCACGGTCCATCTGGCCTTGGTAAACTCTCATTAGATCCGACCCCTTGTATCAGTGGGTGATAGTATCCCTCGCAGTCCTTCGTCATTTTCTTCCTTCCATTTGGATCTTGGGGGGCTCAGTTCGGTGCTCCAACGCGGGCCTCCATCTGTATCGTCATCCAACGCCAGATGAGGGATCTATGGTGATAAGCAGAATATTCATCAGTATGGTCACGGGCCAAGGCCGGTTCAGGCACCCCCTCCTCTGTCCAGAGAACAATCTGGGGATCAGATTGTTCAGAGAACAACATTAAGGATAATGTTGTAACATTTGTTATAAGAGCTAATAAGTAGCCTGACCTAATGGGCCAATCATTTTATAATCTTATAGAGTCCTGTGTGTGATTTTTCTTTGGGGTTTGCTGGTTGTGGGGTACCAGGTGGGACAGAAAGCCCAACAAGCCGGCCCCTCATGTTACAGCAAGTCCCGCAACACTAGCTGTGGTGGCAAAGCTCTGCTCCAGCTGCCTTCTGGCCCCAGCCGCACTCACTCTGGATCCAAACTGCTGCATGGAGTGGAGCAGAACTCAGGGAAGCAGGCTCACTGCTCCTGCTCTGGAACCATTGAAGAGGCCCCACTTTAACAATCTTTTAGGGAATTTGGGCATCGTCAATCTGTCTGGCTACTTAATGCTGAGCAGGGGTGCTGCATTCTTGGGGGCATTTTACATCAACATTTTAAGGGGTTTCAGTGATTCAAACCACATAAATTTGCAATGAAGTCACAGGTTCTCATCCTCTGTGGAGACAAATGCAGAATCTCTTTTCCAAAGCATCAAATCCTTAGGCCCATATTATTGTTCTTTTTAAAAGAATATGATGATAGGATGGCCCGGGCGGCCTGCAAGCCAGGCAGAAGCTGCCGCCAGAGCAGTACAGGGTCCCTGGGCGAGCGGCAGAGTCAGGCGGCTGGATACGGTGAACGGCAGAGTAAATGGACATAAGGCTATACATAAAGCAAGACATTTATTACTTAAAAAGGGAGATATAGACAAACATAAAACAAGGACACACACACACATACACACACGCGTGCGCACGCACCCACACATACACACACGCGCACGCACCCACACACACACACGTGAGAGAGAGAGAGAGAGAGAGAGAGAGAGAGAGCAAGATGGCGGCGAGGGAGGGCCGAAGTGGCTGAGGTGGGCGTGGTTAGTTCTTAAAGTGATAGCAAAGAATAACACATATTTTAAAGTCAAAATACCTTTCTTAGAAGTTCCCAGAATCAAATGTCTTTCTCCAGTCCAGAACACAAAAGACAACACAATCAACATAATAACATATATCTCTGCATATTCTATCTTTTGAGGCCCTCATGCCTCATCTTTATTGCTTTCCTATTGGCCAATCTTCCAGAGGGCATCCCTCAGAGAATCTCTGGGGATGAAGACACATATACTTTTTTAATCTGACTTGGCTTGTTCCCAGTCTGGAACATTTAAACCCCCTCCTGTACAAAATCTTTGACTGTCTTCCTTGTTACTTTCGTGCCTTGTTGTTTTAAGAGTTTCAGTTACTTTTTGAGGCCTTTCAATTCACCCTCCTGCCTCTTTATACTTGCTTATCTTTTGGAGGAGGTCCCTCAGAGTTCTCTCTGGGGATGAAAAATAAAAACATTTTACCTTCCTTGAAGGTGTAAGTCATAAACAATCCCACACCTGTTTGGAATTATGATTAATAGAATGGTTATTTATTCAAAGGGGAAAAACTTACAGATTACCGTCCCAGACAACAGCCCCTCTGTGCGAACAGGAAAGAAGTCTAGGAGCTCGAAGCTGAGCTGGAAGCCAGAGAGAAAGTGGAGGACAGCCACTGATCTTTTAAAGAGAGAGAGATCACTCCCCAATGGACTGGTATCTCGGCGGCTATTGGTTGAAGGAGTGGAAGGAGCTCCCGCAGCAGTTCCCCAATATGCTCCTCAATTTAGCTGGTGGCTGGAGCGACCCCGTTCATGTATCCCCACTTTCCAGATCTTGGTGGAACCTCCACTTGCTGCTGCCAGCGCAGCCTGGATAGCCAAGACTGGCGGGGGGTGCCTAGATTGAGACATGGAGGCTTCTTTTCAGGTGGAAGAAAGCAACCTTTATTTTGTCCAGCAACCTTTTATAACTCTACTCCTTCAGTGCAGACTCACTGGCCAGAAAACACAAACATCCTTGTCAATTACAGACCACAAGGAAGTTCTCCTGCCAATCAGGGGGAGTGAGGTCAGCCGGATCACAGCAACCTTCTGCAGCAGCTCTCACATGGCTCCACACAATCATCCTGTCAGTCTTTATACTGCCACTGCTGCTCCTCAATGCTGCTATCTCACAGCCAAAACTCTAGACAATATTGTCACATTTTCAGGGCCTGACCCATTCTCATACCGCATGATAAGCTATGTAGTTTTTCTTCGGTCAGCAATGTCACACTGACCCATGTTTGTAGCTCTAAATTGGTAATGGCTACTGGATAGAAAATAGCATTAAACTTAAGACTTAACAATAACTATGAATTAGTTTGCCCTTGAGTGGTAGGGGGCACATGCAGACTAAAGTTTCTTCAAGCTCTGACCTTTAATCAGCAACAAAGAACACCCAGGAAAACGACTACTCTTTTGTCTCTAGAGGCATCCTAATATTTGCTTCCAGATGCCACCAAACAGCTTTGAATCTGCTCTGATGTGTAAAAGGCCGTCTTTGTGGCTGAGAACCTATGTTAGTCTGAGTACTGCAAAATACCCTAGTATTGTGTCTATTCATCAAAGTTATACAGCCTAAACAGAATTCATCATCTTGATCACTCACAGCTATACGTGTGCCTGAATAAGTGTAAAACCCATTGCCAAAGGGTCATGGAAAGAACCCCACAGCTGTTCTTAAGGCAGAAATGAAGTTGCTCATGAGAGAAATTACAGACAGGAGCAACCGTTCCACAGCTAGTAACTGCATGAACTTTCTAGGGGATCATTTGTCTGGTGCATCGAACTGCTCAACACTGGCAGCACCTTCCCATTGCCCCATGCATTAGACCCTGAGGAATCAGGAAGGAATCTGAAGACTTTGCTCTGATGAGAGACAACACACCAGTGTTTTTTTTAGTCCTTGGGATTCAGACAGGAGCTCACAGGCAATCTTGGCCTAGTGACAGAATTAAAAAATCATTTCACATCTAACCTGATTAAGTTCATATAGGTGTGAACGTCAAACCCAGAGAGGATCTGAGCTCTTTTTGTTGCCAGTAAAATTCTGTTTTTCCTCAGTTTTCAACTTTTTATTTGACAATTTTATAAATACTTTAGTTACCTTGACTTTCACTCTCCTTTCTTATTTTGTTCCTCTTTTGTAAAAGACATTCTTTTCATCAGCATGTCTCACTTTGTGACTCTTTTTATTTGTAACCCAATTAATTAGAATTTTATGACTGAGTATGGGTGGGAACTTGGATAAACAGACAAAGGGAAAATCATAGGCAGAACACATTATATAAAAATACCCATTTTCAATAAAAATGAAAATGATAATTGTGGAATGAAGCACTTTTAAATCAGATCAGATTAAACCATACTTTTTTTTCTCTCTTGGAAAAACATCAGGAGTAATTATTGTATAAAGGTTTGTACTTCCTTAGAACCTTAACTTAAATAGTAACACAGGATCCTGGAGAATTAGCTGCTCATCTCGAGGACATGTTTCCAGTGCAGAGCACCCACATAGCAGCTCATAACTCTTTGTAACTTTTCTTCTATTGTGTCCAACACCCACTTCTGGCCTCCAAAAGTTCCAAGCATGAACAAGGTGTGCTGATAAATATGGAACACAAAATGACTTTAAAGTAAAAAAAAATGAGATACAATTTCCTTTATAGTCTGGCTTATTCAGCAGAAGCCAAGAATCCCAACACTCAGGAGGTGTAGGCAAAGAAGATTAGCAGGTCAAGGCTATTCTGAGTACACAACTATTTCCAGGGAATGTGGGAGAACTTGGGACCCTGTTTCAATCAGGAACAAAAGGAAACCATGTGGTTACATTAAATAATGTTACTCCCATGATTACTTATACAGTCCTGATTAAATTAATAAGGTCACAAAAACCACCTGGCTCCCCGGAGATGACATCCTTATCCTGATTGTTGATCTTCATGGACAACATACCTGACCTGAGAGAAAAATGGATAAAGTCAGGTTGACGGTGTGAAGTTGTCCCTAAAATGTCAATCAGTATGTCAATAGACATAGTCAAGAACCAGTTCACATTGATGCTGGGCTCTCTTAACCACTGAAAGTAGCCTTGCATTACTGTGCAGCAGACATAGTGAGCAGGTTCCCTACGTGCTCAGAAACAAATCTATTTGAAGATTCTCACTACCAGAAGCTGTGTTGTAGGTAAAATATTCACCAGAAAAGAAAATGTAGTAGGTGAGGGGAACATCTAGACTGTGATGGAGATTCTTGATACTCCAAGGTTTCCTGTCCTCAATAACAGGAAACAGTAGTAACTTAAATAATTACAATGACCATATAATACTTGTGATGTAGTAACTGTGGCAAGACTCCAAACTTTGTACAATAAAAATTCTTTGTTAAGTTATATTGCACATATGTGTTTAGTCTTTACATGAGAGCTTTATTGGAAGGACAAACATTAATTGTGTGTAAGAAGGTTATAATTTTTCAAACACGAGGTGTCAGACATACAGTCATTATTATTACAACATTAGCAGTGGCATCTGTAATTCTATATGTAACTTCTTTCCACTGGCATGAGGGCTTTTCTCCTCTATGACTATGACTTAGTAACTCTAGTCTTGATGTTCCATCCAGTGTGGAGCCCATGTTGCTCTGCTGTAAGTGACCAGGTCTGAAGGCATCCAGTGCCCTGTGAAGCCCTCAGTTCAGGAGAAGGAGATAAGGAAAACGTAGGAATGGTCACACAATTTGCCCATCACTGCATTTAGGATTTCATTTCTCATTTTTTCCTGTGTATGTTTTGTTTTGTACAGGAAAGGTTTTTGTCAAGTTAATAATACCATGTCCTAATGTTTTGACTTGGGAAAAGAGATTTGAAGAAAATATATTAAATCTGGACTCTACCTATTCATATTCAGGATCCTGAAGGTAGAGAAGATGAGAATCCTCCTACCTACACCACTCTACTGCTCCTCTTACGTGAATTCTGACAATGTTTCATATCATATCCTGATTGCAATGGTTACCTTCATTGTAGAGAGCCACGTGGTGCCATGCCTTACAGGTGGCTTCCTGCCTTCCACCTTTCCAAGGGCGAATGCTCTCAGGTGTGTAACTACTCCATATATGGCTAACGCTAAGATCTGGCTTGCTTCTGTGTTTCCGGACTTATCTCCGTTTCCCACGTGCCTTGCTGGGGTTGGCTACTCAGAGGTTATTTAAGCTGTAGGCTTGCTCTGCCCAGGGGTGAGAGGTTGTGAGAGGTAATGAAATGATGAGAAGATTATTTTTTTTCTAAGTTTATTAAATTGTAAAAGTTTCCATTTCCGCCCCTCCTCCCAACACCCTCCCACTTCCCCCACTCCCTCTCCTCCTCCCTCTCCCTCCCCAAGAGTAGTCAGGGTTTCCTGCCCTGTGGGAAGTTCAAGTTCCTCCCCCCTCCCTCCAGGTCCAGGAAGGTGAGTATCCAAACAGACTGGATCCCAAAAATACAGTATATGCAGAGGAAACAAGTCCCAGTGTCATTGTCAATGGCTTTTCAGAAAGACTCCGGGCAGCCACATCCAGAGAATCTGGCCACATTCAGAGAATCTGGTTAGATCATGTGCTCGTTAAGTTCCAGTCCAGCTGGCCTTGGTGAACTCTCATTAGATCAGACTCCTTGTATCAGTGGGTGATGGCGCCCATCGCAGTCCTGATTTCTTTTTTTTTCCATTTTAAAAGATATTAGTTTATTTTTTTAAGTAGGTCCTTGCATAGGTTTTATTTTATTTTTTTAAAGTTTATTAAATTATGAAAGTTTTCATTTCCACCCCTCCTCCTAACACCCTCCCACTCCCTCGCCCCCTCCTCCTCCCTCTTCATCCCTAAGAGCAGTCAGGGCTTCCAACCCTGTGGGAAGTTCAGGTTCCTCCCCACTCCTTCCAGGTCCCTGAACGTGAGTATCCGAACAGACTGGATCCCAAAAATCCAGTATATGCATAGGAAACAAGTCCCAGTGTCATTGTCAGTGGCTTTTCAGAAAGGATCCGGACCAGCCACATTCAGAGATCCGGCCACATTCAGAAAATCTGTTTGGATCACATGTTCGTTCAGTCCCAGTCTGACTGGCCTTGGTGAACTCTCATTAGATCAGTCCCCTTGTATCAGTGGGTGATCGCACCCCTCACGGTCCTGAGTTTTTTTCATGTTCTTCCTTTTCCTGCCCCTCATTTGGTCCATGGGGGGCTCAGTCCAGTGCTCCAATATGGGTCTCCATTTGTATCGCCATCCATCTTCAGATGAAGGATCTATGGTGATAAGCAAAATCTTCATCAGTTTGGTTATAGGCCAAGGCCAGTTCAGGCACCTTCTCCTCTGTCTAGAGAACAATCTGGGGATCTCTCCTTGGACCTGGGATCCCATTTATAATCAAGTCTCCTATAAACCCTAAAATGACTCCCTTTGTTGAGATATATTCTTCCCTGATCTCATATCCATCCTTCCTCCCTCCCCCAATCCCAGTCCCCCCTAGCTTTCCCCATTCCTTCCCTACTCCGTTCTCTCTAACCCTCTCCCCTTCCAATAACCCTCCCACCCACCCCATGCACCCGAGGTTACCTGGGACTCTTGTCTATTTCCAATCTCCAGGCAGATAGCTACATGATTTTCAACAGGTTCACCTTCTTATTTAGCTTCTCTAGGATCACGAATAATAGGCGCAAAGACCTTTAATTATGGTTAGAATCCACTTATGAGTGAATACATACTATATTCCTCTTTTTGGGTCTGGTTTACCTCACTCAGTAAGGCGTTTTCTATTTCCATCCATTTGCATGCAAAATTCAAGATGTCATTGTTTTTTACCGCTGAGTAGAACTCTAATGTGTATATGTTCCACACCTTTATTAACCATTATTCTATTGAGGGGCACCTAGGTTGTTTCCATGTTCTGGTTATTACAAATAGTGCTGCTATGAACATAGTTGAACAAATGCCTTTGTGGTATGATAGGGCATCTCTTGGGTATATTCCCAAGAGTGGAATTGCTGGGTCCTGAGGGAGGTTGACTCCCAGTTTCCTGAGAAACCGCCACACTGATTTCCACAGTGGCTGCACAAGTTTGCATTCCCACCAACAAAGGATGAGTGTTCCCCTCATTCCACATCCTCTCCAGCATAGGCTATCCTTGGTGTTTTTGAGTTTGGCTATTCTGACAGGTGTAAGATGATATCTCAAAGTTATTTTGATTTGCATTTCCCTGATCGCTAAGGAGGTTGAGCATGACCTTAAGTGCCTTTTGGCCATTCGAAGTTCATCTGTTGTGAATTCTCTGTTCAGTTCAGTACCCCATTTTTTAATTGGGTTAATTAGAGTTTTAGTGTCTAGTTTCTTGACTTCTTTATATATTTTGGAGATCAGACCTTTGTCTGATGATGGATTTGTGAAGATCTTCTCCCAGTCGGAAGGTAGCCTTTTGGTCTTACTGACAGTGTCCTTTGCTTTACAGAAGCTTCTCAGTTTCAGGAGGTCCCATTTATTCATTGCTTCTCTTATTGTCTGAGCTCCTGGGGTTCTGTTTAGGAACTGTTCTCCTGTGCCTATATCTTGTAGACTACTTCCCATTTTCTCTTCTATCAGGTTCAAAGTGGTCAGATTAACATTGAGGTCTTTAATCCATTTGGACTTGAGTTTTGTGCATGGTGATAGATATGGATCTATTATCATTCTTCTACATGTTGACATCCAGTTATGCCAGAACCATTTGTTAAAGATGCTTTCCTTCTTCCATTGTATGCCTTTAGCTCCCTTGTCAAATATCAGGTGTTCATATGTGTGTGGGTTAATACCCGGGTCTTCTATTCAATTCCATAGGTCGACTTCTCTGTTGTTTTGCCAATACCAAGCTGTTTTCAGTACTGTAGCTCTGTAATAGAGTTTGAAGTCAGGGATGGTAATGCCTCCAGAAGTTCCTTTATTGTATAAGATTGTTTTGGCTATCCTGGGTTTTTTGGTTTGCCATATAAACTTGATTATTGTTCTCTCAAGTTCTGTGAAGAAGTTTGATGGAATTTTGATGGGAATTGTGTTGAATCTATAGATTGCTTTTGGCAGAATTGTCATTTTTACTATGTTGATTCTCCCAATCCAAGAACAGGGGAGATCTTTCCATTTTCTGGTATCCTCCTCCATTTCTTTCTTCAAGTACTTAAAGTTCTTGTCAAATAAGTCTTTCACTTCCTTGGTTAGAGTTACCCCAAGATATTTTATACTATTTGTGGCTATCATGAAAGGTGATGTTTCTCTGATTTCCCTCTCTGCTTCTTTATCCTTTGTGTATAGGAGGGCAACCGATTTTTTGGAATTGATCTTGTATCCTGCCACATTACTAAAGGTGTTTATCAGTTGTAGGAGTTCTTTGGTAGAGTTTTTGGGGTCACTTATGTACACTATCATATCGTCTGCATATAACGAAAGTTTCACTTCATCCTTTGCAATTCGAATCCCCTTGATCCTCTTATGTTGTCTTATTGCTATTGCTAGGACTTCAAGCACTATATTGAAGAGGTATGGAGACAGTGGGCAGCCTTGTCGTGTTCCTGATTTTAGTGGAATGGCTTTGAGTTTCTCTCCGTTCAATTTGATGTTAGCTGTCGGCTTACTATATATTGCTTTTATTATATTTAGGTATGATCCTCGTATACCCAGTCTCTCCAACACCTTTATCATAAAGGGGTGTTGAATTTTGTCAAATGCTTTTTCATCATCCAATGAAATGATCATATGGTTTTTTTATTTCAATTTATTGATATGATGGATTACATTGATAGATTTGCGTATGTTGAACCAGCCCTGCATCTCTGGGATGAAGCCCACTTGGTCATAATGGATAATTTTTCTAATGTATTCTTGGATTCGGTTTGCCAGTATTTTATTGAGTATTTTGGCGTCAATGTTCATGAGTGAGATTGGTCTGTAATTCTCATTCTTGGTTGTGTCTTTGTGTGGTTTTGGTATCAGGCTAACTGTAGCTTCATAAAAAGAGTTTGGCAATGATTCTTCTGTTTCTATATTGTGAAATACATTAAGGAGTATAGGTATTAGCTCTTCCTGGAATTTCTGGTAGAATTCTACATTGAAACCATCTGGACCTGGGCTTTTTTTGGTGGGGGAGGTTTTTAATAACAGCTTCTAATTCTTTGCGACTAACCGGTCTATTTAGATTGTTCACTTGCTCTTGATTTATCTTTGGTAAATGGTTTTTATCTAAAAACCAATCCATTTCTTGTACATTTTCCAACTTTGTGGCATATAAACTCTCGTAGTAAGATCTAATGATTCTCTGAATTTCCTCTGTGTCTGTTGTTACGTTCCCCTTTTCATTTTTGATCTTATTTATTTGAGTGTTCTCTCTCTGCCGTTTGATTAGTTTGGCTAGGGGTTTGTCAATCTTGTTGATTTTCTCCAAGAACCAACTTTCTGTTTCGTTGATTTTTTGGATTGTTTTCTGTGTTTCTATTTTGTTGATTTCAGCCCTCAGTTTGATTATTTCAAATCTTCTACTCCTCCTGGGAGAGTCTGCTTCTTTTTTTTCCAGAGCTTTTAGGTGTGCTGTTAAGTCTCCAATATATGCTTTCTCCGTTTTCTTTAAATGAGCACTTAGTGCTATGAACTTTCCTCTTAGAACTGCTTTCATTGTGTCCCATAGGTTTGAGTATGTTGTGTCTTTATTTTCATTAAAATCAAGGAAGACTTTAATTTCTTTCTTTATTTCTTCCTTTACCCAAGGATGATTCAGTAGTTGACTGTTCAACTTCTACACATTTGTAGGCTTTCTGGAATTCGAATTGTTATTGAGTCCTAACTTTTTTCCGTGGTGATCCGACAAGACACAGGTTATTACTAATATTTTTTTGTATCTGTGTAAGTTTGCTTTGTTACCGAGTATGTGGTCAATTTTCGAGAAGGTTCCATGAGCTGCAGAGAAGAAGGTATATTCTTTCCTTTTTGGGTAGAATGTTCTATAGATATCTGTTAAGTCTATTTGATTCATTACCTCTAGTAATTCTCTTATTTCTCTGTTGAGTTTCTGTTTGATTGATCTGTCCATTGGTGAGAGAGGTGTATTGAAGTCTCCTACTATTAGTGTGTGTGGTTTGATGACTGCCTTGAGTTCTAAAAGTTTTTCTTTTACATAAGTCGGTGTTTTTATATTAGGGGCGTAGATATTCAGGATTGAGACTTTCTCCTGATTAACTGTTCCTGTTAAGAGTATGAAATGTCCATCTCCATCTCTTCTGATTGATTTTAGTTTGAAGTCAATTTTGTTAGATATTAGAATGGCCACACTAGCTTGTTTCTTAGGTCCGTTTGCTTGGAAAACCTTATCCCAACCCTTTACTCTGAGTAGATGTCTATCTCTGTGGTTGAGGTGTGTTTCTTGTAAACAGCAGAATGTTGGATCCTGTTTTCTTGTGCAGTCTCTAAGTCTGTGCCTTTTTATAGGTGAGTTGAGTCCATTAATATTAAGTGACAATAATGACCAGTGGTTGTTGATTCCATTTATTATTTGTGTGTGTGTGTGTGTGTGTGTGTGTGTATGTAGTAGAGTTTGTGTGTTTCTCTTCTTTGAGTTGTGGTTGTGAAGGGTCGCTAGATGTCTGGGTTATTGTAGGCAGTGATGGCAATGTTGGATTCCTTGGGTTGCGATTTTCCTTCTATTACTTTCTGTAGGGATGGATTTGTGGCTAGGAATTGTTTAAATTTATTTTTATCCTGGAATATTTTGTTTTCTCCGTTGATAGTGAACGATAGCTTGGCTGGGTATAGTAGTCTGGGTTTGCATCCATGGTCTCTTAGTTTCTGCAGTACCTCTATCCAGGATCTTCTGGCTTTCATGGTTTCCATAGAGAAGTCTGGTGTAAGCCTGATAGGTTTACCTTTATAAGTCACTTGACCTTTTTCCTTTGCAGCTCTTAATATTCTTTCTTTAATCTGGATGTTTTGTGTTTTGATTATTATATGGCGCAAGGACGTTTTTTTTTGATCCAGTCTATTCGGCGTTCTGTATGCTTCTTGAACCTTCATAGGAATATCGTTCTTTAGATTGGGAAAGTTTTCTTCTATAATTTTGTTAAATATATTTTCTGGGCCTTTGATCTGCAGTTCTTCTCCTTCTTCAATCCCTATTATTCTTTGATTTGGTTTTTTTATTGTGTCCCAGATTTCCTGAATGTGTTGTGAAGAGAATTTGTTGAATTTGCTGTTTTCTTTGACCAGAGCATTTATTTTCTCTATGGTATCTTCAGAATCTGAGATTCGTTCTTCTATCTCTTGTATTCTATTGGTTATGCTTGATTCTGTAGTCTCCACTCGTTTACCTAGGTTTTCCATACCCAGCCGGTTCTCGTTTTGTGTTTTCTTCATTGCCTCCATTTCAGTTTTCAATTCTTGGACTGTTTCCTTTACTTGTTTGATTGTTTTTTCTTGGTTTCTCAGGATATAATTCACGGATTTACTTATTTCTTCAAACTTTTTGTTATATTTCTCATCCATTTCTATACTCATTTCTTCAAACTTTTTGTTGTACTTCTCGACCAGTTCCTTAAGGGAGTTATTCATATCCTGTTTAAGGGACTCTCAGTTCTTGCCTTGGTGTCTGCCCATCTCTTCCTTCAAATGCTCTCTATTGGATCTTCTGGTACCAGGTCAGGTTCCCTTGTTGGGCAGGGACTTCACTGACAGAAGGTCTACCTTTCCTCAGGCAGCCTATTGAAACACAGGCACTCCCTCCTGCCGGATTGCACTCACAGCCCAGGCCCAGAGCGCAAGGGACCTGCTCTGGGGAGATCTTGTGGCCCCAGAGGGAAGGGGGTGGAAGAGAGGAAGGTGTGCCTGGATAAAGACTGGGACAGGATTCGGGAGAGCTCTCCAGGGAGGAGCCTCCTCTGCCTGGTTACCAGAAAGTTGAGGGGGGGCAGGGAAAGTCTGAATTCCTCCTAGCCAAAGCCCTCGAGCCAGTAGCAAACTCACCCCTCCTCCAATGGATGACTGCTAGAAGATCATTGTCTCTTGCTGGCCAGGAGTGTGGCTGAGCTGAGACAGAGCTTACCTGTCCTCAGGCAGGCTCTCAAACAAAGGAACTGCCCCTGCCGGCCTGAGCCCACAGCCCAGGCCCAGCGTGCAAGGGAGCAGCTCTGGGGAGATCTTGTGGCCCCAGAGGGGAGGGGGGAAGAGAGCGAGAAGATTATTTTAAGGGCCTGAATAAACCGCAGTTAAGAATAGTCCGTTGTTGCGTCTTCATTGCTGGCAAGGCAGACGTGACATTTGGTGCTGAAACCCAGGAACGATATGGGATAAGGAATGTTGTGGGGAGACAACGTCTCGTCTGGACTCAGAACTTGCTCCGGGCAGGGAAGTCTAGTAAATTCCCCGGTAAAGGAGAAGTCCATGACAAAAGGGGGTTAATGTGACTGTGACAAGAGCAGGGTTAATGTAAATGTGTAAAGATGTATGTTATGTTGTTTGTGTTGTCTTTTGTGTACTGGACAGGAGAAAGATATTTGAACTAAGGAACTGCTAAGAAAGGTATTTTGAATTTAAAATATGGGCCTAAGGACTTGATGTTTTGGAAAAGAGGTTCTATTTTCGTCTCCAGAGAAAATGAGACCCTAAGCATTTATTTGAGATTAATGTGGTTTGAATCACTGAGACCTCCTGAAATGTTGTAGTAAATACCCCTAAGAATGCAGCGTCCCCGCTCAGCAGGAAGTAGCCAGACAGACTGACAACACCCAAATTCCCAAAAGGATTGTTTAAATGGGGTCCTTTCAGTGGTCACAAAGCAGCAAGCCTGCTTCCCTGAGTTCCGCTCCACTCTGTGCACCAATTTGGACCTAAAACGAATGCAGCTGGGGCTAAAAGGCAGCTGGAGCAGAGCTTTGCTAGGTGGCTGTGATGAAAGGCACATAGCCCCAGCCCAGTCGGTGCCTAGCCTGGCGGATGCCACATCAGTGCTGAGAATGGGAGAGGTGCTGCAAGCTGTCAAACCGAAAGACCTGTAGTGTGCCTGGAACTGGGAGGGGCTCTGAGGCTGGAATGGCTCCAGCTCCACTTGCCTAAGCTAAACTGTGCTGACTTCAGGCAGGACTGGTCGTAATTATCATAATAAAAGCGCAATTATGGTTTAGACTGGCAGTAAACAGGCAGTACCATATTACCTTACAAGATGCAACTTAAGTTTTTAAGAACTGCTTAAAACACTTATATAGGTACAAAGAACCCCTGGATTTTAAGGTGATTGGGTCATTGACTAAATCTGTGAGAATTTACCACCTCTTTTACTATGGCACAGGTGAAAGCCTTGAATAGATATTGCATGACTCCCAGTGATTGGAATGGGATTGCATGTGCATGTTTAAACCCAGGACAGTATTTAGACTAGAGAGCCTTCTTGTTAGAGTTTGCTAACAAGGAAACGACCCTGTTTGCTGCCTCTCCCATCAGCCCCAGAGCTACAGCAGCTCCGGCGTGGACCCTGAGGCGTTGCTGGCCTGTGCTGCCTCGGTCACAAGTCCGGCATGTCCAGTGTCAGTTCCCGCCACACTCCCCACCAACATAGCCTCGGAGAGCAAGGCTAGCCCTGCGGGGATGGCAGGGGTTCCGGTGCTGAAGCCGCCACTACGGGCATGGGCTCCATAACCACATGAGCCGAGGAGCTGGCGGAGCAGCGTGGGCCGGCCTCGGTGGCAGCGGGCAGTGTAGCTCCCCCTGAAGGGGCAATGTCTAATGGGGTTTACGCCCTGCCGAGAGCGGTCAACAGAGAAATGAAGCCCGTAGTGTCCAGCATGCCTATGTAGAATGAAGGGGGGCTGCTTGTTGGGGTATCTGTCTTGCCCAGTACCCCATAACTGGCAAGCCCCAAAGAAAATCACACGGAATCTACATTAGGTTATAAACTGATTGGCCCATTAGCTCAGTCTTCTCATTAACTAATTCTTATATCTTACAGTAACCCATAATTCTTGTCTGTGTTAGCCATATGGCTTGGTAACTTTTTCAGCTGTCAGCTCACATGCTGCCTCTTCAGTGATCTGAACAGGAATGGCAGAGGGAGCTTTCTGCTTTCTAGAATACTCTCAGTCTCTTTGCTCCACCTCTACTTCCTGTCTGGCTTTCCTGTCTATACTGCCTGTCTGGCCAATCAGCGTTTTATTAAAATATGATTGACAGAATACAGATAATTCTCCCACACCATTTCCCTCTTTTTTTTAAACAAAGGAAAATAGCCATAGTCCATTTGTTGGGAATGCGGGCGTAGTTTTCCAGGCTACTTCCTGCTGATTGGGGGCGCTGATAATCTTATGGGGTCCTAACGAAAATTTAGAGTTATAATCAAGTCCTGACTGGAGTATCCTGTGAGTCTCGATCATCTCAGGCAGCAGTCTTGAATCAGTTCTGGATGTAGAACTCAGATATCCGGGCCATCTGTTCCTTCCGGGGATTCCTCTGGTGGTCTTTCTTGATCAAATCTGATTTTTCTTAGCTCAGATTGAATCCAGAGCCTCTCATTTCCTGTGGAAGCAGAAGCAAAATCTCTTCTCCAAAGTACCATATCTTTTGACTTCAATTTTGAAGCCAAGGTATTTTCAAAATGTCTATCTTGGATTAATTTAGCAGCATTTATAAGCAAATGTCTTTTAGCAGCTGTTGTTCCTTCCTCAGCATTCAAACAATTCAAAGAGAGCATAATAGCATACAGTATTAAGTTTCTCTTTGTATTTTCCATCTTTATGTGGGTTTATTTCAACCTCTATTTCTTTTATTTTTAATTTTAATTTTTGAGACAGGTTCTCTGTATATCTTTGTCCTGGAATAAATCTGTAGACCAGGCTGTCCTTGAACTCATAGAGATCCCAATATCTCTGCCTCCCCAGTGCTGGGATTAAAGGTGTATACTACCATACCTTGAACTCACAGAGATCTGTCTGTCTCTGCCTCCCAGGCATTGGGATTAAAGGTATGTGCTACCACACCTTGAAGTCACAGAGGTCAATCTACCTCTACCCCTTGAAGTAACAGAGGTCAATCTACCTCTGCCTCTCAAGTGTTGGGATTAAAGGTGTGTACCACCACACCCAATTACTCCCTTTTTCTTTTTTAGTTTTAAGAACTTTAACCTTTAGCCTGCATATATTTTTAACACAATGTAAACCATTTAGAGGTTTTTTATCTTTGAATCTCTCTTTACTGTATATCTCTATTTTTCTGACCACATGTGTCTTTATCGGGAGAATTAAAGCCGTGACTTTGGCTGGATCCAATCCATTCCTTAGCTTTCCAGCCTCATGGCAGAGGTACCACCAGAGCCATTTTTAACTTAGTCACATCTCTAAGGCATTTTAAGGTCCCTGCCAGCAAGCAAGCTGTGTCTTTCTGCTCACAGACCACACTCAGTCAGGACTGCCTGCCTGAAAGAGTCAGAGTTTGCCCTGTAGGATGGCCCAGAAAGCCGGCATTTTATGGCGAATCTATCCCACACCAGTTAGGTTTTAAAGGGGTATTTATTTTTGGAGGTTAAAACTTACATACACACAAACCGTCAGGAAAGGAGCCTAGTCACTGGAGCAGGAGCCGGAGCCAAGCGCCGGAACCAAGAGAGAGGCCGAGCCGAGACTTGTGGCTCTATTTAAAAGAGAAATATACCACGCCCCAGTGGGCTGGTATTTCAGCAGCTATTGGCTGAAGTAGTGGAAGTCACTCCCGCAACATTGTGGGCTTGTACTTCAGTGACTATTGGCTGAAGGAGGGGAAGGTACTCCTGCAGCACGCCTCTGGTGGACTTCTTGATGCAGCTGGAGGATTACACCCCTACGATCCCACATGCAGTGACTGGTTATTACCTGAACCGTGCTATAAATTTGTCAGAGCAATTGTCTAGTTATCTTTTAGGTAATTGGACTGGAGAATTTGATGCCATGATTGAACAGCTGAGGGTGGTCATCGTCACCATTAATTCTACCTGAGTAGATGCTGGCATAGCTGAAGGACTCTCATTCTGGATATCCACTTCCATAAAACATCTAAAAGAGTGAGCAGGTTTGGGAATGTTAACAGACCTCTTGGTGTTGGTCTCCCTGGCTTGCCTGTTGTATATATGCAAGATTAGGTTTTTTCAGTAGCGCGGAGCAGTCATGATTATTAAAGCCGTTACAGCCAGCCATTGAAGCAGGACAGTCCCCCACACATGATGGACAATCATAGAATTGTTACGCTCAGCATGTGAGGCTAAGCACTGCACTCAGGGTCAGTCACTTTGGGCCCAGAGAAGAGCATGCCTGATTGCATGTGGGTTGAAACCCTAGATCCCACCTCTGAAAACCGGTATCGGACTGGTCTGATACTCTTTGGGTGGATGATACCTGAATGAGGATCAGTACAAGGTCCCAATGTCATTTTTTATTCAGAGATCAGGCCTCTACTCTTGCCTATTGCTTTTAAAACAAAAAGGGGGAACTGTAGAGAGCCACGTGGTGCCATGCCTTACAGTTGGCCCTGATTCCTGCCTTCCACCTTTCCAAGGGTGAATGCTCTCAGGTGTGTAACAACTCCATATATAGCTAACGCTAAGATCTGGCTTACTTCAGCGCTTCTGGACCTATCTGCATTTCCCGCGTGGCTTGCTGGGGTAGGCTACCCAGAGGTTATTTAAGTTGTAGGCTGGCTCTGCCCGGGGGCGAGAGGTTGCAAGAGGTAATGAAAGGATGAGAAGATTATTTTAAGGGCCTGAATAAACTCCAGTTAAGAAGAGTCCAGTGTTGCGTCTTCATTGCTGACGAGGCGGACGCGACACTTCATCTCTTGACAGCACTTCCGAACTCACCTGTGATTGGCTTCTGCTCTGTCCTTTCTTGTGTCTAAAGAATGAGAACCCTTCAGTCTGGTGTGATGTTCCGGGTGTATGGACTGAATCTCTCCTAGTATTAAGATTCCTTCCCAGAAAATTTCATTATCTTGTTGGGAATCAGCCCTGATGTTCATTTGTAGAATTTCAGTTTACTATGGAGAATCCTGAGATTAATGGTGATTTCTCATAAGGGATTCACTTTCTTCCCTTCTTTCCATACTGAACTGTTAATGACTGGATGATATGGACCTCATGAGATTAAAATCTGCCTGAGGTAGCAGACTTTATGTGCCATCTAAAGGAATGTTTGGTTGCTTTTCTACTCTGTGCATAAGTTGAATTCCTTTACTCACATAATCAGTAAATAACATACTCTCCTCACATGAGTCTCATAATTATATCTATAATCCTGGTGCTTGACATTTTCTGAAGAATGTATTGATGGTTGCATTTTATCTAACAATTATTCCCTTTCTAGTAATTTTCACCACACATATCACAGGGAGTGCAATCATGCCTGCAGCACTGATTGAAATACACTAAATTGACTCTTAACTTGGATATATCTGAGATCTGTAATTTTGAAAGCTATAAAGCAGTTCAGTGATGTGTGAATGGATGAGTTATTCTGCTCTAAATTTACAGTAATATTTTCTACTTTTTGACCTTGGCAGTATGCTTACCATCTAAATTTATAATATATTTGTTGTAATAAATTTAGGAATTTAAATTTTTATACCACATAGTCTACATTTTCCTCACAGTTTTAGCCTTGAACCCAAAAGTACTTCAAACACTACTGAAAAAAATCAGGAAAAATTTCTGTTTACACTGCAGCTCTTATCACAGACTTTAGACAGACCACTGCACTGTTGTGCTTTCCAAGAGCACCTGTAATTCAATCAGTGATCCCTGTTAGAAATGAAGATTTTTCTCAGAAAAGGCTGGTGCCTGTCTTTTCAGTACTCAGAAACCAGCAGTCCTTGCTTATCTGGCCCTCTGGATTATTCATCCAAACTTCACAACTTTGCCCCAGTGTCATCTATTCCAGGGTCTTTACCTCCTTGTGGAACATTTCTACTGACTGCCTTTAATAAGGAGAGGTGTGATGATCTTAGAATTCCATAGAAAGAATGACATTTATATTCCTATTTCTAAATGCATAATTTAATTATAGTTGAAATTCACTGTAACATTAAAATGCCCTAGAAAATGAACCAAAAGTCAGTGCAGGTCTAATTGCCCATGCTACAATAAGGGTTCAGTGCCTAAGTCTGTGTTCTGCATTGTGTGATTTTTTTTTCCTTTTTACAGTGATACTACAACCTATGTTAAGTTCATATTCATGGTTTGGATACATCCTGAGAGCTTCATATTTTAAAACTTAAGTAAGAAGCTGATTTATTCATGAAAATGAGTTGATCATTTTTGATGTAGCTTTCTTTAAAGAAATCAGCAATTCACACAATATTCTTTGCATGTTTTCAACCATATTTATATCACAAAGACACTAGAAAATGTGTCACAATTTATGCAAATCATTTTCTTTATAAGTTTTAACATATAATAGTAATGAGAAAAAGGAATACATTATGCTAATATTGCTTAATCGGTGAAGAAAATCCTTAGGCCCTGTGTATTATGGCCTCCAGTACCTTCTGTTCTCCTGCTTCCTCCTATGGGTTATTCATCATCTGAGATATTTAAAATAACTAGTCATGTTACACAACCAGTTACAGTTTATGATTTCTGCCTATGTTGTTTTCAAGTCAGAAATAGAGGGCAGTATAAGGATGAAGCTACTAATGCTGAATAAATAAAAATTTCAAATATGGGAGGCAGCAAATTGAAATATTAGTAAAATCATTGAAATGTGACTTACTTTCATGGAATTATAGACTGCATAAATGACAGCTTGGTGATGTGGGATTCCCTTCTGTATGCTGTCAATATGTTTTATTACTATTGACTAATAAAGAATCTGCTTTGGGATTATTGCAGTTCAATATAGAGCAAGGCAGGAATTCCAAGCAGAGATAGAGGAAAAAAGAAGGTAGTGTCCGATAGAGGCCATTTAGCCACCAAGGGAGAAAGATACAACCTGCTCTGGAAACCTTACTGGTAAACCACAAGCCTCATGGTAAAATACAAAATAATGGAGATGGGTTAATTAAAGATGTAAAAGATAAGAAGACAGAACTAATAGGCTAAGAGGGTTTTAATTAATGTAGTGTCTGTGTGATTACTTTAGGTCTGAACGGCCAGGAAAAGAACAAGCAGTCTCCCCATATAGCTTGCAAATGGCACATACTCTACCTTGCTGCATTCACACACTACTTATAAGATGTGCTGTATACGGAGGACCCAGGGACTCACCATGTTGGTTACTTTCTATGAGGAACAAAAGTGAACTCCCCGAGGGCTACTCTGTGCCTTGCATCACAGCCTTTCTCCTCCTGATTCTTAAAACCTAAGACTACCATCAGAGTTAACACCTGGTGATTGTATGTGAATCTCTCCTGGCTCCATCCAATCCTGGGTGAAAAACCAAAGCTGGGAATGTGTTCTCAGTGGTGTGCAACCATGTTCCGGCTTATTTCTTCATTCCTGCTGGTGAGTTTCCTGCCATGTGAGTGTCGAGTCCCACTAAGGACAATCTTTCATATTCTCACCTATTCCAATCTTACCCACAGATTTGGTCTCCACAAATTTCCTGACCTAGGGTATTCTGAAGGACTCTGACCCTGAGTTGTTGCAGTCCTCCAAGACTCTCAATCTGACCTGCTCATTTTCTGGATTTTTACTGAGTACTTCTATTGTGAGTGTAGGTTGAATCCATCAGCACTCAGGGAAGAGTCTGGAGTGACTGACGCACATTTGCTGGCATAATGATAAGTATTACAACAAGATCCAGCTCACAATATTTAAGAATATCTTCAACAATTGGGTATTCCTCATGATAGCCACTGTGAACACTGCAGATAAAGCCATATACTAATGTGTTCTGAGAGCATATTGACACTGCCTCAGTTGACGGTTGCACAATATTTCAGGATGCTTCATAGTTCTGTGCCATCCTTCTACAATTCAAAGGGTTTGAAGTAGACACACTTATTCTGCTAAAATCTGGGGGTTTCACTTCACTCTGAGTTTTAGAACCCAAGTATTTTGTTAAAAAAAGATGCCCCTTTACAAATTGTTCAGAAATGAGACTCTGACTGTCTGGCATTTTGAAGAATAAGTGTGCATATTTATTAACCCAGGTGTTTTAGAGCTGTGATTCCACTCAGTCTTTGTCCTCAACTACCAAGAATAGCAGATTAAAAATTATTATAACATTTACCTTCATTATACTACTGATTAAGTAGAAGATTGGCATTTCTAGATAAGCATCCATAATTGAGTCATTGGTCAAAGTGAATCCATGGAAGCACAAAATATCCCAGGCTATCACCTCCAAGGTTATTTATTGCTCTTCACAAACTGATGGCAACACTGTCTTGCTGCAGACAACACTTGCATATCTGTTTGAATACAAATAATTTGAATTGGTCCATAACTAGAGGTCCTTTCCATATGGACTACTGTTTGTTATAGTAGAAGGTACTTGGAATGTTTTCAAAGGAGAATCAACTTATCAACAAAATGTGACCTACAATGGTGACCTGCCTGTGAGATACACTGATGCAATAGAGGTACAGACATTGTGGGGGTAATCAATCATTCTTTGATTGGATATAAAGCCCACTTCATGAACACAAACCATGCTTAAAACTACCAGAATATTCTAGAACCTGAGACAAGATAGGCTATGGGCTTATTTGGAAACTAAATTTTCTGCTATAGCAGTAGTTTTCACCTTGTGGAGAGTGATCTCTTTGGGTCAAACAACCCTTTCACAGGAGTTGAAGAACTTTTTCACAGAGGTCACACATCAGATATCCTAAATGTCAGATATTTATATTATGATTCATAGTGGAAAATTTACAGTTATGAAGTAGTAACAAAATAATTGTATATTTGGGAGTCACCACAACAAGAGGAACTATATTAAAGGTTTGAAGGGAAGAAGTTGAGTACCATTGTCCTAAAAGTATACAATAATAAAATAATTTCTAATGACATGACAATATAAGCACATTAATTTGTGGTTTATATGACTATCATTAGAGAAGCTTCTTCTTGCAAAATATGGAAAGTAACATAGATGATCTTAAATGGACAATCGGCATACTCAGTCATAAATGGAATGATTTAAGAAATCGTTCTCCTCAGGACTCAGGGACTGATGCAGAAGAGAAGGTAGAAAGACTTTAAGAGACAGAGGTGTTGGATGAGATCATGGATACAGTCTGTTCCAAACACAATAGAACTGATGCAAACATGAACACACTAGATTCTGGAAGTAAGCACAAGGCTTGCACAGGTTCATGTCACATAGGATTCTAGTGCAGAGAGGAGTAAATGGACCTGGAATTCCAACCCTAACCTGGAAACTGTTTGCAATTGGTACGTATATACAAAGAAAAATTGGTGCACTTCATTGGAATGTCACTGGCTGTATTAAACATACTTCACATGAGGTCTTATACAAAAAAGCAACACAAAACTAACACAATGGTATTTTGTAGATATTCTGTTTCATATAACTCTTTTTTTTGTTTTTTTTTTTGAGACAGGGTTTTTCTGAAGTTTTAGAGTCTGTCCTGAACTAGCTTTTGTAGATGAGGCTGGTCTCAAACTAACAAGGACTGCCTCTGCCTCCCGAACAATGGGATTAAAGGCATGTGCCACAATCATACAGCTCACATAACTTAATTTAGGCATTCCTTTGTCTTGTTAATATTTTCTTTGTATATTTTGGTTTCTGATTTTATGCTTTTATGAATTTGTGAGTGAGAGAGAAAGATAGAAAAAGAATGTTTCTTGTGGTATTTGATTATTAGGGATGTGAGGAGGATCTAGGATTACTTGGGAAACAAAGTATAATCAGAATGAATTGTTTAAAAACCATTTCTTACCAACGAAAATTTAAATGAAACACTAGAATCCTCTCTCCAGAATTGTATATTGCTTTGTAAACAATAAATAAAGACATGATGAATAGACAAATCATGTTTATTTATGTTTCTGACATGCTGGTTGGAGTGTTCCCAGCAATTCCTGATCAATTGCCTACTGCACTGTTAATTCCATCTCTTATCATTTCTGTCTCCCTGCAATAAAAATAACCAGAAAGTAATGTATGGAATTTTCTAAATGTTTCACAGCTCAGATGCATCCTTAAAACACTTGGAGCACCATCACAGGATAATGCTCCCTTCCTGACTTACTCAAGCATAGACACAGTCAGATAGTTTTTGTTACTTGGAGCAAAAATTATATTTTAGTTTCCATCTGCTTATTTATCATTGAATTACATGAAATCATCAGGATGGGTTTTATGATCCATACCTATGCTGTAATTCTGTTGTTATTTCCAGTGCCAATCTCTAAGATTTAGATTATTCCTATATTTGGTCATTTTTATTTTCTCTAAGTAGAGCTGACCCTCCTTATCCATTCTTAGAAACACAGGCCTCTTTCAGCACAAAGTTCAAAGTTGTTTCAGCCTCTAAGAGTCATCCTGGCCCTCAAATGAAGCAATATGTACACATTTATATAAATGTTCTTCCTGTTTTGTACAATTCCTGTGCAATTCTTTACTCTGTCTATAAAACCATGGAAAATAATTTATTTACCATAAATAAAAATGAATTGAATCATCATTCTTCTGGTGCAAAAGTCCAAGATATTTGACAAGGAGAAGGACTTTCTTTTGCCATTATTAGAGACAGGCAGGCACAATGAAAATAGCATAAAAATAGTTTGGAAAATCCCTTTGATAATGACCTTTGTTTCAAAGGTGATAAGAGATTTGTTGTGATCACTACCACTTCCTAAAGGTCGCACCATTAGGGAGTCAAATAGCTCACACATGTGTGCATGTGTATATGTTATACACATCCAACTTATATTTCACTGCAAGTTATGCAATATTTCATAGAATCAGCTGATCTAGCCAACAAAGTTTAGGGTAGATCAGCAAGCAGATGTTATCAACAACATTATATCATTTGAGCTTATAGAATAGGGAAATCATACTGGACAAAGTTCATTATCCTGTAATAATTCAATGTATATAGGTACAGTCTTTGTGTTCTTCAGTGACTTATGTTGCCTTTACACTTATATATTACCTCAGTCTTGTAAGTAACTAAAGAACACACAAAAATTTGATTTCATGAGATAGGTATACAAGATCACTACTAGCTTCAATTATCTAAGAATACCTAGAAAGGAGAAGAAAGGCTTCTAAATGTGATATGGCCCAAAGACCATACTTTTCCGGTTAAGTTTTTGCCTGACATGATGGAGAAAGTACTCGCAGAGATTTGGACATATTTTGGCTTGCAAGATTTTGGGATTATAGTAGTAATCAGTGGTTAGATGTAATTTGGTCTGTCTGTGAGGAGAATCCTTGTGGAAAATAGTTTGATACCCAACTTAGAACAATCAGGACATTGTGTAACTATTTTTTTCTGATTACTGGTAATTTGAAATTTTGTTTCCAGTAATGGAGCAGAATTGTCAGTCAGAACATTCCAATTACTGTCCCTCAGACATGTAAAGAAACATAGAGGGAAGACTAAAATATCTTCCAAAGCCCCAGGCAATAATGAATAATCATGCATGTGGATGATGAAAAATTGTGGAGACCTGATACACAATATTTGATGAGTTTTAAAAAAAAGTTTTGGGTAATGTCATTAATTTGGGGGATGTATGTTGTTTCTATCACTGTCGTACAAACACCACACATGTAACTATGTAATGGTTTTAAAAAGAACAACTGACAGTAATAACTAGAAAAGGGAGATGCAACAAAAGCATCTACAATGTGCAACATACATTATACAAGTGACCTTGATTAAACAGCTCTTCTTTGTAGTAAGCTTTTAATACATGTTGTTCAAAGCACATCACATAAAGAAATTCAAAACTGAGTACTTTGAGACCCTAAAAACTTTTTAATACAACATCAACATGTATGGGAATGAAATGCCGTGAATTCATGATCGCTCTGCTTAGATCCAGACAAATTCACAAATTCACCTCAATATGCAGCATTATATAAATAATGGTTCCACTAATTCCTTGAAGCTGGTAGCTGCACAGCTCTCATTCACTAAGTACAGCCAAGTTTCTGAAAATCAATAGCCATGACTTTCCATGAATAAGAGGATGCTGTACGTGGAAAAACTAGATCCAAAGAGAAAGGAAAGATGCCTGAGAACACAGACAGCATTTACACCCAGAAAAATGAGCACAGAGGGACAAACAATTGCTTTTATTCTTCACATATAGCACTACAGCCTTCCATAATACAAATGCCAAATTAGAAAACAGATGGAACCACAGTCCAAATGACCCTAAATTCTGGTCACTTCTCAAATACGAAAATATTTTTTGTAGTTGAAAACTTATCTGTAACTAACTCATTTTCTCCTCTTCAAGTTCTTGTGAGTTTTCTGTTCCAAGTGCAGCTCCATAAGTGGGGAAAGTGCATTTTATAGCAAATGCAATTCTATTGCATCACTTGTCCTCTATGGTAACTCACTGCATCACATGTGGTCACTGCTAAAGCTAGATCTAACTGCCCTTAGAAAAAGGACTGTGGTTCCGGGAGACAACATTTGAGGCAGAGCTCATCATTCATTTTTTAATACCTACTCATCATCACCAGGTATATTAGAAAGATGAGAAAGAAGAGTCTTAGTGAGAGACCTGTGTGAGAACTTATATCAACATTAATCCAACCACTTTGAACCTGATAGAAGAGAAAGTGGGAAGTAGTCTACAAGATATAGGCACAGGAGACCAGTTCCTAAGCAGAACCCCAGGAGCAGAGAAAATAAGAGAAGCAATGAATAAATGGGACCTACTGAAACTGAGAAACTTCTGTAAAGCAAAGTTCAGTAAGACCAAAAGGCTACCTTCTGACTGGGAGAAGATCTTCACAAACCCCTCATCAGACAAAGGTCTGATCTCCAAAATATACAAAGAACTCAAGAAAGTAGACACTAAAACTCTAATTAACCCAATTTAAAAATGGGGTACTGATCTGAACAGAGAATTCACAACAGAGGAATTCCGAATGGCCAAAGGCACTTAAGGACATGCTCAACCTCCTTAGCGATCAGGGATATGCAAATCAAAACAACTTTGAGATATCATCTTACACCTGTCAGAATAGCCAAACTCAAAAACACCAATGATAGCCTATGCTGGAGAGGATGTGGAATGAGGGGAACACTCATCCATTGTTGGTGGGAATGCAAACTTGTGCAGCCACTGTGGAAATCAGTGTGGCAGTTTCTCAGGAAACTGGGAGTCAACCTCCCTCAGGACCCAGCAATTCCACTCTTGGGAATATACCCTAGAGATGCCCTATCATACTACCAAAGCATTTGCTCAACTATGTTCATAGCAGCACTATTTGTAATAGCCAGAACCTGGAAGCAGCCTAGGTGCCCCTCAATAGAAGAATGGTTAAAAATGGTGTGGAACATATACACATTAGAGTTTTACTCAGCGGTAAAAAACAATGACATCTTGAATTTTGCATGCAAATGGATGGAAATAGAAAACGCTTTACTGAGTGAGGTAAGCCAGACCCAAAAAGAGGAACACGGTATGTATTCACTCATAAGTGGATTCTAACCATAATTAAAGGTCTTTGAGCCTATTTTTCGTGATCCTAGAGAAGCTAAATAAGAAGATGAACCTGATGAAGATTATTTAGCTATCCACCAGGAGGTAGGAAATAGACAAGAGTCCCAGGTAACCTCGGGTGCATGGGGGTGGTGGGGTTGTTGGAAGGGGAGAGGGTTAGAGAGAAGGGAGTAGGGGAAGAATGGGGAAAGCTCGGTGGACCGGGGTTGGGGGGAGGGAGGAAGGATGAATATGGGATCAGGGAAGAATATATTTCAACTAAGGGAGTCATTTTAGGGTTTACAAGAGACATGATTATATATGGGATCCTGGGTCCAAGGAGAGATCCCCAGATTGTTCTCTGGACAGAGGAGAGGGTGCCTAAACTGGTCTTGGCCCATAACCATACTGATGAATATTTTGCTTATCACCATAGATCCTTCATCTGGCAATGGATGGCGATACAGATGGAGACCCACATTGGAGCACCGGACTGAGCCCCCCAAGGTCCAAATGAGGAGCAGAAGGAGGAAGAAAATGAAACAGAAATAAGGACTGCAAGGGATGCGATCACCCACTGAGACAAGGGGACTGATATAATTGGAGTTTACCAAGGCCAGTTGGACTGGGACTGAACGAGGACGCGATCCAACCAGATTCTCTTAATGTGACTGGCCCGGAGTCTTTCTGAAAAGCCATTGACAATGACACTGGGACTTGTTTCCTCTGCATAAGGGATTTTGGGGATCCAGTCTGTTTGGATACTCACCTTCCTGGACCTGGAGGGAATGGGGAGGAACTTGAACTTCCCACAGGGCAGGAAACCCTGATTGCCCTTAGGGATGGAGAGGGAAGAGGAGAGGGAGTGGGGGGAGTGGGAGGGTGTTGGGAGGAGGGGCGGAAATGAAAACTTTTATAATTTAATAAAATTACTTTCTAAAAAAAAAAAAGAAAATACAACAACAAAAAAAGAAAAACAGAAAAAAAAAACTTACAGAAGCCCATGACCAGAACCGGCAGGGGGCACTGTGGATCTACCAGTTCTCTAAGGATTTGAAGACAGCAGAAGCAGCTAAGAATGTTGTTCCGTTCCCAGCTGATATTTGTGTATATCTCTCTGATGTTCATTACCAATATGATAACATTCTGAGAGCATGGTCTAGTTGAGTGTAAGATCTCTATGTTACAACACTGGAGAGGTTATTTATTAAATGAAATCCATTGTGATATCAGCAAGGTCCAGAATAGACTCCTGCTGAATAAGATTCTAGTTTACAAAAGACTTGCCAGTAACATTTAAGGATATTAGAGGTCCAGGATGCTAAGCAACGTTTTGGAGAAAGTGTCTCAGGAGTTCACAACTGATATCAGAGATGTACATATTCCTGCTGAACATTGTTATGGAATGGGAAGCAGCCTCCAAAGCTTTGTGCCAGTGACTGATGGGAGAAGAATGGTCAATGTAACTTCTGAGCATCACAAATATGGATATCTCCATAAATTGTAGGGATAATAATTCCTCTACAGTGAGAAGAGGGTGTTGACCTGTGAACTAACTAACCACAAAACATCATATTAATTCTGATGAGTGACAGAAGACATATATTTGTCTGGTCTCATCTCCTTTTATTCTAGAACATTATGTGTATTTGATTCAAGACATGACATTAAAACAAAATATGCATGAATATCCTGAATTTATTTAGTATGTATTTTTTTAACATTGCAGCTCTACTTCAGACCGTTAAATTAAATACACATATACCTACATAGTGCTATTTGTTGTATTATTCCTGGGGACATATTCCAAATCCATTCCTCTTCCATGGAAATGTTCAACTTTCAAAAAGCTCAATTAACACATGCCCTGTCTAAGGATAACAGGATTCTGGACTTGGAATGGCAGACATGTAGAGATAAATCTGTATAAGCACAGATATCCACCACCCATGAGGATCCTTGTTAAGGATTTCCCTCATTCCTTTCAATGTAGTGTGGAGAACAGATTGAGTCACAGCATATATTTCCTTCACCTTTTCTTCCTTCTTAATGTGAGTACATTTTTCTGGAATGGTTAACTTTTCTGTGAGTACAACAGTGGGTTTTCTTATTTCTGCTGGTCACTTTATCTGCGTACCTCCTCTTACAATATAATCCATCCACAAAAATTTGAGCTCTATGGTAATATGAATAGATACTGTGAGCTTATTCTCCTCAATTAAAGCAATGTTAGGACTGTATTTGATACAGATCTGGTGCAATTAATTTGAAAGTGAACAGGAGGTTTCCTTGAATGCATCATTTATTGATTTATAGATGTCCCCATTCTCCCTTTATTCTGTGGACTATTTTCCATTATTTTATGTCTGAACCATGTATTTATTAACCCCTAGCAGTTCCTTATGCAACTGTTCTATATTTTTTTTTCTTCTAAACACCACTTAGTGATCGGAGCACCACTTTCACAGTTCCTTAGGACCTCCACATGGATATTTGTTTCTGCCTGCCTGATGATATGTTCTCATTCTGATTCCCTCACAGGATGATTGACCAGTATTTCCTCAGTGGTCAGACAGCTAAGATTCAGAAAGATCCAATTTAGAGATATTTCTGGATATTTATGGAATGTTCACTCGGTAAGAATGTTGCATAGAAACCTACATCTTAAGAATTTTGCAGAGAATTTCAAATAAACTACTAATAAGAGTCTCATTTTATATCTGTGTTTCTGAGATGGTCTTTATATATTTATCACTAGTTGTATCCATTTTTCTATAAGTGATGTAAGTTTCATATTTCTTGCAGGTGTTGTTTATATAAACATGCTATTTATATACATATGTCTTCTTAATAAAATCCTCTGTTGAAAGATACATAATTTATCTCCATAATTTAGTTTTTGTGATGTTGCTGCAATAATCATTGTTGTAGAAATGTTGCTGAAGTACATTTACTTTTGTTCATTTTGATGATTTTCGTAGTTTATATTTTTGAAAAACAAATATTAATTGCATCAATGTGAAGAATTTCAAACTAAGCTGATTTAAATTTCTCAAATATCTTTATTATCACAACCACTATCTATAAATCAGACTGATAAGCTTTTCAGAAAGAGGAGCAACTCTCTCAAGCTTGAAATTTGTTGAGAACTTATGTCCCAATTTACATCCTCAGCATTTGCACAGGGCTCCGAGAAGGAGCATTTTATACATTTCCTCAGACAGGATTAGGATTTGGCCCTCAACATTCTTTTGCCTTTCACGGGTCTTCTCTAACTCCTTCTCCTCCTCCTAGACTGGGTCCTTATCTACCAAGTTCACTGCACATGAATATGCAAATAACCTGAGTCTATTATGGTAAATACAGGGATGTCCATACCCCAGAACAACATATGACCAGTGTCCTCTTATCAGTCACTGAGCACACAGGTTTTCAATATGGAATGGAGCTGGACCATTCTCCTCCTTGTGTCTGTAACTACAGGTAAGGAGCTTTCCAGTTCCAAACCTGAAGAAGGAACAGGGACTGAGGTGACAGTGATGTACACTATGCCTTTTTATTCACAGGTGTCCACTCTCAGGTACAACTGCAGCAGTCTGGTCCTGAGCTTAGAAAACCTGGGTCCTCAGTGAAGCTGTCCTGCAAGGCTTCTGGCTACACCTTCACTGAGTACTCTATACACTGGGTGAAGCAGAAGCCAGGACAGAGCCTGGAGTGGATTGGATGGATTTATCCTGGAGATGGTGATACTGACTATGCACAGAAGTTTCAGGGCAAGGCCACACTGACTGCAGACACATCCTCCAGCACAGCCTACATGGAGCTAAGAAGCCTGACTTCTGAAGACTCTGCAGTCTATTACTGTGCAAGACACAGTGTTGCAACCACATCCTGAGTGTGTCAGAAACCCTGGGGAAGCAGAAAACTTCCTTGAGTCTAAGATTGCAGAGAAAATTGTCCTTTAGCGTCGCTCCAAAATGATTACTCTAAGTGTCCCTTGACCACTTCACAGTCTTATAGAGTCTTTGTTAGGTTTTCAAAAGGACTGCTAGGAATGACGTGATGCTAATTCAGAATGTTTTTAGAGTAGACTATATCTTGACCTGCTGTTTACCAGTCACCACATATACTGACATGATTAATTTTTTATGAAGTAAATAAGGACGATATGATTGTGGCATTACATTATAATATAAATATCTCTTAAATCTAAGGGAATGAAAGTGTTGCTGAAATAGCTGGGAATAAGCTGTAATATGGATTAGGCCATTAAAGACAAAACAACAGCATGTGCACAAACAAAGCCCCTTTCATAGTCCAATTTGGTTTCCCTAAAACAAGTACAGACAGTTTTGGAAATTTTGGTAGAAAATGTTTTAAACTTTCTTATGAAATATAATTTTACATCTTTGGATATTTATGCATATGGTCTTTAATCATGAATTACTTTGGGGAGTAGTAATTAAACCTCCTACTGTCTTATCATTAGGGATGTAGCTGAGTGTCATGCTGTAAATTCCACGGGGTGAGGAATCAGCTACTTTCACAACAAGCTAGGCTCTTGCACAGACAGACCTGGGGAAGAACAGTAGGACACCAAGCTGGGAATGTTAGAGGCCTGATCCTGTCATCAGTAGCCCTGGTTGCTCATTCCCCTGTTTCCTGATATTTGATTGTCTTTGTCACCACTTCTTGATTGACACTGAATGGATTAGTGAAATTCCTTTTTACATTTTTCAGGTATTTGAGAGGATTTAGAGGAAAGATATACAGTAAAAATATATTCAAAGACAAAAAAAAAACTCTGAAAGGTTTACCGTGTGTTAAAAATATATTCAGGCTGGGGAGAGAAAAGAAAAAAGAGGAGAGGGTGCCTGAACCGGCCGTGGCCCATAACCATACTGATGAATATTTTGCTTATCACCATAGATCCTTCATCTGGCGAAGGACGGCGATACAAACGGAGACCCACATTGGAGCACCGGACTGAGCCCCCCAAGGTCCAAATGAGGAGCAGAAAGAGGAAGAACATGAAAAAGGAAATCAGGACTGCGAGGGATGCTATCACCCACTGATACAAGGGGACGGATCTAATGAGAGTTTACCAAGGCCAGTTGGACTGGGACTGAACGAGGACGTGATCTAACCAGATTCTCTGAATTTGGCCAGATTCTCTGAATGTGGCTGGCCCGAAGTCTTTCTGAAAAGCCATTGACTATGATACTGGGACTTGTTTCCTCTGCATATACTGGATTTTTGGGATCCAGTCTGTTTGGATACTCACCTTCCTGGACCTGGAGGGAGGGGGGAGGAACTTGAACTTCCCACAGGGCAGGAAAACCTGACTGCCCTAAGGGACGAAGAGGGAGGAGGAGAAGAGGGAGTGGGCGGAGTGGGAGGGTGTTGGGAAGAGGGGTGGAAATGGAAACTTTTATAATTCAATAAAATTTACTTTCAAAAAAATAAATAAAAAAGAAAAAAAGGTAAAGTTCTTAAAATATAAAAGAAAAAAGAGAATAGTTGGGTTTGTTGGTACACAACTTTAATCCCCACCCTTGGGAGACAGAGGCAGGCAGAAGTGTGTGAGTTCAAGGACAGCCTGGTCTACAGAGTAAGTTCCAGGACAAAGATACACATCAAAACCCTGCCTCAAAAAGTAATATATATATATATATATATATATATATATATATATATATATATATATATATAACAAAAGAAATAGGGGTTAAAATAAAGTCAAATAAAGATAAAAATACACAAATAGTCTGAATGCTGTATGTTATTATGCTCTCTTTGAATTATTTGAATGCTGAGGAAGGAGCAACAGATGCTAAAATATATTTGCTTAAAAGCACTGCTGAATTAATCCAAGATAGGTATTTTGAAAATACCTTGACTTCAAAATTGAAGTGAAAATATATGTTACCTTGGAGAAGCAGATTTGTTTTTATTTCCACAGGAAATGAGAGGCTGTGGATTAATTCTGAGTTAAGAAAAATCAACTAAGGGAGTCATTTTAGGGTTTACAAGAGACTTGATTATAAATGGGATCCCAGGTCCAAGGAGAGATCCCCAGATTGTTCTCTGGACAGAGGAGAGGGTGCCTGAACTGGCCTTGGCCCATAACCATATTGATGAATATTTTGCTTATCACCATAGAAGCTTCATCTGGCGATGGATGGAGATAGAGACAGAGACCCACATTGGAACACTGGACTTAACTCCCTAGGTCCAAACGAGAAGCAGAAGGAAAGAGAACGTGAGCAAGGAAGGCAAGACCAAAGGGAACCTTCATCTGACGATGGATGGCAATACAGACGGAGACCCACATTGGAGCACCGGACTGAGCCCCCCAAGATCAAAATGAGGAGCAGAAGGAGGAAGAACATGAAAAAGGAAATCAGGACCACGAGGGGTGCGATCACCCACTGATACAAGGGGACTGATCTAATGATAATTCACCAAGGCCAGTTGGACTGGGACTGAACGAGCACATGATCCAACCAGATTCTCTGAATGTAGCCAGATTCTCTGAATGTGGCTGGCCCGGAGTCTTTTTGAAAATCCATTGACAATGACACTGGGACTTGTTTCCTCTGCATATACTGGATTTTTGGGATCCAGTCTGTTTGGATACTCACCTTCCTGGACCTGGAGGAAGGGGGGAGGAACTTGAACTTCCCACAGGGCAGGAAACCCTGACTGTTCTTAGGGATGGAGAGGGAAGAGTAGAGGGAGTGGGGGGAGTGGGAGGGTGTTGGGATGAGGCACGGAAATGGAAACTATTATAATGTAATAAACTTTGAAAAAAAAGAAAGAAAAGTCATGTTTTATCAAGGAATACCCACTAAGAAATCTCTGGTAGGAACAGATGGCCCATGTGTCTGAGTTTTACATCCAGAACATATTCAAGACGGCTGTCTGAGGTGATCAAGCCTCACAGAATACTTTAGTCAGAACTTTATCATAATAATTCTAAATTTTCTCTAGGTCCCCATAAGATTATCAGTGCCCCCAAGCATCAGAAAGTAGCCTGGAAACCTATGTCCACATTTCCAAAAAACGGACTATGGTACTTCCCTTTGTTTAAAAAAAAAGAGGGGATAGTGGTGTGGGAAAATGACCTGTATTCTCTATATTTTTATTTTAAATGAACACTGATTGGTCAGTAGCCAGGCAGGAAGTATAGGCAAGAAAACCAGACAGGAAGTTGAGGTGGATCAATGAGAACAGAAGAATTCAGGGAAGGAGGAAGCCCATTCCTCTGCAGTCCTGACTCGACCACAGAAGAGAAGAGGCAGGATGTTACTGCAACGCTGAATGAGGTACTGCTCCACATGGCTAACACAGATAAGAATATTGGCTAATAATGGGCTAATATAAGTTATAAGAGTTAATAAGAGGCCTGAGCTAATGGGCCAATCAGTTTATAACTAGTGTAGACCTCTGTGTGATTTCTTTGGGACTTAATGATTGTAGGAACTGGGCTGAAGGACAAGGTGGGAAAGAAATCCAAACAACAGAGAAGTTTATGTAAAACAATGGACAAAGTCAGTAAGACAAAAAGGCAATCAACTGATTGTGAAATGATCTTCACCAGTCCTACATCATTCATGTAAAGAAATAAAGAAATTAGACATCAACATTCCAAATAATCCATTTAAAAGTTGGGGGACAGATCTAAACAGAGTATTATCAATAGAAAAATTTTAAGTGTGGGATTTTGTCAAATGATTTTTCAGCATTTAATGAAATAATCATATAGTTTTTTCTTCATTTTATTTACATGATAGATTACATTGACAGATTTTCATCATGAACCAACCCTGCATTTCTGGGATGAACCCTACTTGATTATGATGGAGGAGATTTTTAATGTGTTCTTGAATTCTGTTAGCCAGCATTTTATTGAGAATTTTGTGTCTGTAATTCGATTTCGTGGTTTAGGCTTTGTGTGGATTTGCTGTCAGGGTAACTGCAGCCTCATAAAAACCAGCCCAAAAATCACAATCCCAGAGAACTTAGACAACAATTAGGACACTAAGAGAGACATACATAGATCTAATATACATGGTAAGTAGAAAATGACAAAATCTCCTGAGTAAATAGGGAGCATGGGAAGCTTGGGGGAGGTTGAAAGGGAGGGGAGCGGCAAGAGGGGATAAGAGAAAAATGTAGAGCTCAATGAAGATTAATAAAATAAAACAAAATAGATAAAAGTGTTTGACAATGTCCCTTCTGTTTTTATTATGTGGAATACTTTGATGAGTATAAGAATTAACTCTTCTTGGAAGTTCTGATAGAATTCTGCACTAAAATCATCAAGCCCTGGCCTTTTTTTGTTTTGTTTTGAGGTTTTTGATTACAGCTTCTATTTCTTGCATTTTATAGGTATATTTAAATTGCTCACCTTGTCTTGATTTAATTTTGGTATATGGTGTCTTTTTAAAAAATTGTCCATTTCTTTTACATTTTCCAATTTTGTGGAGTACAAGTTTTTATAGTAAGACCTAATGATTGTCTGAATTTTCTCAGTGTCTGTTGTTATGTCCCCCTTTTCATTTCTGATTTTGTTAATTTGGGTGGTCTCTCTCTGCCTTTTGATTAGTTTGGATAAGGGTTTCTCAATATTTTTATTTTTTCAAAGAACCAGCTATTTGTTTTATTGATTCTTTGTTTCTATTTTGTTGATTTCAGCCCTCAATTTGATTATTTCCTGTTGTCTACTCCTTTTGGGTGAGTTTGCATCTTTTTGTTCTAGAGCGTTCATATGTGCTGGTAAGTCACTAGTGTGAGCTTTCTTTGCTTTCTTTATGTGGCACTTAGTGGTATGAACTTTCCTTTTAACACTGATTTCATAGTGTCCCATAGGTTTGGGAATGTTGCATCTTCATTTTTCTTAAATTCAAGGAACACATTAATTGTTTTATTTATTCCTTCATTGACCAGTGGTGGTATAAGAGTTGACTGTTTAATTACCAAGAAATTGTAGGCTTTCAGAAAGTAATATTGTCATTAAATTCTAACTTTATTCCCTGGTGATCCAATAAGACACAGGCGGTTACTTCAATTTTTATTATATCTGTGTATGTTTGCTTGTTACTGAGAATGTGATCAATTTTAGAGAAGGTGCCATTACTTGTTAAGAAGGTATATTCTTTTGTGTTTGGGTGAAATGTTCTGTATATGTCTGTTAAGTCCATTTGTTTAATTAGATCTGTTAGTTTGCTTATTACTCTGTTAAGTTTCTGTCTAATGGATGTGTCCTTTGGCAATAGTGGAGTGTTGAAATCTCCTATGATTAGTGTGTAGGGTTTGATATGTGATTTAAGTTTTAGTAATGTTTCTTTTACATATGTTTGTGCTCTTGTATAAGGAGCATAGATGTTCAGTATTGAGACTTCATCTTGATGAATTGTTCCTTTTACAAATATAAAGTATTCTTCTTCATCTCTTCTGATTGCCATCACCATGCATAAAACTCAAGTCCAAGTGGAATAAAGACCTCAATATAAATTTGACCACACTGAATCTGAAAGAGAGAAAAGGGGTAAGTAACCTTAAATGCATGGGCTCAGGAGACCACTTCCTAAATATAACCTCAATAGCACAGACAATCAATAAGTAAATAAAAGCAAGAGCATCAATAAATAAAAGGGACCTCCTGAAACTTAGAAGCTTCTGTAAATCAAAGAACACAGTTAATATGAGAAAAAGGCAGCCTTCTGAATGAGAAAAAGTCTTCATCAACCCCACATCAGAGAAAGGACTGATCTCCAAAATATATAACGAGCTCAAGAAATTAGAACATATCCTTCAGTATATTTTGGCTTTTTGAAATTCTTATGATAAGAATTCTTTGTTTAGTTCAGTACACCACTTTTTAATTTGGTTATTTAGAATTTTAATGTCTAATTTTTTGAGGTTCTAATTGTAAATAATAGAGTTTCTGGTTGTAAACAAAAGGATCTCCATAAGCTCTACAGCAGAACATTTTTACACTTTTCTCCTTAGTACCTGAGCACACATATTTTCAACATGAACTTGTACTGGATCAGGTTCGGCCTGGTGGCAGCAGTTACAGGTAAGTGAATCTTTAGTCTTAGACCTGAGGGGGGAATGAGGGTAAAGTGACAGTGACAACCACTACTTTCTCTCCCCAGGAGTCCATTCTCCAGCACATCTGTCTATGTCTAGGTCTGAATTGAGAGGTTCTGTAGCTTCAGTAAAGGTGTCCTGCAAGGATTTTGACTCATGGCTTCACCAATTCCTATATGGATTGTGTGAGGCAGATGCTAGCATGTGCTATTGAATGGATTAGAAAATACTCCCAACCATTGGTAGAATAAACAATAGGCGAAACGTTAGAGGACAGAGCCACAGTCTGTGCATACACCATGTCCATCACAGCCTACATTGAGCTCAGCATCCTGACACATGTGGACTCTGTTATCTATTACTGTGTAAGACACAGAGTCACAGCACACATCTGAGGCATGTCAGGAACACTGAAGGAGCAAGTAGCTGCTTTGCTGCTGAGAGGAGAAAGAAGAGTAACATGAAGACTTGCTCAAAAGAGTGGATAACTGTTGAGGAAAGTAATAACAGACTAAGAATGATTTATATTGCATAGGAAATTTCCTAGTGACACTTCATAAAAGATTCAGGGAGGAGGAAGCTTCATATTACTAAAGTTGATACATATCTCCATGTTGATATTAATACCAGGACAGGTTAATACCATACCTGGGTCAATATTTTGCAGCAGAAGTGATTGATCACCTAGTAAATCAAAGTATAATTCTCAGGAGATGTCCAAAATTACTTTTCAATTACAATTAAAAATGATTTCATTATTTCAGTTTTTATTTATGAGATCTGAGAGAAATGTTCAGAGATTAATCACTGATCATCGGTTCCACACTCATAGTCTTCCGAAGTCCCAATACCCTGCCTTGTACTCAGAGTATATTTCATTGCATTGAACCATAGAGACACAATAACCTGTTCTACAGTTTGGGGGATACACACTCAGTTTGAATATATATGTAAGCAAAAAGAAACATGGAGACTCATGGCACCTGTGATCTCTGGGGCTTGTCACTCTTAGAAGAGTGACCTGTTCTGCATGATCTTCCATCACAGAGTTCCTCTCCATGAGAAATCTGAATGCTGTGAATAGATGTTATCATCCTAATAATACCTTTTAGCAAGTGTGAATATTCTTCTCAAATTCTAAGTTAGAACTTTGCAGTTGTGTGCTGAATTAAAATTCTGCTACACTCATTGATTGTTGTTTGGTCCAATTATTCTGGGAGAGGCATCATCCATCAAAATATGGAAAGAGAAGCAGACACACTGAGAACCCCACAGAAGAGGTGGAGAAAGGATAGTAGGAGCCAGGTGGCCATGGACATAACAAGAAATCTCAGAGAACCAGCTAACCTGGGATCACAGGGATTCACAGAGTCTGAACTGACAACCAGACAGCCTGCACAGGAATGGTGTAGGTCCACTGCATATATGTTAGAATTGGGTATCTTGGTCCTCTCGTGGTGTTCCTAACAGTGGGGAAAGGGAATGTCTAAAACACTTTTAACTGGTTTTGGTACCCTAATTGTCACACTCTGTCTCCTTGCCCAGTCAAAGTACATGGAGGTGATTTATCTTACTGTAACTTGATAAGCCACATTTTCTTGATACTCATGGGAGAACTGTCCTTTCCTCAACAGAAATAGAGAAGGAGTAGAAAGAGGGATGTTTGTGGGAAGGGACTGGGAAGAGAGAAAGGGAGAAGGAAATTTTGACCATTATGTAAAATAAGCAAATTTATGTAAATATTGAAAATAAGAAATAATGCATAAAATACCAGTGTGTTTCCAAAACACATTACTGCTGTCCTCCAATGGCGACATGGGGATTGATCAATATGGAGAAAAGTTATGAACATTGTAATTCAGAAGTGAATAGACTCTGCAAACACAGTGAGTGTAGCATCCACCATGGCTGCAAGCTTTAAACTGAAGGTCCAACTACATAGCTGCTTTACAGTGCTGCTAGAAGGGCCACAACGCCTTATATCGCATCCAAAACACCTCAGGCTTCTGAGATGATAACAAGTGTTTGGTCCATAGGAATAAATTGTTGAGTAGCAGAGACATGTATTACTACTTAGGACTTCTCATGACCCCAGAGTACATATATACATATTTTTTTCCCTTCTGTGATGACAGTTGCTTTTCCAAGAACACTTACTCCTTGGGATTTCAGAAAACAGTTCACTTTCAGTGAGAAACGTAGTGTTACTTCTTACTTGATGAATCTTGGAATTCTATTGTGTTCTTTTTTACAACTCTTATGCCTCACACACTCAAAGCATATAACATCTTGTCTGAATTAAGTCAATTTTCAATAGACTTTTCAATATCTTTTCAATAGATAGGAAATATCCATATCCTAGTATTGACTCTCTGTTTCCTTAGAATGCCAAAGATTCATATGTATTTCATTAAAATTTTCCAGATGCCAATCAATGTGCTACATCTTTCTAATGATTATTCTCATATGATTACACGTTGGTGGCCTGTAATTGCTTCATATGCTTTTCGGTGATCTAATTGTGCCATCAGGTGTCCCATTCATAACAAGTATTGGGTCTACATTTAATAAACCTTCGTAGACATTCTCCTTGATTTGTAAAGTCTAGGTGTTCTACAGTAGTAATTCCAGATAATAATTGCAGATAGTGATTCATTATTTTCCAGAGGAGAGGAATATAGACAATATCTCTAACCTCCTCCTCAGGAATTACCTACCAGACACTCCAGGCAACTGCAAAAACACATCTAAATTGGTTCTTGTTTCAGCTGAGATATCTGATCACTGAGGAAACCATAGTGTTTCCTTCTGTGAGTGAAACAGAGGGAGAAGGTATGATCCAGGTTTCAGATGCAAATCTATCTGAAAGGGACTCAGGAATAGTGCAAGTCATGCGCAGAACCTTCAGTAATGAAGATGCATCAAACATTGAAATAATAACACAAGGAGCTACTGGGCATTTCTGGTTAATGAAACCAGTTCCCAGACAGATGTGAATTTGGAAATAATCCACAAGTAAAAGGTGTGTGAGAATGCTAGAAATCAATGTGTTCATGTATTTTGGATAAGTCTGACATAGTTCAACAGATATTTCATCAGATGAGCACATGCTGTAATACTCACATTGGTTTACCTTAGGAGCAGACTCTCATGCCATCTCTCAACAATTTCAGGGCCCAGAATTTTGTGAATATATTTTGTTATATGAGGTGGATGTCTCTGTGAAGCCATATGGATTAAGGAGGCTGTAAGACTCCTGTACATTGTCACACATGGTAGCCATCAGCATCCCACCAAACTAGACTATGAGGTGAAGACTTATGGACACCACTCTGACAAGAACAGAATAAGAAATGCCAACTTAAGTCCTTTCAGCACCCTGAACTGTATGGAGAACTGTTCCTTTATAATGAGATGTTGCCCTGTGGGTGCTGCCCTATGAACTGAAAGACCCAAAGACATCCCACCAATTATGGTCAATGATAGAAGAGAAACCATGTAACTGACTGGTTCAAGTTCTTTAATTCTGGAATATTAGGCACAAATGATTCATGGTCCTGAAGTTAGAACAAAACATACATGAGTAGATTGTCTTTCTGTAGCATGAATTTTTGTGATAATATTTGTAGTTACACTTCAGAAATTTAAACAGGCATATTGACATAATACTATGTAGTGTTCTTGGAGTTTCTCATTCCTGGAAGCACCTTCCAAATTCATCCATCCTTGTGAAAACATTCAACTCCTGTAAAGCTTTGCTAACACATTGTCTGTCCAAGAATAAGAAGATCCTGAATTCGGAGGGGTAGACAGAGAGAGAGAAAACTGTCTTAAGAGATATACTCTCTACCCATGAGGATCCTTGCGAAATGATTATCTCTCCTCTTTCATTCTCTTAAATACTTTATGGTAAATATATTGGGTTGAATTTCAAATTTACCCGACTTTCATCTCCTGAATGTGAAACTATTTTTGTTGAGTCTTACCTGATCTATGAGTGTCACAGTTGTTACTTCTCTCTCTTTTGACTCCTGTGTCTGAGTGTCTCAGGAATTCATACATGAACACCTGGGGGAACACAGCTGAACTCAAGATCCACTAAGCTTCTCTGAGTTCATGTGTTCTCCCCCAGTAGTAACAAGATGAAAGCTGTAAAGACCTAGGTCTGTCCTTATTTTGTGTATTACAAGCAGGAACAGCTAGAACTTGATTCACCCAAGCAGAGCCTGGCATTGAGAGAGACACTGACAATCACATAGGCATAATTTAAAATTCATCTCTCAAATATCCAGTCAGCATCACCTAAGAACCAGAGCCATATCTCCCTGCAGCTGAGCTCTGTGAGCACTGAAGTTGCAGGGATGTTGGTGCTCATGGCAGACAATGCCACTACTGTGTAAGCCTTGGCAAACCAACCTGCAGGGGATCTCAGAACCAGAAGGGGGCACAATGGTACCAAGAATAGCTAGTAAAAACATGAGGTTTGAGTGGAAGTTACTCTGTATTCTCCGTGGTGTCCTTACTTAAAATATACTAGCTTATCTGCACCTGCTGTGGTTGACATGTGATGTTTCCATGCTCAAGTACAGTAAAAATTATTTATTAAATTTTCAGAGGTTTAAATTTTCTTACTTATTTTACTCAGTTTTCATTTACCATATGTATTAATGCAATATATTATAATTACTGATTTCCATCTTCTAACTTTTTCTAGATCCTTCCTTCTTCCCTACCATCCAGCTATTTCTCCATGTAGAAAGCAAATACATAAACAAAAAAGTATAAAATAGGATTAAAACAAGAAAAAATACAAAGAATACAGAAACACACACATAAACACACAGAGGAAGAAAAATAGGGATAGAGAGAGTGAGAAAGAGAGAGAGAGAGAAAAACCAAAACTAATGTACACCAAAACAACCAAAAAAATTAAGCAATTAAACCCTCGAACCATAGTACTAAGCAAAAACATACTAGTTGAAAAATGCAGTATAAATTCATATGCTAGAAAATGTCTACAAACATACAGTTGCAGTCATTTTGTGTTGGCCATCTTCTCCTGGGCATGGATTCACCCTTAAGAGTGGTTAATATACCCAATGATACTCAATTACAGTAAACTAATTCTTCCTTCACAAGCAAAAATTGCTGAAACTTCTTGCTTTGGGTTGAGAGCTTGTGTCTGTCAGTCTCCCTCCCTCTCTCATCACTGGAAATACATTTAGATCAAATCTTTGCAGGCATTGTGCATGCTTTCATAATCTCTGTAGGTTCACTTTTGCTTCAGTCCTGTTATGTCTCTAAGATATTTTCCTTAGGAAACATAATCTGCTCTGGCTCCTTCAATCTATTGAGTTTTTAATTGTTTCCAGTCTAATTATTGAGTTTTGGGGTTCAACTAAGGACAATTTCAATACCTTATACTGATTTTATACCTGTCAGGTTTCTCTGACCACTAACTCATAGAGAGTTATTTTAATTTGGCATTGAGATGATAAATTAATAACTCATGTTTTTGGAAAGCAGCACTGTTCACCCAGGAAGGTACCTTTGTTGAAAGGCTCACAGGTTAAAATCAAATTCATAGTTAATCCTTGTACTTTCTGCTCAGGTTTCTGCAATAACCCAGATAACCATAGATCATGATAAGAACAGACCACTGATATAGCACTAACAGCTAAACTACAAGTCTTATTTAGATATGACAAGATTTGTCCACAGTTTTTTAATTCATTAGTTTTTATGTAAATGCTCTCTCATCATGTTATTATCTTAACACTAAAATATTGTCAACAAAGGAAAACTGCAAATTTAGAACAAGGCAATTATTTACTGTTTATTATTTCAACATGTTCTGTTATTGAAGCAAAAAAGTAATATATGTTTTTCTTTATTGCATAGTATACTTAACTTTTCTGTAAGCAATCTAACTTCATTTTGTCATGCAACACACACTCCAAGTAGACTACATCTTTATTTTTTATTTCTGCTGCAAGATCCTATATTTACACATAGCTTTCTTATCACCCCTAATTTTGGCTTGCCTTATACCAGTTACTGATTTCTCAATCCCCAAGTGCCCTTTCATGCTTGAGACTTTATTTCTCCAGGGTTCCCCTCAGGTTTTCTTTTGTTCCTGTTTTATTATATTTCTCCACTAATACCTCAGGCACTAATGACACATCTCTAGTCAGTTGGCTTCTACAAATGAAACCCACAAAGCAAGTATTCAAATTGTGGAATCACATTGATGACAGAACATGAAGCATTTGTCTTCATGAACATGGGTGACCTCATTCAGCATTTTCATTCCAGTTTCATCCATTAATTATATAGTTCATAATTCTTGTTTTACTACTGAGTTATAGCCCATTGTTTATGTGCCCACCTTTCATTATCTATTTGTCCTTTGGTGGAAATCTAGGTTGATTCCATTTCCCATCTGTTGTGAATAGAGTAGCAATAAATATTGATGTGCAAGTGTCTTTACAGTAAGCCCTAGAGTCTTTTGAGTATACTTGGAGGGATAAAGCTAAAGCACAGAATAGTTTTATTTAGTATTTTTGATAAAATTTTCAAAGTCAGGACACTAGTGTATACTGTCATCAACAGTGCATGATGATCACCCTTTCTCCATAACCAAGTATGCATTTGTTATCATTTATTTTCTTGTTCATAGTCATTCTGACTGAGGTAAAAATAGAATGTTAAAGTTGTTATGAACTGCATTTCACTGTGAGATAAGGACTGTACCACTGTACGTCATAGAGAAACCAACCAGAAATGGAATGGAAAATTCTCCCTTCATCTACCTTTCCAACATGTTCAAAAGCCCATGGCTTGGGATAAAATAGGCCCTAGTAGACCCTACCCAAGTTTCATTGATAACAGTCATGTTGTCAAATTGCAATATAAATATTTATTTTTACAACGAATAGATTAGTCTTGCTCTCAGCCATGCTCAAAAGAACTTCCGTATGCAGTAGGTAATAATTAATGTAAACATTCATACCTGGTCAAAGTGCTAATAATGGAAAACTGAGTACTCATCTGTAGATGAGCCATCTGTATCCACTTTAAACCAAAAACTAAGGGACCTTCACAAAAAAGATGTGATCAAATTTAAGAACCAAAATATGGGGTGGGTAGTCATGAAATACAGTCTTCAGGACCTGACACAGCTACTATACATATGAACTCTCAGCATCAACAGTTACCAGCTCTTGATCTCAGCAAACCAAGCAAGCCAACATTACAGCATGAGAGTCTTTGAAGTAACTGAGTGAGTAAAGATGTCTACTTGTAAGCTTGGAAATATCGCTTGAATTGCTTTGTATCTACTTGGTAGAAATGAGAATTGAATTTCATAATCTCTATTCCATGGTTCTTATAGGTATTTTGATTTATTTGTGCCTTGCTTTCACCATTGAACACAATGTAACAATAAAAAAATAATAAATGGCTCAGTGTCCCCTATTTTTAGAAATATTTCATAGGATTGGCTTCATAGATTACATAGATTTTCCATTGCACCAGTTTTTCTGAATAGAATATATTCTTTAACCATGCAAGTTCTAAAGTGAAAGTTGTAAAACACCAAACCAGTCACAAAACCATTGACACTGGAAATGTTTGATTTTTTGCCGTACATGTTGGACACTTTTCTTTCTACTGGGGTGATTAATTCAGGCTGATGATATGGTTCTTGCCTGGTGTTATTGTAGCTTGTTATGCCATATTTTATGGATTTTTCTGGAATGTCTGCAATTTTTTAGGTGGAGACAGAACAGGATGCATCTGTGGGAGACAGAAGTATGGGTGAGAGAGAAGAATAGCAAGAAACTTTGATTGGGATGTACTTTATGAGAAAACAATTAAAAATTTGAAGAAATATCGCAACATACTAGACAGGGATTCCTCATCAAATTCAGTTCAAAATCCAAACTTTGACTCTATTGGTATTGAATGAGTGGTGAAAAAAGTATAATCACTTTTGGGAAGGTCTCTAGAGGCTCCTTTATCACCATCTTTACTATGGAACGACACACCTATTTTTATATACATAGCACAGCTTGGACTTACTCTGCTATTACGAAACAAAACAAAGACTTTTTGGAAGGTTCCAAAGAATTCAGAGTAACATAGTTGGGGATAGACATGATCACAATATAATTTATAAATGAAGGAAAATTTTATAGAATAAGCACAATTATTTTGAAAAATGAAGATAACAATTTAATATATGTTTAGAGTTTTTATACTTGCCCATTTTACACTGTGCTTATTTCCCCTACAACTCCTACCCTTCATTATTGATATTCTTGTTTTTGCTATATTCTGCTAAAGAGTTTCATTTTTAAGCTGTTAGATATTTGCACAAATAGTTCTGTGTACTTATACAATATATAATAACTACTTAGAGTTTCATATAGTATCTGTTTTTCATACATAATTTTAATTCATACAGTTGTCTCCAGTTACATTGATTTTCTGAAAGATGGTATAAGTTTCTTATTCTTTCCAATGACCTATTCCTGTTGTGTCACACATACAGTCATGTCTTCTTTGTGCAATCTTCTCCTGACAGACATGAAGCTTATTTCCATAAGTTATGATAGATGGTGCTGTATTAAACATTAATGTGTAAATATTTCTGAGGTGTGCTTCTTTCGGTCACTTCAGTGAGTTTTTCTATTGAACCTTCTGATATGGCAATATTAATCATTTGAAATGAGGCTATAGTTTCTAAAAATTTAGCAAGTTTTTAAACTTCACCACCATTATCATCACAACTTCCTTCTCTAAATCAAGAAGACAACCTTGTCACAAAGTGGAGAAACTGCCTCAGGCCAGTTATCTATTGAGAGTTTAGGTCCTTATTGTTACACCCACAGCATCTGCAGAGCTGAGGGAATGGTGTGAGATATATTTCTTCAGACAGGATCGGGCCTTGAACTTCACCATTGTGTTGCTTGACTCAAGTGTCCTACACCGCCTTCTCAAACTGAACTAGGTGCTTATTTAAGAAGTTCCCTGTTCTTGAATAGGCAAATTTCCTGAGTCTATTATTGTAAATACAAGAATGTCCACACCCAACAACAACATATGATCAGTGACTTCTCCATAGTCACTGAGCACGCTAGGCCCACACCATGGAATGGAACTGTATCGTTCTCTTACTTGTGTCAGTAGTGACAGGTAAGGGTTTTCTAATTCGAAACCTGAGGAGAAGACAGGGACTGAAGTGACAAGGTCTCTAACAATCTACTCTATTTCTTCACAGGTGTCTACTCCCAGGTACAGCTTAATTAGTCAGGGCCTGAACTGGGGAAACCTGGGACCTCAGTGAAGTTGACCTGCAAGACTTCAGGCTTCACCTTCACTAGCAACTATGTTAGCTGGGTGAAACAGAGGCCTGGACAGGGCCTGGAGTGGATTGGATGGATTTATCCTGGAAATGGTAATACTAAGTACAATGAGAAGTTCCAGGGCAAGGCCACTCTGACTGCAGACACATCCTCAAGCACAGTCTACATGGAGCTCAGCAGCCTGACATCTGAAGACTCTGCAGTCTATTACTGTGCAAGACACAGTGTTGCAACCACATTCTGAGTGTGTCAGAAACCCCAAAGGAGCAGGAAGCTGCCCTGGGACTGACATGAGAGAGAAGATGAGTCTTTTTTTTTTTTTTTTTTGGTTTTTCGAGACAGGGTTTCTCTGTAGCTTTGGTGCCTGTCCTGGAGCTAGCTCTTGTAGACCAGGCTGGCCTCGAACTCACAAAAATCTGCCTGCCTCTGCCTCCCGAGTGCTGGGATTAAAGGCGTGCGCCACCACCGCCCGGCGAGAAGATGAGTCTTAAGACATTCACAGAAACAGTCATTCTAAATGTTGTTTTATCTCTTACTTTTTTATAAGAACTTTTCAAAATTATATCTGTGAATGAAGGGATGCTGATTTAGGATGACTAGTGTACACAACACCTTCACAAACTCTTCACCAATGACAACATTTATTGAAATGTTTCTCCATTAACTAAACAATTAAAAGTGAGAACTGTGATTATGAAGTATGTTAAAAAATATTCATCTCTGGATTCTAAGATGATGGGACATTTTGGAGGTAGTTTTTAATAAACTGAAATATGGATTTGAGCAATACAGTCCAAATAATAACTGCTGGAGAAACAAAAGTCCTTCAGAGTCTCAAATGTTACATGACTTTATGTTTAGAGTTAACTCTAGCTGTCTTGTCCTGCAGAAGTTCTAATCTCTTGGAATGTTAGATATGTGTCAAAATGCACTGCATATGAATATACTTCCTGTAAGTTAGTAAAGAGTAATATTAAATTCTTTTTCACAAAATCATTAATCAAATCAATGTATGTTCATGTTAATTGAGGTAGGTTCTGAGAACATACATTAGTCCTTGGTCCCATTTTACTTCTTTCTCCCTCTCAGAAACCTGCCCCACAGTCCCAAATCTTTATAGAACATAGAACTATAGTGATACATCATCGCCTCTCACAGGCCATTGGATATCAACCTGGGGTCACCTTTGTTCTACAATGTGTTTTCAATTTTGAATGGTTGAGTACTTGTGAATATAATCACTCAGTTGTGCTGTCTATCAACTCACTTCGTTTTCAGAGTTCACTGCTACACCTATATCCAACAAAGAAAAGACTGGGTTTCATGGAGATCTGGAAATCAACTGAGGCACAGATCACTATTCATTCTTGAAGCATGTACTCACTTTCACCTTCGACAATGAAGGAAGCAGAGACAGCCATAATTTGTGCACAGAGGGGACCTGTCTGAGATTTTCTGGTGAAGGGAGGAATCTATGTGCATAGATAAAGCAGAATTATTCCAACTACTCTATAAATGTGCCTGAACTTGACCCCAATTATATACTCTGTCATTATAAGGAAGATCAGTCACAGAAATTCATTTAAAGGTTGAATGACAATGAACACAAAGTCTAAGATTAATATCATTCACCTGACTTCCTGTAAAGAAGAAGCTTCTTCCAAAGCATTGACATGATCCTGAAGGGCCCTGTCTTCTAGATTTATTGGAATTTTCAGACAACAAATTTTGAGAGTCAATTAACATCCTCTGTAGTAGGAACCTGTTGCACAAAGGAAGTTGTACATACAACAGTTCTTATAGTAGTAATGTGTATAATAATGCCCAAATAAAGCAGCATTAAGTTATTTAGATTTACTAAGAACATTAGTAATTTCTTTTATAACTCATGTTAAAAAGGTTCATCCCTAGGCACTAAGTTAAGAAATTAATTCTGTAGATTTTTTGTTGATAATAAATGAGAGACAAGGTACAATTTATCATCTTCCTATTTCATGCTGAAATTAGGGCATTGTAGTTGGGAACCCCAAAAAAGTACAATATTAGCCAAGTCCAGTAAATTCAGTTTGTTTCTCTCATTGCTCATGCTCTGTAAGACCATCTGAGACTAGGGATTTGTATTCTGTGATGCTGGACCAGGATATTGATTCTGAGGAAACAGCTAAAGTTGATGTTGGATTTACTGGAGGTGTCTGTGGCTGATTTGAAACCTGTTGGACAGATAGACTAGGGACAGAAGTACAGTTAACTAGTTCAGAAAAAAATTATAGTGGGGAAATAGTCTTGGTAGATGGGAATACAGATTTATGAGAGAGAGCGAGAGAGAGAGAGAGCGAGAAAGAGAGAGAGAGAGAGAGAGAGAGAGAGAGAAAGAAAGTGTCCCATTAAGAAAATAGGTTGATGGGGAACAAATCACAGCTCAGTGGGACTTTTCTTAAGTTTATCTCGACCTATGGGTATTGGTGAATTCACGGTGACCTTTAGAGCCTATAAGAACCTTCATAAAGACAAAAAAATACAAATACATAACATTTTTATAATTTGTGGTTATTTTAATAGTAGTGATATTTTGTCACAATCAGAATAATAGTTTATCAGATTTTATTAATTTCTGTTAAAATTAAGAACCCTTGGAGTCTCAGTATAACAGCAGAATAGCAATAGAAAAAAATCAGGAACGTGTTTCTTGCTTAGATACTCAATCACTTTTGTATCATTACTTAAACTTTCTCATCCTCAAACCTTCATAATTGCTTTTATCTATCTCAATAGCTTGCATTTTATATAGCCCAAGATATTACAAAAGGCAATGATAAACAGATTTGAAAAGATTGAGAAAATGGTCGAATTTGGTGAACAAGAGCAAAAGGTAAAAAAGACAAAATTTAACCTCATTCACATGTAAAAATCTCCAGAATAGCTTCCCTAGAGTTCTACCTGCCTTTACAGTAATAATATCAGAAAAAAATATCTGGCTCCAAGTACTCTAAAGTTATCAAGGAATATACATGGGAGCTCAATCGTGTGGCTGATCCAAAAGACATTAAACAAACAATTGTAGCTTATGGACTACATTCATCTTTATTTAGGGAAATGTCTAAAACGTGGGCTTTCGTTAGTAAAGCCACACTTTAAGATTGGGCTCAGTTAATCTCAGCAGTCCTAGAAAGACTAAAATTGTTTTGGAGTTGCTGTTTAAAAGAGGAAGCAGAAATTTTAGAGCAACAAGATAAAGCATAAGGACTTGAGATTTCCCTACATCAAATTCAAGGTGAAAGAATTTACTCTGATCCTCAGGATCAATTTCTTTATAATGACCACACCTTGTTCCTATGTACCACAGAAGCTTTAAAGGCTTGAGACAGGATTCAGGACCAAAGAAAGAGATTTGAATCATATCTCAGGGTTAAATGGTGTCAGAGAGAACCTTTTAGTGACTTTTTGCAAAGACTAACTGGGGCTGTAAAAATAGGGGTAACTGACCCAGAAGTAAGTTGTATAATAATTAAATATTTGGCTTATGAGAATGCCAACATTGAGTTCAAATAGATCCTTTGACCTTTAACGATCAGAGCAGCACCCATGGATGAATGGGTCTTGCATAAATGAATGTTGAGACACTTGACTATGGTACTGAAGTGTAGGTAGGAGAAGCAATTTCCAATGGTAAGAGATGACACCAGAATACCAGATGTTTTAATTGTAGTAGAATGGGACATCTGAAAATGGATTGTAGATAATGGATTTCTAGGAATAATGCCTCATCTGGGAATGGCATATATAGGAGGGCTCAGCCTCCAGGTATATGTAGGAAGTGTGGCAAAGGTTGACATTGGACCAATGAATATAGGTCAGTTACAGATTGACAAGGCAACCCAATATTATTGGGAAATTTCATGGGGGTCTTTTTGCAGGCCCCTATGACTTATGTGATTCAGTCATTCCCAGTTACTGTGGAGTACATGCCTTGCCTGGACAATTAAAAAATCCAATGCCTACTTTAAAAAGCAATACTTGTATGAATGATGTGTTAAGTGTGGAAGATAAATAAAAAATTTCAGTATGAGAGAGGAAACAAATATTTTGTCAGACTTATATAAATGATCAAAGACCAAAGCTAAGAGTTTGTATAAAAGGCGTTTATATTGGAGGTTTATTAGACACAGACACGGATGTTAGTATCATTATTCCAGAATCTTGGCATTCGAATTGGCCTCTCTAAGAGGTAGATGTTCAGTTCCTAGGAATTGGAACACTATCTTGGGTGAAACAAAGCATATGATGGGTTGAATATTTAGGGCCAGAAGGGCAAATAGGAAGACTAAGGCCATATATAACTAATATTACAGCGAATTTGTGGGGTCACGACCTATTGCAGCAATGGAATACCAAAATTAACATTCCTATAGCCTCCAAAACTAACGTTTTTGAGGATAATATTAGAAGATATTACAGAAGAATGACACCAGCCATTCAGGCTGCACAAGAATACAAAGCAATTGATAAACATTCAGAAGCACCAACAGCCCTACATTTAAAATGGTTAACTGAGAAAGCAATGGTTAAGCAGTGGCCTCTAGCTGAGGAAAAGTTGCAGGCTTTAGACCAGCTGGTACAAAAGCAACTAGATGCTCGAATATAGAAGAATATACCAGCCTTTGGAATTATACTGTATTTGTTGTTAAAAAGAAATCTGGAAAGTGAAGAATGGTGACAGATCTAAGGGCTATCAACAAGGTTATTTGACCTATGGTCCCTTTATAATCTTGAATTCCTCTGCCTTCTCTGTTACCAAAGGGATGGCCTCTCATAGTTATTGATTTAAAGGATTGTTTCTTAACTATACCTGTACAGGATAAAGATAGAGAAAAGTTTGCCTTCACAGTACCTACTTATAATAATTCTCAGCCTACTAGAAGACATCAATGGACCATTCTCCCACAGGGAATGCTCAATAGCCTCACCCTGTGCCAATACTTTGCCAGCCAGTCATTGGAAATAATACATAAGCAATTTCCTAGATCTATAATCTATCATTATTTGGATGATATTTTGTTATATGATGCAAATACAAATACTTTAGAAAGAATGTTTGAAGAAGTAAAGAAAGTCTTGCCTAAATGGTGATTACAAATTTTTCCTAAAAAGATTCAAAGAAGAGATTCTGTTAATTACCTAGTTTATAGAATAGGCTTACAGAAAATTAGAACATAAAAGGCACACATTAGGAGAGACTGGATACTGATGCTTTATGAATTTCATAGATTATTGGGAGACATTTCTGATCTATGATCAGCTGTTGAGATAACACCAGATCTTATAATTCATTTAAACAAAACTTAGATTGTGTAAAAGACTTGAATAGTCCCATAGAATTAACAGCTGAAGCAGAAAAGTAATTAGCGATTGTTGAGTAGAAATTACAGGAGACACATGTGGATACGGTAAATCCAAATCTTAATTGTATTCTAGTCATATCGCATTCCAGAATTTCTCATACAAGAATTTTCATGCAGAAGAATGATATTATCTTAGAATGGATCTTTTTAACTCATAAACCAATTAAAAAATTAAAAACTTATGTGGAAAAAGTCTCTGAATTAGTCATAAAAGGTAAATTGAGATTTTGTCAATTAGTAGATATAGAGCCAATAGAGATTATAGTGCCTTTTACTGCTAATGAAATAAAAAGGTTATGTGAAGACAATGGACCCTGGCAAAGGGCTTGTGCTATTTTTTTGGAGAAATTAATAGCAATTATCCAAAAATCATTAGATTTAACCTTATAAACAGAATTTTTTGGATTTTTCCTCAAATTTTACATGATGTGCCAATAACTGGAGCCTGTACATTTTATACTGATGCAAATAAAACAGGAAAGGCAGTTTACAAATCATCAGAATTAAGTAAGATGAAACAAAGGTCTTATAATTCTGTCCAAACGGCAGAATTATATGCTAATCCTATGGTACTAAGGGATTTGAAAGAAACTCTCAATATAGTTACTGATTCACAATATGCGGAAAGATTTGTGTTACATATTGAAACTGATGAATTTATACCAGATTATACAGAATTGACTTCATTGTTCATCCAGATGCAAGACATAATCAGGAATAGGCTTTGTCCTTTATACATAACATACATCTGATCCCAAATGGGTCTGCCAGGTACTCTACCACAAGGTGATGCAGAAATTGATCAATAATTGATTGGAAATGTGTTGAAGGCCTCTGAATTTCATAAAAAACATCATGTCAATAGCAAAGGTTTAAAGAAATAATTTTCTATTACATGGCAACAAGCTAAGGAGATTATAGACAGATGTCCTACTTGCTCTTTCTTATAATCAAACACCATTGCCTGCAGAGAGTATCTCTAAGGGTTCTCAAAGGAATGAAATATGGCAGATGGTTGTGTACCACTTTACGGAATTTGGTAAATTAAAATAAGTATACCACAACATAGACAAATATTCAGGTTTTCAATGGGCCACTGCCTTGAGCTCAGAAAAGGGTGATTTAGTAATCACACATTTATTAGAAGTTATGACCATCATCGGCATTCTTGCACAAATAAAGACAGACAATGGTCCAGCATAGGAATCTAAGAAAATGAAACAGTTTTTTGCTTATTTTATTATAAAGCACACCACAGGTATACATCTGTGATTAAAATATGATGTTTTCATGCTCAAACATAGTAAAGATTCCTTGTCAAACTCCTCACAGTTTTATCTATTCTTTTTAAATTTTATTCACTTTTATTTACTTTTTGCATTTTTTGAAAAAAATGTACAATACACTGATAACTAAATCCCTACCCAATTTCACACCCTCTTTTTTCTGTAGAAAGCAAACAGACAAAAGAAATTTAAAATGAAAAGTATTAATAAAATATAAGAAATAAAAACAGGAACGTACATACATACGATCCATAACAACACTCAACTATGAAACTAGGTTATATAGGTAAAAGATGGGTAAGACTGAAGAAATAATTCACAGTGTGAAACCAGAGAAAATATCTATAAAATATTGCATTCATTCTGTGTTAGCAATCTACTGCTGGAGTTGTTTCCAGTCCTGAGTGAAGTTAATACACTCAGTAATACTCCAATAGAGAAAGCAAACATTTCCATTGCAAGGAAGTATCTATTATAGAACTTCTTGGTTAGGGGATGAAAGCCTGTGTCCATGTTCTGCTATGAACATTGGGATCCTATTAGGATCTACTCTGTGCAGACTTGCTGTGCTTTCCAGTCTCTGTGACTTCATATGTGCACCATTCCTCCAGGATCTAGAAGACATTCTTTCCTTAGAGTTATACACCACTTCTAGTTCTTAAGATTATTCACATTTTAAATTCTTTCTCAGAAATAATGTCTAACTATTAAGTTACTATAGGCAAATAAGAACATTAGCAATACCCCATACCTGTGGTGCCCCCCTGATCATTCAATTATAGAGAACTGTCTATGCCCAATACAGAGGTGTTCAATTAATAATTCTTATCTTGTGGGATCAGAACAGTTTACCCCTGCAGATATGTGACTTCAAGTACTCATTAGTTAATTAGAAGCCATTCTTGAACTGAACCAGAAATTCTACCTGATGGTCAATTTTCCTAGTGCAGAAAGGTGCTATGCTGCCTGAAGGAAGAGAAAAGACATCAATGATTTTACATAGAAGCAGACTTCATGGTCTAAAAATCTCTTTCATGAGCTATCTAACTCATATTTCTCGAAGCATATATCTCTTATATCCATAGAACATGATCAGAAAAACACAAGGACAAGGATAATGACTAAATGACAATTTTATCTACATCTCACTAGTTTTCATACAATTTTCTTAAAAATGTTATTTTTGACAACAATGCTGTATCAGCAAATCAATAAAACCACACCAAAATATAAATACAAATTTCTCCCCTCAACACATAGAAAATTTCAAGTGTAAAACTAGGCACCTAGGAAATGATCAGTATTTTCTATCATTTTGTTATGAAAATAACATAATTTACATTTCTCTTATTCCATAGTCCACTTTCCTTTACTTTCATGTTCTTCCTTTGTTATGTCATGCCACATGCATTCTACAAACTTTACATTTATATGTTTGGATATGTTTCGGGATCCTCATTTTAATATAATTTTCTTACAACATAAATTGTGTTTCTCTTACACCAACACTTAACATCTCCATTTTGAAATAACTTTCATGTTTGAAATTCTGTCTCCTGTGATTTCCTGATCTAATTTAATTTTATCTATATTTTAGTATATTCTTGACCTTAATTACTCAAAACCCAGTGGCTGATTTTTAGTCTCTTGGTTTATATAAATTAAACACAAAAATATAATATTAACATCTTACAGTCATATATAAGTGAGAACATGTAGCATTTGTCTTTATGGACCAAGGTAACCACACTCAGCATATTTTTCCAGTTCTGTTCACTTATCTATAGATTTCTTAGTTTATATTTTACTACTGCTTATTATTCCAATGTTTATACAACCAACATTTTCATTATATATTTCTCCTATGTTGAAAATTCAGGTTGGTTCCAACTTCTATTCCCTGTGAATAGAACACCAATAAACATGGACACATAACTGACTATTTAATAAGATACAGAGTTATTGAGCACATGCACGAGGGGATATGGCTGGGACACAGCATAGTTTTATCGATTAACTTTTGTGAAAATCTACAAACTGACTTCCCATTTCATTACACTAATTTATTCTTACATCAACCTGTAAACAATCTTTCTCCAGTTCATGCCTGCATTTGCTATACTTTGTTTTCTTGCTTATAATCATGCTGAGATTAAAAAAGATCAATTTTCTGAGAAACTGCAACACTGATTTGCAAGGCAGTTGTTCAAGTATGCATTCCCACCAACAATGGATGAGTGTTTTATTTACTACACATCCTCTTCAGCTTAAGCTATAAGTGGTGTTTTTGATCTTAGTCATTCTGAGAGGTGTAAGACGGTATCTCAGAATTGTTTTGATTTGCATTTCCCTGACAGCTAAGGATGTTGACCATTACCTTAAGTGCCCCTCCCATGTATTTTATCTCAGTCCTCATTCTTTACTTTCATTCCAGGGTTTTTATTTACTTCCACCACTCTATTTACCATGGTCTTCAGCTCATTTGGACTTTCAGCAAGTAGTGATTATGGTCAGTAAGATATGCCAGTAAGTGAACATCTTTCAGTAAGATCTTCTCCTCCATTGTCCTAAAAAGGGCCAAGAGCAAAACAGAGAAAATCCTAGCAGAGGCCTATTGCTGATTCAGAGCAAAACTGATCAGATATTCACTTTCAGTCACCTGGAATAAAAAATATGAAGAATTTGCAAAGACTTATATGTTTTTTACATTGACTTAAGGAATGTATTTGATAGCATTTGAAGGAAAGTACTTTGGGAAACAATGAGGCTCTACAGGTATTCAGAGAAAATGGCAAGAATACTAGAAAATGCCTGTAAAGATGCATTTGCATAAGTCAAAGCCTGTGGAGAACTAAGTGGTTAGTTTAAGTTAATTGTAAGAGTGTTGTGGGATGTTTCCTGTTATCAGTACTCTTTAATACATTTCTGGAATTAATAATAATAACAGCACTGGAGGACATGGAAATGGGCATACAGATAGGTGGTGTCAGTGAATACTTGCATTTCACTGACAATGAGGGGGAACTGTGGTCAGGATGTAATATATGAGAGAAGAATTAAAAAGTGAAGTAATTTTTAAAATAACATTACAATGTGATGAGGAGGGATTGTTTGGGGCCCCACCAAGCTTAGGTTCTATTGGCCTTTGAATACTGATGAGGAAAATATAATCACTTTGTTTAGGAAGGCTTTTAAAGTTTCCTTATGAACTAGTGGATGACAACCTGTTTGTCGATAGCTAACACTGATAGCACTCTGTTGTTATGAAAGAAAGAGGTCAAGAAGTTGGAAGAGAGACTTATTGGAAAGTCCCAAGGGAAGTCATAAGGACATAGTTGGGGATCGGCAGGAACACGTAATATGAAGGGGCCTGCTTATCGGGGTTTCTGTCCCACCCGGGACCCCACAACCAGCAAGTTCCAAAGAAAATCACATAGAGAACTCCACAAGATTATAAACTATTAGCTCAGGCTACTTATTAGCTCTTATAACTTATATTAGCCCATTATTTTTATCTATGTTAGCAACAGGGCTCAGTACCTTTCTCAGTGGGGCAGCTTACATCTTGCCTCTCAGGTGGTCTGGGCAGAACTGTGGGGGGAGCGTCCTGCTTTCTAGAATACTCCTGTACTCATTGTCCTGCCTCTACTTCCTGTCTGGTTGACCTGCCTATACTTCCTGCCTGGCCAATCAGCGTTTATTTAAAATATGATTGACAGAATACAGACAATTCTCTCACACCAGGAACACAGTATATTTAACAAATGATTGGAAAATTCAAATAATATGTAAAATTATTTTGAAATATGAACAATTTTTATACCTTTATAATGTACACTATGTTTATTTCCCACAAATTTCTAACCTTCTTTTTTGTAACATTCTTTTTTTGCTATATTCTGCTACACATTTTCATTTATACATTGTTATATATTTACATACATAGTTCTGTGTACCTTTTCAATTTCTAAAAGCTAGAGTCTCATATAATGTCTATGTTTCAGAAATAATCTTAATACAGTTATCTCCAGTTACAACAATTTTCAGAAAAGATGTATAATTCCCTCATTCATTCACGTGACATATTTCTCTTTTGTTGCATGTATATCCATATCTTCTTGATTTAATCATTTAATGGTAGATATGAAGTTTATTTCTGTAGGTTATTGAAGATAGTGCCAAATAAACAACATTGTATAATCATTTCTGAGAAGTGTTCCCTTTAGGTAATTTCAGTAAGTTTTTTTTCTTTGCATTCTTCTGTAATGACAATATTAATTGTAAGTATCTGAAAGGAGGTTGTGAATTCTCAAAACTTAGCAGACTTTGAAATTTCCAGTTACCACCATCATCATCACGATCTCCTTCTGTGCATCAGTCTGATAACCATGTTACAAAGTAGAACTACTGCCTCAGGCCGGAAATCTTTTGTGTGCTTAGGTCCTGATGTAACACCCAAAGCATCTGCACGGAGCTGAGTGAATGTGAATGGGATGTATTCTTCAGACAGGAATAGGACTTGATCCTCAGCATTCTGTGGCTTGACCCAAGTGTGCTGCCTCCAACCTCTCCAGCTGGAGTAGTCCTTATCTAAGAAGTTCCATGCTCATGGATATGCAAATTATCTGAATCTATTTGAATCTATTATGATAAATACAGGATGTCCACCCCCCAGATCAACAACATATAATCATTGTCCTTTCTACAGTCACCAAACACACAGATCCTCACCGTAAGATGGAGCTGAATTGTTCTCTTCCTCATGTCAGCAAGTACATGTAAGGTGCATTCCAGTTCCAAAACTTCCGAAGGAACAGGGACTGAAGAGACAATGACACCTAAAATGCCCTTTCTTTACAGGTGTTCATGCCCAGGCTCAGCTGCAGCAGTCTGGGCCTGAGCTGGGAAAACCTGAAGCCCTAGTGAGTTGTCCTGTAAGACTCCTGGCTATACTTTCACTGACTACTTTCCTACCTGGGTGAAGCACTGCACAAGGCCTGGAGTGGATTGGATTAATTGATCCTGAAGATGGTTAAAGTAAGTACGCTCAGAAGTTCCAGGGACAGAACACCCTGACTGCAGACACATCCTCTAGTACACCCTGCATAGAGCTCAGCAGCAGCAGACTCTGCAGTCAATTACTGTGTGAGACACTGTTACAGCCACATCCTGAATGTGTCAGAAGCCCAAGAGTAGCATGAAGCAGTTCTGGAACAGAGATGACAGAGAATATTAGACTGGAGACTTGCTCATAAATAATCATCTGAGTGTCCACTTTCTGCCTCATCCTCATAGTACTATAGTTTTTCAATTTTTTCATATTACAAACATAAATAATATGATGCTGATTGAACAAGCCCATTACAAACATAAATAATATGATGCTGATTGAACAAGCCCTCGTGTATATCATGCTGTGATAATCTCTTCACCAATGACCACCTCCATTGACAAGTATGTTCCTTAATAAAATAATAAAACCTGAAAGCTGTGATTATGCTTTATGATAAAAATATCTCTGTATTATTAAAGACTGGACTCTTTTCAGGGTAGCTTTCAATAATCTAAAATACGAATTTGTCAACTAAGGAGTAAATAAATAAAGTCCGGATAAACATAAATATTTTAATCCTCTTAAATTTTACTTAAACTCCAGTGTATAGTGAAGTCTGCCTTTGTGGTCCAGCAGAAGTCCAGTGTCTTAGAATGTAATATATATTTAAAAAAATGCAATTACTGTAAGTTGGTAATAATGAAGTACTTTCCCCCATAATTATCAAGTCAATCAATGTACTTTCTACTTGAGGCAGGATCTGAGATCATACGTTATTCCCTTCCTTCATGGTCTCAGAAACCTGTCCTACAGTTTCAAGTCTTAACAGAACATAAACCTATACTGATACAGCATCAGCTCTCACAGTGCACTGGATACCTGGTGGTCACCTTGTTGTGTAGTGTGTTTAGATTTGGCCTGGTGGAGTGCGTGTAGACTCAAAGCATCAGTTGAGCTGTCTATCAACTTTATTATCAGTGGTGACTGCTACAGTTAGATCCCATAACACCTAAGAAAAGACTGGGATTCATGGAAATGTGGAAAACAGCTATGCTCAGCTCACCATTCATCCTTGAAGTTTATAATCAACATCACCTTAGGACACTGAAGACAGGTGCCAGAGTCTTAGTTTTGACACTGTGTGTGAACTCATATATAAACTAATATTAGTTGATTCTCCAAACCAGCAGGTGGCACTGTAGATCCATCCACCAATGCCTGAGAAATAAAAGAGAGCAGAATCTGATAAGGAAGTTGTGCACTGACTGATTTCCTCTGTGGATGCCATTGCCAACATCATTACATTCAGAGACTGTGGAATAGTGAAATGTAAGGTCCCTGTGATATACTTGAGAGGTTCTTTGTTTATTTCAATCAATACATGAGGACAAATTGTAATATATGAGCCAAATTGGAATCCTATTGCCACTGGATAGGAAACTTGGTCACGAACCACTCATTATTATAGGTTAAGAGTATTTGGGCCTCAGGATAATGGAAAATATTTGGGGGGAAATTATCCCCAAAACACAGAGCTGATACCTCAAGTGTGTCCACAGTTCTTCAGAACCCTGGTAATGGATGACAGCAGTCTCTAGTGTTCTATGCTTGCGTCTGTTGGGGGCAGGATAGTCAATGCATCTTCACAGAATCACTGTTATGGTGGACTCTGAGGAGGATCTGATGGCCCATGAACCACTGACATGTGGGTCACATTAACAAACATGGATGTTATGACATTGTTTGTAGTGGGATGTGGGAGCTCTGTCTGCAAAGGTGAAATAATGAAACTGGGAATGCATTTCCCCAGAGAGGTTTAGGACTTGGAACTCACCATTCCACTGACTAACTCAGAAATCCTTTATCTTTCTGTGTTAAAAGGATTCCTGTTTTGATCTAAGGAATGCTCATCCTCATTCATGTGTAAATTTCAAAAATTATGTTTGTAAATACAGTGATGTCCACCTATCCCACAGTACCACAATAATACTCTCTTGTTCACTGTCCCTGGACACACAGCTTCACAGCATGGACTGCAGTTAGCTCATCCTCTACCTGGTGTCAGCAGCTAGGTGTGTGTTCCCATTACTCGACTTGTTGAGAAACAAGAAAATGGAGTGGCAATAGCATCCTTTCCACAATTGTCTACTCCTATGTTCAGCTACTGCAGCCTGTGGATGAACTGATAAATTCTGGAGGCACATTAAATGTGTCCTGCAAGAATTTTTACTCATATCTTCCCCACTGGGTATTGCAGAAACCTGGACATAGGCTTTAAAGGATTGGTTGGAAACTTTAAAGCATTCCCAGAATAAAGTATGGACAGAAGTTTGAGGACCGAGCTCCATTAGATGTAGGCTCAATGCCTAAGAATTCCTACATGGAGCTCATAAGACTAATATGAGTAGTTTGTCATCAATTACTGTGTAAGACACAGTATCACATCCACAGCTGAGCTGTTTCAGAAACTCTGAAGGAGCAGGAGACTGTCTTAGAATGAGAGGACAGGAAAAGGTAACCTAAAGACTTGCTCAAAACTTGTGGTTAAGTATTTATGAAATGAATAATAGAACTAAAATTATTTCTCATTGCATAAGAAAATTTCCTAACCACCATGCATGCAAAAATCAGTTTTAAAATTTTAAAGTTGAATCACATATTCCCCTGCTAATATCAGGGTCAACACATGAGTCTTCCATAATTGGGTCAACACTTTAGAACAGAAATGTTTGATCACATATTAAATAAGTGTCTAACTCCTAGGACATGACCAATATTGCTGTTGGAATATTAGTAACACCGGTTCATCAATCCAATGCATATTTATATGCTTTGAGAAATAGATTCAGAGTTTAAGCATTTCACACAGACTCTTCCAGTCCCAATAACTTCCTGTAATCACAAGCTTGTTACGTAATGTGATACTCAATTTGTGCGCCTTAGAAGACAATGCTCTTATCAATTCTCAACAATCTCACAGAGTCCAGGACTTTGTGAATGAATTCCCTGATGAGAACAGGATGTCTTTGTGAATCTATACTGATTAATCAGGGAAGTATTTCTCTATTATCACCCATGATAGGCACCAGCATTCCACCAAACTGCTGCTTTCCTTCCTTCCTCTCCCTCCAATCCCTGCTTGCTTTTTCCTCATTTCCTCCATCCAGTTCTCCATTTCCAGATGCCATCCCACTTTTCAGAATCCTACAAGAAGACCAAGTTACATAATTTTAACATATACAGAGGTACTAGGTCAGCTCAATGCAGGCTCTGCTTTTCAGTTAAGACTATGTGAGCCCTTATGAGATTAAGTTGACTTTTTGGCTTTTCTTGTAGTAGTCGTGACACCTCTGGAATCTACAATCCTTCCTCCTTCTGTCTAACATTTGACTGTGGGTCTCTTCATTTGTTTCCATCAGCTATTTTATGAAGTCTCTCTGATGACAACTGAACTAGGTACCAATCAATGAATATAGCAGAATAGAGTTAGTAATCATTTCATTAATTATTTATAGTCACATGTGGTTTTATCTTAGACCTCTGGGCTATCCATCCTCTGGATCATGGTCCTCCAAGCAGTGTCAAGGGTGGATTCCCTTGTGTTGCATGGGTCTCAATCCAGACCAGTTATAGCTTGATCATTCCCACAATATCTGTGCCACCTATACCCTAGCACATCTTGCAGCCTGAAGGTTTTATGGATGATTGGGGGTCCCAGTCCCTCCACTGAAAGTCTTACCTGATTATGGAAGATTGTCAGTTCAGATTCTGTATGTCCTATTGTTAGGATTCTCAGTTAGGGTCACCTTCACAGATTCCATGGAATTTCTATTGTGATAGGTGTCTATATTGTCCCTGAGATGCCTTTCAAATTCAGCTGTCTCTCCAAGCACTCTGTCTCCATCCTCCTTATACTAGACCCCTTCTATTCCTGTCCCATTTAAGCCTCACCTCCAACCATGTTGTCTCTTCTTTTCCCATCCCAGGGAGATTCATATGTTACCCCTTGAACTCTCCTTGTTACTTTGATTACCTGTGGTTTATAGCATGGTTCTCCTTCACAGATAATATCCACTTACAAATGAGTACATACCATGTTTGTCTTTCAAACTCTGGGTTACCTCACACAGGATAAATTTTTCTTGTTCTATGCATTTGTCTGCAAATTTAATGATGTCATTTTTTAATAGGTGAGTATTCCTCCATTGTGTAAATGTATCAATTATTTTCTTTATCCACTCATTGTTTGAGGACCATCTAGTTTGTTTCCAGTTCTTGGCTATTATGTATAATGCTGCTATGAACATAGTTGAGCAAGTGTCCTTGTGTTAGGTGGAGTGTCCTTTGGGTAAATGTCTGAGGTTGGTATAGGTAGATCTTGAAGTAGAGGGTCCCCATTTTTGAGAAACTAACATATTAATTTCTAAACTGACTGCATAAGTTTGCACTCCCATCATCAGTGGAAAAGTTGCTCTTGTTCTATATCCTCTCCAGCATGATGTGTTGCTGTGGTTTTAATGTTAGACATTCTGACAGGTGTAAGATGGAATCTCATAGTCGTTTTTTGGGGGACCTCTGAGTGCCAACCTCAGTGTCCCCTCAGTGTTCATGATGGTGAACAATGTTGAAAATTTTTTAAGTACTTCCCCAACATTTGAGATTCCTCTCTTGAAGATACTCTGTTTAGATCTATATCACATTTTCATTTTGAATTAATTATTTTTTATGTCTAATCTTGAGTTCTTTTTATATTTTGAATATTAACCCTTAGTCTGATGTGGGGTTGGTAAAGATATTTATCACTCTGTAAACTGCCATTTAGTTCTTTTGACAGTGTTCTTTGCCTTACAAAAGCTTTTTAGTTTCATTTGTTAATTAGTGTTCTTATTGCTTATGCAATGGGTTGTTTATTCTGGAAATTTATTCTTGAGCCATTGTGTTCAAAGTTATTCCCTATTTTCTCTTCTATTAGGTTCAGTGTATCTGGTTTTATGTTGAGGTCTTTTATCCAGTTTGCCTTGAGTTTTTTGCAGGGCGATAGATATGAACCTAATTGTCCTCTTCTACATGCTGACATCTATTTAGACCATTGAAGATACTTTCTTTTTTCCATTGTATATATTTTGCTTCTTTCTCAAAAATCAAATGTCCCTAGGTGTGTCGATTTATTTCTGGGCCTTAGTTCAATTCCATTGATCAATCTGTCTGTTTTTATATCAATATGATGAAATTTTTATTACTTTTCTCTATAGTACAGTTTAAAATCAGAGATGGAGATACCTCTAGAAGTTTTTTTTTATTGCACAGCGTTGTTTTAGCTGTCAACAAATGTAGTGAGGGGCTGCGGGCAGGCCTGCTTTTCGCCTCACCCGGCTCCCGCACGGCTAGCTTAGTCCCAGAAATAACAACACACAAATTGTATCCATTTAAGCACTGCCTGGCCCATTATCTCTAGAGAGTTAGTTACTGACTAACTCTCATATCTTGATACTAACCCATTTCTAATAATCTGTGTAGCACCACGAGGTGGTGGCTTACCAGAAAAGATTCAGCATGTCTGACCTGGTGGCTGGCTCCATGGCGTCTGCCTCATTGCCCTCTTCCCAGCATTCTGTTCTGTTTACTCTGCCTACCTAATTTTCTGTCCTATCAAAGGGCCAAGGCAGTCTCTTTATTAACCAATGAGAACAACACATAGAAGACCCACCTACATCAAGCAAACTAATTTCCAAAGTCACTCTGCAAGTTTACACTTACATCAACATGTGACTATAGATTACCCTTTCCACACATGCATGCCTACATTTGTTGTCTTATATTTTCTTGACTATAGTCATTCTTATTGAAGCAATAATGTATTATTGGAGTTGTTTTAATTTTAATTTCATGGGCGAACTGAGGACTTTGTTTGCAGGCCATAGAGAATCCAATCTTGAACTGAACAGGAAATTCTCCCTGTTGGTTATGTTATCTACTGCAGGAAGGTTCTATGAAGCCTGCAGGGAGAGAAAGACATCAATAATCTTACACAGTACCAGACCTTGTAGTCTACTCTATCAGCCTCCAGGTAAGAGGTACAAACTAGTGGTTCTTGTTACATGCCGAATAATTGACTTCTAAATGGATTTGTGACATGTTCCATAGGAAAGATACCATTCCAGATAAACATGTTCAAAAACCGAAGACTAGGAATGATATAGCCCAAGTAGACCCTAGTTGTATTACTAATGGGCAGGTTGTCTAACTGCCTATAACTATATGTTTATATATAATAGATTAGTACTGCTTTCAGCCTTGACACAGAAGCATCTGTGTGCAGTGTGTAATGATCCCTGTAGACATTCCTGACTTGTCAAAGTGCTGAGAATGAATGACTGAGTACTCAGCCACAGTGAATCCTCTTTATCAACCTCCTCCTTCCCACAAATTAAGTATCATCATGAAACAGAGAAACAAAAAAATATAAGGTTCAGAAAATGAGGTTGAACATCATGGAATTCTATCTACAGTGATTGATATATTCTCATTGCATAAATGACCTCTTAGCAGCTATTGTTACCAGCATAAGGCCTGCACAAAATCAAATCAGTTAAAATTACAGCATGAAAGTCTGTGGAAAGGCTAAGAAGTTAAACATGTCTCTTAACAAAACTGACAATATTAGTTTGATTTCTGATAGCCACCTCAGAAAGAGAACAGAACTCCATAAGTTGTCTTCTAAGTTCCTTGACTCATGTATGCCCTGCCCCCTCCCCAGAGTAAACAAAGTATATCTTAAAAGACTACAACACAGGTGGGGGAGGGATGCCCCATGGATCACTGCCAGCAGATGAGATGTTAGAATGGGAAGAAGGCATAGGAATTTAGAATCACTTTTTTTTAGAAGTATGCCCACTTGGTTTCTTATGAGCTAGTGGATAACACCAACCATATCCATACAGACAGCATTTATTAGACTTAATAAGTTGTTCATTAATAAAACAAAAGAGATCAATATTTTAGAGGAAAGACCTCTTTTTGGGGGAGATCATAAGGGGAGCTAGAGGGACATAATGGGTGAGAATATGATCAAAATATATTGTATTCATGAATGAAAATTGCAAGGAATGAACAAAATCATTTTGAAATAGCAATATTCCATAAGTTTAGAATTTTCATATTGGTATATAATGTCCACTCTACATATTTACCCTATAAAGTCAACCTATCATTTTCTTACCCCTCTATAATTATTTGCCACTTTTAAAATTTTTGACATTTTCGTTTCTACATCGTTACAATATGTACATTCACTATTATTTCTAACTATACGATATCTAAGGACTACAAATAGAACTCAGACAATATCTGTTTATGAGAAAGTCTTAAATTACTTAATAATGTCAACACCAACTGCATTCATTTTCCTCAAAGTTATATAAGTTCCTCATACATTACTGATGAGCAAATTATGTTTTGTAGAATATATATCATGTATTCTTGATAAAGTCATTTGTTCAAAAGCATGTAGTTTGTTTCTATAATTTATCTACTGTAGACAATGCAGAAATAACATTTGTGTGCAAAAATTTCTGAGACATGTTCACTTTTGATCATTTGTGTAAGTGTTTTAGTATACAATCTTCTGGAGAAACACTTGATAATGTCATGTATATGAAAAAAGACTAGAAGTTCTCATAATTTACAAGTTTTGAAATCCTTTTCACAAGCACTAACTGTAAATCTTTTGTCAAAAGAAGAACAACTGTCTCTGGCTAGAGTCTTTTTTAAACTGAGAGCTTATAACTTGATGTTACATCCTCAGGTTGGCACAAGAATTGGGGATATAGTATGGGTTTCATTTCCTCAGACAAGATTAGAACTGGACTTAAGCATCCTACTGCCTTACCCAAGGTCCTCTACCTCTTTCTTCTAAACCTGTACTAGGACCTTATGTAAGATGTACACTGTTCATGAATATACAAATCACATGAGTATATGGCGGTAAATACAGAGATGTCCACACCCCAGAACAACATATGATCAGTGTCCTCTCCACAGTCACCGAGCACACAGGTCCTTGCCATGGAATGGAGCTGGATCACTCTCTTCCTCATGTTATTAACTACAGGTAAAGGGGCATTTCAGTTCCAAATCTGAAGAGAAAACAGACAAAGAGATGACAATGATACCTAAATTGTCTTTTCTCTACAGGTGTCCACTCCCAGGTACAGCTGCAACAGTCTGGGCCTGAGCTTGTGAGTCCTGGGACCTCTGTGAAATTGTCCTGCAGGGTCTCTGACGATATCAATTATTACTATATTCATTGGGTAAAGCAGAGTCCTGGTCAGAGCCTGGAGTGGTTTGCGAGGATTTTTCCTGGAGATGATAATACTAAATACAATCAGAAGTTCCAGGGCAAGGCCACACTGACTGCAGACACATCCTCCAACACAGTCTACATGGAGCTCAGAAGCCTGACATCTGAAGACTCTGCAGTCTATTACTGTGCGAGACACAGTGTTGCAACCACATCCTGAGTGTGTCAGAAACCCTGAATGAGCAGGAAGTTGTCCTGGGCCTGAGATGACAGAAATGACTAGCCTGAAGATTTATACAGAAATAATCTTTCTGAGTGTCTCTTTTTCCTCCAACCTCTCAATAAATAAAATGATCCTAACTGACCCCCATTTACATGTTTCTCTGTAATAAAACATTAAAGAAGAGAAAACTGTGTTAATGCATAGTGACAGCATTATCTCTGGATTTGAAGAGAGTTAAAGGTTTTGGAATAGCTTTGAATAATGTATAATATGAATTTTACCAGTAAAGTTCACATAAACAGCATCTGACCAAAGCAAAACTCCTCTCACAGTCTTAAGTAGTATGAATGTGTGTTTTAAAATTCTACCCGTGGCTTTTGTCAGCTCAGCTAGATTCCTGCCTAGCAAGGGTCACTGATCCTCTAGTGGACGATCCATCAGAGGGGTAAGTTTGCTCCAGACCCGTGGCAGAATCCCAGCAATGAGGAGCTCAGACATTCCTCAACCACCTTGACTCCCAGATCACTCTGCAGGGGCTGCTCCACCCTGCTGAGCCCTCTTACTTCCTATCCCTTCCCAGCTTTCACCAATGAACCCCTTCCCTTATTCCTGCCTTCCACCTCAGGGCCATAAAATCCCCAGCTCAGCCTGCTTGGAACCTGAGACTGGGTGGTAAATGCAACCCCGACAAGAGGGAATACCTGTGTTTCAATAGACTGCCTGCAGAAAGTTAGGCCTTCTGACAGTGAGGTCCCAGCCCAACAAGTGAACTTGACCTGGTACCAGAAGATCCATTACAGAGCATTTGAAGGAAGAGATGGGCAGACACCAAGGCAAGAATTCCCCCAACAATCTGAAAAACAACATGAAAACACCAGATCCCAGCAACCCAACAACAGAAGGACTTGAACACCCTAAGCCAGAAGAAGTGGACAAAAGTGCCATTATAAAAGCAATAGAGTACCTTAAACAGGATGTGAAAAGCTCCCTTAAAGAAATGGATAAGAGTATAACAAAAAGTTTGAGGAAATGAGTAAATCTGTAAATGATACCCTGGGAAACCAAGGAAAAACAATCAAACAGGTAATGGAAACAGTTCAAGAATTGAAAACTGAAATGGAGGCAATGAAGAAAACACAAACCTAGGGCTGGCTGGATAAGGAAAATCTAGGTAAATGACAAAGACTACAGAATCAACCATAACCAATAGAATACAAGAGATAGAAGAACGAATCTCCGATTCTGAAGATGCCATAGAGAAAATAAATGCTATGACCAAAGAAAACAGAAAATCCAACAAATTCTCATCACAAAACATTCAAGAAATGTGGGACATAATAAAAAGACCAAACCTAAGGATAATAGGAGTAGAAGAAGGAGAATAATTCCAGATCAAAGGCCAAGAAAACATATCCAACAAAATTATAGAAGAAAGCTTTCCCAACCAAAAGAACGATATTCCTATGAAGGTTCAAGATGTATACAGAACACCGAATAGACTGGATCAAAAAAAAATCCCCTCACCATATAATAATCAAAACACAAAACATACAGATAAAAGAAAGAATATTAAGAGCTGCAAAGGAAAAAGTTCAAGTAACTTATAAAGATAAACCTATCAGCCTTACATCAGACTTCTCTATGGAAACCATGAAAGTCAGAAGTGCCTGGATAGAGGTACCACAGAAACTAAGAGATCATGGATGCAAGCCCAGACTACTATACCCAGCTAAGCTATCATTCACTATCAATGGAGAAAACAAAATATTACAGGATAAAAACAAATTTAAACAATATGTAGCAACAAATCCAGCCTTACAGAAAGTAATAGAAAGAAAATCGCAACCCAAGGATTCTAACATTGCCACCATTGCCTACAATAAGTCAGACATCTAGCGACTCTTCACAAGCACATATCAAAGAAGGGAAACAAAAACTCTACTACACACACAAAAAGAATAACAAGAGTCAACAACCACTGGTCAATAATATCGCTTAATATTAATGGACTCAACTCACCTATAAAAAGGCACAGACTAAGAGATTGAATACAAAAACAGGATCCAACATTCTGCTTTTTAAAAGAAACACACCTCAACCACAAAGACAGACATCTACTCAGAGTAAACAGTTGGGAAAAGGTTTTCCAAGCAAACATACCTAAGAAACAAGCAGGTGTGGCCATTCAAATTTCCAACAAAATTGACTTCAAACTGTAATCAATCAGAAGAAATGGAGATGGACATTTTATACTCATAACAGGAACAATTCATCAGAAGGAAGTCTCAATCCTGAATATCTATGCCCCTAATATAAAAGCATCCACTTATGTAAAAGAAAAAGTTCTAGAACTCAAGGCAGTCATCAAACCACATACACTAATAGTAGGAGACTTCAACACACCTCTCTCACCAATGGATAGGTCAATCAGACAGAAACTTAACAGAGAAATAAGAGAATTAAGAGAGGTAAAGAATCAAATGGACTTAAGAGACATATATAGAACATTCAACCCAAATAGGATATAATATATATACCTTCTTCTCTGCAGAGCATGGAACATTCTCAAACATTGACCACATACTCGGTAACAAAGCAAACATGGTCAGATACAAAAAATATTAATAACCACCTGTATCTTGTCAGATCAGCATAGAATAAAGTTAGAATTCAACAGCAATTCTAACCACAGAAAGCCAACAAATTCATGGAAGCTGAACAGTCAACTACTGAATCTCCCCTGGGTCAAGGAAGAAATAAAGAAAGAAATTAAAGTCTTCCTTGAATTTAATGAAAATAAAGACACAACATACTCAAGCCTATGGGACACAATGAAAGGAGTGCTAAGAGGAAAGTTCATAGCACTACGTGCACAATTAAAAAAACAGAGAAAGCACATATTGGAGACTTAACAGCACACTGAAAGCTCTAGAAAAAAGAAGCAGATTCACCCAGGAGGAGCAGAAGACTGGAAATAATCAAACTGAGGGCTGAAATCAACAAAATAGAAACACAGAAAACAATCCAAAGAATCAATGAAACAAAAAGCTTGTTCTTGGAGAAAATCAACAGGATTGACAAACCCCTAGCCATACTAATCAAACGGCAGAGAGAGAACACGCAAATTAATAAGATCAGAAATGAAAAGGGGGACCTAACCAAAGACACAGAGGAAATTCAGTGAATCAATAGATCTTACTACAAAAGTTTATACGCCACAAAGTTGGAAAATGTACAAGAAATGGACTTGTTTTTAGATAGGTACCATTTACCAAAGTTAAATCATGTTCAGGTGAACAATCTAAATAGACCTGTTAGTAGCAAAGAAATAGAAGCTGTTATCAAAGACCTCCCTATGCAAAAAAGCCCAGGAGCAGATTGTTTCAATGCAGAATTCTACCAGAACTTCCAAGAAGAGCTAATACCTGTACTCCTTAATGTATTTCACAATATAGAAACAGAAGCGTCATTGCCAAATTCTTTATATGAAGGTCCAGTTACCCTGATACCAAAACCACACAAAGACACTAACAAGTAAGAGAATTACAGGCCAATCTCACTCATGAACATTGACGCAAAAATTCTCAACAAAATGCTGGCAAACCGAATCCAAGAACACATTAGAAAAATTATCCATTATGATCAAGTAGGCTTCATCCCAGAGATGCAGGGCTGGTTCAACATACCCAAATCTATCAATGTAATTTATCATATAAATAAACTGAAAGAAAAAAGCCATATGATCATTTCATTGGATGCTGAAAAAGCATTTGACAAATTCAACACCCCTTTATGATAAAGGTGTTGGAGAGAATAGGGATACAAGGATCATACCTAAATATAACAAAAGCTATTTACAGCTAGCCAACAGCTAACATCAAATAGAATGGAAAGAAACTCAAAGTCATTCCACTAAAATCAGGAACACGACAAGGCTGTCCACTTTCTTCATACCTCTTCAATACAGTGCTAGAAGTTCTAGCAATAGCAATAAGACAACATAAGGGGATCAAGGCTATTTGAATTGGAAAGGAAGATGTTAAACTATAGTTATTTGCAGATGATATGAACACTACCAAAGAACTCCGACAGCTGACAAACACCTTTAGTGATGTGGCAGGGTAAAGATCAACTCCAAAAAATCAGTTGCCCTCCTATACACAAAGGATAAAGAAGCAGAAAGGGAAATCAGAGAAACATCACCTTTCACAATAGCTACAAATAGCATAAAATATCTTGGAGTAACTCTAACCAAGGAAGTGAAGGACCTATTTGACAAGAACTTTAAGTCTTTGAAGGAAGAAATTGAGGAGGATAGCAGAAAATGGAAAGAACTCCCTTGCTCTTGGATTGGGAGGATCAACATAGTATAAATGGCAATTCTATTTATAGCAATCTATTGATTCAATGCAATCCCAATCAAAATCCCATCAAACTTCTTCACAGACCTTGAGAGAACAATAATCAAGTTTATATGGAAAAACAAAAACCCAGGATAGCCAAAACAATCTTATACAATAAAGGAACTTCTGGAGGCATTACCATCCCCGACTTCAAACCCTAGTACAGAGCTACAGTATTGAAAACAGCTTGGTATTGGTATAAGAACAGAGAAGTCGACCTATGGAATCGAATAGAAGACCCGGATATTAACCTACAAACCTATGAACACCTAATTTTTGACAAGGGAGCTAAAGGTATACAATGGAAGAAGGAAAGCATCTTTAACAAATGGTGCTGGAATATCTGGATGTCAACCTGTAGAAGAATGAAAGTAGATCCATATCTATCACCATGCACAAAACTCAAGTCCAGATGGGTTAAAGACATCAACATTAATCTGACCACTTTGAACCTGATAGAAGAGAAAGTGGGAAGTAGTCTACAAGACATAAGCACAGGAGACCACTTCCTAGGTAGAACCACGTAGCACAGACAATAAGAGAACCAATGAATAAATGGGTCCTCCTGAAACTGAGAAGCTTCTGTAAAGCAAAGAACCTTCTCAGTAAGATAAAAAGACTACCTTCCGATTGCGAGAAGATCTTCACCAACCTCTCATTAGACAAAGGTCTGATCTCCAAAATATACAAAGAACTCAAGAAACTAGACACTAAAACTCTAATTAACCCAATTAAAAATGGGGTATTGAACAGAACACAGAATTCACCACAGAAGCACTTCAAATGGCCAAAAGACACTTAAGGTCATGCTCAGCCGCCTTAGCAATCAGGGAAATGCAAATCAAAACAACTTTGAGATACCATGTTACAGAATAGCCAAACTCAAAAACACCAATGATAGCCTATGCTGTAGAGGATGTGGAGTGAGGGAAACACTCATCCATTGTTGGTGGGAATGCAAACTTGTGCAGCCACTGTGGAAATCAGTGTGGTGGTTTCTCAGGAAAGTGGGAGTCAACCTACCTCAGGACCCAGCAATTCCACTCTTGGGAATATACCCAAGAGATTCCCTATCATACTACAAAAACATTTGTTCAACTATGTTCATATCTGCACTATTTGTAATAGCCAGAACCTGGAAACAATCTAGGTGCCTCTCAATAGAAGAATGGTTAAATAAGGTGTGTAACATATACACATTAGAGTTTTACTCAGTGATGAAAAACAATGACATCTTGAATTTTTCCTACAAATGAATGGAAATAGAAAATGCTTTTCTGAGTGAGGTAACCCAGACACAAAAAGAAGAATATGGTATGTACTCACTCATAAGTAGATTCTAGCCATAATTAAAGGTCTTTGAGCCTATAATTTGTGATTCTAGAGAAGCTAAATAAGAAGGTGAACCTGAAGAAAATCGTATAGTTATACTCCTGGATATTGGAAATAGACAAGATTGCCAGGCAACCTTGGGTGCATGGGGGTTGGGGGTGTGAAAATAATGGGGGATGGTTAGAGAAAAGAGAGTAGGGGAGGATTGGGGAAAAGTTGGGGAAATGGGATGAGGGGAGGGAGGAAGGATGGATATGGGAGCACAGAAGTGTACATCTCAACTCAGGAAGCCATTTTAGGGTTTGTAAGAGACTTGATTCTAGAGGGGTTCCCAGGTCCAAGGAGAGGTCCCCAGATTGTTCCCTGGGCAGTAGAGGAGAGGGTGCCTGAACTGGCCTTGGCCCATAACCATACTGATGAATATTTTTCATGTCACCAAGGAACCTTCTTCTGGCGATGGATGGAGATAGAGACAGAGACCCACATTGGAATACTGAACTTAAGTCCTTAGGTCCAAATAAGAAGCAGAAGGAGGGAGAACGTGAACAAGGAAGTCAGGAGTGCAGGGGGTGCGTTCACCCACTGATACATGGGGACTGATCTAAAGAGAGCTCACCAAGGACAGCTGGACTGGTACTTAACAAGCATATGATCAAACTGGATTCTCTGAATGTGTCTGACATGGGGGATGACTGAGAAGTCATTGATAATGGCACTGGGTCTTGTTTCGTCTACATGTACTGGCTTTTTGGGATCCTAGTCTGTTTGGATGCTCGCCTTCCCGTACCTGGAGGGAGGTGGGAGGAATTTGAACTTCCCACAGGGCAGGAAACTCTGAGTGCTCTTAGGATTGGAGAGGGAGGAAGAGAGGGAATAGGGACAGTGGGAGGCTATTGGGAGGAGGGGCGGAAGTGGAAATTTTTATGAATAAATAAAGAAAAAAAATAAATTAAATTCTACCTGTGTTGTGTAGCGGAATCTCAGTTTCTCAGTATGGAAGAGATATTTACATCTTAAATGTACTACCACAAAAGTGTAAATCTTATAAGTTGTCAAAAATATTAAATTACTTTCCATACAACTGATTTATTTACCCAGTGTGTATACATATCAGTTAAGAATATGTTTGACGTTATTCATATTAATCTGATCTTAAGTTTACTACCTTCGGAGAACCAGTATACTGACCTACAGTCTCAGGATTTTACGGGCACTGACTTACTCTGACAACGACACCATCCTTGTCGTCCCATTGGATATGATGAAGTCACTCTTGAGCTATAAAGTGATTGGTTTTGAATACCTGGAACAATAACAAGCAAAATGGTATCCTGTGATACTTGATAGTTTCAAGGAATTGATTCAGTAAGAAATCTCTGTAGTTTTTAGGGATAGTTTGGCATGTTCCTGTAACCAACATAAATTGCCTTGAAATATGAATGTTATGTTATGAATATCTATGGCATAATCTTCATAAGCATGAATCCAGTTGGCCTATTCTATGGTAGAGACATTTAAACCTCTGTTGAATTAAAAATACTGTCTTCATGAATCACTATCCTGTCTCCACCAACAGGAAAACATTAATGTGCAGCTGGAAAGGGAATCTCCCGATTCTGTCCTCTAAATTGAACAAGACTCGTCAATGTAATGAGTCAGTCAAGTGGCCGTGAGACCTTGATTCTAGCAGTTGTCTGTTGCATGCTGCAGAGCCATTTTGAAGTGACCAAACCCCTTATGCTGCAAACATAAACGCCTCATACTCCCCACTCTCTACAGCCACTGTGGAATCAGTGTGACTGCTCCAGAGGAAGATTGGAATTGACTTAGCCAGCATCCAGCTATACCACTCTGGAGAATACACACAAATGACTCTATATCGTACTATGGACACTCACTCAATAATGTTCACTGCTACTCTACAGATAATAGCCAGACATTGGAAAGAGCCTCTTTGCTCCTGTTATCATCCATTGCAGAATCCTTTTTTATTTCTTGTGGAACCATTCTACTCCCTGTCTTTGATGAGGATATTTATGATGATCTTTGAATATCATGGAGATAATGTCAAATACATTCCTACTTCAATATATATAATTTAATCATAAATGAAAAGTCATTGTGACATTGAAATGCCCTGGAAAGTGAACCACGTGTAAGTGAAGGTCTTATTGCCCATCCTTCCATGAGGGTTCAGTGCCTCAGCTGTTTCTTAGCCTTGAGGGTTCGGTTTCTTTATACAGTGTTACTAGAACGTGTGACAAGTGCAAACTTATGGTTTAGACACATCTTGATGTATTTAAATTTTAGACATTTAAACAAGAAGATAGTTTATTCCTAAGAATGAGTTGATCATTTTTGACATAGATTTATTTAAGGAAATCAGTTACTCAGGTTTTTTTTTTTTCTACATTTTCAGTCATGTTCATACCACAAAGTCACTGTGAAAGGTGTTGAAAGTTAGGCAAATCATTGTCTTTCTTAACTCTAAAACATCCATAGTGGCAAGAAAAGGAAGTTACATTGTGTTTTAACATCACAGTACCAGTGACTAAAATCCTAGGCCCTGTGTTGTGACTTTCAGTGTCTTCTGTCCTTCTGGCCCTCCTCCAGTATGCTCGAGGTCTGAGAGAATTGAGCTAACTTTGTCTTTGCCTATAGTTTATGTTTTCTGTTGGTACTGTTTTTAAAGAATCAGAGGGCAGTATAAAGATGAATCTACTAATATTGAATAAATAGAAATTTCAAATACATGAGGCAGGAAATTAACAGATTAGAAGTCACTGTAATATCACTCTCTTCCATGCATAGATAGACTTCATATCTGCCAGCCTGCCAGGGCATCTACTCTTTCCTGCTGCATTCACACAATACTCATGTGATGGGTTGTACACTGAATACCTGGCTCCACCATGTGGGCTACTTTCCCTGGGGAAAAGGAAAACTCCAGTGAGGTCTTCTATGCCTCCACTGACAGACTGGCTCCCCCTGAGTCCTAAAACTTAAGTCCTTCATCAAAGTCAGTGCCTGGCATAGAATGCAAATCTTTCCTGGATTCTCTTGGGTTGAAAAGACAAAATGGGTCTGGGTACTCACTGGTGTGCAGACACCAACAGACTTCCTCATTCATTCCTGCTGAGAGTTGCCCTGCATGTGAGTGCCAGGGCTCACTAAGAGGCAGACTGCTATATTATCACCTATTCCAACCTTATCCTCTGCTTTCCTTTCTCCACAGTTGTCCTTTCCCAGGTCATGCTGAAGGAACCTGGCCCTGAGCAGTTGCATCTCTCCCAGGATCTCATACTGACCTGCTCTTTCTCTGGGTTTTCAGTGAGTACTTCCGGTATAGATATCGGTTGGATCCGTCAGCATCAGGAAAGGGTTTGGAGTGGTTTGCAAACATTTGGTGGGATGATACTAAGTTCTACAAAACACCCCTAAAGGGCCGACTCACAGTCTCCAAGTTCACCAACCACCGGGCATTTCTTAAGATCACCAGTGTGTATGCTGCAGATACTGCTACATATACTGTGCACAGAGAGCACATTGACACAGCCTGAGCTGACAGTTAGTCAATAGTTCCGCCTACTTCTCCATTCTGTGTCTTCCTTCTACAATACAGGCATTATACATCCTTATTTTGAAATAGGATTTTCACCTTGAGAATGACTGCCTTCATGATACTTGATCTAGGGTGATTTCACTGCCTAAAAAACAGAGTGAGAATGACTCGATGTCATAGTATTAAAGGAAATAACTGTTCCAGTTGTCTTTTGTATTGTGTTAAAGTTGTTGTTTGTCTTTTCCCCCAGTTGTATTGGGATATAAACATGTATGAAAAATTAAATGCAGGCAAATTTCAGTATTTACTGGAACTCCCTCCTGATACTATCTTATGCTTCTATTATATTATTTTCGTGTATGTATTCATACTCATTACTGACTTTTCTAATCTTCATGCCTCCACACTGTTAAGTGGTATTTTTGCTCAAGCTGGTCTCCAACAGTTTTTTAAGTATCAAGGGTGTCTTGATTCTAACTCAGGTGGTTTAGAGACGTTCGTACATTCAGTCTTTGGCCTCAAATTCCCCAAAGAGCAGATTCCAAATTATTGCAATATTCAGTAAACTACTGGATATTTGGAAGATTGGAATTCCTGGACAAACATTCATAAATTGTATTATTGTCCAAAGTGACTTCATGTAAATCACAAAATACCTCAGGCTATCGCCATGTCTATTGGTTGCTCTCCAGAAAGTGATGATAAATCCCTATTGCTAAAGACAACACTTATGTATCTCACTGATCATGGGGAATTTGAGTTGACACCTTACTGGAGGTCTTATCTACTGACTACTGTTCATAGCAGTAGAAGGTACTTGGCATGCTCTCAGAGAAGTTTAATAATAAACCTAACAACAATCTGTGACCTACAATGCTGATCTGCCTGTGAGATATGATTGTGTATTCATCAGTGACACAAATATTGGGGGAGTAATCAGCCATTTTTTGATTGAATTTAAAGACCACTCCATGAATGTAAACCATGCTTGAAACTACTAGAACATTCTAGAACTTGTAGTGAGGCTTCTTATGGGAAAACCAATGTTATGCTAAAGCCATTGTTTTCCACTTGTGGGGTATGACATCTTTGGGATTTGAACAACTCTTTCACTTGTATGGAAGAACTCTTTCACAGGATTCATATATGAGGTACGTTGCAAGGCAGATATTTACATATCGGATCCATAGTCAAAAATCACAGGTATGTAATAGCAACAAAATGATTCTAAGGTTAGGGGGTTATGGTTTTTTTGAGGAACTATATTTAAGGGCTGCAGCAATAGGAAGGTTGAGGGCCAATGTGCTAAAGGAATAGAACAATAAAATAATTCCCAATGACATGCCTGGATATGCATATTAATCTGCATACATGACACAACTATCATGTTCTTTCATAATATGGGAAATAACATAATGAATCTCAAATTGACAGTCTATAGAGCATGAGAGATATTGGACAACTCAGTTATAAATCTGTTGTCTTAAACAAATGTTCTTTTCATGACTCAGGAAATGATTTAGAAGAAGAACATGAAAGACTTTAAGAGCCAGAGGTGTTGAATGAATCCAAAGAAACATTCTCTTCCAGACACAATAGAACTGATGCACAAATGAACATACGGTGGAAATATACACAGGTTTTGTACAAGTTCAAGACACATGGGATTCTACTGTCAAGAGCAGAAATAAACAGGACTCCCTATCCTAATGAAGAAATTATCTGCACTTGGTATGAGCATGCAAAGAAATATTAGTGTACTTCTGGGAATTTAACTGGCCGAATTAAACGTGCTGCCCAACAGGTCTTATACTAACATCAATAAATCAGAGTGGTATTTTTGAAGATGTTCTTTAACCACATAAATTTATTTTGGCATTTTCTTGTCTTGCTGGTCTTTTGTTTATATATTTTGCTTTCTGATTCTTGTGTTTTTTGTGAGTTTGTGGGAGACAGAGAGAGAGAGAGAGAGAGAGAGAGAGAGAGAGAGAGAGAGAGAAACAGAGATAGAGATTCAGAGAGTCAATGAGTGATGGGGTTGTTTTTCAAAGTTTGAAGGAAAGAAAGATAGTAGGGAGGTGAGGAGCATCTAGAAGCAGTTGGGAAAAAGACTAAGTATGGCCAGAGTGTACTGGTTGAAAACAATTTTTTCAATAAAGAAAATTTAATTGAAAATGCTAGAATCCTCCTCCAAAATTGTGTATTGAAGTTTTCAATATATGAAGATATTGTGTGTAGACTAAACATGTTTATAAATGTCTCTGGCATGCACATGAACAAGCTGGTTTGAGAGCTTCCAGTTTCTTGTCAGTTTCCTACTGAACTGTTGATTCCATTTCTTATAATCCAGTAGGAATATATAAAGATTTCTAAATGTTTTACTGCTCAGATGTTTTATCACAACATGGGCAGAATCACTGTAGAATAGTGCTCCCTTCCAGATACACTCAAGCACAGACACAGTCAAACAAATCTTTGTTATTTATATTAAGGATTACAATTCAGTTTTCATCCACTAATTTCTCACTGTCTTACATGACATCATCAGGACAGGATTCTTGGTCCAGTGCAGATCTCTAAGATTCACACTCTTCCTACCATTGGTCCGTTTTAATTTTTCTAAGTCAATTTGTCAGTAATTATCTATTCTTGGAAACACAGGCCTGTTTCAGTACTAAGTTCAAAATTGTTTCAGCTCTAAGGGTCACCCAGTCCTGAGATGAATCATTATTTACTCATTTATATCAATTTTCTCATTCTCCTGTTCAATAATTCGCAACTCTTTACTTTGTCTATAAAACAGGGCAAAGTAAGTGATTTACCATGAACATAACATCATTCTTCAGTTGAGAAGGTTCAAGATATCACTACTTGACATAGATAACAACTTTCTTGTCCTTGATGACGCTGATTCAGAAAAGTCATGAATTTTCTGAGATGAAAAATCTGCAGACCTTGTTTGTTAATTTTGTTGGAGGAAATTGTTCAGACCTCTAGAAACATATCCAAACTTTTGCTCTTGCACCTGAGGTATATGACCACTGAGGAAATCATGGTGTATCAATCTTTGAGTGACTCAGAGAGAGGAGATCAGAACTAGGTTCCAGAAGCAATCCTCTTTGCAAATAGTGTTATGAATAGTGCAAATGGTTCTCAGGCCCTTCAGTAATGTCGAAAATCATCCTTTATAGCTCAGTGACAAAAAGAACTGCTGAGAATTCTGTTGAGTGAAAGCTATCCCAAGCAAAGGAATATGAAAAAAAATCACATAAAAATGTGAATGAGAATGCTAGGCATCAATGTATGCATGCATTTTAATGAAGATCTTGCCCAGTTTCATACACACTGCACAGCCTTAGCCTGTATTGAGATCCTCACATTAGTTTAACTTAGGAAAAAAGCTCATGCCATTTTTTTATGGTGTCACTGTGTCTAGACTTTAGTTCATGAATTTGGTGATGAGAAAAAAATGTCTTTGTAAATCTACACTGCTTAATCATATGAAATTCCTGTACATTCACACTCACGATAGCCACTAGCATCCCATGATGCTGTACTATGAAGCACACCATTATACACTTTTCCCAGGATAGAAAAAATGTTGAAATCCAAGGGGAGCACCACTACCTCTATCACCCTGGATTGTAGGGATAACTGCTCCTCTACAATGAAAAGAGAATATTGTCCTCTCAGGTTGTTTCTCAGTGTTCTGACAGTCCAGAGGACATCATATAAATTTGTATATGAAGGGAAGCCATGCATTGGACTGATGCCAGCTTCTTCTATCCTGAAATATTAGGTGCATATGATTTGTGATCCTGAAGTTAGATCAAAACCTATGTGAAGAGTTTTAGTTTCTATAGCAGACACTTTTGTTTTCTTCTGTGAAACTCCATTTCTGATATTTAACCATACATGCACACAAAATCTTACATAGTTTTGTTATTCTGTCTCATTTGTGGGAGCACATTCCAAAACATTCTTCATAATTGAAACTATTCAACTCCTAAAATGATTTACTAACACATTTTTTTTGCCAGATATGGTTCAATCAGATCTATCTCTTCACATCTGAAATAGCAAGTCTGGATATTAGCCATGTCTGGTATTTTAACTGTTGACCATAACTGAGTCAAGGTAGAATGGAACCATACTTATGAGCCCTGGCAAATGTGCAGCATGAGAAACAGATTGAGGCATGGCATACAATCTGTGAGTGTTCTCTTATCCATCTTGGTTTGTTGTCTAACAGGCAACAAACAACAAAAGGGAAGAAGTGTTGAAAGAAAGCTGTGTAAGTGGCCTTTAAGAGGAATGGAGACAGCCCTCTGGGAGACTGCTTTTGATGAAAAAGCTCAACTTTATTCCAGGCTATGGCAATATGGAGAATTGGGGAGTCTGGGGAGATACCATGATTTGCATTAAGTTGCAAGGTTCTATCATACAGTTAAGTTAGTAGAAACATGGCCCTATAAAATTTTTAGAGCACTTGCCTAATTACTATGTAGTTCATCAAGGGAAGATGTGTTAAGGGTAACCATTGAGATTAGTCAGGAATTCTGTGCCGCGAGACATCTCCCAGATAAGCCTAAGCAGAAAACTTGTGCTGTATGGAGGGAGATCTCCATGTTTCCCAGCTTAGAGAATACTGCTCAACTATGGTAGACTGTAACATCTGATCAGTCAGTAATGTCTTTCAACACATTCACTAAATTTCTACTTCCTTCTTTATATATTTTTTCTGAAGTTGTTAACTGATCTATAGATACCACAGTGGTGCCTCTTCTTTCTGTTGGCTCTTGTGTCTGGAAATAGGTGGGAGCATGAACTAAGCTCAAGACTGTGTGATTCTCTGACTTCAGGTGTTCTGCCCCAGTTATAGTATAATGAAGGCAGCCAAGATTCTGTTTTTTCCTGTGGTTACAAAGGGGGATTGCTAGAGTTGGATACATACAACTGTCACCAGGGTGATGCCTAGTTTTGAGATGGACATTCATAATTATATAGGCAAAATATAAAATCAATTTCTAAAACATCTTTTCAGTATCTCCAGGAGAATCAAAACCCATTTACATATGCAGCTGAACACTGTTTTTCATGTCTGTGTTAGAAGTTAAACCAGACTGTGCAAGTTCAATGTAAGCCATGACATATCAAATTGTAATGCAACAAAGGAGCAGGAGGGGGCACAAAGAAGCTAAGAATCTCCATTACAGAGATGCGGAGAAGTGTGGCAGGGTTTCTGTATCCTTTGTGGTTTCCTTTCTTAAAGTCTGTTAACTGACCTGCAACAGCTGTGATTAAAATATGATGTTTTCGTGGTCACACACAGTGAAGATTCCTTGTCAAACTCCTCATGGGTTTGTATATTCTTTTAAAATTTTATTCAGTTTTATTTATTTCATAATTTTTTGAAAAAAAAATTACAACATATTCTGATTACTGAACCTCCCCCAATTTCACACTCTCTCCTTTTCTCTGTAGAAAGCAACAGTCAAAAAAGAAAAATTAAAATAGAAAAGCATTAATGTAAGAAACAAAAACAGGAACTTACAGTCATTAACCCACAACAACACTCAACTATGAAACTATTTTATATAGGTAAAAGATGAGTAAGATTGAAGAAATAATGCACAATGTGAAATCAGAGAAAATATCTGTAAAATATTGCATTTATTCTGTGTTAGCCTTCTGTTGCAAGGCTTGTGTCCTGTCCTGAGTGAAGTAAATACACCCAATAATACTCCAATGGAGAAAACAAACATTTCCATTGCAAGGATGAATCAATTATGGAGCTTCTTGGTTAAGGGATGAAAGCCTGTTCTGAACACTGGGACCCCATTAGGATCGAATCTGTGCAGACTCAGTATGCATTCCAGTCTCTGTGACTTCATATGTGCATCAGTCCTGTGGTGTCTGGAAGACACTCTTTCCTTGGGGTTATGCACCACTTTTAGATTTTAAGATTTATTCACATTTTAAATTCTTTTTCAGAAACAAGGTCTAACTATTGAGCTACTGTAGACAAATAAGAACACTGGCAATAACTATTACTGTTTTGAACACCTGTGGGATCTCCCCAATTATTATAGTAGAAAGCTGTTAACCTCCACACTTTTCTGTGAATACCCACACCCGATCCAGGCATGCGCTTTCCTGAACCGAGTCCACGAGAATGGACAATTGACCTAAGGGTTTAAACACACAGACACACAAGAGACCAAGCTCATTCACCAAACAGTAAATGGCCACTTTATTAAATTCAAGTCGGGTATTTATACCAGTGGGCAAGAGGGCAAAAGGGCACGGCCCCCTCCCATCAGGAGCAATGGAATAGGATTACAGGTGCGGAGCCTAAGGCCAGAAGCAGTTGGGAGGGGCAGGCATATAGGGCCTGCAGCTGGAACCTTGTTTAAAGGTGGAATCACCATAACAAAAGGCAGAAAGCTGTCTTGTGCCCAAACAGAGGTGTTCATTAATAACTCAGGGTTTCTGGGAGCAGAACAGCTCAGCCATGCAGGTATCTGTGTTCAAACACTCATTAGTTAATTAGAAACCAATTTTGTACTAAACAGAAAATTCTCCCTGTTGGGTCATTTTTCTTGTGTAGCAAGGAGCTAGGGAACCTGAAGGGTGAGAAAAGACATCAAGGATCTTATACAGTAGCATACCTCATCGTCTACAAATCTCATCTATGAGCTGTCTAACATATTTTTGGAAGCATATATCTCTTATATCCATAGAACATGATCAGAAAACCCACAGGTGCAATGCTAATAACTAAATGACAAGTTTATCTATATTTTATTTGTCTTCATACAATTTTCTTTAAAATATATTTTTGATGACAATCCTGTATCAACAGATCCATAAAACCACACAAAATCTGAACACAAACTTTATTCAGTCAATACATAGAAAATCTCAAATGTAAAATAAGGCATCTAGGAAATCTTCCTTATTTCCTGAAAATTTGTTATAAAAATGACATTATGATTTACATTTCTCTTACTCCATAGTCTACATTTCTTTACGTTCATGGTCTTGCTTTCTTATGTCATGCAAATGCATCCTGTATCCTTTGCATTTATATGTTTACTTATGCTTCAGGATCCCCATTCTAATATGATTTTCTTACAACATAAATTGTGTTTCTCTTACACAATCACTTAATGTCTCAATTTTGCAAATGATTTCAAATTTGAAATTCTGTCTCCTGTGTTTTCCTGATTGCCTTTCATTTTATCTATATTTTAGTATATCCTTTACCTTAATTCCTCAAACTCCAATGGCCAATTTTAAGTCTCTTTGTTTATATAAATGAAAGACACAAACATAATATTCACATCTTGCAATCACATATAAGTGAGAACATGTAGCATTTGTTTTTATGGTCTAGAGAGACCTCACTCAGCATATTTTTCCAGTTCCATCCACTTATCTATAGATTTCTTAGTTTGTATTTTACTACTGCTTATTATTCCATTTTTCATACAGCCAACATTTTCATTATTTATTTGTCCTTTTTCTGGAAATATAGATTTGCTCCATCTTCCAGTCGCTGATAATAGAACACCAATAAACATGGACACAGAACTTACTCTTAAAAAGATAAAGAGTCCTTGAGCACATGCTTGGAGGGATATGGCTGGGACACCGCATAATTTTGTTGAATAATTTTGGTGACAATCTACAAACTGATTTTCCATGTAACTACACTAATTTATTCTTACATCAACCTGTAAACAATCTTTCCCCAACATTGAACTGAACAGGAAATTCTCGCTGATTGGTAAGTTTTCTAGTGCAGAAATGTGTTATACAGCCAGAAGGGAGAGAAAAGACATCAATAATCTTACACATTAGCAGATCTCATGATCTACAATATCAGACTTCAGCTAAGATGTATCCACTGGTGCCTAGTAGTTATGTAATAATGGATTACTTTCTACTTGGATTTGTTTTCAGATTCATAGGAATATATTAATCCTTGGTAAACAAATTAAAAAATACCCATGACTGGATGTGACATACTACTTACCTAGTAGTTCCTACTTGTATTGCTAATGGCCATATTGTCAAACTGTCTTAAAAATATCTATGTCTATTTTCAGTAAGTTGATGCTGCTCTCAGCCTTGATCCCAGAATTTCTTCTGTGCTGTGTTTCATGATTAATGCAGACATTCATGACTACTCAAAGTGCTGAAAATGGATGATTGAGTACACAATCTCAGATGAATCATTAAACCTCCTACCTGAAGCACAATGATCATTACCAAGAGGCACTGGAAAGAATGTAAGATACAGAATATAGGGCAGAAATTCATGGAATTCTAATGTTACCACTTACCTTGACCATTGCACATGTGAGCTAACAATCACAATAGTTTCCAGCACAAGACATGAACAAATCCAGCCAAACACAAAGACAGATTGAGAGTCTGTGAAATTGTTGGGCATGTAAAGGTATCTACTGTGAGTTTTGAAAATCATATTTTGATTGCTTGCAGCCACATTGTAGAATACAAAAATTTAATTTCTTAAATTGCCCCATAAATAAATGCATTCCCCTCGGTGCATGTGTGCGCTTCTCTCATCATTAAGTAAAATTGGAATGAGGACATGTGAGCAGGCAGCCAGAAGCAAACATCCTTGTGGAGGTCCTAAGGACTGTGAAAGTGGTGCTCAGGTCATTAAGTGGTGTTTAGAAGAATAAAATATAGAACAGTTACATCAGGAACTGCTAGGGGTTAATAAAAACATAGTCCAGCCATAAAGATTGGAAAATAGTCCTCAGAATAAAGGGAGAATGGGGAAATGATAGAAATCAATAGATGATATATTCAAGGAAACCTCCATTCACTTTCAAGTTCATTGCACCAGATATGTACATATTACAATCTTAATATTACTTTAATTCAGGAGAAAAAGCTCATAGTATCTATTCATATTATCATAAAGCTCAGATTTTTGTGGAAGATTTATATTGTAAGAGGAGAATGTCTCCATAAATTGTAGGGACATTAATTCCTCTACACTGAGAAGAGGATGTTGACCAGTGAACTAACAAACTACAAAACATCATATCAATTCTGACAAGTGATAGAAGGGAAGACATACATAAGTCTGGTCTCAGCTCCTTCTACCCTAGAGAATTAGGTGTATCTGATTTATGACCTATTCAGAACAAAATATACATGAATATCCTAAATTTATTTAGTATGTATTTTTTAACATTGCAGCTTTGCTTCAAACCTTTTAATTAAACACACATATACCTACATAGAACTATTGGCTGTACTATTCCTATATAGCATATTCCAAATCCATTTCTCTTCCATGGAAATGTTCAAATTCTGAGAATCATAATTAACACATGCCTTGTCCTAGGATAAGAGGATTCTGGACTTGGAATAGTAGACATGGAGATATAAATCGTTGTAAGCAGAGATATCCAACACCCTTGAGGATCCTTGTCAAGGATTACCCCCCCATTATTTTAAATGTAATGTGGGAAACAGATTGAGTCAAGGCATATATTTTATTTACTTTTTCTTCCTTCTTAATGTGAGTTCATTTTTCTGGATTTATTATCTTTTCTTTGAGTACAACAGTGGGTTTTCTTCTTTCTGTTGGTCACTTTACCTGCATGCCTCAGGAATTCTTAAGTGGATCTATGGGGGGCTGCATCTGAACTTAAGATTCATTGTGGTTCCCTGACATCAGGTGCTCTGTCCAGGTATAGTCTAATGAAGGTAGTCAAGGCTTTTTTTCTCTTCTGTTGTCACCTTACCACAAGTGGGAACTGTTAGAGCACTGTCGTCAGGGAGGAGCTTGCCATTGAGAAAGCCATTGATGATAGTATAGGACATCTTAAAATCAATCTCTCAAACTTCTAGTCAGCATCTCCAGGTAAACAAGAGCCATTCCTCCCTGCAATGGAGCTCTGTGAGACTGAAGTTGTAGGGATGTGTTACTGTTCAAGGGAGACAGTGCAAACCATGAGAAACCATAGTGCAGGGGAGCACAGGACCATCAGGGGTCAGAAAAGAGTCAATTATCCCCAGTAGAGAGATGAGGTTGGTTTCAAAGGAGCTCTCTGTCCTCTGTGATTACCATTCTTGAGTCCAATAGCTGACCTACAACTGATGTGATTGACAAGTGATGTTTCCTTGCTTAAACACAATAAAGATTCTTTGTTAAACTTTTTATGGATTTGTGTTTTCTTGTTTATTTTATTCTATTTTTATTTGTTCTTTACAGACATTTTGACAAATTTCATGCAATGTGTTCTGCTCACTGATTCCTTTCTACCTATTCTTCCCAGATTTTTCCTTAGTTGTTTCCTACCCAACTCCATAATCTGATTTTCTCTTTTTAGGAAAAAAACCCAAATAGACAAAAACTATTTTAAAAATGGGTTAAAACCAAAGTGAAGTAAAATAATACATACACACAAGCACATACAAAATTCTATATAATCATGTTACATAGGCAAAAAAACAAGTAAGACAAAAATGAGCAATGTAATTTGAGAGAAAATATGTCTATAAATACCATTGAGATAATTTTGTTTTGTGAGAGCTGAGAGCTTGTAAAGTACCTGGAGAGGTAAAGGAGTCTACTGCAAAGCTTATCAACACCCGTTTGACTAATTGAACCCACATGACAGTAGTACACTAAAATTGAATTCCATAAGTTTTCCTCTAAGGATAACACATACATGTTGGTGCATTGTGCACTATTCTTAGTAATAAAGATGGTGTAACAACTTTTGCAACTATAACATGGATGGATAAAAACCCTTGAGGACACAAATCATTTTGAGAATCCATTGTTATTTGATTAATGATGAGTAAAATATAATCAATTTTTTGGGAGTTTTTCTGAAGGATTCCTATGTACTAGTCAATGACTCCACCTATGTGTGTATAGATAACACTGATTGTACTCATTGGGTTATTAATTAATGATACAAAAGAAGTCATGAAGTTGGGAGAGAGACTTATTGGAAGATTTCAAGAGGAATCCATAAGGCATAGTGGCTATAGATATGATTATACTATATTTTATACATGGAATAAAATTTTAAAGAATATTAATAATTAAATGTGAAACATTTTTACATATGTTTAGAATGTTCGTACATGTGTATTTTGTACAGTGTATATTTCTGCTATAATTTCTACCCTTATTTTTTCCCCTCCTTCTTTTCCTTGATTCTACTAGAGAATTTCACAAAAACTACTAATAAGAGTCTCATTTTATGTCTGTGTTTCTTAGATGGTCTTAATATAGCTATCACTAGTTGCATCTATTTTTCTATAAGTGATGCAAGTTCAATATTTCTTGCATGTGTGGTTCATATAAACATTTTGTTTACATAAATATGTCTTCTTAATAAAATCCTCTGTTGAAAGATACATAATTTATTTCCATAATTTAGTTTTTGTGATGTTGCGGCAATTATCATTGTTGTGCAAATGTTGCTGAAGTACAATTACTTGTGTTCATTTTGATAATTTTCTTAGTTTATGTTCTGTTTGAAAGACAAATATTAATTGCATCAATCTGAAGAATTTCAAACTAAGAAGTTTTAAATTTATCATAACTATCTTTATTATCACAACCAATATCTATAAATCAGACTGACAAGCTTTATACAAAGAGGAGCAACTCTCTCAGGCTTGAAATTTATTGAGAACTTATATGTCTATTTATATCCTCAGCATTAGCTCAGGGCTCAGAAAAGGAGCATTTTATACATTCCTTCACACAGGATTAGGATTTGTCCCTCACCATTCTTTTGCCTTTTACAGGTCTCCTCTAACTCCTTCTCCTTCTGGACTGGGTCCTTAGTAACCAAGTTCCCTGCTCATGAATATGCAAATAACGTGAGTCTATTATGGTAAATACAGGGATGTCCATACCCAAGAACAACATATGACCAGTGTCCTCTTATCAGTCACTGAGCACACAGATTTTCAATATGGCATGGAGCTGGGCCATTCTCCTCCTTGTGTCTGTAAATACAGGTAAGGAGCTTTCCAGTTCCAAACCTGAGGAAGGGACAGGGACTGAAGTGTCAGTGATATACACTATGTCTTTTTCTTCACAGGTGTCCACTCTCAGGTACAACTGCAGCAGTCTGGTCCTGAGCTTAGAAAACCTGGGTCCTCAGTGAAGCTGTCCTGCAAGGCTTTTGGTTACACCTTCACTGACTACAGTATTGAGTGGGTGAAGCAGAAGCCAGGACAGAGAATGAAGTGGATTGGGTATTTTTATCCTGGATATGGTGATACTAACTACAATGAGAAGTTCCAGGGCAGGGCCACACTGACTGCAGACACATCCTCCAGCACAGCCTACATGGAACTCAGCAGCCTGACATCTGATGATTCAGCCGTCTATTACTGTGCAAGCCACAGTGTTGCAACCACATCCTGAGTGTGTCAAAAACCCTGGGGAAGCAGGAAGCTGCCGTGAGTCTAAGATTGCAGAGAAGATTGTCCTTTAGCATCGCTCCAAAATGATTACTCTAAGTGTCCCTTGACCACTTCACAGTCTTATAGAGTCTTTGTCAGATTTTCTAAAGGACTGCTAGGAATGAAGTGATGCTAATTCAGAATGCTTTTAGAGTAGGCTATATCTTGACCTGCTGTTTATCAGTCACCACGTCCATTGACATGATTAATTTTTATGAAGTAAATAAGAACAATATGATTGTGGCATTACATTATGATATAAATATCTCTTAAATCTAAGGGAATGAAAGTGTTTCCGAAATAGTTGAGAATAAGCTATAATATGGATTAGGCCAGTAAAGACAAAACAACAGCAAGTGGACTAAGAAAGCCCCTTTCATAGTCCAATTTGGTTTTCCTAAAACAAGTACAGCTTTCTGGGACATCCTGCCATGGAAAACTCTGATTCTTTCAGGGAGGAGGTCCAGCTACAGAGCATTTGAGTGTGGTTTGTGATTAGACGGCTACAGCTTGCTTGCTGGCAGAAACCTGTTAATGTTATAGAGTTGTGGGAATAAACATGACTGCAGCTAATACCTCTGCCATAAGCCTGGAATCAAAGAGAGCTAAGGAATGGGCTGGATATACCCATAGAAGCCATGACTTTAATCCTCTGCATATTGCTCAGCCAATTAAAGACTCACCATGATCAGAAAAAGAGAGAGATGTACAGTAAAAATTGATTCAAAGATGAAAAAACCTCTAAATAGTTTACCATATGATAAAAAATATATTCAGGCCAGGGAGAGAAAAGAAAAATGGTGAAGTCCGAAAAAGAAAAAAAGAGGGTAGTTGGGTGTGGTGGTACACAACTTTAATCCCAATACTTGTGAGACAGAGGTAGACAGACCTCTGTGAGTTCAAGATGTGGTGCAAACACCTTTAATCCCAGAACTTGGGAAGCAAAGGCAGGCAGATCTCTGTGAGTTCAAGGACAGTCTGGTCTACAGAGGGAGTTCCAGGACAAAGATATACATTGAAATCCTGTCTCAAAAATCCAAAAATTAAAAAATAAAAGAAATAAAGGTTAAAATAAAGCCACTTAAAGATGAAAATACACAGATAGTCTGGATACTGTTTGTTATTATGCTCTTTTTGAATTGTTTGAATGTTTAGGATGTAGCAACAGCTGCAAAAAGATATTTGCTTATAAATGCTGCTGAATTAATCCAAGACAGGCATTTTGAAAATGCCTTGACTTCAAAATTGAAGTTACTTTGTAGAAGAGGATTTACTTTTGTTTCCAAAGGAAATGAGAGACTGTGGATTCATTCTGAGTTAAGAAAAATCAGGTTTTATAAAGGAAGACCACCTGAGAAATCTCAGGTAGGAACAGATGGCCCAGATGTCTGAGTTCTACATCCAGAAAAGATTGAACACTGCTTTCTGAGGTGATTAAGCCTCACAGGATACTCCAGTAAGAACTTGATCATAATTGTAAATTTTCTTTAGATCCCATAAGATTATCAGTGCCCCTAACCAACAGGAAGTAACCTGGAAACTTAAGCCCACATTTCCAAAAAAATGGACTATAGATACTTTCCTTTGTTTAAAAAAAGTGGTATAAGATGAGTGAGAAAATGACCTGTATTCTGTAAATTATAGTTTAAATAAACACTAATTGGCAAGTAGCCAGGCAGCAAGTATAGGCAGGACAACAAGAGAGGAAATTGAGGTGGATCAATGAGAATTGAAAAATTCTGGGAAGGAAGAAGCCCATTCCTCTGCACTCCTGACCTGATCACAGAAGAGGCAAGATGTGACTGCACTGCTTAATGAGGTACATGGCTAACACAGATAAGAACAATGGCTAATCATGGACTAATGTAAGTTATATGAGTTGATAAGAAGCCTGAGCTAATGGGTCAATCAGTTTATAACTAATGTAGACCTCTGTGTGATTTCTTTGGGACTTATTGATTGGGGTAACTGGACTGGGGGACTGGGCGGGACAGAAACCCTGACAACAGAGAAGCTTATGTAAAACAAAGGACACAGTCTATAAGACAGAAAGGTAATCTATTGAATATGAAAAGATCTTTATCAGTCCTACATCATACAGGGGACTAATCTCCAAAATACATAAAGAACTACAGAAATTAGACATCAGAATTTTAAATAATCCATTTAAAATCGGAGTGCAAATCTAAATAGAGAATTCTCAACATGAGAATTTCCAGTGTTCGATTTTGACAAATGCTTTTTCAGCATCTAATAAAATGATCATATGGCTTTTTTTCTTTCAGTTTATTTATATGATGGAGTACACTGATTGATATGTTGACCTAGCCCTGCCATTGATAATGACACTGGGATGTGTCTCTACTTGCATATACCGGATTCCTGGGACCTTATTCTCTTTGGATGTAAACCTTGCTCAACCTAGACATAGTAGGGAGGGCCTTGGACTTTCCAAAGGGCAGGGTGCATGGCACTCCCTTAGGGTTGGAGGGGTGAGAGGAAAATCTGTGGAGGGAGCTAAAGGGAACTAGGAGGAGAGGAGGAAGGGGGAATTTGGACTGGTATTTTTTAAATAATAATAAAAGAAAACAACTTATGTAGCAAGAAATAAAACAATGTGAAAATTTAATTTACCCTCAATAAAATTTATCACAAAGGCCCAAAAGTATCTTTATTTATTTATTTATTTATTTATTGATAAGTGTCATTCTTTTTTTAATTAAAAATTTCAACCTCCTCCCATTTCCTCCCTTCCTCCCCCTCCCCCTCCTTTTCCATTCCAAAGAACAGTCAGTGTTCCCTGCCCTGTGGGAAGTCCAAGGTCCTCCCGGCTCCATCCAGGTCTAGGAAGGTGAGCATCCTAACAGACTAGGTTCCCACAAAGCCAGTACATGCAGTAGAATCAAAACCTAGTGCCATTGTCCTTGGCTTCTCAGTTAGCCCTCATTGCCAGCCACATTCAGAGTGTCCGGTTTTATCACATGGTTTATCAGTCCCAGTCCAGCTGGCCATGGTGAGCTCCCATTAGATCAGCCATGCTGTCTCAGTGGGTGGGCGCACCCCTCCCTTACTGACTTCCTTGCTCATGTTCTCCCTCCTTCTGATCCTCATTTGGACCTTGGGAGCTAAGTCCAGTGCTCCAATGTGGGTCTCTGTCTCTATCTCCATCCATCTCCAGAAGAAGATGCTATGGTGATATGCAAGATATTCATCGATGTGGTTATAGGATAGGGCCAGTTCAGGTGCCTTCTCCTCAGCTGCCCAAAGTACAAGCTGGGGGGCATCTCCTTGGACACTTGGGAATGATCTAGAGTCAAGTCTCTTGCCAACCCTAAAATGGCTCCCTTAATTGATATATACTTTCCTGTTCCCATATCTACCCTTCCTCCTTTACATGCATCCCATTCCCCCAAGCTCTCCCCATCCTCCCCTTTTCACTTCTCTCTCCCCATCTCCCCTTATCTCCACCCCACCCCCACCCCCAATCTCTCAATTTTTGCCTGGCAATCTTGTCTCCTTCTAATATACAGGAGTATAACTATATGTTTTTCTTTGGGGTCATCTTCTTATTTAGCTTCTCAACAATCACGAATTATAGGCTCAAAGTACTTAATTTATGGCTAGAATCCACTTATGAGTGAGTACATACCATATTCATCTTTTTGGATCTGGGTTACCTCAGTCAGGATAGTGTTTTCTATTTCCTTCCATTTGCATGCAAATTTCAAGATGTCATTGTTTTTTACCAGTGAGTAATGCTCTAGTGCATATATATTCCACACTTTCTTTATCCATTCTTTCATTGAGGGGCACCTAGGCTTTTCCCAGGTTCTGGCTATTACAGGCAATGCTGCTATGAACATAGTTGAACAAATGCTTTTGTAGTATGATAGGGCATCTCTTGGGTATATTCCCAAGAGTGGTATTGCTGGATCCTGCAGTAGGTTGATCCCGAATTGCGTGAGAAACTGCCACACTGATTTCCAAAGTGGTTGCACAAGTTTGTATTCCCACCACCAATGGATGAGTGTTCCCCTTACTCCACATCCTCTCCAGCAAATGCTGTCATTGGTGTTTTTGATTTTAGCTATTCTGACAGGTGTAAGATGGTATCTCAAAGTGGTTTTGATTTGCATTTCCCTGATTGCTAAGGAGGTTGAACATGACCTTACATGTCTTTTGGCCATTTGATCTTCTTCTGTTGAGATTTCTCAGTTCAGTGTTCCATTTTTTAATTGGGTTAATTAGCATTTTAATGTCTAGTTTCTTGAGTTCTTTATATATTTTGGATATCAGACCTTTGTCTGTTGCACGGTTGATGAAGTTATTCTCCAAATAAGTAGGTTGCCTTTTTGTCTTAATGACAGTGTCCTTTGCTTTACAGAAGCTTCTCAGTTTCAGAAGGTCCCATTTATTCGTTGTTGCTCTTATTGTCAGTGCTACAGGTGTTCTACATAGGAAGTGGTCTCCTGTACCCATGTGCTGTAGACTACTTTCCACGTTCTCTTCTATCAGGTTCAGTGTGGTCAGATTAATATTGAGGTCTGTAATCCATTTGGACTTGAGTTTTGTGCATGGTGATAGATACGGATCTATTTTCATTCTTCAACAGGTTGACATCAAGTTTTGTCAGCACTATTTGTTAAAGATTCTTTCTTTCTTCCTTTGTATACTTTGAAAAAAAATAAATGAAAAAAACTAATATTTCAAAAAAACATCATTAGAATGTCTCTTTACTAAACAGTCACTAATTAGGTTCCTCTAGGAGTCAGTCTCTCCAGGAACAAATAAGATGCTATGTGACTCATATGGAGAGTATCATGCTAAGATTGTCTTGTAGCAAATGTGAGTCCCTTTGGCCAAACATATGTTAGAAGTTGTTCATTCTGAGGTAAGTTAATATTTGCTCCTTGAACTCATTTCCCTTTTGATCTGCCTGCTCTTATATAGAGAAAAACCTTAACACCATAGATGATTTTACATTACTTCCAAATAATTTCTTTTTTTAATTTTGAAATATTTATTAGGAAGTTTTATAAATATGTGTAAAGGATTTTGGTTACTTTCACTCTCATTCTTCTTTCTCATCATTTCCTTTTTTGTTGCACATCATTATCTTCCTTTATATGTGACCAATTGCATTTATGTTGACTGAATGGGGGAAGTAGATATCCTGAAGGTGCTACCAGATGGTATATGATTGAAGAAATGACAGCACATTTCGCAACATCCATTTTGTCAATAGTCATTTAGGAAGGAGTGAAGCCTTGGATACTCTGCCACTGTCCATGATGAACCTGTGAGGTTCTCAATCTGCGGGAGTCATACATAGAACCATAGCTACTTCTTGAATAAATAGCTACTTTATGTATAAGAAACATCTCTGATGCGCATATATTCTCATTCTTTTATCATACTTTCTATCCCCTATTCTCCAGTGCACTCTGAGACATAGATGAGTTGATATAGCTGTTACATAAGGGTCAAACCCTCCAATATAATACATCCTCAGCAGTTATAGATTTCTTTATTTTAATTACAGATTTCTTTATTAATCTAATGCAATAAGAAACTTCATTTTGAATGCTGAGCACAATGCTAGCGTCTGTACAAACTCTCAACAATGGTAGCCAAGATATGTGAATATAGTTTTCAGTGTTTTGAATAGTGTTTTTTTATTTTGTTATTTTTGAGTAGTTGAATCAAATTCATGTTCTTATGTATGTGATGTTAATCAGGAATGTGCATAAAGAGTATTTTCAAATATCTTTTAAAATAATTTTAAACACTAAATTATAGAGATAAAAGTAAATATGTTGAAATAAAATTAAGGAATGTAGACACAAATATACAGCCATAGCATTCATAATAGAGGTCATTTCTGTCACCACCGATGGAACTGCAGGACAATTTAATATGCAGAAAAAGGAAATCCCCTCTTATAATTTGTTCACTAAATATCTACTCAACACCAGCAGTTAGAGAATGAAAAAGAGAAGGAGGAGCCATTATAAAAGGACTGAGTCTGACAGCATAGACAAAGTTAAAGAAACTGGGTCCTAAGACTGGAAGGGGTCATTGTAGACTCACTGATCCCTACAAAGTAAGTGGCAGTAGCAGTAGAACAGGAAGTTGATCATTGAGATTTCAACAGACCCTGGTTTCCATTCACAATTTTATTACACTCAGAGCTTATGGTGTAGTTGACATTACCCATTTGTTAACCCAACAAAAACCACATTGCATTCCTATTGTCTCTATATACGCATGAAGCACTTATCAGCATAGATTAAGATTATGTGGGCCTCACAACCCTGAAAAACGTTTTGGGAAAAAGTATCCCAAGACTTCTCAGTTGATATCATAGATTTCCATAGTCTTGCTGATCATTGGTGTTGTCATGGACAGCAGTCTCCAATATTCTGTGCCAGTGTCTTATTGGACCATGATAATCTCAATGGACCTTCTCACATCACAATAACTTGTTGAAACTAAGGAGATTCAGGTCTCCCTAGAACCTCTGAAGGGTAATTCACATTAATGCATGTGATGAACTGATTCTCAGTGGGATGGAAGACCTCTGAGTGCACAAAGACCAGGATGGAGCAAAAAATGCATTTCCTTATACAGATTTGAGGCTCATATTTCACCACGTTGCTGCCTAAAACAAAATTTTCTTTCTGTTCTGTCTCAAACAGGATCAATTTTTGATCTTTGATCTAAGATAACCTCCCTCATGAATATATAACTTACAGAATTTCTAGTTGTAAATAAGAGAGTTTCTGGTTGTATATAAACAGATCTCCATAAGCTCTACAGCAGCATATTTTTACAATTCTGTCCTTAGTCCCTGAGCACACATGTTTTCAACATGATCTTGCGCTGGATCATGATTGGCCTGGTGGCAGCAGCTACAGATAAGTGAATCTTTAATTTTAGGCCTGAGGACGGGAATGTGGGTGAAGTGACAGTGACAGCCACTGCTTCCACTCCACTGGAGTCTAATCTCAGTCTCATCTGCAGAAGTCTGTGTCTGAATTGAGGGGTTCTAGAACTTCAGTAAAGGTGTCCTGTAAGATTTTTGACTCATGCCTTCCCCAATATGAGTGGGGTGAGGCAGATGCTAGCATTTTGGCTTGAATGGATTAAAATCATACTCCCAACCATTGGTAGAATATACTATAAGCAAAAACATTGAGGACAGAGAAACAGTCTATGCATACACCATATTCAACAGAGCCTGCATGGATCTCAACATACTGACACCTGTGGACTCTGTTATCTATTACTGTGCAAGACACAGAGTCACAGAATACATCTGAGGCATGTCAGAAACTTTGAAGGAGCAAGGAGCTTCTTTGCTACTGAGAGGAGAGAGAAGAGTAACATGAGGACTTGCTCAAAAGAGCGGATAATGGTTGAGGAAAGTAATAACAGGACTAAGAATGAATTCTATTGCATATTAATTTTCCTAGTGACACTTCATTCAAGATATAGAGAAGAGAAAGCTTAATCTTAATAAAATTGATACATATCCCCATGTTGATATTAATATCAGCTCAGGTTACTACCATAACTGGGCAAATATCTTGGAGTAGAAGTGTTTGATCGCCTAATACATCAAAGTCTAAATCTCAGGAGATGTCCAAAATTATTTTTCAGTTACTAATAAAAAGGATTTCATCATTCCGATTTTTATTCATGGTATCAGGAAGGTAGGTTCAGAGATTAACCGCTGGTCACATGTTCCACACTCATAGTCTTCCCAAGTCCCAATACCCTGCCTTGTACTCATAGCATATTGCATTTCATTGAACCTCAGAGCCACAACAACCTGCTCTACAGTTTGGGGATACATACTCGGTTTGAATGAATATCTAAGCAAGGAGAAGCATAGAGACACATGGCACTTGTGATCTCTGGGGCTTGTCATTGAGAAGGGTAGCTGAGAACAGTGACCTGTTCTGCATGTTCTTCCATCACAAAGTTTCTCCCCATGAGAAATCTGAATGCTGTGAATAGATGTTATCAAACTAATAATACTTTTTGACATATGTGTATATTCTTCTCCACTTCTAAGTTAGAACCTTGCAACTGTGTGCTGAAATAAAATTCTGCTATACTCATTGATTGGTGTCTTCTCCAATTATTCTGAGAGAGGAATCATCCATCAAAATATGGAAACAGAAGCAGACACACTAAGAATTCCACAGTAGAGGTGGAGAAATGATAGTAGGAGCCAGTAGGCCAAGGACACAACAGGACAACTCAGAGAATCAACTACCCTTGTATCATAGGGATTCACAGAGCCTGAACTGACAACCAGACAGCCTGCAAAGGAATGGGCTTGGTCCGCTGATTATATGATAGAATTGGGTAACATGGTCCTCTTGTGTTATTCCTAACAGTGGGAACAGGGGATGTATAAAACTCTTTTACTGGCTTTGGGGCCCTACTTGTCATACTTTGTCTCCTTGCCCAGTCAACGTACATGGGTGGTAATTCATCTCACTCTAACTTGATTCAACACATTTTACTGATACTCATGGGAGAACTGTCCTTTCCTCAACAGAAATAGAGGAGGAGTGGAACAGAAGGATTGTGTGGGAAGGGAGCTGGAAGAGAGAAAAAAGCAGGAAACTGTGGCCAGATTGTAAAATTAGCACATTTATATAAAAATTGAAAATAAGAAATAATGCATAAAATACCAATGAGTTTCCAAACACACTATTTCTTTTCTCCAATGGTGACATGGGGATTGATCAATATGTAGAAAAATTTTGAACATTCTAATTCAGAAGTGAATAGATTCTGCAAACACAATGAATATAGCAACCACCATGGCTGCAAGCCTTTTACTGAAGGTTCAACTACATAGCTGTTTTACAGTTCTGCTGCAAGGGCCATATCATCTTATAGTGCATGCAAGAAACATCAGGCTTTTGAGCTGATAATGAGTTTTGGGTCCATAGGAATAAATTGGTGAGTGGCAGAGACATGTCATTACTCCTTAGGACTTTGCATGACCCCAGAGTACATATATACATTTTTTGTGTGTTTTCCTTCTGTGATGACAGTTGCTTTTCAAAGAACACTAACCCTCTGAGATTTCAGAACAGATTCAACTTTCAGTGAAGAAATGAGGGTTACTTCTTACTTGTTGAATCTTGGAATTTTATCATGCCCCCTTTTCAACTCTTGCGCCTCACATACTCAAAGCATATAATATCCTGTTTGACTTAAGTCTCTTGTCAATAGATAGGAATTATCCATGTCCTATAATTGACTCTATGTTTCCTTAGAACCACAGAGATTCATATGCATTTCATTAAATTTATCCATATGCCAATCAGTGTACCAAGTGTTTCTCATGAGTATTCTCATATGATTGCACATTGGTGGCCTGTAATTGCTTTATATGCTTTTCAGTGATCTAATTGTGCCATCAAGTGTCCCATCCATAAGAAGTATTGGGTCCACATTTAATAAAACATCATAGACATTCTCTTTGATTTGTACAGTCCAGGTGTTCTATCAATAGTAATTCCAGATACTGATTTATGATGTTCCATGGGAGGGGAATGTAGACGTTATCTCTAACTTCCTCCACAGGCAAATTACCTAGTAGACATTCCAGACAGCTGCAGAAACATATCTAAATTGGTTCTTTTTTCAGCTGAGATACCTGACCACTGAGAAAACTATGATGTTTCAATCTGTGAGTGAGAAAGAGTGAGAAGGTATGATCCAGGTTTCAGATGCAAACCTATTTGCAAAGGGACTCAGCAATAGTGCAAGTCATGCTCAGACCCTTCAGTCGTTGTAGTGAAAACAACAGCACACAAAGTGTATTCATTTAAACACTGCCTGGCCCACTGTCTCCAGCTGGACTGGGAGTGATGAAGCATGTGATCAAACTGGACACTTTGAATGCGGCTAGCGATGAAGACTGACTGAGAAGCCAAGGACAAGGGCACTGGGTTGTTATTCTACTGCATGGAATGACTTTGTGGGAGCCTGGTTTGTTTGGATGCTCACTTTTGTGGACCTGGATGCAGAGGGGAGGAACTTGGACTTACCATGGGGCTGGGAACCCTGACTGCTCTTGGGACTGGAGAGCAAGGGAGAGGTGGGAAGGGGGAGGGGAGCGGGAGGGAGGAGGAGGTGGAAATTTTTGATAAATAAATTAATGAATTAAAAAATCCATACAAATGCAAATTATTCATATCTATATCTTATCCCCCTTTAAATGTAAAAGAACATTAAAAACAATATCTGGGAATATGGATGTAGTTATTTCTCTTCAAACTTCTTCCTGTTGTATAGGGGCACTTTTAATCAGGTCTTTCATGTTTGGCATCCTTTGTAGTGAAAATAACAACACACAAACTGTATTCATTTAAACACTGCCTGGCCCATTGTCTCCAGCCCCATTTTGGCTAGCTCTTACATATTGATTCAACCCATTTCTAATAACCTGTATGTCACCACGAGGTTGTTGCTTACCGGTTCTCTTTATTAACCAATGAAAGTAACACATAGAAAGACACACCTACATCAAGTCGTGAAGATGCATCAAATATAAAAACAATAACACAAGGAACTACTGTGCGTTTAAGGGTAATTAAACCAGGCCTCAGACAGATTTTAATTGGGAAATAATCCACAAGGAAAAGGTGGATGAGAATGTTAGAAATGAATGTGTTCATGTATTTTGGAAAAGTCTCACATAATTCCAGAGACATTGCATCAGAATAGCATATGCTGAAATACTCAATTGATTTACCTTAGGAGCAGACTCTTATGCCATCTCTCAAAAATTTTAGGGCCCAGAATTTTGTGAATATATTTCATTACATGAGGCAGATGTCTCTGTGAGGCCATATGGATTAAGCAGGCAAAGACCCCTGTACATTGTCACAAAAGATATTAGTCAGCATTCCACCAAACTAGACTATGAGGTGAAGACTTGTGGACACCACTCTGACAAGAACAGAAGAAGAAATGCCAGCTTAAGTCCCTTCAGCATCCTGAACTGTACAGATAACTGTTCCTTCATAATTAGATGTGGCCCTGAGGGTGCTGCCAATGAACTGAAAGACCCAGTGACATCATACCAATTATGGTCAGTTATAGAATAGAAACCATGCAACTTACTGGTTCAAGCTGATTTTCTCCTGCAATATTAGGCACAAATGATTCATGGTCTAGAAATTAGACAAAACCCACATGAGTAGCTTGGATTTTTGTATCACGAATTTTTGTCTTAATATTTGTAGTTACACTGCAGAAATTAAAACAGAGATACTGACAAAATACTGTGTAGTGTTCTTGGATTTTCTCATTCCTGGAAGCACCTTCCAAATTCATCCATCCTTGTGAAAGCATTCAACTCCTGTAAAGCTTTACTAACACATTCTCTGTCTAAGAATAAGAAGATCTTGAATTTGGAGGAGCAGACAGAGAGAGAGAAAACTGTCTTAAGAGATATACTCTGTACCCATGAGGATCCTTGTTAAAGAAATCTACTCTTTCATTCTCTAAAATATTTACAGTAAATATATTGGGTTGAATTTCAAATTGACCTGACTTTTATCTCCTGAATGTGAAAGTGTTTTTATTGAGTTTTACCTGGTCTATGAGTGTCACAGTTGTTACTTCTCTTTCTTTTGACTCCTATGTCTGAGTTTCTCAGGAATTCATATATGAACACCTGGGGGAACACAGCTGAACTCAAGATCCACTGAGCTTCTCTGAGGTCAGGTGCTCTCCCCCAGTTGTAACAAGATGAAAGCTGCAAAGACCCAGGTCTGTCCTTATTTTGTGTATTACATGCAGGAACAGCTAGAACTGGATTCACCCTAGCAGAGCCTGGCATTGAGAGAGACATTGACAATCACATAGGCATAATTTAAAATTCATCTCTCAAATATCCAGTCAGCATCACCTAAGAACCAGAGCCATATCTCCCTGCAGCTGAGCTCTGTGAGCACTGAAGTTGCAAGGATGCTTGTGCTCATGGCAGACAAGGCCACTTCTGTGTTAGCCTTGACGAACCAACCTGCAGGGGATCTCAGAACCAGAAGGGGGCACAATGGTACCAAGAATCCCAAGTAAAAAGATAAGAATTAAGTGGAGGTTACTCTGAATTTTCTGTGGTGTTTTTACTAAAAATCTACTAGCTGATCTGCACCTGCTGTGACTCACATGCGATGATTCCATGCTCAAGAACAGTAAAAATTATTTAATAAATTTTCAGAGGTTTAAATTTTTCTTGCTTATTTTGCTCAGTTTTCATTTACTATTTATATATATTTAAATAAATATTAATGCAATATATTATAATTACTGATTTTCATCTTCTAAATTTTTCTAGATACTTCCTTCTTCCCTTCCATCCAGATCTTTCTCTCTATAGAAAGCAAACACATAAACAAAAAAGTTTAAAAATAGGATTAAAACAAGCAAAAATTCAAAGAATATGGAAACACACACATAAACACACAGAGAAAGAGATACGGATAGAGAGAGTGAAAAAGAGACTGAAAGAGAGAGACAAAGAGAGGGAGAGAGAGAGAGAGAGAGAGAGAGAGAGAGAGAGAGAGAAACCAAAACTAAAATAGACTAAATCAAACCAAAAAAATATAAGCAATTTGACAGTGAAACCATAGTACTATGCAAAAACATATTAGATGAAAAGAAATGCAGTATAAATTGATATGCTAGAAAATATCTACAAACGTACAATTGAGGTCATTTTGTGTTGGCCATCTACTCCTGGGCATGGATTCACCCTTAAGTGTGGTTAATATACCCAATGACACTCAATTACACTAAACTAGTGCTTCCTTCACAAGCAAAAATTGCTGAAACTTCTTGCCTTGGGTTGAGAGCTTGTGTCTCTGTCTCCCTCTCTCTCTCATCACTGGAAACACATTCGGATCAAATCTTTGCAGCAATTGTACATACTTTCATAATCTCTGTAGGTTCATGTATGCCTTAGTCATGTTATGTCTCTAAGATATTTTCCTTGGGACACTTAATCTGCTCTGGCTCCTTCAATCTATTGAGTTTTTAATTGTTTCTAGTTTAACTATTGAGTTATTGGGGTCAACTAGGGACAATTTCAATACCTCATACTGATTTTTAACTGTCGGGCCTCTCTGACTATTAACTCATAGAGAGTTATTCTAATTTGGCATTGAGATAATAAATTAATAACTCATGTTTTTGGAAAGCAACACTATTCACCCAGGAAGGACCTGTGTTGAAAGGCTCACAGGTTAAAATGTAATTCAAAGTTCATCCTGTACTTTCTTCTCAGGTTTCTGCAATAACCCAGATAACAATAGATCATGATGAGAACAGACCACTGATATAGCGCTAACAGCTAAACTTCCAGTCTTCTCTAGATATGACAAGGTTCGTCTACAGCTTTTTTTAAAATTGATTAGTTTTTATGCAAATGCTCTCATCATGTTATTATCGTAACAACAAAAATATTGTCAACAAAGGAAAACTGCAAATTTGGAACAAGGCAATTATTTACTGTTTATTATTTTAACGTGTTCTGGTATTGAATCAACAAAGGTAATTTATGTTTCTCTTTATTCCATAGTACACTTATCTTTACTGTAAGCAATCTAACTTCATTTTGTCAAGTAACACACACACCATGTCGTCTACATCTTTATTTTTTACTTCTGCTGCAATATCCTGTATTTACACACAGCTTTCTTATCTCCCCTAATTTTGGTTTGCCTTACACCAATTCCTGATTTCTCAATCGCCAAGTGCCACTTCATGCTTGAGACTTTCTTTCTACAGTGTCCTCCTCTGGTTTCCATTTGTCCCTGTTTTTTTATACTTCTCCATTAATACCTCAGACCCTAATGATACATTTCTAATCATTGGGCTTCTAAAAATTAAACACACAAAACAAATATTCAAATCCTGGATTCACATAGATGAGAGAACATGAAGCATTTGTATTCATGGACATGGATGACCTCATTCAGCATATTCATTCCAGTTTCAAACACTTACTTATATAGTTTATGATTTTTGTTTTACTACTGAGTAATATCCCATTGTTTATGTGCCCCAGCTTTCATTGTCTATTTGTTCTTTGATGGAAATCTAGGTTAATTCCATTTCCCATCTTTTGTGAAAAGAGTAGCAATAAATATTGTTGTGCAAGTTTCTTTACAGTATGATCTAGAGTCTCTTGAGTATATGCTTGAAGGGATAAATCTAGAGCATAGAATAATTTTATTTAGTATTTTTGATGAAATTTCCAAAGTCAGAACACTAGTGTATACTGTCAACAACAGTGCATGAGGATCACCCTTTCTCCACCACCAAGTGTGCATTTGTTATTATTTATTTTCTTGTTCATAGTCATTCTAACTGAGGTAAAAATAGAATGTTAAAGTTGTTAGGAACTGCATTTTAGTGTGAGATAAGGACTGTATCACTGTATGCCCTAGAGAAATCAACCAGAAATTGAATAGAAAATTCTCTCTTCAGCTACCTTTCCTAACATGGGAAGGCGTTATTCAGTCTGCATTGGGAGAAAGGACATCAATAATCATATAAAGTACCAAAACTTATAATCTTAGATAACAGCCTTCCTAGAAGATATACCCACTAGTGCCTGAGAGATATGTGATGATCAACTTTATTCTAATTATATTCTTTGAGTAATTCATTGTAAATATTCATCCTAGGTAAACATGTTCAAAAGGCTGTGACTTGGGGTAACATAGGCCAAGTTTCATTTTTAATAGTCATGTTGTCAAATTGTAATATAAATATTCATTTTTACAACCAATAGATTAGTCCTGCTCTCAGCCATGATCACAAGAACTTCTGTGTGCAGTTGGTAATAATTAATGTAAACATTCAGACCTGGTCAAAGTACTAAGAAGGGAAGACTGAGTACTCATCCTCAGATGAGCCATCTGTGTCCACTTTGCACCCAAAACTCAGGGGCCTTCGTTAAAAAGATGGGATCAAATTTAAGAACCAGAATATGGGGTGGGTAGCCATGAAATGTTGTATTCAGGACCTGACATAGGTACTATACATATGAACTCTTAGCATCTCCAGGTACCAGGTAATGATCTTAGCAGACCAAGCAAGTCATCATCACAGCATGAGAGTCTGTGAAGTAACTGAGTAATAAAGATGTCAACTTGCAAGCTTAGCAATATGTTTTGAATTGCTTTGTGTCTTCTTGGTAGAAATGGGAATTGAATTTCATAAGCTGCCCTCCTGGGTTCTTACAGGCATCTTGGTTTATTTGTGCCTTGTTTTACTACTGTATACAATGGAAAAGCTTAAAAAATAATTAAAAATGGCCAGTTCAGGCTCTATGTCTCCCATTACTAGGAATCTTTGATAGTATTAGCTTCATAGACTGCATAGATTTTCCATGGTACCAGTTTTCCTAAATAGAATACCTTCTGTAACCACACAAGGTCTAAAGTGGAGGTGTTAGGACTCCAAGCAAGCCACAAAACCATAGACCTAGAGTTAAGTATTCTTGTCTGGAGAGTGTTCTGTCACTGGAACCTAGAAGAATCTTCATAATTAATACCAAGGAGACTGCATCCAGCAACTGATAGGAGCAAACACAACGTCTTAGAGCCAAAGATTAGGTGGAATTCATAATGTCCTACTAAGGAGTGGGAGCAAGGATTGTAAAAACCAGAGGGCCAATAGACACCATGAGATCACTTTGCACATAACCAACTAATGAAGACTCATATGGGTTCATGGAAATCAGAGATCCTGTAGGGCTGCCTTAGCCATCATATCTGTTATGGCTGAATAGCTTGACGTGATTGGGGATTACTAATGCTGGAAACGGAGTCTGTCTGATTCTTTACCCTACCTGTTGGACACTTTTCTTCCTACTGGGTTGATTCATCCAGGCTGATGGTATGGTATTTGCCTGGTTTTATTTTAGCATGGTATGCCATATTTTATGGACATTTCTGGAAAAGCTTCAATTTTCTGGGGCAAAGACAGAGCAGGATGCATCGGGGGGAGAGCAGAAGTATTGGTGAGAGAGAAGAGTAAGGAGAAACTTTGATTAGGATGTACTTTATGAGAAAAGAGTTAAAAATTTAAAGAAATATTGCAACATTATGGGAAGGGATTCTTCTTTGGTCAACACCAAGCTTTGGATCTATTAGTTACTGGATAACTGATGAAAAAAGTATAATAACTTTTGGGAAGGTCTCTAGAGGCTCCTTCATCACCTTCTTTACTATGGAATGATACACCTATGTGTATGTAGATAGCACAGTTTGGACTTAACTGTGCTATTATGAAACAAACGAGATTATTTTTTGGAAGGTACCAAAGAAGTCAGAGGAACATATTTGGGGATAGACATGATCACAATATAATTTATACATGAATAAAAATTTTACAGTTTAAGCACAATTATTTTTTAAAATGAAAATAACAACTTTACATATGTTTAGAATTTTCATACCAGTACATTTTACACTGTGCATATTTCCCCTGTAACTCCTACCACTCATTTTCCTGGTATTCCTGCTTTTGCAATATTCTGCTAGAGAGTTTCATTTCTAAATTGCTAGTTACTTGCATAAGTAGTTCTGTGTACTTATTTAATATAGAAAAATCTACTTAGAATTTCATATTGTATCTGTATTTCAAACATAATTTTAATTAATGCACTTATCTCGAGTTACACTGATTTTCCTAAAGGTGATATAAGTTCTTTATTCTTTTAGATGACCAATTCCTGTTTGTCATGTGTACAGCCATGCCTTCTTGGTGCAATCTTCTGCTGAAAGACATGAAGTTTATTTCCATAAGTTGTGATAGATAGTGTTGCATTAAACATTAATGTACAAATATTTCTGAGGTATGTTTCTTTACGTCATTTCAGTCAGTTTTTGTATGAATCCTTCTGGTATGCATATATATATATATATATATATATATATATATATATATATATATAAAATCAGACTATAATTTCTCAAAAACTAGAATGATTTGAAATTTGCAGTCTACACCATTATCATCACAACCACCATCTCTAAATCAATATGACAACCTTGTCACAAAGTGGAGAATCTGCCTCAGGCCACAAATATATTGAGAGGTTAAGTCCTGTTCTTACACCCACAGCACCTGAAGAGCTGAGAGAATCGTATGAGATGCATTTTTCAGACAGCATTAGGACTTGAACTTTCACATCCTGTTGCTTGACTCAATTGTCCTCCACCACCTTCTCAAAGAGGACTAGGTGCTTATTTAAGAAGTCCTCTGTTTTTAAATATGCAAAGCATCTGAGTCTTTTATGGTAAATACAGGAATGTCCACACCCGACAACAACATATGATCAGTGTCTTCTCCATAGTCACTGAGCACACAAGGCCCACACCATGGCATGGAGCTCTATCATTCTCTTTCTTGTGTCAGTAATGACAGGTAAGGGATTTCTAATTCCAAACCTGAGGAGAAGACAGGGACTGATGTGGAAAAGCCTCTGACAATCTACTCTGTCTTTTCCTTCACAGGTGTCCACTCCCAAGTACAGCTGCATCAGTCAGGTCCTGAACTGGGAAAACCTGGGACCTCAGTGAAGTTGTCTTGCAAGGCTTCAGGCTACACCTTCACTAGTTATGAAATTATCTGGGTGAAGCAGAGGCCTGGACAGGGCCTGGAGTTTATTGGAGCTATTGATCCTAGTAATGGTGATACTGGCTATGCACAGAAGTTCCAGGGCAAGGCCACACTGACTGCAGACACATCCTCCAGTACAGTCTACATGGAGTTCAGCAGCCTGACATCTGAAGACTCTGCGGTCTATTACTGTACAAGCCACAGTGTTGCAACCACATCCTGAGTGTGTCAGAAACCCCGCAGGAGCAGGAAGCTGCCCTGGGACTGACATGAGAGAGAAGATGAGCCTCAAGACATTCACAGAAACAGTCATTCTGAATGTTGTTTTGTCTCTTACTTTTTTGAAAGAACTTTTCAAAATTATATCTGTGAATGAAGGGATGTTGATTTAGTGTACACCATACCTTCACAATCTTTTCACCAATGATCACATTCATTGAAATGTTTCTCCATTAATAAAATAATAAAAAATGAAAACTTTGATTATGAAGTATGATAAAAAAATCCATCTCTGGATTCTAAGAGAATGGGACATTTTGAAAGTAGTGTTTAATAAACTGAAGTATTTGAGTAGTAAAGGCCAAACAATAACTGCTGGGAAAACAAAATTTCTTCGGAATCTTAAATGTTACATGACTACAGTTTTCTGGCTGTGTGTTCCCACAGAAGTTCTAGTCTCTTAGAATGTTAGATACATGTCAAAATGCACTATGCAGGAATATAATTCCTGTAAGTAGGTCAAGTATGATTAAATTACTTTTCTCAAAAATCATTAATCAAATCAATGTATGTATATGTTAATTGATGTAGGTTATGAGACAATTCATTATTCCTTGGTCCCAAATTTACTTCCTTCACAATCTCAGAAACCTGCCCCACAGTCTCAAACCTTTATAGAACATAAAACCATACTGATAGGTCATTCCATCTCACAGGCCATTGGATATCAACCTGGTGGTCTCCTTGGTTGTACAGTGTGTTTGGGGTTTTGAATGGTTGAGTACTTTTGAACATCATCATTTGTGTTTGTCTATCATCTCACTCCATCTTCAATGTTCACTGTTACAGCTTTATAGAGCAATACCAAAGAAAAGATTGGGTTTCATGGAGATCCGGAAATCAACTGGGATGCAGATCACTATTAATTCTTGAAATATATACTCAATATCACCCTAGATAATGAAGGAAGCAGAGACAACCATATTTTGTGCACGGAGTGAGCATGTCAGCGATTTTCTGGTGAAGGGAGGAATATATGTCCATGGATAAAGCAGAATTATGCCAACTACCTGGAGTGTCTGAAGGTGACTCCAGTCATATTCTGTGTTATTATGTGGAAGAGCAGTCACACAAATCCATTTAAATGTAGAGCGACAATGAACACTAAATTGTTGTCTGAGGTTTTCTGTCCTGCCCAGTTCCTTCAATTGTTAAGTCCCAAAGAAAAGCACAGAGGTCTACATTAACTATATTAGCTCAGGCTTCTTATTAACTCTTATAACTTATATTAGTCCATTATTCTTGTCTGTGCTAGCCACATGCCTTGGGACCTTTTTCAGTGTGGTAGTCACATCTTGTGTCTTCTATGGCGGGCTTACAACTGCGTCCTTTTCCCAGAATTTTCCTTTTCTAGTTAACTCTGTCTGGTGGTCCCACCTATCCTTCCTGCCTGGTTACTGGCCAATCAGCATTTATTTAAAATATAATTGGCAGAATACAGACCATGGTCCCAAAACACTTTCCCCACTTTACATTATTTTTTTTGAAGAACATCCATAGTCCATTTTTTGGCAATGTGGGCATAGTTTTCCAGGCTATTTCATGATAGTTGGGGGCACTGATAATCTTTTGGGGACCTAAAGAAAATTTAGAGTTATGATCATGTCCTAACTGGAGTACCCTTTGTGGCTTCATCATCTCAGGCAGCATCTTGAAACTGTTCTGGATGTAAAACTCAGATATCTGCACCATCTGCTACTATCAGAGATTTCTTACTTGGTCCCCCTTAATCAAACCTGATTTTTCTTAACTCAGAATGAATCCACGGCCTCTCCTTTCCTGTGGAAACAAAAGCAAATCCTCTTCTCCAAAGTAACAAACCTTTTGACTTCAATTTTGAAGTCAAGGTATTTTCAAAATATTTATCTTGGTTTAATTCAGCATCATTTATAAACAAATATCTTTAATCAGCTCTTGCTCTTTCCTCAGCATTTAAACAATTCAAAGAGAACATAATAATATACAGTATCCAGACTCTCTGTGTATTTTTTTACGTGGCTTTATTTTAACCTCTATTACTTTTATTTTTACTTTTAACTTTTGGCTCATTGAGACAGGTTCTCTGTGTATCTTTTGCTGTCCTAGAACTCGCTCTGTATACCAGGTTGTCCTTGAACTCACAGAGATCCACCTGCCTATGCCTCCCAAGAACTGGGATTAAAGGTGTGTGCCACCACACCTTTAATTCACAGAGGTCTGCCTGTCCCTGCCTCCCAAGTTTTGTGATTAAAGGTGGGGACCACCACACCCAACTACTCTCTTTTTTTCTTTTTTCTCCCAAGTCTATATATATTTTCAAACACACAGTAAACATTTAGAGGGTATTTTGTCTTTGAATCTATCTTTACTGTATATCTCTCTCTTTTTCTGACTATGTGAGTCTTAAATTTGCTAAGTAATATGGATAGGATTAAATCCGTGGCTTCAAAAGTTGGATCCAGCCTATTCCTTAGCTTTCTGTGATTCCAGCCTCATGGTGGAGGTACCGGACAGAGTCGTGTTTATTGCCATAACTCTATGACATTCCAAGGTTCTTGCCAGCAAGCAAGCTACAGCAGTCTGCTCAAAAAACATATTCAAATGCTTTGTAGATGGATCTCCTGCCTGAAAGTGTCAATGTTTGTGCTGCCAGAATGGCCCACAAAGTAAGCATTTTAAAATGGTTCTCCTTTTTTTTTTCCTGCTACTGCTGAATACCCAAAAAGCACATGTTTTTCATCAACATCATATAAGTGTTGCATGGCAGGACCACTTAAATGAGCTGCAAAGTCTTAAAGTTATTATCAAATAGATCTTTCACTTCCTTAGTTAGTGTTACCCCAAGATACGTTATGATATTTGTGGCTATAGTGAAATATGATGCTTCTCTGATTTCCTTCTTTGCTTCTTTATCCTTTGTGTATAGGAGGACTACTAATTTTTTTTTAGTTGATCTTATATCCTGCCTACCACTGAGTGTACTTATCAGCTGTAGGAGGTCTTCGGAAGAGTTTTTGGGGTCATTTATGTACATCATTATATCATCTGCAAAAACCAAAAGAGTGAATGAGAAATTCTAGATAGAAACCAATGTCTGCATGTATTCCAGGAAATTTCTTTCTCATGTTCACAGACATTACACTATCTCATACATATTATGACTCTAACATTAGTTTAACTTAGGAGAAAAAGTTCAGATCACCACATCAATATCTCACTGTGTCCAGTCATTTGTGAGTGGATTCTATGATGAGAGGTGTGTGTCTGTGCAATTCCATATTGCTTTGGCTGGGAATGACTCTTTTCCACTGTCATCCATGATAGCCATTAGTGTGACCTCATACTGCAGAAGCAAGTGCTCCATTGTACACATTACCAAGAATAACAGATAAGGTAAAATGCTGAGATAAGCTCATACAGAACTTTAAATTTTAGGGAAATCTGACCTTCTATAATAGGTAGCAGGTGATCCCTTAAGGGTGTTTTGCTGTGAATGGACAATCTACAGGACACCATATCAATACTGACCAGTGATAGAAGAGAATATGTTTTTCCCCTGCAATATAAAATGCTTACAGAAAATCATGAAATTGTAGTGAAAAGTAATAGAATATCATTTCTGTGACTCATTTTTGCTTTTATATAGTTAAGTACACTTCACAATCTTATACACATGCATACAAAATCCTGCATAGTTCCTTCTCATATTTGTGGGAGTATTTTCCAAAGGTATCCATCATTGGTGGAAACATTTAACTCCCTGAAAACCTTACTAATTTGTGTTCTGTCCAGGAATAAAAGGTCACTGGGTTTGAAATGGCAGACAGAGAGAGAAAAGGCTGTGTAAGAATCCTCTATACAGGAGGGTCCTTTGCAAAGTGATTTCCTTTCTCCACTTATTTCTTTAAATACATGCAAATGTGATATGAGAAACAGATTAAGTTGCATCAATTGTTGCCTTGATTTTTTTGTCTTTCATTTCATTTATTTGACTCAATGGATTTGTTGACACACACATATCACTCATCCCTCCACTACCAAGATAAGGCATACTTGGTTATGATGGTTCATATTTTGATGTATGTATATATTCATTTGATTTCTAAGTACCTTGTTTAAAATTATGAACATTTTTGCAATTATTTTACATTCAGAGTACAGTTTCCTTTCCTTCCTCTCCTCTTGTCGCCTGCCCCATTTCCCCTCAACTTACTGCTGACTCCTGTATTTGAGTGTGCCAGGAATTTATTCATGGATGCATGAGAGCTGCATTTGATATCAAGACACACTTTGCTTCTAACCTGTGGTGCTCAGCTCCAGGTGTAGCCTGATGAAGGTAACAAATACCCTGTTCTCTCTTGTGTCACCTGCTTTCACTTGGGTACTGTTAGGGATGAAACCAGCTGCCACCTAAGGTAAACCTGGAATTGAGAGGACATTGATATTTATATAGGCACATCTTAAAATCAATCTCTGAAGCATACCATCAACCTCTCCAGATAAACAATTGCTGTTACTCTTGAATCTGAGCTCTGTGAGTAGTGAGTTTCGGGGTTATGTTACTGCTTCCGCCAAGATTGTGCAACTTCAGTTTAAGCCATTACAAACCAGTGTGTAGGGGAGTTCAGGACCAACAGGTGGCACAGTGGAGCCAAGAATGCATAGTACAGAGATGAGGTTGGTGTGTAGGGGGACTATATATCTCTGTGGTTTCTTTTCTGAAGTCTGCTAGCTGAGCTGTGCCTGCTGTGAATAATGTTTCCATGCTCAAGCAAAGAAAGAATCTTTGCTAATTCTTAACATGTTTCTAGTTTCTTGTTTATTTTATTATTTCTATTTACTTTTTATAGTTTATTTGTTTAAGAAAATCATGTAGTATATTCTGATCGTTGATTCCCCTCCACCAAGTTCTCCAGGTTCCTTCCTACATCCTTACCTTCCCAACTCTACTCACTTTCCTTCTCTCTGAAAATTTCAAAGAAATAGGAAAATAAGAACTTTAAAAAGGCATTAAAGCAACTGCAATCAAACTATCAAGAGACACACTTACAAACCTCATAATAATACAATTCTGTAATTATAAAACATAGGCAATAGACCAATAATACTCAAAAAATCAACAAACAAACAAAATGGTATGTGATAAAATATCTACAAAAATGTCACTGAGGTAATTCTGTGTTGTGTTTCTACTGCTGATCACATGTCTATTCTTTTTATTTATTTATTTATTCATTTACTTACAAAAATTTTTCACTTCCTCCCCTCCTCATCTTAAGTGTGGTTAATATGCCGAATGATACTCTATTGTAGAATACAAATATTTCCTTTGCAGTATTAGGACAATTCCAAAAACTGTTTCGTTTGGAGTGAGAGTCTGTGTCTATATCCCTCTCTCAACACAGGGATCCATTTGCTTGACTTTTTTCAGGCTCTATGCATTCTGTCATAGTCTCTATGAGTTCATAAGAGCACCTATTAGTCCCGTCATGTCAGGAAGACCCTTTTTACTTAGAGTCACCTACCTTTCTGGCTCTTACAATTTGCTGAGATATTAAATTTCTTCTCAGTAATAAGGTCAAACTGTGGATTTTTTTTCTGATCAACCAAGAGCCCTACCAATACCTCACAGTGTTTTCAGTGTCCTGTGAGGGGTCCTCCATAAATTTTAGGAGATTTTCCTGTGCCTGGTACTGAGGTATACAATTAATAACTACTGTCTTTGGAGAGAAGTACTGTCCCTCATGAGGATACCTGTGTTCAAAGACTAACACGCTAAAACAAAATACAAAACTCACACATGTGATTTCTACTCAGTTTTCTGCAAGCATAAATGTCCCCAACCCATAGAGCATGATCAGAAACAGACAAGACTTATTACTAAACTGCAAGTCTTAACTAGATGTCTCTAATTTTGTATTCAACTTTCTTAAATTTATTTTTTGATAAAATATTGAATCAGTAGATACATAAAACCAAACAATTACCTTAACACAAAATTATTCTAACAACTCAATTAAAATACCAAATCTAAAACTGGATTTGTATGAACTGTTTGTTGTTTCCAAACATTTTGTTATAGAAAAACATTGTAATTCAGTGCATCTACACAGTCCTTTGCTCTCAATCACCTGGGCGTTTTGCCGCCCCACATTCATTCTATAACTTCTATAGTTTTACTTTTACTTACACTTCAAGATCCTAGAGTTAAAATTAGCTTTTTTATAATACTTAATTTTAGTTTACCCTTCAGAAACTCCTTTATTCACTATTCAGCATCATATCATGTTTCAAAATTCCTGTCTCTTGTTTTCTCCATCTGCTTTCGTTAATCTGTATTTTCCTCTATCCACCACCTTAAATCCACAGATCATAAGGGCCCATTTCTACTCTCTTGGTTTCTCCAAATTAAGCCCACAAAACATAATATTAAAGTCTAAGAACCAGTTATGAGAAAGAATATGAACCATTTGTCTTTTTAGCTCTGGGTATCCACACTCCTCATATGTTTTCTTGTTTCATCCATTTACCCATAGATTTGATCATTCATCCTTTAGTAGTGACTAATATCCCATTGTCTTAGTGTTACACATTTTTGTTATCTATTCATTATTTGTTGGAAAATAGGATGATTCCATATCCCAGATGCTATGAATCGACAATCAATGAACATGGGTGTGTGAGTGTCTATTTAAGATGTAGGATTTTTGAATGCATGCTTAAAGAACTCATGCATTGGGCTCAGTGTAGTTTTTTTTATATCCACATACATAATTATTTAAGTTCAAGCCATGTAAAAAAATAAATTTTGCTAAAGATCTGCCAAGTTCATGTCAGTGCCAGAAACTCTATAAAAGTTTCTTTTGTAATAAAAATCATTCATTGACATCAGAACCTCTATCACTGGGTGTTTCCTTGAGCATCAACAGCAATGTCCTAATCAATGGATTCAGCTTCACACCTTCAGTGGGGTCGAATTTCACAAATCTTCCCAAATATTTATTTCTGCTGCTAAGTAATTGTCCCTTTGTGGTTAGAATTCAATTAAAAATAAAGCTGTCTTCGGAGTTAGATCATGACTCTCTCCTTCTCTAAACACACCCATGCATGTTAAAAGAAAAGTTCAAAATCTCTGTCTGCTTCAAACTTTAGTCTAAAACAGGTAACAAGAAACTAAATTTTTGTGCCCTGGATGTATTTAATAGATTGTGGTCCTTTAACCTATTGGAGATCTGCTGCTTGTGATCGTAAAACTGTGAAGTTTTCTGCATTGAGCCATGGACCGCGAAGGGAATTTTACATGGCTGGCCTACCTTGTCTTCATGAAGTTCAGAAGTCTGGCACCTTTGTGTACTGAATGTCGATAGTAGACAGCATATGGTCATCAGTCAAGGGCACCATCATGTTTTTGGAGAGTTCCAAGGTCACTGCCGGGAATGGTTCAGTGTAGTTTTATTTATTAATTTTTATTGGAAATACAAAACTTATTTTCAAAGTCACTACACTAGTTTATATTCCCATTCTGGGTGAGTAAAAATTACCCTCTTCCCGCATACATGCCTGCATTTGCTGCAATTTTTTCTTATGATCATTTTATTGAAATAAAAATATAGCAATGAAGTTGTTTTAATGTGCATTTCACTGTTAAGTAAAGAGTTTAGTTACAGAACATAGAAAAATCAACCTTGAACTGAACAGGCAACTCTCCCTGCTGACTCGGTTTCCTAGTGCAGAACATTGTTATGCAGCCCGCAGTGAGATGAAATATTTCAATGATATATTGAAATGATATACCAGACCTACTAGTCCACAATATCAACCATCAAAGGAGATACACCCTCTATTACCTGTCTTTTATGTACTGACCATATGCTTTCTAACTGTATTCGTGACTTGTGACATAGGAAATATTTAACCCAATAAGCATATTCAAAAATCCATGACTAGGGATGACATAGCCGTAGTAACTGTCATTGTGTTGCTAATGGTAATATTGTGAAACTGTCTCATAAATATGTTTACAGCCAATAGAGTAATGCTGCTCTTAGCCTTGATCACAGAAGCTTTTGTGTGCTGTGTAATGATTAATGTAGATGTTCTTGACTGGTCAAAATGGTGAGCATGAATGACTGTGTACTCAACCACAAAAGAAACATCTGTATCAACCTCTCATTCAGAGATCAAGGACCATCACAAAAGAGGGACTGGTAAGAATGTAATACTCAGAATACAAGGTGGATAGACAAGGAAAACTACCTTCAGGGCTTGAAATGGTGATTGTACACATGTAGTCACAGCAGTTTTAGTTTCCAAAAAACATTGAAAAATATTCAGCCATTCAAGATAACAGCATGATAGCCTATGAAATATCAACAGGTAAAGGAGCTTACTGACAAGCCTAGCAATATCAGTTCAATCCCTTGGCCCCACATGGTAGAATACAAGAATTGAATTTTATAAGTTGTCCTGTGATGATCACAAATACCTCTGTGATCATGAATACCCTCATGTGACTACTGAAGATAGGATAATACTTAATAAACTCTACAACACAGATGGGGAAGGACTCCTGAGGACTCAAACCAAGCTTTGCATTTATTGACATTTGATACCTGATGATTAAAATATAATCATTTTCTTTGGAATATTTCTGGAGTTCCCTATCTACTAGTGAATGACACACTTATGTGTATATAGATAATACTAACTGTATTCACTGTGTGAGGGTCATAATGTCTGTGTTTCAGAGATACTTTTAATTAATATGGTTATCTCCATTTGCATCTATTTTCCTAATAGTTTCCTTATTCCTTCCAGATGAAAAGTTTCTACTGTGTTGTGAATATAACAATATACAGTCATGTTGACAGACATGATAATTTTCATAGTTTAGTTATTGTATATTGCTGCAATGAACATTGATTTCTGAATATTTTAACAATAATATTTAAAATAATATAAAATAATAAAAATAACAATATTTCTGAAGTACGTTTACTTTTGGTCATTTCAGGCAGTTTTAAGTATAAGACCAGTTGTGAAGGAAAATGTTATTAGTATTGAAAGGAGGTTGCAAATTCTAATAATTAGCAGGTTTTGAAATTTTCAGTCACCAGCATCATGACCACAAACACCTGCTGTAAATCCATCTGAATACCTGTCACAAAGTGGAGCAACTTCCTCAGGACAGAAATCAATTGAAAACTTAAGCCCTGATATTACACCCAGAGGGGCTGCCCACGACTTAGGGAAGGTGTATAAGATGCATTTCCTCAGAGGGATTATTACATGGAGCTCTACATACTGCTGTCTGACTCACATCGCCTCAACTCCTTCTTTTATAGCTGGACTAGGTCCTTCTCTAAATATTTCCATGCTCATGAATATGCAAATTACTAGAGTCTACTGTGGTAAATACAGTGATGTTTACAGGCCAGGACAATATATGGTCAGTATCTTCTGCACAGTCACTGAACACACAAAATCCTCACCATGAATTGGAGCTGGATTATTCTTTTTCTTTTTTCTATTTTTTTTAGTAATTTTATTAAATTATAAAAGTTTCCATTTCCACCCCACCTCCCAACACCCTCCCACTCCCCCCATTCCCTCTCCTCCTCCCTCTTCGTCCCTAAGGGCAGACAGGGTTTCCTGCCCTGTGGGAAGTTCAAGCTCCTCCCCCTCCCTCCAGGTCCAGGAAGGTGAGAATCCAAACAGACTGGATCCCCAAAATCCAGTATATGCAGAGGAAACAAGTCACAGTGTCATTGTCAATGGCTTTTCAGAAAGACTCCGGGCTAGCCACATTCAGAGAATCTGGTTGGATCACGTGCTCGTTCAGTCCCAGTCCAACTGGCTTTGGTAAGCTCTCATTAGATCCGTCCCCTTGTATCAGTGGGTAATAGCATCCCTCGCAGTCCTTATTTCTTTTTTCATTTTCTTCGTCCTTCTGCTCCTCATTTGGACCTCGGGGGGCTCAGTCCGGTGCTCCAATGTGGGTCTCCGTCTGTATCGTCGTCCATCTCCAGATGAAGGATCTATGGTGATAAGCAAAATATTCATCAGTATGGTTATGGGCCAAGGCCGGTTCAGGCACACTCTCCTCTGTCCAGAGAACAATCTGGGGATCTCTCCTTGGACCTGGGATCCCATATATAATCAAGTCTCCTGTAATCCCAAAAATGACTCCCTTAGTTGAACTATATTCTTCCCTGATCCCATATTCATCCTTCCTCCCTCCCCCACATCCCAGTCCACCGAGCTTTGCCCATTCCTCCCCTACTCCCTTCTTTCTAACCGTCTCCCCTTCCAACAACCCTCCCCCCCCCCCCATGGACCCGAGGTTACCTGGGACTCTTGTCTATTATGTCAGTAACTACAGGTAACAGCCTTTCAAAGTTTAAAATCCTAATAACGAACAGTATTGAGGTAGCAATGATACCTACTCTGTCTTTGTCTCTGCAGGGGTCGAATCCCAGGTCCAGCTGCTGCAGTCTGGAGCTGAGCTAGGGAAAGCAGGGTTCTCAGTGAAGCTGTCCTGCAAGGCTTCAAGCTACACCTTCACTGACTATACTATAAACTGGGTGAAGCAGAGGCCTGGTCAGGGACTGGAGTGGATTGGAAGAATTTATCCTGTAAGTGGTAATACTGACTATGCTCAGAAGTTCCAGAGCAAGGCCACACTCTCTGTAGACAAGTCCTCCAGCACAGCCTATATGAAGCTCAGCAGCCTAACATCTGAGGACTCTGCAGTCTATTTCTGTGCAAGACACAGTGTTGCAACCACATCCTGAGCGTGTCAGAAACCCTGGAGAAGCAGAAAGTTGCACTGGGACTGAAAGGACAGAGAAGATTGGCTTGAAGACTTTCACAAAAATAATTATCCTGAGTATCTTTTTGAATTACTTTTCACAAAAATCATTAATCAAATCAATATATTACATGTTAATTGATGTAGGTTCTGAGATCACATTATTCTTTTGTCCCATACTTACTTTCTTCCCAGAATCTGAAAGCTGCCCCACTCTCTTAAGCCTTTACAGAACAAAGATCTATGGATCATTAGCTTTCACAGACCATTGGATACTTGGTGGCTATCTTTATTCTACAGAGATTTTGGATTTTTGCCTGGTAGAGTGTATGTAGTCACCATCCATTAACAACACTAAAGATCTCTGAGTTTCACAGAGATCTAAAAATCAACAAATGCACATCTCACCATACATCATCGAAACATCTACTCAATATCACCTTAGACAATAAAGACAATGTGAGAGCCATAGTTGCCACATTGTGAACCCATAGGCAAAATTATACTTTTGGGTTCTTCAAATTTGCAGGTGACACTGTAGATCCACCTATTCCTAAGAAGAAAATGCCAACATAAGCTTAGATGAAAGACAAAACTTGCTCAGCCTAGATATTGGGGGAAGTCCTTGGTCCTAACTCAAAATGATGTGTCAGACTTTGTTGATTACCTATAGAAAGCCTTACACTCTGAGAAGTGGATGGGAAATGGGACAAAGATAAGGTAGAGGAAACAGAAGGAGGGAAGGAGAAGGAACTGGGATTGGTACACAAAGTGAGAAAAGATTGTTTTTTAAAATAAATCAATAAGAAAGGTGTGCACAGAGATGATTAGTGTCCTAGTGTCTGATGGGGGAGGATGTTCAATGCACCTTCTCAGCATCACCTTTATGGTTGATTCTGATGAGGATCAGATGGCCCATGAGCTATTGACGTGTGAGTCACATTAACAATCCTGGATATATCGACATTGTTCTCAGTTGTATGGAAGAGCTCTTTCTGCACTGGTGCCTGTATTGAACTGAGAATGCATTTCCCCAGGAAGATTTACAACTTGGAACTCACCACCCACTGACTAACACAGAGAAATTTTTCCTGGTTTGTCTCAAACAGATTACTCTTTTGATCTAAAGAATGTTCCTCATTGATGTGCAAATTGCAGAGATAATGTTTGTATAGGTAGTGATGTTCACCTACTCCACAGCACCACATCTGTACTCTCTTGTTCACTGTCCCTGAGAACACAGGTTCTCAGCATAAACTGTGGTTGGATCATATCTATCTGGTAGCAGCAGCTATAGGTAAGTGAATTCTTAGATCCAGGCTTGAACCAGAAGTCAGAGACAATAGCATACTTTCCTAAATTGTTTATACCCAGGTTTGGTTACAGTAATTTGGTACTGAACTAGGATCCTTGGATGTGCAGGAAATGCTCTTCAGGGATTTTTAACTCATATTGTTTCTTTACATACAGTGAGAATGTCTGTTAATATGGTTACAAGATTAACTCAGAGATGGCAGCTAGAGAATTCCACTGAAACCATCTTGACATTTTATACTGGATGTAAGAGGACTTAGACTAAGCATAAATAAAGAGGTGAATATTGACGAGATGTGTCATCACCAATGGGTGGTGTGTCATCACCTCTCATAATACAGAGATCATATTTACTCCATTCTGGTCTTTCCTCTGTGATGACACTGGTCTTCTCAAAGACATCTTCCTCTGTGATTTCAGAACAGGCTTCATTTTCACTAGAGTAACGTAGGGTATTTCTTCACTTGTTGAGTCTTAGTATTAGAACAAGTCATTTTTGCAAATCTTATATATTAGCAAAGCATATCTTCTTGCTTTCTTGTTTGAGCTAAGACTTTGAACAAAGGACAGTATTTCTGTACTATTCTCCATGTTTTCTTGGAACCACAAAATTTCTGAAAAATCCATCTGCTTTTTGCAGATCAACGTGACATCTCGTTTTTATGTATTTTTACATACAATTGCACATTGAATTCTTAGATTTACCCTTTAATGCTTGTCAGTGAACTAATTTTCTCACCAGCCATTCTATCCATATGAGATGGATGATATGAGCCCAAGTCTAATAAAGCAGCCAAAAATTCTCTTTGACTTTCCAGTCTGTCTGTTCCAAGAGTAGTAATTCTGGATGCTGATTAATAATATTTTCCCAGATAAATGAGGTGCAGAGTTTGTCTGTAACTTTTCCTGGAGTTGATATACAGGATGAACGTCTCAGTGACATCCTGAAACACATAATTTTGAGCTTGATAGATGAAATCAGAGACCCAAATTGGAGCCTTGGACTGAGCCCCCAAGGTCCAAATGAGGAGCAGAAGGAGGAAGAATATGAAAAGGAAGTCAGGACCACGAGGGGTGCGTTCACCCACTGATACAAGGGGACTGATCTCATGAGAGCTCACCAAGGCCAGCTGGACTTGGACTGAATGAGCATGTGATCAAAACTGGATTCTCTGAATGTGGTTGACATGGGGGCTGACTGAGAAGCCATTGACAATGACACTGGGTCTTGTTTCATCTGCATGTACTGGCTTTTTGGGATCCTAGTCTGTTTCGAAGCTCACCTTCCTAGACCTGTAGGGGGGTTACTTGAACTTCCCACAGGGCAGGAAACCCTGACTGCTCTTAGGACTGGAGAGGAGGAAGAGGAGAGGGAGTGGGGGGAATGGGAGGGTATTGGAAGGAGGGGAGAAAGTGGAAATTTTTATAAATAAATAAATAAGTAAATAAAAAAATAAAATTCTCTGATTCACATTTTAACAGGTTCATCCTACACCTGTGATAATGACCACTAAGGAAACCTGGTTTGGGAGAATTGTCTGTATTCTGTCAATCATGTTTTAAATAAATGCTGATTGGCCAGGCAGGAGGTGTAAGGTGGGAAAGCCCGACAGGAAGTGGAAATGATGCAAGGAGAGCAGGAGAATTCTGGGGAGGAGGAAGTTGATTCCTCCTACTCCATCCCAGATCACTGAAGCAGCAGCTCCCCACTGAAAAAGGTACTGAACCACATGGCTAACATAGAACAGAAAAATGGGTTAATCAAGATGTGAGAGTTAGCCAGTAAGAAGCCTGACCTAATGGGCCAATCAGCTTTATAACTTATAGAGATCTCAGTGTGATTTTTCTCTGGGACTAAACAGCTGGGCTACTGGGAAGGACAGAAAAACACAAACAAGCAGACCCCTTCCTGTTACAGAAACCAATATGTATGAAGATGTGAGTGAATCAGAGGTAGGTGATGTAAGTCAGATTCCAGATTTATTCATCACTGCAGGGGGGTTCAGGACAGCAAAAAGTGGTGCTGAGAACCTTTATTGATGGTGAGAAAAGTCAAGTGTGGCCCAGTTACAGAAAGAATCTCTAGATACTTATGATAAATGAAAACAAGCCACAGTCAGAGGAGAAGGCTAAATAAACCTCAGAATAAAGAGTGAATGAATAATGCTAGAAACCAATGTCTGTATGTATTCCAAGAAAACTTCTGCTCAGATTCATAGACATTGCACTTGCACAGCCATATTGTGATCCTTGCATTGCCTTAACGTAGAAGAAGAAGCTCATATCATCTCTTCATAATCTTATAGAACCCAGACTTTTGCAAATGTGAGACAGGAGGATGTCAATTTATTTCCATACTGCTTTGGCATTAAAGTTTTCTTCTAAATTTCCATCCATGATAGCCATCTGCATCTCCTCACACTGGGGTATGATATAATTCTTATAAACACTACCCAGAAGAATAGATTTTAGGAATGCCAAGATAAGCCCACCCAGAACTCTGAACATTAAGGCGATTTGTTCCTCTATTATGAGAAGTGCTTTTTTTCCCTGACAGTGTTTCCCTCTGAGCTGACAGTTCACAGGACATCGTATTAATTCTGACTCGAGAAAGATGAGAAACTATGCTGTTGTAAGAAGTCTTACAGCTAATGGAATCCTACCCACTGGGGCGTGACCTCTTGTCCTATATATGCTGATGCATGACCTCTTGTCCTGTATATGCTGATGCAGAGCATGTCTCACGCCTCTCTTCTGGCTACTCTCTCTGTTCCAGTTATGGATTTTGGTTTCTGAAATCCGTTCCAGCCGAGGATTCCGATATATTTGTGAGTTTACCCCTAAATAAATAACCATCCATTTCTCAATGATGAGCTAGTGTGTGATTTCTTTCAAGCGACCGTCTTCATTCGGCACCCACGTGGGATCAGACTGCATGCCTACTGGGTGGTTGATCTAATGGCATGGCCAACCCATGGCCCGGACAGTCTCCCAACCCTGCCCGCTTGGCTTGATTTTATCTAAGCAGCTTTTTTGTTGAATTCCCACCACAGTGGAGTTTACTGCTTGTGGCAACTTGGATATTTTCCAAGCGAATGCACTCAGGACCGCTGCATTCCTTGGGGTGGTTCCTTGAAGAATGGCGACTTGTGCAGCTTCCATTTCTGCTCCAGGCCCCTGAGTTCTGTTTTTCTTGCTCTGTGTATGGAATTGATTTAATTGCTTTTAATTTGTCAAGCAAAGCATATTTCACAGTATTTAAGCAGTACCAAGGTGAAAAACTGAAATGACATGGAAATTAAAACAGCCCAGGACCATTCCTCTCACCACTGGTTGCATTGCTTCTAGTTGCAACTCTGCAATCACAACATCTGCTGGACAATAAAGATTGCAGTTTACCAGATCACATAACAGGTAATTAATAAATCATTATGGCAGACTTCATAATGCAACTTTTAGTAACTTTTTTGCTAATAATATGGATTGTATTATGTGGGCCTTATAAGACTATGGTGATACTTAAATTTATTGGGTAGTGGGATTCAGTTTTCTTCTCCATATTCTATCATTAAAAAGAATATGGCACTTTTAGGAATGATTCAGTATTTACAGATTGATAATGAACAGATAGTTGACAGGATTAATACCATAGGAGATCAAAAATTACCTGGAAAAGCTAATATTATTACAGACAAGTTTGAATCCATATCTAAGGGTACTAAGAAGTTATCTGAAAGAATTCATACTGTTGAATTTGACAATCAAAATTTGTCAAAAGTTATGCTAAGTTAGCAGAAAAACTGTTCTCCAGGATTGCAATCTGCATGCTGTTTAAGTAATGTTCAAGAATGAGATGTTATCTTTAAAGGAGAAACTTCAGATTTTTGAATCACGTGTACAGAATGAGGACCAGAGGTTAGGTGCCTCAATGAAATCACTAGAAATATATACAGGCCAGGAGATTCAGGCTTTGCCAAAAACAATAATAAAAAGAATTGAAATGATTGAGGAAATTATTGGATCTGATGAATAGGGAAAGAAGGCACAAGGACAGGATTCATCAGTGTCAGTATCTGTCAGAGATGACTTACCCAGGGCTTTAGCTTGTTTTATTGGATGGGCTCTGCTTGTTGGCATGATGCCCAAGCTCCTTTAAGAGAGGTCTTTATGTAAAGTGTTTCCTATTTTCATCCATTTGCAAGCAAAATTCAAGATGTCATTTTTTTTTGTTCCCGCTGAGTAAAACTCTAAAGTATATATGTTCCACACCTTTTTTAACCATTCTTCTATTGAGGGGCACCTTGGTTTTTTTCCAGGTTTTGGTTATTACAAATAGTGCTGCTATGAACATAGTTGAACAAATGCTTTTGTAGTATGACTGAGCACTGAGCTCCCAAGGTCCAAATGAGGAGCAGAAGGAGGGAGAACATGAACTAGGAAGTCAGGACCGTGAGGGGTGTATCTACCCACTTAGACCGTGGGACAGATCTAATGGGAGCTCACCAAGGTCAGCTGGACTGGGACTGATGGAGCATGTGATCAAACCAGACTCTCTGAATGTGGCTGTCAATGAAGGTTGACCGAGAAGCCAAGGACAATAGCACTGGGTTTTGATTCTACTGCATGGACTGGCTTTGTGGGAGCCTGGTTTGTTTGGATGCTCACCTTTATAGACTCGGATCGCCGCGGGTGGGGGGCGGTCTTGGAATTTCCACGGGGCAGAGAAACCTGGCTGCTCTTAGGACTGGAGAGGGAGGGGAAGAGGGAAGGGGGAGGGAAAAGGAAGGTGGGGGGGAGTGGAAATTTTTAATAAATAATATTTTTTTAAAAAGTGAGGTCTTTTTTATTGAGCCATAGTAGCAAAAGTAAATAAACAAATAATTAAATAAATAAAGCAAGCAAAAAACACATGGTTCAAAATAGCTTTCTGGACTGTGTGGCAGCATGAACTCTGAGCACTTTCATGAGACTTTCAGGAGACTGAGCACTTACATGGAGTTTGAGAGCAACATGTTACAAACTGTTTAATTGTGCAACACAGACCTGCTGAATACTTGGAAATGGAGCACAATGCACAGGTTGGAGAAATAGTGAACCTGCCCCCGACATGTTAGACTGGGCAGAGCCAAAAGTTAAAACAGCCTTGGCCCTAGTCATGCTGCAGTTTAGCAATTTAAGAAGCACTTCTGGTCAGAAAATAATTTCATATACACAATAATGACAAATTCAGATGAAAAAGACGTCTAAATGTGTCACAGTGTGTCTAAAAATGTACATATGCTTGGGAGAGAAAAAAATAAAGTACAGACATTTATAAACAAAAGTAATTTTTAAAAAAGGCAATGTTTTTAAAGAAACAGGAATACAGACATTCATTGATTAAAAAGACTAAGAAAATAAGTCATGTAAAAATAGAAAATACACAGAGAGTATGAAATATGTTTACTATTGTGTTTTTTTTTATTTTTTTCCCGTTAGACTTGTTTATTCAAGTATCTGAAAACACTCTTTCCACTTCCCTCCACCCACTCCCTGTCCTCCCCCCTCAACATTCCCAAGAGCAGTCAGGGTTTCCTGTCCTGTGGGAAATCCAAGTTCCTCCCCACTCCCTCCAGGTCCAGGAAGGTGAGCATCCAAACAGGCCAGGATCCCAAAAAGCCAGTCCATGCAGACAAAACAAGACCCAGTGCCATTGTCAATGGCTTCTCAGTCTTCATTTGGACCTCGGGGGCTCAGTCAGCCCCCATGTCAGCCACATTCAGAGAATCCGGTTTGATCACATGCTCGTTCAGTCCCAGTCCAGCTGCCCTTGGTGAGCTCTCATTTGATCAGACCCCTTGTATCAGTGGGTGAACGCACCCTTCGCGGTCCCGACCTCCAGTGCTCCAATGTGGGTCTCCATCTCTATCTCCATCCATCGTCGGATGAAGGTCCCCTCTGATTTTGCTTTTCCTTGCTCAAGATCTCCCTCCCTCTGCTTCTCATTTGGACCTAGGGAGTTAAGTCCAGTGTTCCAATATGTGTCTCTGTCTCTATCTCCATCCATCGTTATATGAAGGTTCTGTGGTGACATGTAAAATATTCATCTGTATGGTTATGGGTCAAGGCCAGTTCAGGCACCCTCTCCTCTGCTGCCCAGAGTACAATCTGGGGACCTCTCCTTGGGTCTGGGAACCCCTCCAGAATCAAGTCTCTTGCAAACCCTAAAATGGCTCCCTTGGTTGAGATATAAACTTCCCTGCTCCCATAACCATCCTTCCTCCCTCCCTCCCTCCCATTTCCCCAAGCCGTCCCCAATCCTCCCCCTCTCTCCTCTCCCTAACCATCTCCCCTTACTTCCACCCCCCCCATGCACCCAAGTTTGCCTGGCAATTTTGCCTAATTCTAATATCCAGGAGGATAACTATATGATTTTCTTCAGGTTCACCTTCTTATTTAGCTTCTCTAGGATCACAATTTATAGACTCAAAGACCTTTAACTATGGCTAGAATCCACTTATGAGTGAGTACATACCATATTCCTCTTTTTGGGTCTGGGTTACCTCACTCAGTGAAGCCTTTTCTATTTCCATCCATTTGCAAGCAAAATCAAGATGTCATTGTTTTTTTACCGCTGAGTAAAACTCTAATATATGTTCCACACCTTTTTTACCCATTCTTCTATTGAGGGGCACCTAGGTTGTTTCCATGTTCTGGCTATTATAAATAGTGCAGCTATGAACATAGTTGAACAAAAGTTTTTGTAGTATGATAGGGCATCTCTTGTGTGTATTCCCAAGAGTGAAATTGCTGGGTCCTGAGGGAGGCTGACTCCCAGTTTCCTGAGAAACTGCCACACTGATTTCCAAAGCTGTGACTGCTACAGACAGATCTCATAACACCTAAAGAAAAGACTAGGTTTCATGGAGATGTGAAAAACAGCTATGCACAACTCACCATTCATTCTTGAATTATCTACTCAATATCACCTTAGGACACTGAAGACAGATGTGAGAATTATGATTTGGGTACTGTGTGAGCTCATACACAAACTTGTATTAGCTGATTCTCCAAACCAGCAGGTGGCACTGTAGATCCATTCACCAATGCCTAAGAAATAAAATAGCAGAAGCTGATAAGGAAGTTGTACACTGACTGATTTCCTCTGTGGATTCCATTGCCAACATCATTATATTCAGAAACTGTGGAGTAGTTGAAATGTGAGATCCCTGTGTTATCAAAGAAGATGTGAGAGCTTCTTTGTTTAATACAATCAATACTTGAGGTCAAATTATATGTGCCAAATTGGAATTTGCCTATTGCCACTGGATAGGAAACTAAGTCATTAACCACTTATTATTATAGGTTAAGAATATTTTGGCCTCAGGATCATGGGAGATATTTTGGGGGAAATTGTTTCAAAACTACAGAGATAATACCTCAGGTGTTTCCAAAGTTCTACAGACCACTGGTAATAAAAGGATGAGAGCAGTCTCCTGCATTCTATGCTAGTATCTGATGAGGGCAGGATGGTCAATGCATCTTCACAGCATTAGTGTTATAGTTGACTCTAAGGAGGCTCAGATGGCCCATGCACCATTGAATTGTGGGTCGCATTAACAAACATTAATGTAGTGACATTGTTCTCAGTGGAATGGAAGAGTTCTTGTCTATATAGGTTCAATAATGGAACAAGAAATGCATTGCGCCAGACAGGTTGAGGACTTGGAACTCACCATCCCACTGACTAACTCAGAAAACCTTTACCTTTCTGTGTCAAACAGATTCCTGCTTTGATCTAGGGAATGCTCTTTCTCATTCTTATGTAAATTTCAGAAATTATGTTTGTAAATACAGTGATGTCCACCTACTCCACAGTACCATAACAATAGTCTCTTGTTCACTATCCCTGAGCACACATATTCTCAGCATGTACTGCAGTTAGATCATCCTCTACCTGGTGTCATCAGCTACAGGTAAGTGTGTTCACAGAACTGGGCTTGGCAAGAAGCCAGAAATTGAAGTGGCAAATGCATTCTTTAAAAATTGTTTACTCTCACATTCAACTACAGCAGTCTGTGGCTAAATTAAGAAATCCTGAAGGCACATTAAATGTGTCCTGCAAAGATTTTTACTCATATCTATTCTACAGGGAACTGCAGAACCCTGGACACGGACTTGAAAGGATTGGATGGAAACTCCAAATATTAACAGAACAAAGCATGGACAGAAGTTTGAGGAGAGAGCACCGCTGGATATAAACACAATGCCTAAGACTTTCAACATGGCTGTCAGAAGCCTGACATGAGTAGTCTGTCATCCATTACTGTGTAAGACACAGTGTCATGTCCAGAGCTGAGCTGTTTCAGAAACTCAGAAGGAGCAGGAGGCTGTCTTGGGATAAGAAGACAGGAAAGGGTAACCGAAAGACTTACTCAAAACTTGTGGTTAAGTATTGATGAAAGAAATAATAGAATTAAATTGAATTCTCAGTGCATAAAAAAATTTCCTAATCACCATGCATGCAAAAATCGGTTTTACATTTGTAAAGATGACCCACGTATTCCACTGCTATTGTTAGTGTCAACACCTGTGTCTGCCATAATTGGGTCAACACTTTGAAACAGAAATGTTTGATCACATATTAAATAAATGTCTGACTCCTAGGACATGACCAATATTGCTGTTGGGATATTAAAAATACTGATTCATCAATTTAATCCATATTTATATGTCTTGAGAAATAGATTCAGGGTTTAAGCATTTCACATAGTCTGCTCCAGGCCGAATAACTTTCACTGTAATCACAAGCCTATTACATATTGTGATACTCAATTTGTCCACCTTAGGAGAAGATGCTCTAATCATTTCTCCACAATCTGACAGAGTCCAGGACTTTGTGGAGGAATTCCCTTATGAGAATAGGATGTCTCTGTGAATCCACACTGCTTAATCAGGCAAGTATTTCTCTAGTATCACCTGTGATAGGTTCCAGCATTCCACCATACTGCTATTTTCCTTCACTCTTCTTCCTCCAATCCATACCTACATTTTTCCCTGTTCTCCCATCCAGTTCTCAATTTCTATTCAGGGGAGGGCAGGTTTCCCATGGATATCAATAATACATGGTACATCAATTTGGTGAGGCAGTTTAATATGAGTAAAAGGGTCCCAAAAGCCAATAAATGTGTGAGAGACAGATGCCATCCCACTTTTCAGAATCCTGTAAGAGACCAAGTTACACAACTGTAACATATACAGAGGGGCTAGGTCAACTCAATGCAGGCTCTCTGCTTTTCAGTTAAGACTCTGTGAGTCCTTATGAGCTTGCATTGATTTTTTTTTTGGCTTTACTTGTAGAGGTCATGACACCCCTGAAATCTACCTACCTTCCTCCCCCTCTTCTACTGGATTCTCTGAGTATGCCTACTGTTTGACTGTGGGTCTCTTCATTTGTTTCCATTAACTATTTTTGAAATCACTCTGATGACAATTGGGCTAGGCACCAATCTATGAGTATAGCAGAACAGTGTTAGTCTTCATTTCATGAATTTTTTCACAGTCATGTGTAGTTTTATCCTAGGACACCCTCTGAATTCTCGTCCTCTAAGCAGTGTCAAGGGTAGGCTCCCTTGCATGGCATGTGTCTCAGTGTGGACCAGTCATTGCTTGACCAATCTCACAATTTCTCTGCCACCTTTACCCTAGCATATCTTGTGTCAGGAAAAATTGTAGGCTGGATGTTTTGTGGATGGCTTGATGTCCCAGTCCCTCCACTGAAAGTCTTACTTGCTTATGAGAAATTATTAGTTCAGATTCTGTATCTCCCATTGTTAGGATTCACAGTTGGGGTCACCTTCATAGAGTCTATGGAGTTTCTATTGTGATAGGTGTCTAAATTGTCCCTGAGATGCCTCTCAGATTCAGGTATCTCTCCCAGTACTCTCACCTCTCCATCCTCCCTACACTTGACCCCTTTTGTTCTTGTCCCACTTAAGTCTCAACTCCAACCATGATGTCTATTCTATTTCTCATCCCAGGGACATTCATGTGTTACCCTTTGAACTCTCCTTGTTACTTTGTTTACCTGTGGATTGTAGCTTTGTTCTCTTTTACAGATAATATCCACTTAACAAATGATTACATAACATGTTTGTCTTTCGACGTCTTGGTTGCATCACTCAAATAAAATTTTCTAGTTCTATCCTTTTGTCCACAAATTTCATGATGTTATTTTTTAATATCTGAGTATTCCTTCATTGTGTAAATGTATCACAATTTCTTTAACCACTCCTTGTTTGAAGGACATCTAGTTTGTTTCCAGTTTCTGGTTATTATGTATAATGCTGCTATGAACATAGTTGAGCAAGTGTCATTGTGTTATGGTGGAATGTTCTTTGGGTATATGCCGGGGGTGGTTATAGGTAGATCTTGAGGTAGAGGTCCCTCATTTCTAAGAAACTGACATATTGATTTCCAAAGTGGTTGTACAAGTTTGCACTCCCATCATCAGTGGAGGAGAGTTTCTTTTCTCCGTATCCTCTTCAGCATGATGTGTTACTGTGACTTTATATTATTTTATTTATTAATTTATAAAAATTTCCACTTCCGCCCCCCCAATACCCTCCAACTCGCGCCACTGCCTCTCCTCCTCCCTCTCCAGTCCTAAGAGCAGTCAGGGTTTTCTGCCCTGTGGGAAGATCAAGTTCCTCCCCTCTCCCTCCAGGTCTAGGAAGGTGAGCACCCAAACAGACTAGGGTCCCAAAAATCCAGTACATGCAGAGGAAACAAGTCCCAGTGCCATTATCAATGGCTTCTCAGACAGTACCCATGTCAGCCACATTCAGAGAATCCGGTTTGATCACATGCTCGTTCAGTCCCAGTCCAGCTGGCCTTGGTAAGCTCTCATTAGATCAGTCCCCTTGTATCAGTGGGTGAACGCACCCCTCGCGGTCCTGACTTCCTTGTTCATGTTCTCTCTCCTTCTGCTCCTCATTTGGACCTTGGGGTCTCAGTCCAGTGCTCCAGTGTGTGTCTCTGTCTCAATCTCCATCCATCGTTGGATGAAGGTTCTCTCGGATCCTGACTTCCTTGCTCACGTTCTCCCTCCTTTTGCTCCTTATTTGGACCTAGGGAGTTAAGTCCCTAGGTCCTGATGTGGGGTTGGCAAAGATCTTTACCACTTTGTAAACTGTCATTTAGTTATTTTGATAGTTTCCTTTGCCTTACAAAAGCTTTTCAGTTTCATCGGGTGCCGTTTGTTAATTGGTTACCTTATTACCTGTGCAATTGATGCTCTGTTTAGGAAATTTCTCCTGTGCCAATGTGTTCAAGGCTATTCCCCACTTTATCATCTATCAGGTTCAGTATATCTGGTTTTACGTTTTGGTTTTTTTTCCTCTTTGCCTTGAGTGTTATACAGGGTGATAGATGTGGACCTATTTGCACTCTTCTACATGCTGACATCTATTTAGATCATCATTTGTTGAAGATGCTTTTTTTTCCATTGTATAATTTTTTCTTCCTTCTCAAAAATCAAGTGTTCATAAGTATGTGGATTTACATCTGGGTTTTCAGTTGAATTCCATTGATCAACCTGTCTGTTTTTATGTCAATACAATTAAATTTTTATTCCTTTTCTCTACAATACAAATTGAAATCAGGGATGGTGATAACTCCAGAAGCTATTTCATCTTACAGGACAGTTTTAGTTATCAGCCACCTGATTTCGAAAGTCACTGCACAAGTTTACACTTACATCAACATGTGACTATAGATTATCCTTTCCCCACATGCATGCTTGCATTTGTGTTCTTTTATTTGCTTGTTTACAGTCATTCTTATTGAGGCAATAATCTATAATTGGAATTGTTTTAATCTGAATTTTATGTTGAACTAAGGACTTTGGTTGCAGGGCCATAGAGAATCCAATCTTGATCTGAACAGGAAATTCTCCCTGCTGGTTTTGTTTTCTAGTGCAGGAAGTTTCTATGAAGCCTGCAGGGAGAGAAAGACATCAATAATCTCACACAGTACTACACCTTTCAGGCTACACTATCAGCCTCCAGGTAAGAGGTAACAACTAGTGATTCCTATTATATGCTGAATAACTGCCTTCTACTTGGATTTATGACCTGCTCCACAGGAAAGACACCATTCCAGGTAAACATGCTTAAAAACTCCAAACTATGAATGATACAGCCCAAGTAGACCCTAGTTGTATTGCTGATTGTCATGTTGTCTAACTGCCTATGAATATATATATATATATATATATATATATATATATATATATATATATATATTCCCCCTAGCAGCCCCTGCTGATAGTGGCCTGGAGATACCATGTGTGTTGGGCAGGGGTCGTTGGATTGACAGCAAGGACACCAACTTCAAAGCTGCGCATAGATCTCTGGAGAAGGGAGTTTCGATTGCCCAAAAGCTGATTTGTGCTGGTTTCAACCTTGATCATGGAAGTATCTGTGTGCAGTGTGAAATGATCTTAGTAGACATCCATGAGTGATCAAAGTGCTGAGTATGAATGACTGAGTACTCAGCCACAGTGAATCCTCTGTATCAACCACCTCCCTCCCCAAAATAAAGGATCATGATGAAAGAGAGAATAGAAAGAATGTAAGGTTCAGAGAATGAGACTGAAAGTCATGGAATTCTATCTACAGTGATTGACATGTTCTCATTGCACAAATGCGCTCTTAGCAGCCATTGTTACCAGCCTAAGTCCTACCCAAAATCAAATCAGTTAAAATTACAGTGTGACTGTCCTGGAATTTACTCTGTAGATCAGGTTGGCCTCGAACTCAGAGAGATCCACCTTCCTTTGCCTCCCAAGTGCTGAGAATAAAGGCATGTGCCATGCCTTACTACTCAATTTCTTTCTTTTTTTTTAAAAAAATTTCTATCCTTTTTCTTTTCTCTCCCAAGCCTAAATTTAATTCCATATATATAATCATATATATGATTTTAATTATACAATAAACCGTATATAGGTTTTTTCATCTTTCTTTATTATATAGCTCTATCTTTTTCTGATCACTTGTGTCTTTAATCTGATAAAGTGCGTGACAAATTAAAGCTGTGGTTTTTGCTGATGGCTTCACTCCATTCCTTAGCTTTTTGAGAGTCTAGTTTCATGGCAGAGGTACTGGCAGGTACCGCATTTATTGCCACATCCCTTTGTAGTTTTTAGTTTCATGCTACCACAAAAAAAAATAAATAAAAGCTTGATGCAGGCTGCTCATAGACACCATTTAAATGTTTGGTGACAGAGTTTCTTAAAAGAACTGATAAGTTTTTGTAACTACCGCTGGGTCAGGAAGTATCTTTAACAGGAGCTGCACCTCTGCGAGCCACCAGCAAACAGAGACTACTGGAGAAAAGACAGTCTGTTAACTGTTCTTATTTGTGTAGAAAGCATTTTTATTAATAATTTATAAAAATTTCCACTTCCTCCCCTCCTCCCAACACCCTCCCACTCCCCCCACTCCCTCTCCTCCTCCCTCTCCAGTCCTAAGAGCAGTCAGGGTTTTCTGCCCTGTGGGAAGTTCAAGTTCCTCCCCCCTCCTTCCAGGTGTAGGAAGGTGAGCATCCAAACAAACTAGGATCCCAAAAAGCCAGTACATGCAGAGGAAACAAGTCCCAGTGCCATTATCAATGGCTTCTCAGACAGCCCCCATGTCAGCCAGATTCAGAGAATCCGGTTTAATCACATGCTCGTTCAGTCCCAGTTCAGCTGGTTTTGGTGAGCTCTCATTAGATCAGTACCCTTGTATCAGAGAGTGATTGCCCTCCTCACGGTTCTGGATTCCTTGTTCATGTTCTCCCTCCTTCTGCTCCTCATTTGGGCCTTGGGGTCTCAGTCCAGTGCTCCAACGTGTGTCTCTGTCTCAATCTCCATCTATCGTCGGATGAAGGGTCCGTCTGATTCTGACTTCCTTGCTCACGTTCTCCCTCCTTCTGCTTCTCATTTGGACTGAGGGAGTTAAGTCCAGTGTTCCAATGTGGGTCTCTGTCTCTATCTCCATCCATCGCCAGATGAAGGTTCTATGGTGATAAGCAAAACATTCATCAGTATGGTTATGGGCCAAGGTCAGTTCAGGTACCCTCTTCTCTGCTGCCCAGGGAAGAGGGCACCTCTCCTTGGACCTGGGAATCTCTCTAGAATCAAGTCTCTTGCAAACCCTAAAATGGTTCACTTAGTTGAGTTATATACTTCCCTGCTCCCATATCCATCCTTCCTCCCTCCCCCCGTCCCATTTCCTCAAGCTATCCCCCATCCTCTCCTTCTCCCTTCTCTCTAACCATCTCCCCTTACTTCCACACTCCACCTCCCCGTGCACCCAAGTTTGCCTGGCAATCTTGTCTACTTCCAATATCCAAAAGGATAACTATATGATTTTCTTCGACAGCCAAAGATACACAGAGAAACCCTGTTTGAGAAAACAGTTTATAATCTGATGCAAAGAGAATATTCTCTGATGAGGTTTAAGATTTGAAGTAATCTTTACATACAGAGTTACTACTTAGGATGAGTTTATTCTCATGTACACTTATCATAATCATACTAACAGCTTCTTCTCTTGCTCTTATAACTTAGTCAGGCACATGTTTTTGGACCACAAATTTATTCCATTTTGTGGAGTAGGCTTCATTTTGTGGTTGGCTCTGCCCATAACAGCTCTGACACTGTTACACTACTCAGCATATATTCCCAAGCTAGTTGTTGAAGCTCATCAGGTTTACAACTGAGTAAGACTCTGATCACTTCCAGCAACTCTGTGTGAAAACCTTCTAAGCATACAAAAGCTAGACAGCCAGTCTGAATCACTCAGGGTGATACCAAATTGACCTTTCCGTGCTCAATAACTCAAGTATGTGGTATCTTCTACTATAAGACCTTGATTTCTTGAAAATTACCAACAGCAATGGCAAAATCCTTTAATGTGTGATAGTCTTGGTGATCCCGGTAACCATAACCTGAAAAACATTACCTCATATTTAGCAATGGACTTTATATTTTATAGACTATGATAAAGGCATTGTATTCAAATGGTATTGTAACTGCTTTCTTAGTTTCTAAAATGATCATCTGCTTCTTCTCCACTGAGATATAATAAATGTTATATGTTTCTTCTTATATTACAAATCAATGGATTAGTTTCTAGGTTATTTTTTGCATTTTTAATAACACCTATAAGAGTTTTAAATTTTATCTTATACTTTTCATAATTGTATTTATATTTCTTGTCTAACTAAACTTTCTAGATCTTTCAAACAAATGCTGAGAGGCAGTTTTAAAATGGATATTCTCATACCATATCTATTTTGTTTTATTACTGTTTTATTTATTCTGACTGAAGAATTGATATCACATTTTAAAAGCTGCAGGATACTTTCAGTGCTCTCACTACTTATAGATATATCTGTAAAAATCAAATAATTTCAAGGAAACTTTGACATTTTCTATGATTCTTAATACTATCTGTACCATAACATTAAATACTATAGATGATTCAAAGACTGGTTTATTATAAAAAGCAAAGAACCTTGCTAGCCAGTAGGCAGCATGTTATTTTATAAAATAGTATGAAAGTTGCTTATTATCATGTGTTTTTCTTGATTCTAAAATACTCTACCTCAGCACATATTTTTGTTACTCTTCATCCTGCTCACAATTTGCTCCTTAATAATAATAATAATTTCAACTTTTGATTTTAAGCTTCAATGTAATAAACTCTTACTTTGCCTACTAAAATAATAAAATTACAGTGTGAAAGCCTGTGGAATGGCTAAGCAGGTAAATGTATCTCTTGGCCAAAATGACACTATTAGTTTGATTTCTGAAATCCACCTCTTAGAAGAAGAGAACTAAACTCCATAACTTGTCTTCCAAGTTCCTTGGCACATGTGTGCCCTGCCCCCTCCCCCTACTAAACAAAGTATATTTAAAAAGACTATAACACAGGTGGGTGAGGGACTCTCCATGGATCACTGCCAGCTGAGGAGATGTTAGGATTGGACGAAGACATATGAAGTTAGAATCACTTTTTTTTAGAAGTATGCCCACTTGGCAGTTACTTATAAGTTAGTGGATAATGCCCAAAATATTCATACAGACAGCATTTATTAGACTTACTGAGTTATTCATTAATTAGCAAAAGAGATCAATATGTTAGAAGAAAGACCTTTTTCTTTTTCATATCATAGGGGAGCAAGAGTTACATAATGGGCTAGAATATGATCAAAATGTATTGTATTCATAAATTAAAATTGCAAGGGATAAACAAAATCATTCTGAAATAGCAATATTCCATAGGTTTAGAATTTTCACATAGGTGTATAATGTCCACTCTACATATTTACCCTAAGAAGTCAACCTTTCATTTACTTGCCCCTGCATATTCATTTGCCACTTTTATTCCATTGGACATTTTCAGTTCTATGTTCTTACATATGTGCATTCACATATATAAGATATCCTAACTTTACAAAATCTAAGGACTACAAATAGAACTTAGAAAATATCTGTTTCAGAGAGGGTCTTAAGTTACTTAATAATGTTCTCTCCAATTGCATTTATTTTTCTCAAAGTTATATAAGTTCTTTATACATTGCTGATGATTAAATTATGTTTTATAGCCTATATATCATGGTTCTTGATACAGTCATTTGTTCAAAGGCATGTAGTTTGTTTCTATATTTTCTGTACTGTAGATAATGCTGCAATCACATTTGTATGCAAAACTTTCTGAGGCATTTTCACTTTTGATCATTTGTGTAAGTGTTTTAGTATGCAATCTTCTGGAGAAATATTGGCCAACTTCATGTATTTGAGAAAAGACTAGAAGTTCTCATAATGTACAAGTTTTAAAATCCTTTTGACAACTACTAACTGTAAATCTTTTGTCACAAGAGGAAAAACTGTCTCTGGCTGAATTCTCTTTGTAAATTGAGAGCTTATGTCTTGAGGTTACATCCACGGGTCTACACAGGGGTTGGGGGTATAGCATGGGTTTCATTTCCTCAGACAAGATTAGAACTTGGATTTGGCATCCTGCTGCCTGACCAAGCTCAACTACCTGTTTCTTCTAAAGCTATACTAGGACCTTATCTAAGAGGTACACTGTTCATGAATATACAAATTACATGGTAAATATAGAGATGTCCACACTCCAGAACAACATATGATCAGTGTCCTATCCACAGTCACAGAGCACAGAGGTCCTTACCATGGAGTGGAGCTGGATCACTCTCTTCCTCATGTCACTAACGACAGGTAAAGGGGCATTCCAGCTCTGAAGAGGGAACAGGGGCAGAGGTGACAATGACACCTAAACTGTCTTTTCCTCCACAGGTGTCCACTCCCAGGTACAGCTGCAGCAGTCTGGGCCTGAGCTTATGAGGCCTGAGACCTCAGTGAAATTGTCATGCAGGACCTCTGACAATATCGCTAATTACAATATTCACTGGGTGAAGCAGAGTCCTGGTCAGGGCATAGAGTGGATTGCGAGGATTAGTCCTGCATTTGGTAATACTAAATACAATCAGAAGTTCCAGGACAAGGCCACACTGACTGCAGACACATCCTCCAACACAGCCTACATGGAGCTCAGAAGTCTGACATCTGAAGACTCTGCGGTCTATTACTGTGCAACACACAGTGTTACAACCACATCCTAAATGTGTCAGAAACCCTGGAGGAGCAGGAAGTTGCCCTGGGACTGAGATGACAGAGATGACTAGCCTGAAGATTTACACAGAAATAATCTTCTGAGTGTCTGTTTTTCTACCTCTTTCTCTATAAATAAAATGATGCTAATTGACCTTCATTTACATACTTCTCTGTAATAAAACCCTAAAGAAGGGAAAACTGTGTTAATGCATAGTGACAGAATTATCTCTGGATTCAAAGAGACTTGAACTTTTTGGAGTTGCTTTGAATAATATATAATATGAATTTTATCAGTAACGTTTACCTAAACAGCATATTACCAATCCAAAACTCCTCACACAGTTTTAAGTAGCATGAATGTCTGTTGTGTAGCAGAATTTCAGTTTCTCAGAAAGGAAGATTTATTTACATCATAATGTACTACCACATAAGTGTAAATCTTATAAGCTGACAAAATTTGATTAAATTACTTTTCATAGTACTGATTTATTTACCCAGTGTGTATACATGTCAGTTAATAATGGGTTTGAGATTCTTCATATTAATCTGATCTTAAGTTTACTGCCTTTCTAGATCCAGTACCTTGACCTACAGTCTCAGGCTTTTACAGACACTGTCTTATTCTGACATGTCATCATCTTTCATGTTCCTCTGGATATGTTGAAGTCACTCTTGTTCTATCGAGTGATTGATTTTGGATACCTGGGCCAATAGCAAACAACATGGAATCCTGTTTGAAATTAAAATACTGTCTTCATAAAGCTCTCTCCTGTCTCCACCAACAGAAAAGCATTAATGATCAGGTGGCAAGGGAATCTCCCAATCCTGTCCTCTGAATTGAATAAGACTCAGCAATGTAAGGCATCAGTCAAGTGACTGTAAGACCTAAATTCAAGCAGTTGTCTGTTGCATTCTTCAGAGCCATTTTGAAGTGCCCAAACCCCTAATACTGCAAACTTAAACACCTTGTACTCCCTACTTTGTACAGACACTGTGGACTCTGAGACTTCCACAGAGGAAGACTGGAATAGACCTACCCCAGCATCCAACTATAACACTCTGGGGAATATACCCAAATGACTCTCCATCCTACTAGAGACACTCATTCAATAATGTTCACTGCTACTCTACAGATAACAGCCAGAATAGTTTCCTCCCATTATCAACTATTCCAGGATCATTTTTTATTGAGTATCCATTCTACTCCCTGCCTTTGATGAGGATATTTATGATGATCTTTGAATCTCATGGAGAAAATGTCACATACATTCCTATTTCAAATTTCTTTCTTCAAAACCTTAAAGGTCTTGTCAAATAGATCTTTCACTTCCTTGGTTAGAGTGACCCCAAGATACTTTATGCTATTTGTGGCTATCGGGAAAGGTGATGTTTTTCTGATTTCCCACTCTGTATCTTTGTTCTTTGTGTATAGGAGGGGAACTGATTTTTTGGAGTTGATCTTGTATCCTGCCACAGTACTAAACGTGTTGATCAGCTGTAGGAGTTCTCTGGTAGAGTTTTTGGGGTCACTTATGTACACTATCATATCATCTGCAAATAATGAAAGTTTGACTTCTTCCTTTCCAATTTGAATCTAATTGATCTCTTTATGCTGTCTAATTGCTATTGCTAGAACTTCAAGCACTATATTGAAGAGGTATGGAGAGAGTGGACAGCCTTGTCTTGTTCTTGATTTTAGTGGGATGGCTTTGAGTTTCTCTCCACTTAATTTAATGTTAGCTGTTGGCTTGCTGTATATAGCTTTTATTATATTTAGGAATGAACATTGTATCCCTAATCTCTCCAAGACCTTTATCATAAAGGGGTGTTGAATTTTGTCAAATGCTTTTTTAGTATCTAATGAGATGATCATATGGTTTTTTCCCTTCAGTTTATTTATATGATGGAATGTGCTAATAGATTTTCATGTGTTGAAACAGCCCTGCCTCTCTTGGATGTAGCCCACTTGATCATAATGGATAATTTTTTGGATACATTCTTTGATTCTGTTTGCCAGTAATTTATTGAGAATTTTTGCATCGATGTTCATGAGTGAGACTGGTTTGTAATTCTCTTTCTTGGTTAAGTCTTTGTGTGATTTTGGTATCAGGGTGACTGTAGCTTCATAAAAGGAGTTAGGCAATGACTCTTCTATTTCTATTTTGTGAAACACTTTAAGGAGTATAGATATTAACTCTTCTTGGAAGTTCTGATAGACTTCTGCTTTGAAACCTTCTGGTCCAGGGCTTTATTTGGTAGGAAGGTTTCTGATGACAGCTTCTATTTCTTCGCAACTTACAGGTCTATTTAAACTGCTCACATGGTCTTGACTTAATTTTGGTATATGGTATTTATCTAAAAAATGTCCATTTCTTTCAAATTTTCCAATTTTGTGGCATACAGGCTTTTGTAGTAAGATCTAATGATTTTCTGAATTTCCTCTGTGTCTGTGGTTTTGCCCCCCTTTTCATTTCTGATCTTGTTAATTTGCTTGTTCTCTCTCTGGCGTTTGATTAGTTTGGATAGGGGTTTATCAATCTTGTTGATTTTCTCCAGGAACCAGCCTTTTGTTTCATTGATTCTTTGGATTGTTTTCTGTGTTTAATTTTTGTTGGTTTCAGCCCTCAGTTTGATTATTTCCAGTCTTCTACTACTCCTCGGTGAGTCTGCTTCTTTTTTTCTAGAGCTTTCAGGTGTGCTGTTAAGTCTCTCATGTGTGCTTTCTCAATTTCCTTTATGTGGGCACTTAGTGCTATGAACTTTCCTCTTAGCACTGCTTTCATAGTGTCCCATAGGTTTGGGTATGTTGTGTCTTTATTTTCGTTGAATTCAACGAAGACTTTAATTTTTTCTCTTTATTTCTTCCTTGACGAAGGGATGGTTCAGTAGTGGACTGTTCAGTTTCCATGAGTTTGTAGGTTTTCTGGTGTTCGAATTGTTGTTGAATACTAACTTTATTCCTTGGTGATCCAATAGTACACAGGTGATTACTACAATTTCTTTATATCTATGGATGTTTGCTTTGTTACCAATTATGTGATCAATTTTTGAGAAGGTTCCATGAGATGCTGAGAAGAAGGTATATTCTTTTCTGTTTGGGTGGAATGTTCTATAGATATCTGTTAGGTCCATTTGGTTCATGACATCTGTTAGTTCTCTTAATTCTCTGTTAAGTTTCTGTCTGGTTGACCTGTCTGTTGTTGAGAGAGGAGTGTCGAAATCGGGTGATTTCTATCACCCACTATTAGAGGGTGGGGTTTGATGTTTGCTCCGAGGTCTAGTAATGTTTATTTTACATATTTGGGTGCTTTTATATTAGGGGTGTAGATATTCAGGATTGAGACTTACTCCTGCTGAATTGTTCCTGATATGAGTATAAAGTGTCCATCTCTGTCTCTTCTGATTGATTTGAGATTGAAATCAATTTTGTTAGATATTAGTATAGACACGCCTGCTTGTTTCTTTGGTCCATTTGATTGAAAAACCTTTTCCCAATTTTTTACTCTGAGGTAGTGTCTGTCTTTGTTTTTGAGGTGTGTTTCTTGTAGGCAGCAGAATGTTGAATCCTTATTTCGTGTCAATTCTCTTAACCTGTGCCTTTTTATAGGTGAACTGAGTCCTTTGATATCAATCGATATTAATGACCTGTGGTTGTTGATTATGGTTATTTTTCCTGGTGGTAATGTCTGTGTGTTTCCCTTCTTTGAGTTGTGCTGCTGGAGGGTTGTCACATGCTTTTGTTATTATGGGTGTTTTTGGCTTCCTTGTTTTGTGATTTTCATTCTAGCATTTTCTGTAAGGCTGGGTTTGTGGCTACATATTTTTTAAATTTCTTTTTGTCCTGGAATATCTTGTTTTCTTCATCGATGGTGAATGCAAGCTTTGCTGGGTATAGTAGTCTGGGCTTGCTTCCTTGGCCTCTTAGTTTCTGCAGCACTACTGTCCAAGACCTTCTGGTTTTCATGGTTTCCATTGAGAAGTGAGGTGTAATTCTAATAGGTTTACCTTTATATGTTACTTGATCCTTTCCCCTTGCAGCTCTTAATATTTGTTCTTTATTCTGTATGTTTTGTGTTTTGATTATTATATGGTGAGGGGATTTTTTTTGATTCAGTCTATTTGGTGTTCTGTATGCTTCTTGTACCTTCATAGGAATATCCTTCTTTAGATTGGGAAAGTTTTCTTCAATAATTTTGGTGAATATATTTTCAGGGCCTTTGAGCTGTAAATCTTCTCCTTCTTCTACTCCTATTATTCTTAGGTTTGGTCTTTTCATGGTGTAACAGATTTCCTGGATGTTTTGTGTTAAGAATTTGTTGGATTTTTTTTTCTTTTATTGTGAGTTTATTTCCTCTGTAGTATCTTCAGTGTCTGAGATTCTTTCATTTGTCTCTTGTATTCTGTGGTAATACTTTTCTCTGCAATTCCTATTTGTTTACCCAAATTTTCCATATCCAGCCTTCCCCCAGTTTGTGTTTTCTTCATTACCTCCATTTCATTTATTAATTCTTGAACTGTATCCCTTACCTGTTTGATTGCTTTTTCTTGTTTTTCTTGGGTTTCTTTGACAGATTTATTCATTTCATCTACCTTTTTTGCTATCTTCATTTTTTATGGCAGTTTTTACCTCCTTTATAAGTTCCTCTATTATTTTCATATAGTTCCGTTTAAAGTCGATTTATTCTACTTCTTCTGTAGTAGGGTGTTCAATTCTTTTGCTGGATTCTGGTGATGTCATGTTGCCTTTTGGAGGAATTCTTGCACTGGCGCCTGCCCATCTCTTCCTTCATATGCAGCCAGGAGAGTCTTGGTGTCTTGGTCCAATCTTTGCTGTGACTGACTCTGGGTGGTCTCCACAGTGTAGGCTCTGGAACTGTTCCATGGTTGGCAGGTCGGTCTGAAAGGTTGTCCTCAGCACAGGGGAAGAACACTTGGAGGTCTAAGAACTCCACAGGCAAAAGGGCAAACTCGAGGGGGGGCATTTTTTCTTTTCAAACAGATTTCAGAGACCTCTTTTTAAGCCAAATTCACAAGACCCAGTTCTAATAAGAAAGTGGGGAGATTTCACTGAAATGTCTACTCAGTGTGTCTGTGAACACAGTCAACAACCAGTTCACCCTGAAGCTGAGCTATGCTACCACTAAAGGCACAGTCTTGTGTTACTGTGCAGCAGACACAGTGATAAGGTTCTCTGTCTGCTCAGAAACAACCTCAACTGAGGATGCTCATGACCTGCTGGGTATGTTGTCAATCCAACTTTCACCAAGAATGAACATACATGCCCCTAATTTTTTTATATTTTAGTACATTTTCATTGATATTTATTGAGCAATACATTTTTTCTGCTCCCCTCCCTACCTCTCCTCTCCCCCTTCAACCCTCCCCCAAAGTCCTTATGCTCCCAATTTACTCAGGAGATCCTGTCTTTTTCTACTTTCTACTTCCCATGTTGATTAAATCTATGTAAGTCTCTCTTAGTGTCCTCATTGTTGTCTATGTTATCTGGGATTGTGGTTTGTAGGCTTGTTTTCTTTGCTTTAGTTTCAAAAGCCACCTATGAGTGAGCACATGTGATTATTGTCTTTCTGTATCTGGTTTACCTCACTCAAAATAATGTTTTCTAGGTCCATCCATTTTCCTGCAAATTCAGGCTGTCACTATTTTTTTTCTGCTGTGTAGTACTCTATTGTGTAAATGTACCACATTTTCCTTATTCTTTCTTCAATTGAGGGAAATTTATAGGTTGTTTCCAGGTTCTGGCTATGACAAACGTAGCTGCTATGAACATAGTTGAGCACATGTCCTTGGGGCACGATTGAGAATCCCTTGGATATAAACCCAAAAGTGGTATTACTGGGTTTTGAGGAAGGTTGTTTCTTAATTTTCTGACAAATCTCCACACTGATATCCAAAGGAGTTATACCAGCTTTCAATCACACCAGCATTGCAGAAGTGTTCCCATTTCCCCACAATCTCTCCAGCATAAGTTGTCATCAGTGTTTTTGATTTTGAGCATTCTTACAGGTATAACATGGAATATCAGAGTTGTTTTGGTTTGCATTCCTCTGATGACTAAGGATGTTGAATATTTCCTTAAGTGTCTTTCAGTCATTTTACATTCCTCTGTTGAGAGTTCTCTATTTAGGTCTGTACTCCATTTCTTATTGGATTATGTGATCTTTTGGTGTCCAATTTCTTGAGTTCTTTGTATATTTTGGAGATCAGACCTCTGTATGATATGGCTTTAGTGAAGATCTTTTCCCATTGTATAGGCTGTTGTTTTGTCTTGTTGACCATGTCCCTTGCTCTACATAAGCTTTTCAGTTTCAGGGGGTCCCATTTATTAATTGTTTCTCTCCATGTCTGTGCTGCTGGGGCTATATTTAGGAAGTGGTTCCCTGTACCAATGCATTCAAGTGTACTTTCCAACTTATCTTCTGTAAGGTTCAGTGTGTCTGGCTTTATGTTGAGGCCTTTGATCCATAAGGACTTGAGCTTTGTGCATGATGATAGATATGGGTCTATTTTCATTCTTCTACATGTTGATATCCAATTATGTCAGCACCACTTGTTAAATATGCTTTGTATTTTCCATTTGATTTTTTTTGCTTCTTTATCAAAGATCAGTGTTTGAAGATGTGTGGATTGATATCCGGGTCTTCTATTTAGTTCCTTTGGTCCTGCTGTCTGTTCATATGCCAATACCAGGCTTTTTCAGTATTGTAGCTCTGTAGTAGAGTTTGAAGTCAGCAATTGGGATGCCTCCGGGAGTTCTTTTATTTTACAGAATTATTTTGGCTTATCCTGGGGTTTTTGCTTTTCTATATGAAGTTGAGTACCATTCTTTTGAGGTCTGTGAAGAATTTTGCTGTGATTTTGATGCACATTGCATTGAATCTGTGGATTGCTCTTTTTTTTAACTGTATTAATTTTGTCTACCCAAGAGCATGTTGTATCATTTACTTCTTGGTGTCTTCTTCAATTTCTTTCTTCAAGGATTTAAAGCTTTTTCTATACAAATCCTCCACTTATTTGGTTAGAGTTACTCCGAGATTTTATGCTATCTGTGGCTATTGTAAATAGTGTTGATTCTCTGATTTCTTCCCCAGCCAATTTATTGTCTGTGTACAGAAGGGCTACTAATTTTTTTGAGGTTATCTTGTATCCTGTTACATAGTTGAAAGTGCTTATGAGTTGTAGAAGTTCCTTGGTAGAATTTTGGGGATCATTTATGTAAACTATCCTATAGTCAGCAAACAATGAGAGTTTGACTTCTTTTTTTTCCAATTTGTGTCCCCTTGATTTCCTTTTGGTTTCTTATTGCTCTTGTTAGGATCTCAAGAACTATATTGACTAGATATGGAGAGAGTGGACAAACTTGTCTTGTTCCTGATTTCAGTGGACTTGCTGGGAGTTTCTCTTCATTTAGTTTGATGTTGGCTACTGGCTTGCTATATATTGCCTTAATTATGATTAGGTATGTTCCTTGTATCCTTTCTCTCTCCAAGACTTTTATGATGAAGGGATGTTGTATTTTGTCAAAAGCATTTTTGGCATCTAATGAAATGATCATGTGGTTTTTATTTTTCAGGGTTTTTATATGGTGGATTACGTTGACAGATTTTCAAATGTTGAACCATTCTTGCATCTCTGGGATGATGCAGTCTTAAACATGGTGGATGACAATTCTGCTGTGTTCTTAGATTTAATTTGGCAGTATTTTATTTAGTATTTTTATATTATTATATTATTATGATTATATATTTTTATTTTTCCATTCAATCATTTACACTTCCATCCTTTTTCCCATTGCCCTCCTGCTCCCCCATACCTCCTCCTCCCTCTCGCACTCTGCTTGAGATAGGGCAGGGAAACCTGCCCTGTGAAAAATTTAAGCCCCCCTTCCACCTACATCCAATACTAGGGAGCTGTGCATCCATATAGACTAGGGTCCCAAAAAGTCAGAACATGTCATAAAAACAAGTCCTAGTGCCTTTATCAATGGCTTCTCAATCAGCTCCCAATGTCAGCCACAATCAGAAAGTCTGGTTTTATCACATGCTCCAACTGGATTTGTGAGCTCCCTTTGGAACAGGAGCACTGCCCCAGTTGGTGAACCAACCCCTCGTGGTCCTGACTTCCTTGCTTGTTTTCTCCCTACTTCTGCCTTTCAACTGAGCCTTGGAAGCACAGTCTGTTGCTCTGATAAGGGTCTCTGTCTCTATCTCCATCCATAGCTGGACAAAGATTCTATGGTGATATTTGAAATAATCATCAGCGTGATAGTGGGACAAGGACAGTTCAGGCACCCTCTTCTCTTCTGTCCAAGGATCTAGCAGGGGACATCCCCAGGGAAACCTGGGATCCCCTCTAGAGCCAAGTCTCTTGCCAGCCCTAAAATGGATCCCTTAATGTAGGTATCTTCTTCCCTGATCCTATATCCGCCCTTCCTCCGTCTCCACCCTCCCACTCCTCCAAGCTGTTGCCAGTCTTTCCCTTCTCCCTTCTCCCTTCCCTCTCCCCCTTCCCCTTTTCCCCAACCACACTCCCACCCCTGCCCCCCCCCACCCGTGCTCACAACTTCTGCCCTGCAATCTTGTTTGCTTCCAATTTCCAGAAGGATCAATATATGTTTTTCTTTGGGTTCACCTTGTTATTTGGCTTCTCTGGGTTTGTGAACTATAGGCTTAATGACCTTGGTTTATGGCTAAAGTCCACAAATGAGTGAGTACATACCATACTCATCTTTTTGGGTCTAGGTTACCTCACTCAGGATAGTGTTTTCTATTTCCATCCATTTACATGCAAAATTCAAGATGTCATTGTTTTTTAACCACTGAGTAGTATTCTAATGTGTATATATTCCACACTTTCTTTATCCATTCTTCCATTTACTATTTTTGTATCAATGGTCATGAGTGAGATTGGTCTTTAATTCTCTTTCATAGTAATGGCTTTCTGTGGTTTGTATATCAGGGTAATGATAGCCTCATAAAAAGAGTTTGGTAATGTTCCTGTTTCTATTGTGTGGAATAATTTGAGGAGCATTGGTATTATAATTTTTTTTTAAAATCTTGTAAAAATTCTGAGCTGAAACCATCTGGTCCTTGTTTTTTTTGTTTTTTTTTTTTGGAGGGGGGAGACTTTTGATTGCTGTTTCTATTTCTTCAGCAGTTATAGGTCTGTTTAATTTGCATATCTGGTCTTGATTTAATTTTGGTAAGTGATATTTATCCAGAATGTTGTCCATTTCCTTCAAGGTTTCAAATTTTTTAAAGCACATGTTTCCAAAATATGACCTGATGATCTGCTGTATTTCCTCTGTGTCTGTTGTTATGTCCCTCTTTTCATTACTAATTTTGTTAATTTGGATATTCTCTCCTTTTTGCTTAGTTTGGATAAACACTTTTTCTGTTTTGTTGATTTTCTCAAAGAACCAACTCTTTGTCTCATTGATTCTTTGTATTGTTTTTTTTTCATTTCTGTTTTGTTGATTTCAACATTCAATTTGGTTATTTCCTGCCATCTAGTTCTCTTAGGTGAGTTTGTTTCTTTTTGTTCTAAAGTTTTTCAAATATTCTCTTAATTCACTAGTGTGGGATTTTTCCAGCTTCTTTATGTGGGTGTTTATGAACTTGCCTCTTAACACTGCATTCATTGTGTCCCATAAAATTGTGTATGTTGTGTTGTCATTTTAATTTTTAATAGACAGAACATAGAGATAATCTAGATGCCCCTCAATCAAAGAGTCAATAAAGTAAATGTGATTGTGAGTCTTACCTTTAATGGCTGAGCCATAGCTCCAAGGCCAGCTGAACTGGGACTGAACGAGTATGTGATCAAATCAGACTCTCTGAGTGTGGCTGACAATGAAGGAGGATTGAAAAGCCAATGATAATGACACTGGGTTTTGATTCTACTTCATGTACTGGCTTTTTTGGGAGCCTAGTCTGTTTGGAAGCTCACCATCCTACACCTGAATGGAGCAGGAGAGGGCCTTGTACTTCCTTCAGGGCAGGGCACCCTGACTTCTCTTAGGACTGGAGAGGGAGAAGGAGGAGGTGGGGTGAGGGAAAGAGAAATGAGAGGATGAGAGGATGTGGAAATTTTTAATAAATGAAAAAAAATAAAGGCAATTGAATGTCAAAGAAAGAAGACAGTTTAAAAGAAGAAAGAAACTGCTCTGGAATTTGCTTTCTTCTTCAGCTGTTAATTCTACAAACAATCATATTCAGAGTGTAATAAACTGATCAAAGTGAAAAAAAAGAAAATGTGGTACATTCATGCAGTAAAGTACTACTGAGAGGTAAAAATAAAAATGACATCTTGAAATTTGCATGCAATGGACAGAAGTGGAAGAAAACATTCTGAGTGAGGTAACCCAGACCCAAAAAGATGAACACAGAATGTACTCACTCATAAGTGGATAGGAGTTATAAAACAAAGAATAACTATCCTGTAATCAATGGTCCCAGAGAAGTTAGGTAACAAAGGGAATACTAAGAGAAACATACATAGACTACCCTGAGAAGGGGAAGTAGACCGGATCTTCTGAGAAATTGGGATTGTGTGTGGAGGGGAGAAGGGCTTTTGTGGGGAAAGATTTAATCCTGCCTCAAAGCAATGTGCTAGACTTCGTTGATTCCACATGTGAAGCCTTACCCTCTCTGAGGAATGAATGGGAGTGGAATGAAGGAGAATGTGGGTGGAGGGAGCAGGACGAGGGGAAGGAGTCCTAACTGGGAATGGTACTTAAAATGAGAAAAAAAATAGGTTTTTTTTTAAATAAATAAATCCTTTTTAATATCAAAAATTGTTAAGAGAGATGGTTTGAGGGTCCTTTCTCTATAGAAATAATAGATTTCATGGCATATATGTATGAAAGGATACTCTTGGCCTAACAAGCCCATATGAAAACAATTTTTACCACCCCTCAGTTTAGACTATGACTTCAGTAATGGATGGACGGTTGCCTCTCCACTGCTTCTTCTATCCAAAGCATTAACACCTTAAAAACAATATTCTTATCGTCAGTTTATCAGACAAGGTAATTTCCAAAGAGTGGCCCAACAGCTTGTGTGCCCTCAGGTGGTTAACAATCAAAGTAGCCACACTGCTAAAAGAACTCGGAATAAAGTTCTTGATATTAATATTCCCAAGACATCTTTCCCACTATAGACAAAACATACAGATCCTTTTATGACTTTGTAGGTCATTTACAGGAAGCTATGTAGCAGCACATTGATAATAAAGAAGCTGCTTTTACCTTGTCTCTTTCACCTGCTTATTAAAATATATTTTTTTCTCTACAAAGACTCATTGCGTAGTTGCTAATACCCCCCCTTACTATTGCTGATTTTATACAGGCATGCCAAAATGATGGCACAATGTAATGGAAAGGTCAGATTCTGGTAGTTTCCTTGTGGCTTCCTATATGTTTCAAATGTGGAAAGAAATAAAAACTCTCAAAAATAATATAAACAAAAACTTGACAATCAGCCCAGGATAGAAAACCTTCCTCTAACAATCCTGCAAAATGTAAAATGCAATTTCACTGATCCAGTCAGTGTCAGTCTACAATTGGTGACAAAGACAATCCAATTTCAGGAAGCAAGCAAATGAGCCACCAGGGCTGCTGCTGAACAGGACCAGGCCTGTTATATTCCCAGGTTGGAATCCCACTGTTATGCCTCCAATGTTATCTATGGAGAAGTCCAGTTTGTTTCCAATATAACAGATTCTATACCCTCAGGATTCCACAGCTTGACACACAGCTCTATCCTTAATACTAGCAGAGTTAGAAATTTGATTGCAACTGGCAAAAATAATTCATGACTACAATGTATCTATAAATAAAGATATACAATTTGATTTCATAGCCGAGCTTAAAGAACCTAACACAACATCTATAGCGACCCCTTCCAAGAAACTGCCATTGCTTGTTTGTGGGAAATCAAACTGGACTATATAAGGGGCTTTTGTTTGTCAAATATTATTGATTTGTGTTTTATTGATGTGATTGTAGCTCATTCCCAGCTTCTCCAGCAACAGTTCCAGTCATTAAGATTGAAAAGATATTTGTTATAATGTACTGCTACAGTCTGTCCTATTTTGCTTCATAAAAAAATTGTGTCAATGGATGTGGTCATTGGTAAATATCTGGTCCAGTTATGGCCTGCTCTGAGGCATCCTGAATCAGCATCACATCCTTCCCAGTTATCCTTTTGAAAAGGTGCCAACGACCCAGAAAGACTGATTTGACAGAGAAAGAGATGCTCCTAGTGATAATTCCTCAAAAAAGCTCAAGGCATACCTCAGTTCTAGGACAACTTCCTGCTCCTTCAGGGTTTCTGACAAACTCAGGATGTGGTTGCAACACTGTGTCTTGCACAGTAATCGACTGCAAAGTCCTCAGATGTCAGGCTACTGAGCTCCATGTAGGCTGTGCTGGAGGATTTGTCCGCAGTCAGGGTGGTCTTGTCCTGGAACTTCTGAGCATATGAAGTTTCACCATCCCCTGGATCAATCCATCCAATTCACTCCAGTCCCTGCCCAGGCTTCTGCTTCACCCACTGCATATAGTACCCTGTGAAGCCGTGTCCTGAAGCCTTGCAAGACATCTTCACTGAAGCCCCAGGCCTCACCAGCTCAGCCCCAGACTATAGCAGCCGGATCTGTGAGTTCACACCTACAGACAGAAAGGCAGAGTAGATGCCATTGTCACCTAAGAGTGTGGAAATCTTTAATTGGGGAGCCTTTTACCTGTAACTGCTGCCAATAGGAAGAGGACAATATAGCTTCTTCCCATGGTGAGGAACTTGTGTGCTCAGTGACTGTGGAGAGGACACTGCTCATATGATGTTTTGGTGTGTGCATCCCTGTATTTACCAGCACATGCTCAAGTGATTTGCATATTCATGAGCATGGACTTGTTAGATAAGGACCTAGTCCAGCTGGAGAAAAAGGAGGTACAGGGCACCTGGGTCAGGCAGGTAGCAAGATGTTGAGGTTCAAATCCTAATCCTTTCTGAGGAAATTATCACATACTTCTTCCCTGAGCACTGTGCAGACCCTCTGTAAATCACATCAGGGCCTAAGATCTCAATTGACTTCAGGCCTAAAACAGTTACTTCGCCTTGAGATATGGTTATCAGATTGATTTATAAGAGGTGATTGTTATTCTGAAGATGATGGGCATTAAAAATTCCAAAACCTGTTAAATTTACAGAATTTGTAGCTTCCTTTCAGATATACACAATTTATATTTGCCTTTGCACCTTGTTAAAAAAAACAAAATAAATAAAAACTGATGTAAATGAAAAAAGGGAACATACCATAAAAACATTTGTATATCAAAGATTATTAAATCACTTTCTCTAATAGCTGAATTATAAAAACAAATATAATTGTAAACAGATGATTCCAGCAAGAAAATGTGTTTACACATGCAATACAGCAGAAATATTTTATCTAAAGGTAATAAAGAAATAGCATCACTCTCAGGAAATTCAATGCAACTGTAGATAGCTATATTAGTTAAAGATCAATTTAGAAATGTAGACATTACAAGTGTATTTCATTATTAGTTTTTAGATTTTGTGACAAAACAATTGCATATACCAATACATAAATATGTTTAAAAGAAACTGTCTAGCATAAGTGGACAAACAGGTGGGTCAAGAAATAAAATAGTAGAGATTCTCAGGAAATATACACAGTATACAATATCAATTTGAGGGAAAATTCTAAACATATATAAAATAGTTTTTGTTTTCAAGATGACTTTGCTTATTCTTTAATTGTTTATTGATGTATGATATATAGTATGGTCAAATCTGCCACAAATATGTCCCTCTGGCTCCACTTGAGACCTTCCAATTAATCTCTTTCTCAAACTCCTGAACTCTTTTTTTCATTAACACAGTGAGTCCAATCAGTGCTATATGCACACATCGAGGTGGGATCATTCACAAGTACATAGAGAACTTACAGAAACCATACAAAGAGTAGTGACTGTTAGCCTCCGCACTTTTCTGTGGATACCCAGGCCTGATTCAGGCGTGCACTTTTCCTTCCTCTAGTCCACAAGAATGGACGACTATCCTAAGGGTTTAAACAGACACACACAAAGAGACCTGCTCACTTACCAAAGAGTAAATGGCCACTTTATTAAACTCAAGTCGGGTATTTATACCACTGGGCAAGAGGGTTCAAAAGGGCATTGCCCCCTCCCATCAGGAGCAGTGGAATAGGATGACAGGTGCCCGGCGCCTCAGGCAGAATCAGCAGTGGGAGCCAGGCGTGGCAGGCATATAGGGCCCGTAGCTGGAACCTTGTTTACAGGTGGAATTACCATAACAAAAGAGAGCCAAGTTCTTTCTAAACTATACCCTCAAGCCAGTGCAGAGCAGAGAGACCAGGGAGCCAGAGGTCAAATGGCCCTGCGAATTGCCACAAAGAAAAGGGGGAAAGACCTGTGTACCTACAAGTGACTATAATTTTCTCATCATTCTTGAAAAGCAAACAGACTTTCAAATTTGTGTGGACCTTCATGAGTCCCTCTTCATCATGTTGAAATATTTAAAAATATTATTGCATTTTATTTAATGGTGAGAGCAGTGCACACATGCACTAAAGGGGGATGTATTTAACCCTGGGGCAATTTAAGAAATTAAATTTTTGTATTCTACAATGTGGCTCCAAGCAATCAAAATAGTATTGTCAAGACTGCCTGTAGACACCTTTACATGCTCAGCAATTTCACAGGCTCTCAGTCTGTCTTTGTGTTTGCCTGAATTTGTTCATGTCTTGTGCTAGAAAGTATAGTGACTGTTAGCTCATATGTGCAATGGTCAAGTCAAATAGTAACATTAGAATTCCATGACTTTCTGACCTATATTCTGGATCTTCCATTCTCTCCAGTGTCTGTTTGTGATGATCACTGTGCTTTAAGTGGGATGTTAAATGATTCTTCTGAGATTGTGTACTCAAACATTCATTGTCATCACTTTGAATAGTCATGAATGCCTGCGTTAATCATGAAACACAGCACAGAAGAAATTCTGGGATCAAGGTTGAGAGCAGCATCAACTTACTGGGAATAGACATAGATATTTTTACAACAGTTTGATAATATGGACATTAGTGATACAAGTAGGATCTACTAAGTAAGTAGTATGTCATCTCCAGTCATGGGTATTTTTAGCCTGTTTACCATGATGAATACTTTTCTATGAAACTGACCACAAATCCAATTAAAAAGTAGTTCATTATTGTATAACTATTAGGCACTAGTGGATATATTTTAGCTGAAGTCTGATATTATAGATCAAGAGGCTTGCTACTGTGTAAGATTATTGATGCATTTTCTCTCCCTTCAGGCTGCATAACACATTTCTGCACTAGAAAACTTACCAAGCAGGGAGCATTTCCTATTCAGTTCAAGGTTGGTTTCGCTATGCTCTGAAACTGAAGTCTCAACTCACAGTGAAATGTAGATTGAATCAACTTTGTTGTTCTCTTTTTACATGAGAATGATTATAAACAAGGAAACACAGTACAGCAAATGCAGGCATGAGCTGGGGAAAGATTGTTTACAAGTTGATGTAAGAATAAATTACTGTAGTTACATGGGAAATCAGTTTGTAAATTTTCACGAAAAAAATAATCAATACAACTATGCTGTGTCCCAGCCACATCCATCTCAAGCATGTGCTCAATGACTCTATATTTTATTAAAGAGTGATTTACATGTCAATGTTTATTGGTGTCCTATTCACAGCGGCTGGAAGTTGGAACAAGCCAATATTTCCAACAAAGGACAAATATATAATGGAAATGTTGGTTGTATAAACAATGGAATAATAAGCAGTAATAAAATATCAACAAAGAAATCTATAGATAAGTGGATGGAAGTGAAAATATATGCTGAGTGAGTTTACCCTACACCATAAAGACAAATGCTACGTGTTCTCATTTGCTACATCCACGGCTGTCTCGCCAGTGTAGCAGAAATGCTGACTGGACGGGCAAGTGTTGTCGGAGGATTGGGATCTGTGCTTCTCAGAGCTGTATTGCAGGCGGTCCCTTGGCAATCAGCTGTGGTCATGATGCCACCTGCAATTGCAACCTGTACTGACTTGACCTGACTGTCCTTGGTGCCATATGTCTGTCTTTTCCCTTGTCTGCGTGTTCTTTGTGATCCTTGCATATTGCTAACAGACAGACTATTCCAGGCAGTTGCAGATACAAACAAGACTGTTGAGAATATTTCGAGCTCTGCCCCACTATTCATTAAAGCGTTAAAAGAAGTAGCCAGTTCTGGAAATTTGCAGGGTCATCATTAGGATAATTCCTTGATGATGTGGAACAAAAGGAGTTAATTTTACTAGGAAAAACCTTAGAAACCTTCTACAGGAAAACAATATTAGGCATTTACCTGGGAAAATACATGCAATTTAACAGGAGGCCTATGCAGCCTTCCTTATGGCCAATAAATCTAGGCTAATTACAACATCTGACCCTGAGAGTCGGGAAGAGAAGGGAGTTGAGATTAATGGTATGAGATGAGTTTCAGGCAAGTTTGAGATCATGTCTTTAAAGTTTCCTAGCAGAAAGTTTTCCCAGGAAGATAGTATCCTTCTTCTTTCTCACCAAGACACACAAGGTCACTTAGCTAAACCCAGCCAGCCACCTGGTATAAGCTGATAAAGATGGCCTAACTTAAGAACAGTGGCCTCTCTAAAAACAAGAAAAAAGGCTAACTTTACAGAATGTGAGGAAGCAAAAGTCCTTGTACTCATGCCAAAGCATCTTTAAAGATTCTCTTTGTAAAACTGTTTTATGCTGTTCTTTTCTATTTTATGATCTGGTGATGTATGCCTTTGCCAAGTTCTTTGTTTGTAAAAATATAAAAGCCTCGCACTGAAAAAGTAAAAATATAGCAGCATGTCTCAAATACATTGAGAGTGGTCTGTCTGTCATTTCCTTCGCCGTATTCTGAAATGTCCTATCCCTTCGTCCTGTTCCCCCACGGTCTGAGTGGCTCACCTGAACCGGTCCGTGGCACTCATTTATATGAGATTGCAAGATATAAATATTATGTTCATGTGTTTAATTTATATAAACCAAGAGACTTAAAATTGGCCATTGTGGTTTGAGGAATTAAGGTCAAGGATATGCTAAAATATAGATAAAATGAAAGGAGATGAGGAAAACACAGAATACAGTTTCAAACGTGAAATCATTTGCAAAATGGAGACACTAAGTGTTGGTGTAAGAGAAACACAATTTAAGTTGTAAGAAAATCATATTAAAATGAGGTTCCTGAAACATAATAAACATATAAATGTAAAGGATATAGAATGTATTTTCTTGACATAATAAAGCAAGAACATGAAAGTAAAGAAAAGTGGACTATGGAATAAGATAAATGTAAATCATAATGTTATTTTTATAACAAAATTTCAGGAAATAAGGAAGATTTCCTAGGTGCCTAGTTTTACATTTGGAATTTTCTATCTGTTGACTGAATGAATTTGTGTTCAGATTTTAGTGTGGTTTTATGGATCTGTTGATGATAGAGCATTGTTATCAAAAATATATTTTCAAAATTGAATGAAAACTAGTGAGATGTAGATAAACTTGTCATTTAATTGTTAGCATTGTCCCTGTGGTTTTCTGATCATGTTCTATGGATATAAGAGATATATGCTTCCAGAAGTATGAGTGAGACAGCTCATGAATGAGATCTGTAGATCATGAAGTCTGCTACTGTATAAGATCCTTGATGTCTTTTCTCTCCTTTTGGGCTGCCTAGCTACTTACTACACAAGAAAAATTACCCAGCAGGGAGAATTTTCTGTTTAGTACAAAGTTGGTTTCTAATTAACTAATGAATATTTGAACACAGATACCTGCATGGGTGAACTTTACGCTCCCAGAAACCAAGAGGTATTAATGAACACCTTTGCACTGAGCACAAGATAGCTCTCTATGATTTAATAATCAGGGAGGACCCACACGTGTTGCGAACAATATGGGGTATTGCCAATGTTCTTATTTGTCTATAGTAGCTCAATAGTTAGACCTTGTTTTGAGAAAGAATTTAAAATATGAATAAATATTAAAAGCTAGCAGTGGTGCATAACTCCAAGAAAAGAGTGTCTTCCAGACACCACAGGACTGAGGCACATATGAAGTCACAGACTGGAAAGCATGCAGAGTCTGCACAGATTCGATCCTAATAGGGTCCCAATGTTGAGAGAAGAACATGGACACATGCTTTCCTCCCCTAGTCAAGAAGTTCCATAATTGATACTTCCTTGTAAAGGAAATGTGTGTTTTCTCTGTTGAAGTATTATTGGGTGTACTTACTTCACTCAGGAGTAGACACAAGTCTGGCAGTAGATGGCTAACACAGACTGAAAGCAATATTTTACAGACATTTTCTCTGATTTCATATTGTACAATATTTTTATAATCTTACTCATCTTTTACCTATATAACATAGTTTCAGTCTTAGTGTTATGGATTATATATATATGTAAGTTCCTGTTTTAATTCCTACATATATGCTTTTTATTTTAATTTTTCTTTTTCAACAGTTTGCTTTCTACATAGAGTAGGAGATGGTGTGGAATTGGGAAGGGGATTCAGTAATCAGAATATCTTGTACATTTTTTTTAAAAAGTGTATAAAGGCTGCCTGCCCATCCCAGCTTCCATCCAGGCACACCTTCCTATATTCCTCCCTTCCCCCTGGGTCCATAAAATTTCCCCAGCTCAACTGCCTTGCACGCTAGGCCTGGGCTGTAGGTGCATCCCAGCAGGAGGCGGTTCCTGTATTTTAAAAGCCTGCCTGAGGACAGGTGGGCCCTGTGTCAGCTCAGCGACATTCCTGACCAGCATGGGGCACCAACTTCTAGCAGACAGCCATCAGAGGGGTGAGTTTGCTTCTGGCTCATGGCAGGAGATGGGAGAGGAAGAGTTCAGGCTTTCCCCGACTCCATAGACGCTCAGGGCATCCTGCAGTGGTGGCTCCACCCTGCTAAGCTCTCCTGCCTGCCATCCCAGCTTCCATCCAGGTATACTGTCCTATATTTCTCCCTTCCCCCTGGGGCCATAAAATTTCCCCAGCTCAGCTGCCTTGCACATTGGTCCTGCACTGTAGGCGCATCCCGGAAAGAGGGAGTGCCTGGGCTTCAATAGCCTGCCTAGGGAAAGGTGGGCATTCTGTCAGTGAAGTCCCTGCCCAACAAGGGAACCTGACCCGGTACCAGAAGTTCCAATACAGAGCATCTGAAGGAAGAGATGGGCAGACGCCAAGGCAAGACCTTGTCAAACAATCTGAAAAACAACATGAAAACACCAAATCCCAATGTCCCTACAATAGAAGGACTTGAACACCTTAACCCAGAAAAAGTAGAAAAAAGTGCCATTATGAAAGCAATAGAGTCCCTTAAACAGGATATGAATAACTCCCTTAAAGAATTGGGTGAGAAGTATAACAAAAAGTTTGAAGAAATGAGTATAGAAATGAATGAGAAATATAACAAAAAGTTTGAAGAAATAAGTAAATCCGTGAATGATACCCTGAGAAACCAAGAAAAAACAATCAAACAGGTAAAGGAATCAGTTCAAGAATTGAAAACTGAAATGGAGGCAATGAAGAAAACACAAATCGAGAACCAGCTGGATATGGAAAACCTAGGTAAACGAACGGAGACTACAGAATCAAGCATAACCAATAGAATACAAGAGATAGAAGAACGAATCTCAGACTCTGAAGATACCATAGAGAAAATAAATGCTCTGGTCAAAGAAAATGGCAAATTCAACAAATTCTCTTCACAAAACATTCAGGAAATCTGGGACACAATAAAAAAACCAAATCTAAGAACGATAGGGATTGAAGAAGGAGAAGAATTGCAGATCAAAGGCCCAGAAAATATATTCAACAAAATTATAGAAGAAAACTTTCCAAATAAAGAACGATATTCATATGAAGGTTCAAGAAGCATACAGAACAACGAATAGACTGAATCAAAAAAAAAAACCATCCCCTCGCCATATAATAATTAAAACACAAAGAATTCAGATTAAAGAAAGGATATTAAGAGCTGCAAAGGAAAAAGGTCAAGTAACTTATAAAGGTAAACCTATCAGGCTTACACCGGACTTCTCTATGGAAACCATGAAAGCCAGAAGGTCCTGGATAGAGGTACTGCAGAAACTATGAGACCATGGATGCAAACCCAGACTACAATACCCATTCAAGCTATCATTCACTATCATCGGAGAAAACAAATTATTCCAGGATAAAAATAAATTTAAACAATTTGTAGCCACAAATCCAGCCTTACAGAAAGTAATAGAAGGAAAATTGCAACCCAAGGAATCCAAAATTGCCAACACTGCCTACAATAACCCAGACATCTAGCAATCCTTCACAACCAAAACTCAAAGAGAAACACACAAACTCTCCTACACACACACACACACACACACACACACACACACACACACACACACACACACACTAACCGGAATCAACAACCAATGATCATTAATATCACTTAATATTAATGAACTCAACTCATCTATAGAAAGGCACAGACCAAGGAAGTGAAAGACCTATTTGACAAGAAATTTAGGTCTTTGAAGAAAGAAATTGAGGAGGATACCAGAAAATGGAAATATCTCCCCTGCTCTTGGATTGGGAGGATCAACATAGTAAAAATGGCAATTCCACCAAAAGCAATCTATAGATTCAATGCAATCCCCATCAAAATCCCATCAAACTTCTTCACAGACATTGAGAGAATAATAATCAAGTTTATATGGAAAAACAAAACACCCAGGATAGCCAAAACAAAATTATATGATAAAGGAACTTCTGGAGGTATAACCTTTCCTGACTTCAAACTCTATTACACAGCTACAGTATTGAAAACAGCTTGATACTGTCATAAGAACAGAGAAGTCGACCTATGGAATCTAATAAGACCCAGATATTAACCCACAAACCTGTGAACACCTGATTTTCGACAAGGGAGCTAAAGGTGTGCAATGGAAGGAAAGCATCTTTAACAAATGGTGCTGGCATAACTGGATGTCAACCTGTAGAAGAAAGAAAGTAGACCCATATGTATCACCATGCACAAAACTCAAGTCCAAATGGATTAAAGACCTCAACATTAATCTGACCACTTTGAACCTGATAGAAGAGAAAGTGGGAAGTAGTCTACAAGACATAGGCACAGGAGACCACTTCTTAGGTAGAACCCCAGTAGTACAGACAATAAGAGAATCAATGAATAAATGGGACCTCCTGAAACTGAGAAGCTTCTCTAAAGTAAAGGACAGTGTCAGTAAGACAAAAAGGCTACCTTCAGATCAAGAGAAGATCTTCACCAACCCCTCATCAGACAAAGGTCTGATCTCCAAAATATACAAAGAATTCAAGAAACTAGACACTAGAACTCTAATTAACCCAATTAAAAAATGGGGTGCCGATCTGAACAGAGAATTCTCAACAGAAGAACTTCGAATGGCTAAAAGACACTTAAGGTCATGCTCAACATCCTTAGCGATCAGGGAAATGCAAATCAAAACAACTATTAGATACCATATTTCACAGGTTAGATTAGCTAAAATCAAAAACACCAATGATAGCCTATGCTGGGGAGGATGTGGAGAGAGAGGAACTCTCATCCATTGTTGGTGAGAATGCAAACTTGTGCAGCCACTGTGGAAATCAGTGTGGCAGTTTCTCAGGAAACTGGGAGTCAACCTCCCTCAAGACCCAGCAATTCCACTCTTGGGAATATACCCAAGAAATGCCCTATCATACCACAAAAGCATTTGTTCAACTATGTTCATGGCAGCACTATTTGTAATAGCCAGAATCTGGAAACAATCTAGGTGCCCCTCAATAGAAGAATGGTTAAAAAAGGTGTGGAATATATATACATTAGAGTTTTATTCAGCGGCCAAAAACAATGACAACTTGAATTTTGCATGCAAATGGTTGGACATAGAAAACGCTTTACTGAGTGAGTTTACCCAGACCCAAAAAGAGGAATATGGTATGTACTCACTCATAAGTGGATTCTAGCCATAATTAAAGGTCTTTGAGCCTATTATTCGTGATCCTAGAGAAGCTAAATAAGAAGGTGAACCTGAAGAAATTCATATAGTTATCCTCCTGGAGATTGGTAGTAGACAAAAGTGCCAGGCAACCTCGGTTGCATGGCGGGTGGGGGGTTGTTGGAAGAGGAGAGGGTTAGAGAGAAGGGAGTAGGGAAGGAATTGGAAAAGCTCGGGTGATTGGGATTGGAGGGGAGGGAGGAAGGATGGATATGGGAGCAGGGAAGTATATTTCTCAACTAAGAGAGTCATTTTAGGGTTTACAAGAGACTTGACTATAAAGGGGATCCCAGGTCCAAGGAGAGATCCCCAGATTGTTCACTGGACAGAGGAGAGGGTGCCTGAACTGGCCTTGGCCCATAACCCTACTGATGAATATTTTGCATATCACCATAGAACCTTCATCTGGCGATGGATGGAGATAGAGACAGAGACCCACATTGGAACTCTGGACTTAACTCTCTAGGTTCAAACGAGTAGCAGAAGTAAAGAGAACGTGTGCAAAGAAGGCAAGACCAGAGGAAACCTTCACCTGTTGATGGATGGAGATTGAGACAGAGACCAACACTGGAGCACTGGACTGAGCCCCTATGGTCTAAATGAGGATCAGAAGGATGGTGAACAAGAACAAGGAAGGCAGGACCGTGAGGAGTGCGATCACCCACTGATACAAGGGGACTGATCTAATGAGAGTTCATCAGAGCCAGTTGGACTGGGACTGAATGAGCACGTGATCCAACCAGATTCTCTGAATATGGCCAGATTCTCTCAATGTGGCTGGCATGGGGCCTTTCTCAAAAGCCATTGACAATGACACTGGGACTTGTTTCCTCTGCATATACTGAATTTTTGGGATCCAGTCTGTTTGGATACTCACCTTCCTGGACCTGGAGGGAGGGAGGAGGAACTTGAACTTTCCACAGGGCAAGAAACCCGGACTGCTCTTGGGGATGGAGAGGGAGGAGAGGGAGTGGGGGGAGTGGGAGGGTGTTGGGAGGAGGGGCGGAAATGGAAACTTTTATAAATTAATAAACTTTTATAAATAAAAAATAATTTCCAAGAAATTGTAGGCTTTCAAGAAGTAATATTGTCGTTAAATTCTAGCTTTATTCCCTGGTGATCCAATAAGACACAGGGGGTTACTTCAATTTTTATTATAACTGTGTATGTTTGCTTGTTACTGAGAAAGTGATCAATTTTAGAGAAGGTACCATGAGTTGTTAAGAAGGTATATTCTTTTGCATTTAGGTGGAATGTTCTGTATATGTCTGTTAAGTCCATTTGTTTAATTAGATCTGTTAGTTTGCTTATTTCTCTGTTAAGTTTCTGTCTAGTTGATGTGTCCTTTGGCAAGAGTGAAGTGTTGAATTCTCTTATGATTAGTGTGTTGGGATTGATATGTGATTTAAGTTTTATTAATGTTTCTTTTACACATGTTTGTACTCTTCTATTAGGAGCATAGATGTTCAGTATTGAGACTTCATCTTGATGAATTGTTCCTTTTACAAATATAAAGTGTTCTTCTTCATCACTTCTGATTGCCATCACCATGGAAAAAACTCAAGTCCAAGTGGATTAAAGACCTAAATATAAATTCCACCACACTGAACCTGATAGAGAAGAAAGTGGGAAGTAACCTTCAATGTATGAGCTCAGGAGATCACTTCCTAAATATAACCTCAGTAGCACAGACAATAAGAGCATCAATAAATAAAAGGGACCTCCTGAAACTTAGAAGCTTCTGTAAATCAAAGAACACGGTTAATATGAGAAAAAGGCAGCCTTCTGAATGAGAAAAAATTTTCACCAACCACACATCAGAGAAAGGACTGATCTCCAAAATATATAATGAGCTCAAGAAATTAGAACATGTCCTTCAGTATCTTTTGGCTTTTTAAAATTCTTCTGATAAGAATTCTTTGTTTAGTTCAGTACACCACTTTCAATTTGGTTATTTAGAATTTTAATGTCTAATTTCTTGAGGTTCTAGTTGTAAATAATAGAGTTTCTGGTTGTAAATAGAAGGATCTCCATAAGCTCTACAGCAGCACATTTTTACACTTTTCTCCCTAGTCCCTGAGCACACATGTTTTCAACATGGACTGATGTTGGATCAGGTTTGGCCTGGTGGCAGCAGCTACAGGTAAGTGCATCTTTAGTCTTAGACCTGAGGGGGGGATGAGGGTAAAGTGAAAGTGAAAGCCACTATTTTCTCTCCTCAGGAGTCCATTCTCCGGCACATCTGTCTATATCTAGGTCTGAATTGAGGGGTTCTGGAGCTTCAGTAAAGGTGTCCTGCAAGGATTTTGACTCATGGCTTCACCAATTCCTATATGGGTTGTGTGAGGCAGATGCTAGCATGTGTGATTGAATGGATTAGAAAATACTCCCAACCATTGGTAGAATAAACAATAGGCAAAACGTTAGAGGACAGAGCCACAGTCTGTGCATATACCATGTCCATCACAGCCTACACTGAGCTCAGTATCCTGACACATGTGGACTCTGTAATCTATTACTGTGTAAGACACAGAGTCACAACACACATCTGAGGCATGTCAGGAACACTGAAGGAGCAAGAAGCTGCCCTGCTGCTGAGAGGACAGAGAAGAGTAACATGAAGAGCTGTTCAAAATTGTGGTTAACTGTTGAGGACAGTAATAACAGGACTAAGAATGATTTATATTGCATAGGAAATTTTCTAGTGACACTTCATAAAAGATTCAGGGAGGAGGAAGCTTCACATTACTAAAGTTGATACATATCTCCATGTTGATATTAATACCAGGACAGGTTAATACCATAACTGGGTCAATATCTTGCAGAAGAAGTGTTTGATCACCTAGTAAATCAAAGTATAATTCTCAGGAGATGTCCAAAATTACTTTTCAATTACAATTAAAAATGATTTCATCATTTCAGTTTTTATTTATGAGATCTGAGAGAAATGTTCAGAGATTAACCACTGATCATAAGTTCCACACTCACAGTCTTCCCAAGTCCCAATATCCTGCCTTGTACTCAGAGCATATTGTATTGCATTAAACCATAGAGACACAATAGCCTGTTCTACAGTTTAGGGGATACATGCTCAGTTTGAATGAATATGTAAGCAAGGAGAAACATGGAGACTCATGGCACCTGGGATCTCTGGGGCTTGTCTTTGAGCAGGGTAGCTGAGAACAGAGACCTGTTCTTCATGATCTTCCATCACAGAGTTCCTCTCCATGAGAAATGTGAATGCTGTGAATAGATGTTATCATCCTAATAATACCTTTTAGTAAGTGTGAATATTCTTCTCCAATTCTAAGTTAGAGCTTTGCAGTTTTGTGTTGAATTAAAATTCTGCTACACTCATTGATTGGTGTTTTGTTCAATTATTCTGAGAGAGGCATCATCCATCAAAATATGGAAAGCGAAGCAGAGACACTGAGAATCCCACAGAAGAGGTGGAGAAAGGATAGTAGGAGCCAGGTGGTCATGGACACAACAAGAAATCTCAGAGAATCAGCTAACCTGGGATCATAGGGATTCACAGAGCCTGAACTGACAACCAGACAGCCTGCAGAGAATGATCTAGGTCCACTGCATATATGTTAGAATTGGGTATCTTGGTTCTCTCGTGGTGTTCCTAACAGTGGGGACAGGGAATGTCTAAAACAATTTTACTGGTTTTGGGACCCTAATTGTCACCCTCTGTCTCCTTGCCCAGTTCATGGAGGTGATTAGTCTTACTGCAACTTGATAAGCCACATTTTCTTGATACTCATGGGAGAACTGTCCTTTACTCAACAGAAATAGAGAAGGAGTAGAAAGAGGGATGTTTGTGGGAAGGGACTGGGAAGAGAGAAAGGGAGAAGGAAACTGTGGCCATTATGTAAAATAAGCAAATTTATATGAATATTGAAAATAAGAAATAATGCATAAAATACCAGTGAGTTTCCAAAGTACATTATTGCTTTCCTCCAAATGTGACATGTGGTTTGATCAATATGTAGAAAAATTTGAACATTGTAATTCAGAAGTGAATAGATTCTGCAAACACAGTGAGTATTGCATCCAACATGGCTGCAAGCCTTTAACTGAAGGTTCAATTACATAGCTGCTTTACAATTCTGCTAGAAGGACTACAGCATCTTATATCGCATGCAAAAGACCTCAGGCTTCTGAGATGATAATGAGTGTTGGGTCCATAGGAATAAATTGGTGAGTAGCAGACATGTCATTACTACTTAGGACTTCTCATGACCCCAGAGTACATATATACTTTTTTTTGTGTTTCCCTTCTGTGATGACAGTTGCTTTTCCAAGAACACTTACTCCTTGGGATTTCAGAAAACAGTTCACTTTCAGTGAAGAAACGTATGGTTACTTCTTACTTGATGAATCTTGGAATTCTATCGTGTTCTTTTTTACAACTCTTATGCCTCACATACTCAAAGCATATAATATCTTGTCTGAATTAAGTCTCTTTTCAACAGATAGGAAATATCCATATCCTAGTATTGCCTCTCTGTTTCCTTAGAACACCAAAGATTCATATGTATTTCATTAAAATTTTCCAGATGCCAATCAGTGTGCTACAACTTTCTAATGATTATTCTCATATGATTACACATTGGTGGCCTGTAATTGCTTTATATGCTTTTCGGTGATCTAATTGTGCCATCAGGTGTCCCATCCATAAGAAGTATTGCGTCTACATTTAATAAACCTTCATAGATATTCTCCTTGATTTGTACAGTCTAGGTGTTCTACAGTAGTAATTCCAGATAGTAATTACAGGTAGTGATTCATTATGTTCCAGAGGAGAGGAATGTAGACAATATCTCTAACCTTCTCCTCAGGAATTACCTAGGAGACACTCCAGACAACTGCAGAAACACATCTAAATTGGTTCTTGTTTCAGCTGAGATATCTGACCAATGAGGAAACCATAGTGTTTCCTTCTGTGAATGAAACAGAGGGAGAAGGTATGATCCAGGTTTCAGATGCAAACCTCTCTGAAAGGGACTCAGGAATAGTGAAAGTCATGCGCAGAACCTTCAGTAATGAAGATGCATCAAACATAGAAACAATCACACAAGGAACTACTGTGCATTTCTGGTTGATAAAATCAGACCCCAGACAGATGTGAATTTGGAAATAATCCACAAGTAAAAGGTGGGTAAAAATGCTACAAATAAATGTGTTCATGTATTTTGGATAAGTCTGACATAGTTCAACAGATATTGCATCAGATGAGCACATGCTACAATACTCACATTGATTTACCTTAGGAGCAGACTCTCAACAATTTCAGGGCCCAGAATTTTGTGAATATATTTTGTTATATGAGGTGGATGTCTCTGTGAAGTCATATGGATAAGGCAGGCTGTAAGACTCCTGTACATTGTCACACATGATAGCCATCACCATCCCACCAAACTAGACTATGAGCTGAAGACTTATGGACACCACTCTGACAGGAACAGAAAATGAAATGCCAACTTAAGTCCTTTCAGCACCCTGAACTGTATGGAGAACTGTTCCTTTATAATGAGATGTTGCCCTGAGGGTGCTGCCCTAAGAACTGAAAGACCCAAAGACTTACCACCAATTATGGTCAGTGATAGAAGAGAAGCCATGTAACTGACTGGTTCAAGCTGTTTAATTCTGGAATATTAGCCAAAAATGATTCATGGTCCTGAAGTTAGAACAAAACATACATGAGTAGATTGTCTTTCTGTAGCATGAATTTTTGCGATACTATTTATAGTTACACTTCAGAAATTTAAACAGGCATATTGACATAATACTATGTAGTGTTCTTGGATTTTCTCATTCCTGGAAGCACCTTCCAGATTCATTCTTCCTTGTGAAAACATTCAACTCCTGTAAATCTTTGCTAACACATTGTTTGTCCAAGAATAAGAAGATCTTGAATTCGGAGGAGTAGACAGAGAGAGAGAAAACTGTCTTAAGAGATATACTCTCTACCCATGAGGATCCTTGTGAAAAGATTACCTCTCCTCGTTTATTCTCTTAAATACTTTATGGTAAATATATTGCGTTGAATTTCAAATTGATCTGACTTTCATCTCCTGAATGTGAAACTATTTTTGTTGAGTTTTACCTGGTCTATGAGTGTCACAGTTGTTACTCCTCTTTCTTTTGACTCCTGTGTCTGTGTCTCAGGAATTCATACATGAACACCTGGGGGAATACAGCTGAACTCAAGATCCACTGAGTTTCTCTGAGTTCAGGTGCTCTCCCCCAGTTGTCACAAGATGAAAGCTGTAAAGACCCAGGTCTGTCCTTATTTTGTGTATTACAAGCAGGAACAGCTAGAACTTGATTCACCCAAGCAGAGCCTGGCATTGAGAGAGACATTGACCATCATATATGCATAATTTATAATCAGTCTATCCAATATCGAGTCAGCATCACCTAAGAACCAGAGCCATTTCTCCCTACAGCTGAGCTCTGTGAGCACTGAAGTTGCAGGGATGCTGGTGCTCATGGCAGACAATGCCACTTCTGTGTAAGCCTTGACAAACCAACCTGCAGGGAATCTCAGAACCAGAAGGGGGCACAGTGGTACCAAGAATCCATAGTAAAAACATGAGGTTTGAGTGGAAGTTACTCTGTATTCTCTGTGGTGTCCTTACTTAAAATCTACTAGCTGATCAGCACCTGCTGTGACTGACATGCAATGTTTCCATGCTCAAGAACAGTAAAAATTATTTATTAAATTTTCAGAGCTTTAAATTTTCTTTATTATAATTACTGGTTTCCATCTTCTAACTTTTTCTAGATCCTCCCTTCTTCCCTACCATCCAGCTCTTTCTCTCTGTAGAAAGCAAACACATAAACAAAAAAGTTTAAAAATTGGATTAAAACAAGCAAAAATACAAAGTATACAGAAACACACACATAAACATACAGAGAAAGAGAGATAGGGATAGAGAGAGTGAGAAAAAGACAGACAGAGAGAGAGAGAGAGAGAGATAGAGAGAGAGACAGAGACAGAGACAGAGAGAAAGAGAGAGAGAAATCAAACTAATGTACACCAAAACAACCAAAAAATTTAAGCAATTAAACCCTCGAACCATAGTACAAAGCAAAAACATATTAGATGAAAAATGCAGTATAAATTGATATGCTAGAAAATATCTACAAACATACAATTGAGGTCATTTTGTGTTGGCCATCTACTCCTGGGCATGGATTCACCCTTAAGAGTGGTCAATATACTCAATGACACTCAATTACAGTAAATTAATTCTTCCTTCACAAACAAAAATTGCTGAAACTTCTTGCTTTGGGTTGAGTGCTTGTGTCTGTCAGTCTCCCTCTCTCTCTCATCACTGGAAACACATTTGAATCGAATCTTTGCAGCCATTGTGTATGCTTTCATAATCTCTGTAGGTTCACGTATGCTTCAGTCCTGTTATGTCTCTAAGATATTTTCCTTAGGAAACATAATCTGCTCTGGTTCCTTCAATCTACTGAGTTTTTAATTGTTTCCAGTCTAATTATTGAGTTTTGGGGGTCAACTAAGGACAATTTCAATACCTTATACTGATTTTATACCTGTCAGGCCTCTCTGACCATTAACTTATAGAGAGTTATTTTAATATGGCATTGAGATGATAAATTAATAATACGTTTTTGGAAAGCAGCACTGTTCTCCCAGTAAGGTACCTCTGTTGAAAGGCTCACAGGTTAAAATCAAATTCAAAGTTCACCCTGTACTTTCTACTCAGGTTTCTGCAATAACCCAGATAACCATAGATCATGATGAGAACAGACCGCAGATATAGCACTAACAGCTAAACTACAAGTCTTATCTAGATATGACAAGATTTGTCTATAGTTTTTTAATTCATTAGTTTTTATGTAAATGCTTTCTCATCATGTTATTATCTTAACACAAAAATATTGTCAACAAAGGAAAACTGCAAATTTAAAACAAGGCAATTATATACTGTTTATTATTTCAACGTGTTCTGTTATTGAAGCAAAAAAGTAATATATGTTTTTCTTTATTGCATAGTACACTTAACTTTTCTGTAAGCAATCTAACTTCATTTTGTCATGCAACACATATTCCATAATGACTACATCTTTATTTTTTATTTCTGCTGCAAGATCCTATATTTACACAGAGCTTTCTTATCACCCCTAATTTTGGCGTGCCTTATACCAATTCCTGATTTCTCAATCCCCAAGTGCCCCTTCATGCTTGAGACTTTATTTCTCCAGGGTTCCCCTACGGTTTTCTTTTGTCCCTATTTTATTATATTTCTCCATTAATACCTCAGGCCCTAATGACGCATCTCTAGTCAGTTGGCTTCTACAAATGAAACCCACTAAGCAAGTATTCAAATCGTGGAATCACACTGATGACAGAACATGAAGCATTTGTCTTCATGAACTCGGTGACTTCATTCAGCATATTCATTCCAGTTTCATCCACTTACTTATATAGTTCATAATTCTGGTTTTACTACTGAGTTATAGCCCATTGTTTATGTGCCCCAGCTTTCATTATGTATTTGTCCTTTGGTGGAAATCTAGGATGATTCTATTTCCCATCTGTTTTGAACAGAGTAGCAATAAATATTGATGTGCAAGTGTCTTTACAGTAAGCTCTAGAGTCTTGAGTATACTTGGAGGGATAAAGTTAAAGCACAGAATAGATTTATTTAGTATTTTTGATGAAATTTCCAAAGTCAGGACACTAGTGTATACTGTCATCAGCAGTGCATGAGGATCACCCTTTCTCCACAACCAAGTATGCATTTGTTATCATTTATTTTCTTGTTCATAGTCATTCTGACTGAGGTAAAAATAGAATGTTAAAGTTGTTATGAACTGCATTTCACTGTGCGATAAGGACTGTATCACTGTATGCGATAGAGCAACCAACTAGAAATGGAAAGGGAAATTCTCCATCATCTACCTTTCCTAACGTGGGAAGGCGTTATTTAATCTGCATTGGGAGAAAGGACATCAATCATCTTATAAAGTACCAGATTTTGTAGTCTTCAATAACAACCTTCTAGTAAGATGTTACTAGTGCCTAAGAGTTATGTCATGATAAACTTTAATCTAACTATATTCTTTGAGTAATTCATTGTAAATATCCATCTCAGGTAAACATGTTCAAATGCCCATGGCTTGGGGCAACATAGGCCCTAGTAGACACTACCCAAGTTTCATTGATAACAGTCATGTTGTCAAAATGTAATATAAATCTTTATTTTTTACAACCAATAGATTAGTCCTGCTCTCAGCCATGATCAAAAGAACTTCTTTGTGCAGTGGGTAATAATTAATGTAAAACTTTCATACCTGGTCAAAGTGCTAAGAATGGAAAACTGAGTCCTCATCTGTAGATGAACCATCTGTATCCACTTTGAACCCAAAACTCAGGGACCTTCACAAAAAGATGTGATAAAATTTAAGAACCAAAATATGGGGTGGGTAGCCATGAAATGCAATCTTCAGGACCTGACACAGCTACTATACATATGAACTCTCAGCATCTACAATTACCAGCACAAGATCTCAACAAGTCAAGAAAGTCAACATTACAGCATTACAGTCTGTGAAGTAACTGAGTGAGTAAAGATGTCTACTTGTAAGCCTGGCAATATTGTTTGAATTGCTTTGTATCTACATGGTAGAAATGAGAATTGAATTTCATAATCTCTATTCCATGGTTCTTATAGGTCTCTTGATTTATTTGTGCCTTGCTTTCAACATTGAACACAATGTAACAATAAAAAAATAATAAATGGCTCTGTGTCCCCTATTTTTAGAAATATTTCATAGGAGTGGCTTCATAGATTGCATAGATTTTCCATTGTACCAGTTTTTCTGAATAGAATACCTTCTGTAACAATGCAAGGTCTAAAGTGAAGGTTGTAAAACACCAAACCAGCCACAAAACCTTTGACACTGGAAACGGGGTCGCTCTGATTTTTTGCCATACATGTTGGACACTTTTCTTTCTACTGGGTTGATTAACTCAGGCTGATGATATGGTTCTTGCCTGGTCTTATTGTAGCTTATTATGCCATATTTTATGGATTTTTCTGGAATGTCTGCAATTTTCTGGATGGAGACAGAGAAGGATGCATCCGTGGGAGACAGAAGTATGGGTGAGAGAGAAGAGTAACAAGAAATTTTGATTGGGATGTACTTCATGAAAAAATAATTAAAAATTTGACGAAATATTGCAACATAGTAGACAGGGATTCTTCATTGGCCAACTCCAAACTTTGACTCTATTGGTATTGAATGAGTGATGAAAAAAGTATAATCACTTTTGGGAAGGTCTCTAGAGGCTCCTTCATCACCTTCTTTACTATGGAAAGACACACCTATTTTTATATGTATAGCACAGCTTGGACTTACTCTGCTATTATGAAACAAAACAAAGACATTTTGGAAGGTTCTAAAGAATTCATAGTAACAGTTGGGGATAGACATGATCACAATATAATTTATACATGAAGGAAAATTTTATAGAATAAGCACAATTATTTTGAAAAATGAAGATAACAATTTTATATATGTTTTATACTTGTTTTATACTTGTCTGTTTTACACTGTGCTTATTTCCCCCACAAATCTTACCCTTCAATTTATTGATATTCCTGTTTTTGCTATATTCTGCTAAAGAGTTTCATTTTTAAGCTGTTAGATATCTGCGCAAATAGTTCTGTGTACTTATCCAATATATAAAAACTACTTAGAGTTTCATATAGTACCTGTATTTCATACATAATTTTAATTCATACAGTTATTGCCAGTGGCATTGATTTTCCTAAAGGTGATATAAGTTCCTTATTCTGTCAGGTGACCTATTCCTGTTGTGTTACACATACAGCCATGTCTTTTTGGTGCAATCTTCTCCTGACAGGAATGAAGTTTATTTCTGTAAGTTATGATAGATGGTGCTGTATTAAACATTAATGTATGAATATTTCTGAGGTGTCCTTCTTTAGGTCACTTCAGTGAGTTTTTCTATTAAACCTTCTGATATGGCAAATATTAATCATTTGAAATGAGGCTATAATTTCTAAAAATTTAGCAAGTTTTTAAACTTTACCACCATTATCATCACAACCTCCTTCTCTAAATCAAGATAACAACCTCGTCACAAAGTGGAGAAACTGCCTCAGGCCAGTTATCCATTGAGAGTTTAGGTCCTTATTGTTACAGCCACAGCATCTGCAGAGCTGAGGGAATGTTGTGCGATACATTTCTTTGGACAGGATCAGGCCTTGAACTTCACCATTGTGTTGCTTGACTCAAATGTCCTCCAACACCTTCTCAAACTGAACTAGGTGCTTATTTAAGAAGTTCCCTGTTCTTGAATAGGCAAATTTTCTGAGTCTATTATCATAAATACAGGAATATCCACACCCAACAGCAACATATGATCAGTGCCTTCTCCAAAGTCACTGAGCACACTTGGCCCACACCATGGGATGGAGCTGTATCATTCTCTTCCTTTTGTCAGTAATGACAGGTAAGGGATTTCTAATTCCAAACCTGAGGTGAAGACAGGGACTGAAGTGACAAGGTCTCTAACAATCTACTCTATTTCTTCACAGGTGTTTACTCCCAGGTACAACTTCATCAGTCAGGGCCTGAACTGGGGAAACCTGGGACCTCAGTGAAGTTGTCCTGCAAGACTTCAGGCGTCACCTTCACTAGCACCTATGTTAGCTGGGTGAAACAGAGGCCTGGACAGGGCCTGGAGTGGGTTGGATGGATTTATGGAAGTGGTGGTACTAAGTACAATGGGAAGTTCCAGGGCAAGGCCACATTGACTGCAGACAAATCCTCCAGCACAGCCTACATGGAGCTCAGCAGCCTGACATCTGAGGACTCTGCAGTCTATTACTGTGCAAGACACAGTGTTGCAACCACATCCTGAGTGTGTCAGAAACCCTGGAGGAGCAAGAAGCTGCCCTGGGACTTACATGACAGAGAAGATGAGCCTTAAGACATTCACAGAAACTGTCATTCTGGATGTTGTTTTGTCTCTCACTTTTTTTGTATCAAATTTTCAAAATTATATCTGTGAATGAAGGGATGCTGATTTAGGATGACTAGTGTACACCATATCTTCACAAACTTTTCACCAATGACCACATTTATTGAAATGTTTCTCCATTAACTAAACAATAAAAAAGAGAACTGTGATTATGAAGTATGGTAAAAAATATTCATCTCTGAATTTTTAAGAGAATGGGACATTTTGAAGGTAGTTTTTAATAAACTGAAATATGGATTTGAGCAATAAAGTCCAAATAATAACTGCTGGAGAAACAAAAGTCCTTCAGAGTCTCAAATGTTACATGACTTTTGGTTTATAGTTAACTCTGGCTGTCTTGTCCTGCAGAAGTTCTAATCTCTTGGAATGTTAGCTATATGTCAAAATGCACCACATATGAATATACTTCCTGTAAGTTAGTAAAGAACACTATTAAATTACTTTTCACAAAATCATTAATCAAATCAATGTATGTTCATGTTAATTGAGGTAGGTTCTGAGATCATACATGAGTCTCTCATCCCATTTTACTTCTTTCTCCCTCTCAGAAACCTGCCCCACAGTCCCAAACCTTTATAGAACATAGAACTATAGTGATACATCATCACCTCTCACAGGCCATTGGATAACAACCTGGGGGTCACCTTTCTTCTACAGTGTGTTTTCATTTTTGAATCGTAGAGTACTTGTGAATATCATCACTCAATTGTGCTATCAACTCTCTTCATCTTCAGTGTTCACTGCTACACCTATATTCAACACAGAAAAGGCTGGGTTTCATGGAGATCTGGAAATCAACTGAGGCACAGCTCACTATTCATTCTTGAAGCATGTACTCACTTTCACCTTAGACAATGAAGGAAGCAGAGACAGCCAAAATTTGTGCACAGAGGGAGCCTGTCAGAGATTTTCTGGTGAAGGGAGGAATCTATGTGCATAGATAAAGAAGAATTATTCCAACTACCCTACAAATGTGCCTGAACTTGACCCCAATCATATACTCTGGCATTATAATGAAGAGCAGTCACAGATATTCATTTAAAGGTTGAATTACACTGAACACTAAGTCAAAGATTAACATCGTTCACCTGAATACCTATAAAGAAGAAGCCTTCTTCCAAAGTATTGACATGATCCTGAAGGCCCCTGTCTTCTATATTTATTGGAACTTTCAGACAACAAATTTTGAAAGTCAATTAACATCCTCTGTAGTAGGAAACTGTTTTACTATGAAAGTTGTATATACAACAGTTCTTATAGTAGTAATGTGTATAACAATGCCAAAATAAAGCAGCATTAAGTTATTTAGACCTACTAAGAACATTAGTAATTTCTTTTACAACTCACGTTAAATAGGTTCATCCATAGGCACTAAGTTAAGAAATTGATTCTGTAGACTTTTGTCGACAATAAATGAATGACAAGGTACAATTTATCATCTTCCTACTTCATGCTGAAATTAGGGCATTGTAGTTGGGAATCCCAAAAAACAGCAATATTGGCCAAGTCCAGTAAATTCAGTTTGTTTCTCTCATTGTTCATGCTCTGTAGGACCATCTGAGACTAGGGATTTGTGATCTGTGATGCTGGACCAGGATATTGATTCTGAGTAAACAGCTAAAGTTGATGTTGGATTTGCTGGAGGTGTCTGTGGTTGATTTGAAACCTGTTGGACAGATAGACTAGGGACAGAAGTACAGTTATCTAGTTTAGAAAAAAAAATTATAGTAGGGTAATAGTCTTGGTAGATGGGAAAACAGATTTTTAAGAGAGAGAGAGACAGAGAGACAGAGAGAGAGAGACAGAGAGAGAAAGTGTCACATTAAGAAAATAGGCTGATGGAGAACAAATCACAGCTTGGTGGGATTTTCTTGAGTTTATCTCGACCTATGGGTATTGGTGAATTCACAGTGACCTTTAGAGCCTATAAGAACCTTCATAAAGAGACAAAAAATACATAACATTTTTATTATTTGTGGTTATTTTAATAGTAGTGATATTTTGTCACAATCAGAATAATAGTTTATCAGGTTTTATTAATTTCTGTCAAAATTAAGCAACTTTGGAGTCCCACTGTAACAGCAGAATAGCAATAGAAAAAATCAGGAACGTGTTTCTTGCTTACATACCTCAAATCACTTTTGTATCATTACTTAAACCTTCTCATCCTCAAACCTTAATAATTGTTTTTATCTATCTCAGTAGCTTGCATTTTATATATCCTAAGTTATTACAAAAGGCAATGATAAACAGATTTGAAAAGATTGAGGAAATGGTCAAATTTGGTGAACAAGAACAAAAGGTTAAAAAAGCAAAATTTAACCTCATTCACATGTAAAAATCTCCAGAATAGCTTCCCCAGAGTTCTACCTGCCTTTACGGTAATAATATCAGAAAAAGTATCTGGCTCCAAGTACTCTAAAGTTGTCAAGGAATATACATGGGGGCCCAATCGTGTGGCTTATCCAAAAGAAATTAAACAAGCAATTGTAGCAATTGTAGCTTACGGTTATTGATTTAAAGGATTGTTTCTTCACTATACCTTTACAGGAAAAAGATAGAGAAAAGTTTGCCTTCACAGTGCCTAATTATAATAATTCTCAGCCTACTAGAAGGCATCAATTCCCACAGGGAATGCTCAGTAGCCTCACCCTATGCCAATACTTTGCCAGCCAGTCATAGGAAATAATACATAAGCAATTTCCTAGATCTATAATCTATCATTATACGGATAATATTTTGTTATATGATTCAAATACAAATACTTAGAAAGAATATTTGAAGAAGTAAAGAAAGTCTTGCCTAAATGGTGATTACAAATTTTTCCTAAAAAGATTCAAAGAAGAGACTCTGTTAATTATCTAGTTTATAGAATAGGCTTACAGAAAATTAGAACATAAAAGGCACATATTAGGAGAGACTGGATACTGATGTTTTATGACTTTCAAAGATTATTGGGAGACATTTCTGGTCTATGATCAGCTGCTGAGATAACACCAGATCTAATAATTCATTTAAACAAAACTTAGATTGTGTTAAAGACTTGAATAGTCCCATAGAATTAACAGCTGAAGCAGAAAAGTAATTGGCGATTGTTGAGTACAAATTACAGGAGACACATGCGGATACGGTGAATCCAAATCTTAATTGTATTTTAGTCATATTGCATTCCAGAATTTCTCATACAAGAATTTTCATTCAGAGGAATGATATTATCTTAGAATGGATCTTTTTACCTCACAAACCAATTAAAAAATTAAAAACTTATGTGAAAAAGTGTCTGAATTGATCATGAAATTAAATTGAGATTTTGTCAATTAGTAGATATAGAGCCAGCAGAGATTATAGTACCTTTTACTGCTAATGAAATAAAAAGGTTATGTGAAGACAATGAACTCTGGCAAAGGGCTTGTGCTATTTTTTTGGAGAAATTAATAGCAATTATCCCAAAAGTGTTAGATTTAACCTTATAAACAGAATTTTTTGGATTTTTCCTCAAATTTTATGTGATGTGCCAATAACTGGAGCCTGTACATTTTATACTGATGCAAATAAAACAGGAAAGGCAGTTTACAAATTAAGTAAGAGGAAACAAAGGCCTTATAATTCTGTTCAAAAGGCAGAATTATATGCTAATCCTATGGTACTAAGGGATTTGAAAGAACCTCTCAATGTAGTTACTGATTCACAATATGCGGAAAAATTTGTGTTGCATATTGAAAGTGCTGAATTTATACCAGATGATACAGAATTGATCATCCAGATGCAAGACATAATCAGGAATAGGCTTTGTCCTTTATACATAACATACATCTGATCCCAAATGGGTCTGCCAGGTACTCTACCACAAGGTGATGAAGAAATTGATCAATAATTGATTGGAAGTGTGTTTCAGGCCTCTGAATTTCATAAAAAAAATCATATCTGAACAAGAAATTCTACCTGATGGTCAATTTTCCTAGTGCAGGAAGGTGCTATGCTGCCTGAAGGAAGAGAAAAGACATCAATGATTTTACATAGAAGCAGACTTCATGGTCTAAAATCTCATTCATGAGCTGTCTAACTCATATTTCTCGAAGCATATATCTCTTATATCCATAGAATATGATTAGAAAACCACAGGAAAAATGCTAATAACAAAATGACACTTTTATCTACATCTCACTAGTTTTCATACAATTGTCTTAATAATATTATTTTTGATAACAATGCTGTATCAGCAAATCAATAAAACCACACCAAAATATAAACACAAATTTCTCCCCTCAACACATAGAAAATTTCAAGTGTTAAACTAGGCACCTAGGAAATGATCAGTATTTTCTCTCATTTTGTTATGAAAATAAAATAATTTACATTTCTCTTATTCCATAGTCCACTTTCCTTTACTTTTATGTTCTTCCTTTGTTATGTCATGCCACATGCATTCTACAAACTTTACATTTATATATTTGGATATGTTTCGGGATCCTCATCTTACTATTATTTTCTTACAACATAAATTGTGTTTCTCTTACACCAACACTTAACATCTCCATTTTGAAATAACATTCATGTTTGAAATTCTGTCTCCTGAGATTTCCTGATCTCATTTAATTTTATCTATATTTTATTATATTCTTGACCTTAATTACTCAAACCCCAGTGGCTGATTTTTAGTCTCATGGTTTATATAAATTAAACACAAAAACATAATATTAACATCTTTCAGTCATATATAAGTGAGAACATGTGGCATTTGTCTTTATGGACCAAGGTAACCACACTCAGCATATTTTTCCAGTTCTGTCCACTTATCTATAGATTTCTTAGTTTATATTTTACTACTGCTTATTATTCCAATGTTTATACAACCAACATTTTCATTATATATTTCTCCTATGTTGAAAATACAGGTTGGTCTTACTGACAGTGTCCTTTGCTTTACAGAAGCTTCTCAGTTTCAGTAGGTCCCATTTAATCATTGCTTCTCTTATTGTCTGCGCTCCTGGGGTTCTGCTTAGGAACTGGTCTCCTGTGCCTATATCTTGTAGACTACTTCCCACTTTCTATTCTATCAGGTTCAAAGTGGTCGGATTAATGTTGATGTCTTTAATCCATTTGGACCTAAGTTTTGTGCATGGTGATAGATATGGATCTATTTTCATTCTTCTATAGGTTGACATCCAGTTATGCCAGCACCATTTGTTAAAGATGCTTTCCTTCTTCCATTGTATACCTTTAGCTCCATTGTCAAATATCAGGTGTTCATACGTTTGTGGATTAATACCCGGGTCTTCTATTCGATTCCATAGGTCGACTTCTCTGTTGTTATGCCAATACCAAGCTGTTTTCAATACTGTTGCTCTGTAATAGAGTTTGAAGTCAGGGATGGTAATGCCTCCAGAAGTTCCTTTATTGTATAAGATTGTTTTGGTTATCCTGGGTTTTTTTGTTTTGCCATATAAACTTGATTATTGTTCTCTCCAGGTCTGTGAAGAAGTTTGATGGAATTTTGATGGGAATTGCGTTGAATCTACAGATTGCTTTTGGTAGAATTGCCATTTTTACTATGTTGATTCTCCCAATCCAAGAGCAGTGGAGGTCTTTCCATTTTCTGGTATCCTCCTCAATTTCTTTCTTCAAGGACTTAAAGTTCTTGTCAAATAGGTCTTTCTCTTCCTTGGTTTGAGTGACCCCAAGATATTTTATGCTATTTGTGGCTATCATGAAAGGTGATGTTTCTCTGATTTCCCTCTCTGCTTCTTTTTTCTTTGTGTATAGGAGGGCAACTGATTTTTTGGAGTTGATCTTGTATCCTGCCACATTACTAAAAGTGTTTATCAATTGTGGAAGTTCTTTGGTAGAGTTTTTGGGGTCGCTTATGTACACTGTCATATCATCTGCAAATATCTTACTTTTGTAGTATGATAGGGCATCTCTTGGGTATATTCCCAAGAGTGGAATTGCTGGGTCTTGAGGGAGGTATTAATACTTTTCATTTTAAAATTTCTTTCGTCTGTTTGCTTTCTACAGAAACAAGAGGGTGTGAAATTGGGTAGGAATTTAGTAATCAGTGTATTGTACATTTTTTCAAAAAATGCAAAAAGTAAATAAAACTGAAGAAAATTTAAAAAGAATAGATAAAACTGTGAGGAGTTTGACAAAGAATCTTTACTATGTTTGAGCATGAAAACATCATATTTTAATCACAGATGTATACCTGTGGTGTGCTCTATAATAAAATAAGCAAAATCTGTTTCATTTTCTTAGATTCCTATGCTGGACCATTGTCTGTCTTTATTTGTTCAACTATGTTCATAGCAGCACTATTTGTAATAGCCAGAACCTGGAAACAACCTAGGTGACCCTCAATAGAAGAATGGTTAATAAAGGTGTGAAACATATACACATTAGAGTTCTACACAGCGCTAAAAAACAATGACATCTTGAATTTTGCATGCAAATGGATGGAAATAGAAAACGCTTTGCTGAGTGAGGTAAGCCAGCCCAAAAAGAGGAATATGGTATATATTCACTCATAAGTGGATTCTAACCATAATTAAAGGTCTTTGAGCCTATTATTCGTGATCCTAGAGAAGCTAAATAAGAAGGTGAACCTGATGAAAATCATGTAGCTATCTGCCTGGAGATTGGAAATAGACAAGAGTTCCAGGTAACCTCGGGTGCATGGGGGTTAGGAGGGTTGTTGAAAGGGGAGAGGGTTAGAGAGAAGGGAGTAGGGGAGGAATGGGGAAAGCTAGGTGGACTGGGATGAGGGGAGGGAGGAAGGATGGATATGGGATCAGGGAAGAATATATTTCAACTAAGGGAGTCATTTTAGGGTTTACAGGAGACTTGATTATAAATGGGATCCCAGGTCCAAGGAGAGATCCCCAGATTGTTCTCTGAACAGAGGAGAGAGTGCCTGAAACGACCTAGGCCCATAACAATACTGATGAATATTTTGCTTATCACCATAGAACCTTCATCTGGCGATGGATGGGGATAGAGACAGAGACCCACATCAGAACACTGGACTTAACTCCCTAGGTCCAAACGAGAAGCAGAAGGAAAGACAACATGAGCAAAGAAGTCAAGATCAGAGAGAACCTTCATCAGACGATGGATGGCGATACAGATGGAGACCCACATTGGAGCAATGGACTGAGCCCCCCAAGGTGCAAATGAGGAGCAGAAGGAGGAAGAAAATGAAAAAGGAAATAAGGACTGCGAGGGATGCGATCACCCACTGATACAAGGGTACGGATCTAATGAGAGTTTACCAAGTCCAGTGGGACTGGGACTGAACTAGGACGCAATCCAACCAGATTCTCTGAATGTGGCCGGATTCTCTGAATGTGGCTGGCCCGGAGTCTTTCTGAAAAGCCATTGACAAAGGCACTGGGACTTGTTTCCTCTGCATATATACTGGATTTTATAATCCATATTATACTGGATTTTGCGGATCCAGTCAGTCTGTACACTCACCTTCCTGGACCTGGAGGGAGGGGGGAGGAACTTGAACTTCCCACTGGGCAGGAAACCCTGACTGCTCTTAGGGATGGAGAGGGAGGAGGAGAGGAAGTGGGGGGAGTGGGAGGGTGTTGGGAAGAGGGGCGTAAATGGAAACTTTTATAATTTAATAAAATTACTTTCAAAAAAAATCTCCTCCATCATAATCAAGTAGGGTTCATTCCAGAAATACAGGGCTGGTTCATATTTCTCCTATGTTGGAAATACAGGTTGGTTCCAAATTCTATTCCCTGTGAATAGAACACCAATAAACATGGACACGTAACTGACTATTTAATAAGATACAGAGTTATTGAGCACAATGCATGGGGGGATATGGCTGGGACACAGCATAGTTTTATCGATTAACTTTTGTGAAAATCTACAAACTGACTTCCCATGTCATTACACTAATTTATTCTTACATCAACCTGTAAACAATCTTTCTCCAGTTCATGCCTGCATTTGCTGTATTTTCTTGCTTATAATCATGCTGAGATTAAAAAAGATCAATTTTCTGAGAAACTGCAACACTGATTTGCAAGGCAGTTGTTCAAGTTTGCATTCCCACCAGCAATGGATGAGTGTTTTGTTTACTCCACATTCTCTTCAGCGTAAGGTATAAGTGGTGTTTTTGATCTTAGCCATTCTGAGAGGTGTAAGATGGTATTTCAGAATTGTTTTGATTTGCATTTCCCTGACAGCTAAGGATGTTGACCATTAACTTAAGTGCCCCTCCCATGTATTTTTTCTCAGTCCTCATTCTTTACTTTAATTCCAGGGTTTTTATTTACTTCCACCACTCTATTTACCATGGTCTTCAGATCATTTGGACTTTCAGCAAGTAGTGATTATGGTCAGTAAGATATGTCAGTAAGTGAACATCTTTCAGTAAGATCTTCTCCTCCATTGTGCTAAAAAGGACCAAGGGCAAAACAGAGAAAATCCTAGCAGAGGCCTATTGCTTATTCAGAGCAAAATTGATCAGATCTTCACTTTCAGGCACCTGGAAGAAAAAATATGAAGAATTTGCAAAGACGTATATGTTTGTTACATTGACTTAAGGAATGTATTTGATAGCATTTGAAGGAAAGTACTTTGGGAAACAATGAGGGTCTACAGGTATTCAGAGAAAATGGCAAGAATACTAGAAAATGCCTATAAAGATGCATTTGCATAAGTCAAAGCCTGTGGAGAACTAAGTGGTTAGTTTAAGTTAATTGTAAGAGTTTTGTGGGATGTTTCCTGTTATAAGTACTCTTTAATACATTCCTGGAATTAATAATAACAACAGCACTGGAGGATATGGAGATGAGCATGCAGATAAGTGGTGTGTGAATCAATATTTGCATTTCACTGACCATGAGGGGGAACTGTGGCCAGGATGCAATATATGTGAGAAGAATTAAAAAGTAACGTAATTTTTAAAATAACATTACAATGTGATGAGAAGGGATTGTTTGGGGCCCCACCAAGCTTTCATTCTATTGGCATTTGTATACTGATGAGGAAAATATAATCACTTTGTTTAGGAAGGCTTTTAAAGGTTCCTTATGCACTAGTGGATGACAACCTGTTTGTTGATAGCTAGCACTGATAGCACTCTGTTGTTATGAAAGAAAGAGGTCAAGAAGTTGGGAGAGACACTTATTGGAATGTCCCAAGGGAAGTCAAAAGGACGTAGTTGGGGATAGGCAGGATCACGTAATATGAAGGGGCCTGCTTATTGGGGTTTCTGTCCCACCCGGGACTCCACAGCCAGCAAGTTTCAAAGAAAATCACCTTGAGAACTCCACATGATTATAAGCTATTAGCTCAGGCTACTTATTAGCTCTTATAACTTATGTTAGCCCATTATTTTTATCTATGTTAGCAACAGGGCTCAGTACTTATCTCAGTGGGGCAGCTTACATCTTTCCTCTCAAGTGGTCTGGACAGAACTGCGAGGGGGAGCTTCCTGCTTTCTAGAATACTCCTGTACTCATTGCCCTGCCTCTACTTCCTGTCAAGTTGACCTGCCTATACTTCCTGCCTGGCCAATCAGCATTTATTTAAAATACGATTGACAGAATACAGACAATTCTCCCACACCAGGAACACAATATATTTAACATATGATTGGAAAATTCAAATAATATGTAAAATTGTTTTGAAATATGAACAATTTTTATAACTTTATATTGTACACTATGTTTATTTCCCACAAATTTCTAACCTTCTTTTTTTGTAACGTTCTTTTTTTTTTTGCTATATTCTGCTACACATTTTCATTTATACATTGTTATATATTTACATACATAATTCTGTGTACCTTTTCAATTTCTAAAAGCTAGAGTCTCATATAATGTCTGTGTTTCAGAAATAATCTTAATACAGTTCTCTCCATTTTCAACAATTTTCAGAAAAGTTGTATAATTTCCTTATTCATTCACATGACATATTTCTCTTTTGTTGCATGTATATCCATATCTTCTTGATTTAATCATTTAATAATAGATATGAACTTTATTTCTGTAGGTTATTGAAGATAGTGCCAAATAAACAACATTGTTTAATCATTTCTGAGAAGTGCTCCCTTTAGGTAATTTCGGTAAGGTTTTTTTTTCCTTTGCATTCTTCTGGAATGACAATATTAATTGTAAGTATCTGAAAGGAGGTTGTGAATTCTCAAAACTTAGCAGACTTTGAAATTTCCAGTCACCACCATCATCATCATGATCTCCTTCTGCGCATCAGTCTGATAACCATGTTACAAAGTAGAACTACTGCCTCAGGCCGGAAATCTTTTGTGAGCTTAGGTCCTGATGTAACACCCAAAGCATCTGCACAGAGCTGAGTGAAGGTGGATGGGATGTATTCTCCAGACAGGAATAGGACTTGGTCCTCAGCTTTCTGTGGCTTGACCAAAGTGTGCTACCTCAAACTTCTCCAGCTGGAGTAGTCCTTATCTAAGAAGTTCCATGCTCATGAATATGCAAATTACCCAAATCTATTTGAATCTATTATGATAACTACAGGGATGTCCACACCCCAGATCAAAAACATATAATCATTGTCCTTTCTACAATCACCAAGCACACAGATCCTCACCATAAGATGGAGCTGAATTGTTCTCTTCCTCAGGTCAGCAAGTACATGTAAGGTGCATTCCAGTTCCAAAACTTCCGAAGGAACAGGGACTGAAGTGACAATGACATCTAAAATGCCCTTTCTTTACAGGTGTCCATGCCCAGGCCCAGCTGCAGCAGTCTGGGCCTGAGCTGGGAAAACCTGGGGCCCAAGTTAGTTGTCCTTTAAGACTTCTGGCTATACTTTCACTGACTACTTTACTACCTGGGTGAAGCACAGGACTGCACAAGGCATGGAGTGGATTGAATTAATTGATCCTGAAGATGTTTAAAGTAAGTACACTCAGAAGCTCCAGGAACAGACCATACTTACAGCAGATATAACTTTTAGTACACCCTGCATAGAGCTCAGTAGCAGCAGACTCTGCAGTCAATTACTGCACAGTGTCTTTAAAAAATAAAAAAAAATAAAAAATGCAATTACTGTAAGTTGGTAATAATGAAGTACTTTCCCCCATAATTATTAAGTCAATCAATGTACTTTCTACTTGAGGTAGGATCGGAGATCATACGTTATTCCATTCCTTCATGGTCTCAGAAACCTGTTATACAGTCTTATGTCTTAACAGAACATAAACCTATACTGATACAGCATCAGCTCTCACAGGGCACTGGATACTTTGTGGTCACCTTGTTGTATAGTGTGTTTAGATTTTGGCCTGGTGGAGTGTGTGTAGACTCAAAGCATCAGTTGAGCTGTCTATCAACTTCATTATCAGTGGTGACTGCTACAGTTATATCCTATAACACCTAAGAAAAGACTGGGATTCATGGAGATGTGGAAAACAGCTATGCTCTGCTTACCATTCATCCTTGAAGCTTATAATCAACATCACCTTAGGACACTGAAGACAGATGCCAGAGTCATAGTTTTGACACTGTGTGTGAACTCATATATAAACTTGTATTAGCTGATTCTCCAAACCAGTAGGTGACACTGTAGATCCATCCACCAATGCCTTAGAAATAAAAGAGAACAGAATCTGATAAGGAAGTTGTGCACTGACTGATTTCCTCTGTGGATTCCATTGCCAACATCATTACATTCAGAGACTGTGGAGTAGTTGAAATGTGAGGTCCCTGTGCTACAATACTTGAGAGGTTCTTTGTTTATTTCAATCAATACATGGGGTCAAATTGTAATATATGAGCCAAATTGGAATCCTATTGCCACTGGATAGGAAGCTAGGTCATGAACCACTCATTATTATAGGTTAAGAGTATTTGGGCCTCAGGATCATGGGAAATATTTGGGGGGAAATTGTCCCAAAAACACAAAGCTGATACCTCAGGTGTGTCCACAGTTCTGCAGAACCCTGGTAGTGGATGGACAACAGCAGTCTCCAGTGTTCTATGCTTGCATCTGTTGGGGACAGGATGGTCAATGCATCTTCACAGCATCACTGTTATGGTGGACTCTGAGGAGGATCAGATGGCCCATGAACCACTGACATGTGGGTTACATAACAAACAAACCTAGATATGGTGACATTGTTCTCAGTGGGATGGGAGAGCTCTGCCTGCAAAGGTGAAATAATGAAACAGGGAATGCATTTCCCCAGAGAGGTTTAGGACTTGGAAATCACCATTCCACTGACTTACTCAGAGAACCCTTATTTTTCTGTGAGCTGTTTCAGAAACTCTGAAGGAGCAGGAGACTGTCTTGGGATGAGCAGACAGGAAAACGTAACCTAAAGACTTGCTCAAAACTTTTGGTTAAGTATTGATGAAAGGAATAATAGGAATAAAATTAATTCTCATTGCATAAGAAAATTTCCTAATCACCATGCATGCAAAAATAAGTTTTAAAATTTTAAAGTTGAATCACATATTCCCCTGCTAATGTCAGTGTCAACACATGTTTCTGTCATAATTGGGTCAACAGTTTAGAACAGAAATGTTTGATCACATATTAAATAAATGTCTAACTCCTAGGACATGACCAATATTGCTGTTGGGATATTAATAACACTGGTTCATAATCCAATGCATATTTATATGCTTTGAGAAATAGATTCAGAGTTTAAGCATTTAACACAGACTACTCCAGTCTCAATAACTTCCTGTAATCACAAATCTGTCACATATTGTGCTACACAATTTGACCACCTTAGGAGAAGATGCTTTTATCATTTCTCCACAATCTCACTGAGTCCAGGACTTTGTGAATGAATTCCCTGTGAGAACAGGATGTCTCTGTGAATCTATACTGCTTAATCAGGGAAGTAATTCTGTATTGTCACCCATGATAGGCACCAGCATTCCACCAAACTGCTGCTTTCCTTCCTTCCTCTCCCTCCAATCCCTACTTACATTTTCTCCATTTCTATTCATTCGAGAGCAGCTTTCCCGTGGTTATTGTAAAAACATGGTATAACAAGTTGGTGAGGCAACTCAATATGAGGAAAAGAGTCCCAAAAGCCACTAAAAGTGTGAGAGACAGATGCCATCCCACTTTTCAGAATCCTACAAGAAGACTAAATTATATAATTTTAACATATACAGAGGTACTGGGTCAGCTCAATGCAGGTTCTGCTTTTCACTTAAGACTTGTTAGCCCTTATGAGATGAAGTTGACTTTTTAACTTTTCTTGTAGTGGTCGTAATACCTCTGGAATCTATATTCCTTCTTCCTTTTTTTCCAACAGGATTCCCTGAGCCTGCCTAACATTTGACTGTGGGTCTCTTCATTTGTTTCTATTAGCTATTTTATGAAGCCTCTCTGATGTCAACTGAACTAAGCACCAATCAATGGGTAAGGCAGAATAGAGTTAGTAATCATTTCATTAATTATTTATACTCACATGTGGTTTTATCTTAGGCCTCTGGGCTATCCTTACTCTGGATCATGGTCCTCCAAGCTGTGTCAAGTGTGGATTCCCTTGTGTTGCATGGGTCTCAATCCAGACCAGTTATAGCTTGATCACTCCCACAATTTCTGTGCCTCCTCTACCCTAGCATATCTTGCAGCCTGGAGGTTTTGTAGATGACTGGGTGTCCCAATCCCTCCACTGTAAAGAAAGTCTTACCTGATTATGGAAGATTGTCAGTTCAGATTCTGTATGTCCTATTGTTAGGATTCTCAGTTAGGGTCATCTTCACAGATTCCATGGAATTTCTATTGTGACAGGTGTCTATATTGTCCCTGAGATGCCTCCCAAATTCTGTTGTCTCTCCCAGCACTCTGTCTCCCTCCTCCCTACAACTGACTCCTTCTATTCATGTCCCATGTAAACCCCACCTCCAACCATGTTGTCTATTATTTTCCCATCCCAGGGAGATTCATATGTTACCCATTGGACTCTCCTTGTTACTTTGATTGTCTGTGGATTATAGCATGGTTCTCCTTTACAGATAATATCCACTTACAAATGAGTACATACCATGTTTGTCTTTCAAATCTGGGTAATTTCACGCAGAATGAATTTTTCTTGTTCTATCCATTTGTCTGCAAATTTCATGATGTCATTTTTTAATAGCTGAGTATTCCTTCATTGTATAAATGTATCACATTTTTTTTTATCCACTCATTGTTTGAGGGCCATCGAGTTTCTTTATAGTTCTTGGCAATTATGTATAATGCTGCTATGAACATAGTTGAGCAAGTGCCCTTGAGTTAGGGTAGAATGTCCTGTGGGTAAATGGTATAGGTAGATCTTGAGGTATAGGTTCCCCATTTTTGAGAAACTAACACATTAATTTCTAGAATGGCTGCATAAGTTTGCACTCCCATCATCAGTGGAAGAGTTTCTCCTGTTCTATATCCTCTCCAGCATGATGTGTTGCTGTGGTTTTAATGCTAGTCATTCTGACAGGTGTAAAATGGAATCTCGGATTTATTTTTTATTGGGGACCTCTCAGTTCCAGCCTCAGTGTCCCCTCAGTGTTCATGATGGCTAACAATGTTGAAAATTTTTTAAGAACTTCCCCAACATTTGAGATTCCTCTGTTGAAGATACACTGTTTAGATTTGTATCCCGTTTTCATATTGAATTGTTTGTCTTGTTATGTCTAGTCTTGAGTTCTCTTTATATTTTGAATATTAACCCTTGGTCTCATATGGGGTTGGTAAAGATATTTATCACTCTGTAACTGCCATTTAGTTCTTTTGATAGTGTCCTTTGCCTTACAAAGTTTTTTAGTTCCATTTATTAATTGGTGACCTTATTGCCTCTGCAATTGATGTTCTGTTCAAGAAATTTTCTTCTGTGACAGTGTGTTCAAGGGTATTCTTCACTTTCTCTTCTATCAGGTTCAGTGCATCTTGTTTTATGTTGAGGTCTTTTATCCAGTTTGCCTTGAGTATTTTGCAGGGTGATAGATATGAATCTAATTGCTGTCTTCTGCATGGTGACATCTATTTAGACCATTGAAATACTTTCTTTTTTCCATTGTATATATTTTGCTTCTTTCTTAAAAATCAATTGTCCCTAGGTGTGTGGATTTATATCTGGGCCTTAGTTCAATTCCATTGATCAACCTGTCTGTTTTTATATCAATATGATGTAATTTTTATTACTTTTCTCTATAGTACAGTTTAAAATCAGAGATGGTGATACGTCTAGAATTTCTTTTATTGCACAGGATTATTTTGGCTGTCAGCAAACTAATTTCCAAAGTCACTATGCAAGTTTACACTTACATCAACATGTGACTATAGATTACCCTTTCCACACATGCATGCCTACATTTGTTGTCTTTTATTTTCTTGACTATAGTCATTCTTATTGAAGCAATAATGTATTATTGGAGTTGTTTTAATTTTAATTTCATGGGTGAACTGAGGACTTTGGTTGTAGGCCATAGAGAATTCAGTCTTGAAATGAACAGGAAATTCTCCCTGCTGGTTATGTTTTCTACTTCAGGAAGGTTCTATGAACCCTGCAGGGAGAGAAAGACAACAATAATATCACACAGTACTAGACCTTGTAGTCTACTCTATCAGTCTCCAGGTAAGAGGTACAAAATGGTGGTTCCTGTTACATGCCGAATAACTGACTTCTAAATGAATTAGTGACATGCTCCATAGAAAAGACACCATCCCAGATAGACATGTTCAAAGACTCAAGACTAGGAATTATATAGCCCAAGTAGACCCTTGTAACCTGAGGGCCGACTTGTTGGGGTTTCTATCCCGCCCGGTACCCCAACAAGCCAGTAAATCCAGAAAATCACACACAGGACTCCATAAGATTATAAACTGATTGGCCCATTAGGTCAGGCTACTTATTAGCTCTTATAACTTATGTTACCCCATTGTCCTTATCTATGTTAGCACATAATGGCTCCGTATCTTTTTCAACTGGGCAAGTGACATGCTGAATCTTTTCCGATAAGCCACCACCTCGTGGTGCTAAACAGATTACTAGAAATGGGTTAATATCAAGATATGAGAGTTAGTCAGTAACTAACTCTCTAGGCCAGGCAGTGCTTAAATGAATACAATTTGTGTGTTGTTATTTCTGGGATTAAGTTAGCCGTGCGGGAGCCGGGTGAGGCGAAAAGCAGGCCTGCCCGCAGCCCCTCACTACAGACCCTAGTTGTATTACTAATGGTCACGTTGTCTAACTGCCTATAACTATATGTTTATATATAATAGATTAGTGCTGCTTTCAGCCTTGACACCGAAGCATCTGCGTGCAGTGTGTAATGATCCCTGTAGACATTCATGAGTGGTCAAAGTGATGAGAATGAATGACTGAGTACTCAGACACAGTGAATCCTCTTTATCAACCTTCTCCTTCCCACAAATTAAGGATCATCATGAAACAGAGAAACAAAAGAATATAAGGCTCAGAGAATGAGGTTGAGCATCATGGAATTCTATCTACAGAGACTGATGTATTCTCATTGCATAAATGACCTCTTAGCAGTTGTTATTACCAGCATAAGGCCTGTACAAAATCAAATCAAATAAAATTACAGCGTGAAAGCCTGTGGAAAGGCTAAGATGTTAAATATGTCTCTTAACAAAACTGACAATATTAGTTCGATTTCTGATAGCCACCTCAGAAAGAGAACAGAACTCCATAAGTTGTCATCTAAGTTCTTTGACTCATGTGTGCCCTGCCCCCTCCCCATAGTAAACAAAGTATATCTTAAAAGACTACAACACAGGTCTGGAGGGACACCCCATGTATCACTGCCAGTAGAGGAGATGTTAGGATGGGAAGAATGCACAGTAATTTAGAATCGCTGTTTTTATAAGTATGGCCACTTGGTGGTTACTTAAGAGCTAGTGGATAACAGCCACTATATCCATACAGACAGCATTTATTAGACTTAATAAGTTATTCATTAATAAAACAAAAGAGATCAATATTTTAGAGGAAAGACCTCTTTTTGGGGGAGATCATAAGGGGAGCTAGAGGGACATAGTGGTTGAGAATATGATCAAAATATATTGTATTCATGAATGAAAATTGCAAGGAATGAACAAAATCATTTTGAAATAGCAATATTCCATAAGTTTAGAATTTTCGTATAGGTGTATAATGTCCACTGTACATATTTACCCTATATAGTCAACCTATTATTTTCTTGCCCCTCCATATTTATTTGCCACTTTTATTCCTTTGGACATTTTCAGTTCTACGTCCTTACAATATGTTCATTCATAATTATTTCTAACTATATGATATCTAAGGACTACAAATAGTACTTGGACAATATCTGTTTATGAGAAAGTCTTACATTATTTAATAATGTCATCACCAACTGACTCATTTTCCTCAAAGTTATATAAGTTTCTTATACATTGCTGATGAATAAATTATGTTTTGTAGCATATATATCATGTATTTTGATAAAGTCATTTATTTAAAGACATGTAGTTTGTTTCTATAGTGTATCTACTGTAGACAATGCAGAAATAACATTTGTGTGCAAAAATTTCTGAGACATTTTCACTTTTGATCATTTGTGTAAGTGTTTTAGTATGCAGTCTTCTTGAGAAATACTTGGTAATGTCATATATATGAAAAAAGACTAGAAGTTCACATATTTTACAAGTTTTGAAATCCTTTTAACAACTACTAACTGCAAATCTTTTGTCACAAGAGGAACAACTATCTCTGGCTAGAGACTTTAGTAAACTTAGAGCTTATAACTTGATGTTGTATCCTCAGGTCTGTACAAGGATTGGGGATATAGTATGGGTTTCATTTCCTCAGACAGAATTAGAACTGGACTTTAGCATCCTGCTGTCTGACCCAATGTCCTCTACCTCTTTCTTCTAAAGCTGTACTAGGACCTTATGTAAGAGGTACACTGTTCATGAATATACAAATCACATGAGTCTATGGCGGTAAATATAGAGATGTTCACACCCCAGACCAACATATGATCAATGTCCTCTCCAAAGTCACCAAGCACACAGGTCCTTGCCATGGAGTCTTCCTCATTTCACTAACAACAGGTAAACGGGCATTCCAGTTCCAAATCTGAAGAGGAAACAGGGACTGAGGTGACAATGAAACCTAAACTGTCTTTTCTCTACAGATGCCCACTCTTAGCTGCAGCAGTCTGGGCCTGAGCTTGTGAGGCCTGGGACCTCAGTGAAATTGTCCTGCAGGGTATCTGACGATATCAGTTATTACTATATTCACTGGGTGAAGCAGAGTCCCGGTCAGGGCCTGGAGTGGTTTGCGAGAATGTTTCCTGGAGATGATAATACTAAATACAATCAGAAGTTCCAGGAAAATGCCACACTGACTACAGACTCATCCTCCAACACAGTCTACATGGAGCTCAGAAGCCTGACTTCTGAAGACTCTGCAGTCTATTACTGTGTGTGACACAGTGTTGCAACTACATCCTGAGTGTGTCAGAAACCCTGAATAAGCAGGAAGTTGTCCTGGGCCTGAGATGGCAGAAATGACTAGCCTGAAGATTTATTCAGAAATAATATTTCTGAGTGTCTCTTTTTTTCTCCTACTTTTCTATAAATAAAATGATATTAAATGACCCTAATTGACCCCCATTTACATGTTTCTCTCTAATAAAACACTAAAGAAGGGAAAAACTGTGTTAATGCATAGTGACAGCATTATTTCTGGATTTGAAGAGATTTGAACGTTTTGGAGTAGCTTTGAATAATGTATAATATGAATTTTACCAGTAAAGTTCACATAAACAGCATCTGAACAAACCAAAACTCCTCTCACTGGCTTAAGTAATATGAATGTGTGTTTTTAAAATCTACCTGTGTTGTGTAGCAGAATTTCCGTTTCTCAGAATGGAAGAGATATTTATATCTTAAATGTACTATCACATAAGTGTAAATCTTATAAGTTGTCAAAAATATTATTAAATTACTTTCCACACAACTGATTTATTTACCCAGTGTGTATACATGTCAGTTAAGAATAGGTTTGAGGTTATTCATATTAATCTGACCTTAAATTTATTACCATTGGAGAATCAGTAACTTGACCTACAGTCTCATATTTAACAAGCACTCAGTCTGACAATGACACCATCCCTATCATTCCTCTGGATTTGAAGAAATCACTCTTGAGCTATAAAGTGATTGCTTTTGAATACCTTGGCCAATAACAGGCAACATGGTATCCTGTGGTACTTGATAGTTTCAAGGAGTTGATTCAGTAAGAAATCTCTGTTGTTTTTGGGGATAGTTTGAAATGTTCCTGTAACCAACAAAAATCGCCTTGAAATATGAATGCTATGTTCTAAATATCTATGACATAATTCATAGGCATGAATCCCGTTGGCCTATTCTATGGTAGATATACTTAAACCTCTGTTGAATTTAAAATACTGTCTTCATAAAGCACTCTCCTGTCTCCACCAACAGGAAAGCATTAATGTTCAGATGGCAAGGGAATCTGCTGATTCTGTCCTCTGAATTGAACAAGACACATCAATGTAATGAGTCAGTCAAGTGATTGTGAGACCTTGATTCTAGCAGTTGTCTGTTGCATGCTGCAGAGCCATTTTGAAGTGCCCAAACCCCTTACACTGCAAACTTAAACACCTCATACTCCCCAATCTGTACAGCCACTTTGGAATCAGTGTGACTGCTCCAGAGAAAGATTGGAATTGATTTACCCAGTATCCAGCTATACCACTCTGCAGCATATACCCTATGACTCGACATCCTACTAGAGACACTCACTCAGTAAGGTTCACTGCTAATCTACAGATAATAGCCAGACATTGGAAAAAGCTTCTTTGCTCCTATTATCATCCATTCCAGGATCCTTTTTTATTTCTTGTGGAACCATTCTACTCCCTGTCTTTGATGAGGATATTTATGATGGTCTTTGAATATTATAGAAATAATGTCAGATACATTCCTATTTCAATATATATATATATATATATATATATATATATATATATATATAATTTAATCATAAATGTGATTATGACACATTTATTGTGACATTGAAATGCCCTGGAAAGTGAACCAAGTGTAAGTGAAAGTCTTATTGCCCATCCTTCCATGAGGGTTTAGTGCCTCAGCTGTTTCTCAGCATTGAGGGTTTGGTTTCTTTATACAGTGTTACTATAGCATGTGGCAAGTGCAAACTTATGGTTTAGACACATTTTGATGTCTTTATTTTTTAGACATTTAAATAAGAAGAGAGTTTATTCCTAAAAATGAGTTGATCATTTTTGACCTGTATTTATTTAAGGAAATCAGTTACTGAAGTTTTTTTTTATATTTTCAGTCATGTTCATATTACGAAGTCACTGTGAAAGGTGTTGAAAGTTAGGCAAATCATTGTTTTTCTTAACTCTAAAACATCCATAGAAAAAGAGATTACATTGTGTTTTAGCATCACAGTACCAGTGACTAAAATCCTAGGCCCTGTGTGGAGACTTTCAGTGTCTTCTGTCCTTCTGGCCCTCCTCCAATATGCTCGAGGTCTGAGAGAATTGAACTAACTTTGACTTTGCCTACAGTTTATGTTTTCTGTTGGTACTGTTTTTAAAGAATAAGAGGGCAGTATAAAGATGAAGCTACTAATATTGAATAACTAGAAATCCCAAATACATGAGGCAGGAAATTAACAGATTAGTAGTCAATGTAATATTGACTGTCTTTCATACAATTATAGACTGCATAACTGCCAGCCTGCAAGGGCACCTACTCTTTTCTGCTGCATTCACACAATACTTATGAGATGGGTTGTACACTGAATACCTGGCTCCAACATGTGGGCTACTTTCTCTGGGGAAAAGGTAAACTCCAGTGAGGTCTTCTATGCCTCCCCTGACAGACTGGCTCCCCCTGAGTCCTAAAACTTAAGTCCTTTATCAAAGTCAGTGCCTGGCACGGAATGCAAGTCTCTCCTGGATACTCTTGGGTTGAAAAGACAAAATGGGTCTGGGTACTCACTGGTGTGCAGACATGGACAGATTTCCTTATTCATTCCTGCTGCTGAGTTGCCCTGCATGTGAGTGTCAGGGCTCACTAAGAGACAGACTTCTGTATTATCACCTATTCCAACCTTATCCTCTGCTTTCCTTTCTCCACAGTTGTCCTTTCCCAGGTAATGCTGCAGGAACCCAGTCCTGAGCAGTTGCATCTCTCCCAGGATCTCATACTGACCTGCTCTTTCTCTGGGTTTTCAGTGAGTACTTCCAGTATAGATATTGGTTGGATCCCTCAGTCTCGGGAAAGGGTTTGGAGTGGCTTGCAGACATTTGGTGGGATGATACTAAGTTCTACAAAACACCCCTGAAGAGCTGACTCACAGTCTCCAAGTACACCAACCACCGAGTATTCCTCAAGATCACAAGTGTGTATGCTGCAGATACTGCTACATACTACTGTGCACAGAGAGCACACTGACACAGCCTGAGCTGACAGCTAGTCAGTACTTCCAGCTACTTCTCCACAGGCACAAGAGTTGGCACAGTTTTCCTGCTAGCCTCAGGGGTTTTCTCTCCACTCTTTGTTTCTGAGCCCTGGCTTCCTGATACACAAATGAAGTTCTATTTTAAAATTGTTCAGAAATGAGAATCTGCTGCTAAGATTTTTGTGGAGACCTAAAAATGTGAGCCTGTTTCCACCTTGTCTGAAGGTCAGAGAGTTTTTGCCTGCCCAATGTTATTGACAAGTGTGACTATACATCCTGACCTAGGGTGTTACTAGGTGTGATTACTTGGTCCTTTTGACATTAGGATGGCCCATATAGGTAGATCCACTCTACGCTGACCAATGATCACGATTTTCAAGCATACTTTGACTCCTTATTTTGAAATTGGATTTTCACCTTGAGAATGACTGCCTTCAGGATGCTTGATCTAGGGTGATTTCACTGCCTAATCAACAGAGTGCTAATGACTTGATGTCATAGTATTAAAGGAAATAACTGTTCCAGTTGTCTTTTGTATTGTGTTAAATTTGTTGTTTGTCTTTTTTCCCCAGTTGTATTGGGATATAAACATGTATAAAAAATTAAATGCAGATAAATTTCAGTATTTACTGGAACTCTCTCCTGATAGTATCCTATGCTTCTATTTTATTATGTTCATGCATGTATTCATTACTCATTATTGTAATGAGTAATTCATGTACTCATTATTGACTTTTCTAATCCCCATGCCTCCAACCTGGTAAGTGGTATCTTTACTCAAGCTGGTCTCCAACTGTTTTTTAAGTATCAAGGGTGTCTTATTTCTAACCCAGGTGGTTTAGAGATGGTCGTACACTCAGTCTTTGGCCTCAAATTCTCCAAAGAGCAGATTCCAAATTATTGCAGCATTCTTTAAACTACTGGATATTTGGAAGATTGGAATTCCTGGACAAACATTCATAAATTGTATCATTGGTCAAAGTGGCTTCATATAAATCACAAAATAACTAAGGCTATCACCAAGGCTATTGGTTGATCTCCACAATCTGATGTTAAATCCCTATTGCTAAAGACAACACTTATGTATCTCACTGATCATGGGGAATTTGAGTTGGCACCTTACTGGAGGTCTTATCTACTGACTGCTGTTCATAGCAGTAGAAGGTACTTGGCATGCTCTCAGAGAAGTGTAATAATAAACCAAACAACAATCTGTGACTTACAATGCCGATCTACCTGTGAGATATTATTGTGTATTCATTAGTGGCACAATATTGGGGGAGTAATCAACCATTCTTTGATTGGATTTGAAGACCACTCCATGAAAGGAAACCATGTTTGAAACTACTAGAACATTATAGAGCTTATAGTGAAGTTCCTTATGGGAAAACCAATGTTATGCTAAAGCCATTTTTTCCACTATTGGGGTATGACATCTTTGGAAACTGGACAACCCTTTCACAGGTATCAAAGAACTCTTTTACAGGGTTCACATATCAGGTACCCTGCAAGTCATATATTTACATGTCTGATCCATAGTCAAAAATCACAAGTATGTAATAGCAACAAAATGATTTTAAGGTTAGGGAGTTATGATTTTTTTGAGGAACTATATTCAAGGGCTGCAGCAATAGGAAGGTTGAGGGCTGTAACATGAGGGGCCGGCTTGTTGGGGTTTCTTGTCCTGCCCGGTACCCCACAACCGGCAAGTCCCAAAGAAAATTACACACAAGACTCCATAATATTATAAACTGATTGGCCCATTAGGTCAGGCTACATATTGGCTCTTATAACTTATGTTACCCCATTATCCTTATCTATGTTAGCACATGGCTCAGTACCTTTTCCAGCGGTGCAGCTTACATCTTTCCTCTCCAGTGATCTGGGCAAAACTGCGGAGGGAGCTTCCTGTTTTCCATAATACTCCCAGTCTCTTTGCTCCACCTCTACTTCCTGTCTGGTTTTCCCACCTATATTGCCTGCCTGGCCAATCAGCGTTTTATTAAAATATTATTGACAGAATACAGATAATTCTCCCACACCATTTCCCTCTTTTTTTTTAAACAAAGGAAAATACCTATAATCCATTTGTTGGGAATGTGGGAGTAGTATTTCAGGCTACTTCCTGCTGGTTGAAGGTGCTGATGATCTTATGGGGACCTAAAGAAAATTTAGAGTTATAATCAAGTCCTGACTGGAGTATCCTGTGAGTCTTGATCATCTCAGGTAGCAGTCTTGAATCTGTTCTGGATGTAGAACTCTGTCATCTGGGCCATCTATTCCTATCGGAGATTTCTCAGATGGTCTTCCTTTTTCGAACCTGATTTTTCTTAACTCAGAATGAATCCATAGCCTCTAATTTTCTGTGGAAACAAAAGCAAAATCTCTTCTCCAAAGTAACATACCTTTTGACTTCAATTTTGAAGCCAAGGTATTTTCAAAATACCTATCTTGTGTTAGTTCAGCAGCATTTGAAAACAAAAGTCTTTTAGCAGCTGTTGTTCCTTCCTCAGCATTCAAACAATTCAAAGAGAGTATAATAGCACACAGTATCAAGATTCTCTGTGTATTTTCCATCTTTATGCGGCTTTATTTTAACCTCTATTTCTCTTAGTTTTACTTTTACTTTTTGAGACAGTTTCTCTGTATATCTTTGTCCTGGAAGAACTCTGTAGACCAGGCTGTCCTTGAACTCACATAGATCCCACTGTCTTTCCCTCCCCAGTGCTGGGATTAAAGGTGTGTACCACCACACCCAACTACTCACTTTCTTTCTTTACTTTAAGAACTTTAACTTTTAGCCTGCATATATTTTTAACACACTGTAAACCATTTAGAAGTTTTTTCCTCTTTGAATCTCTCTTTACTGTATGTCCCTTTTTTTCTGACTACACGAGTCTTCAATGGGTAGGACTAAAGCTGTAGCTTTGACAGTTAGATCCAGCCCATTCCTTAGCTTTCCAGCCTCATGGCTGAGATACCAGCCAGAGCTGTGTTCACTGCCACAACTCTGTGGTATTTCAAGGTCCTTGCCAGCAAGAAAGCTGCAGTATTCTGCTCACAGACCACACTCAGTTGGAATGCCTGCCTGAAAGAGTCAGAGTTCACCCTGGCATGACAGTCAAGAAAGCAAGCATTTTAAAACGGCACAGCTTTTTTCCTGCTATGGCTGAAAACTGAAAAGCATGTGTTCAGCTTTTCATCAACACCGTTAAAGTGTTTCGTGGCAGGATCTCTTAATGAGCTGCAATGTTTTGCAGCTAAAGCTGAGTCAGGAAGCCTCTCTTAGATGAGAGTGCCTGCTTGCCTGTAGCAAGCAGAGCAGATCCAAGAAATTGTTGCCACCAAAAAAAGCATGCTTTACTCTATTCTTTCCCAAGCTTTCTCAAGCTTTCTGTTGATTCAGTTATCCACATTGGGCGCCATCTGTAACATGAGGGCCAGCTTGTTGGGGTTTCTGTCCCGCCCGGAACCCCACAGCTGGCAACTCTCAAAGAAATCACACAGACTCCTTAAGATTATAAACTGATTGGCCCATTAGGTCAGGCTATTTATTAGCTCTTATAACTTATGTTACCCCATTATTCTTATCTACATTAGCCACATGGCTCCGTACCTTTCTCAGCTGGGCAAGTTACATGCTACCTCTTCAGTGGTCTGCTCAGAACTGCGGAAGAAGCTTCTTGCTTTCCAGAATACTCCCAGTCTCTTTGCTCCACCCCTACTTCCTGTCTGGCTTTCCCGCCTATACTGCCTGCCTGGCCAATCAGCGTTTATTAAAATATGATTGACAGAATGCAGACAATTCTCCCACACCAGAGGGCCACTGCGTTAAAGGAATAGAAAAATAAAATAATTCCCAATGACATGCCTGGATATGCATATTAATCTGTACATCACACAACTATCATTACTGTAGCTTCTTCTTTCATAATATGGGAAATTGCATAATGAATCTCAAATGGACTGTCTATAGAGCATGAGAGATATTGTATCACTCAGTTATAAATCTGTTGTTTTAAACAAATGCTCACCTCATGACTCAAGGAATGATGTAGAAGAAGAAAAAGGAAGACTTTAAGACTCAGAGGCGTTGAATGAATCCAAAGAAACAGACTTTTCCAGACACAATAGAATTGATGCACATATGAACTTACTAGACTGTGGAAGTATACACAGGTCTTGCACATGTTCAAGCCACATGGAATTCTAATGCCAAGAGCAGAAATAAACAGGACTCCCAATCCTAATGAAGAAATTATCTGCAATTGGTATGAACATGCAAAGAAATATTAGTGTACTTCTGGGAATTTAACTGACTGAATTAAACGCACTTCCCAACAGGTCTTATACTAAGACCAATAAATCAAAGAGTGGTATTTTTGAAGATGTTCTTTAACCACATAAATTTATTTTGGCATTTTCTTGTCTTGCTGGCCTTTGGTTTATATATTTTGCTTTCTGATTCTTGTGTTTTTTGTGAGTTTTTGTGTGTGTGTATGTGTGTGTGTGTGTGTGTGTGTGTGTGTGTGTGTGTGTGTGAGAGAGAGAGAGAGAGAGAGAGAAAGAGAGAGAGGGAGAGGGAGAGAGAGAAACAGAGATAGAGATTCAGAGAGTCAAAGAGAGATGCGGTTGTTTTTCAAAGTTTGAAAGAAAGACTGCGCAATTTAGTTAGCAGGGAGGTGAGGAGCATCTAGAAGCAGTTGGGAAAAAGAATAAGTATGGCCAGAGTGTCCTGCTTGCAAACAACTTTTTCAATAAAAAAATTTAATTGAAACACGCTAGAATCCTCCTCCAAAATTGTGTATTGGATTTTTCAATAAAAGAGAATATTTTGTGTAGACTAAACATGTTTATAAATGTTTCTGGCATGCACATGAACAAGCTGGTTTGAGAGCTTCCAGTTTCTTGTCAGTTTCTAACTGAACTGTTGATTCCATCTCATATAATCCAGTAGGAATCTATAAAGATTTCTAAATGTTTTACTGCTCAGATGTTTAATCACAACATGGGCAGAATTACTATAAAATAGTGATGCCTTCCAGATACACTCAAGCACAGACACTGTCAAAAAAATCCGTGTTACTGATATTAAAGATTACAATTCAACTTTCATTCACTTATTTCTCATTGTCCTACATGACATCATCAGGACAGGATTCATGGTCCAGTGCAGATCTCTAAGATTCAGACTCTTCCTACTGCTGGTTCATTTTCATTTTTTTCTAAGTCAAGTTGGCATTCATTATCTGTCCTTGGAAACACAGGCCTGTTTCGGTACTAAGTTCAAAATTGTTTCAGCTCTAAGGGTCACTCAGTCCTGAGATGAATCAGTATTTACTCATTTATATCAATGTTGTCATTCTCCTGTGCAGTAATTTGCAATTCTTTACTCTGTCTATAAGACAGTGCAAAGTAAGTGATTTACGATGAACATAACATGATTCTTCAGTTGAGAAGGTTCAAAATATCATTATTTGACATAGATAACAAGTTTCTTGTCCTTGATGATGTTGATTCATGAAATTCATGAATTTTCTGAGATGAAAAACCTGCAGATCTTGTTTGTTACTTTTGTTGGAGGAAAGTGTACAGTTCTCAGAAAATATATCCAAACTTTTGGTCCTGCACCTGAGGTATATGACCACTGAGGAAATCATGCTGTATCAATCTTTGAATGACTCAGAGAGAGGAGATCAGAACTAGGTTCCAGATGCAATCCTCTCTGAAAATAGTGTCATGAATAGTGCAAATGGTTTTCCGTCCCTTCAGCAATGTTGAAAAGCATCATGTATAGCTCAGTGACAGAAAGAACTGCTGAGAATTCTGATGACTGAAAGTGATCCCTAGCAAAGGAGTATGAAAAAAATCACATAAAAATGTGAATGAGAATGCTAGAAATCAATGTATGCATGCTTTTTAATGAACCTCTTGCCCAGTTTCATACACACTGCACAACCTTAGCCTGTATTGAGATCTTCACATTAGTTTAACTTAGGGAAAAAGCTCATGCCATTTTTTTATGATGTCACTGTGTCTAGACTTTAGTGCATGAATTCGGTGATGAGAGGGAAATGTCTTTGTAAATCTACACTGCTTAATCAGCTGAAATTCCTGCACATTCACACTCATGATAGCCACTAGCATCCCATGATGCTGAACTATGAAGCACACCATTATACACTTTTCCCAGGAGATTCTTTTCTGAAATCCAATGGGAGCACCACCACCTCCATCACCCTGGATTGTAGGGATAACTGCTCCTCTACAATGGAAAGAGAATATTGTCCTCTCAGGTTGTTTCTCAGTGTTCTGACAGTCCAGAGGACATCATATAAATTTGTATATGAAGGGAAGTCAAGCATTGGACTGATCCCAGCTTCTTCTATCCTGCAATATTAGGTGCATGAGATTTGTGATCCTGAAGTTAGATCAAAACCCATGTGAAGAGTTTTAGTTTATATAGCAGACACTTTTGTTTTCTTCTTTGAAACTCCATTTCTGATATTTAACCATATAAGCACACAAAATCTTACATGTGTTGTTAGCTTCTTTCATTCCTGAGAGCATATTCCAAAACATTCTTCATAATTGAAATTATTCAGCTCCTAAAATGATATACTAACACATTTTTTTGCAAGATATGGTTCAACCAGATCTAATTATTCACTTCTGAAATAGCAAGTCTGGATATTAGTCATATCGGGTATTTTAACTGTTCACCATAACGGTGTCAAGATAGAATGGAACCATACTTATGAACCTGTCAAAAGTACAACATGAGAAACAGATTGAGGCATGGCATACAATCTGTGAGTGTTCTCTTATCCATCTTGGTTTGTTGTCTAACAGGCCACAAATAACAAAAGGGAAGAAGTGTTGAAAGAAAGCTGTGTAAGTGACCATTAACAGGAATGGAGACAGCCCTAAGGGAGACTGCTTTTGATGAAAAAACTCAACTTTATTCCAGGGTATGGCAATATGGAGAATTGGGGAGTCTGGGGAGAAACCATGATTTGCATTAAGTTGCAAGGTTCTATCATACAGTTAAGTTAGTAGAAACATGGCCCTATAAAAATTTCTAGAATACTTGCCTAATTACTATGTAGTTCATCAAGGTAAGAATATTTGCAGAAGATGTGTTAAGGGTAACCCTTGAGATTAGTCAGGAATTCTGTGCTTCAACACATCTCCCAGATAAGCCTAAGTAGAAAGCAGAAAACTTGTGCTGTGTGGACGGAGATCTCCTTGCTTCCCAGATTAGAGAATTCAGCCAAGCTATGATAGACTCTAACATCTGATCAGTCAGTAATGTCTTTAAACACTTCCTTCTTTATATATTTCTCTGAAGTTGTTAACTGATTTTTAAATACCACGGTAGTGCCTCCTCTTTCTGTTGGCTCTTGTGTCTGGAAACAGGTGGGAGCATGAACTAAGCTCAAGACTGTGTGATTCTCTGACGTCAGGTGCTCTGCCCCACATATAGAATAATGAAAGCAGTCAAGATTCTGCTTTTTCCTCTGATTACAAAAGGGGATTGCTAGAGTTGGATACATACAACTGTCAGCGGAGTGATGCCTAGTTTTGAGATGGGCATTCATAATTTATGCAAGCATAATATAAAATCAATTTCTGAAACATCCTTTCAGCATCTCCAGGAGAATCAAAACCCATTTACATATGCAGCTGAACACTGTTTTTCATGCCTGTGTTACATGTTAAACCAGACTATGCAAGTTCAGTGTAAGACATGGCATATCAACTTGCAATGCAGCAAAGGACCAGCAGGAGGCATAAAAAAGCTAAGAATCTCCATTACAGAGATGAGGTGAAGTGTGGCAGGGTTTATGTATCTGCTGTGGTTTCCTTTCTTAAAGTCTGTTAATTGACCTGCAACAGCTGTGATTAAAATATGATGTTTTCATGGTCACTCATAGTGAAGATTTCTTGTCAAACTCCTCACGGGTTTCTGTATTCTTTTAAAATTTTATTCAGTTTTATTTATTTCATATTTTTTTCACAAAAATTATACAATATATTCTGATTACTGAATCTCCCCCAATTTCACACTCTCTCCTTCTTTCTGCAGAAATCAAACAATCAAAAAAGAAAAATTAAAATAGAAAAGCATTTATGTAAGAAACAAAAACAGGAACTTACATTCATATAACCCATAACAACACTCAACTATCTAATTATTTTATATAGGTAAAAGGTGAGTGAGATTGAAGAAATAATGCACAATATGAAATCAGAGAAAATATCTGTAAAATATTGCATTTATTCTGTGTTAGCCATCTACTGCAAGACTTGTGTCCAGTTCTGAGTGAAGTAAATACACTCCAATAGAGAAAACAAACATTTCCATTGCAAGGATGAATCAATTATAGAGCTTCTTGGTTAAGGGATAAAAACCTGTGTACATGTTCCTCTCTGATCCTTGGGACCCCCTTAGGATCGAATCTGTGCAGACACGGCATGCTTTCCAGTCTCTGTGACTTCATATGTGCATCAGTCCTGTGGTGTCTGGAAGACACTCTTTTCTTGGAGTTATGCACCACATTTAGCTTTTAAGATTTATTCACATTTTAAATTCTTTTTCAGAAACAAGGTCGAACTATTAAGCGACTGTAGACTAAAAAGAACACTGGCAATACCTATTACTGTTCTCAACACCTGCGGGTTCTCCCCAATTATTATCGTAGAAAGCTGTCTTGTGCCCATACAGACGTGTTCATTAATAACTCAGGGTTTCTGGGAGCAGAACAGTTCTCCCATGCAGGTTTCTGTGTTCAAACACTCATTAATTAATTAGAAACCATCTTTGTACTAAACAGAAAATTCTCCCTGATGGGTCATTTTTCTTGTGTAGGAAGGAGGTAGGCAGCCCGAAGGGAGAGAAAAGACATCAAGGATCTTATACAGTAGCAGACCTCATTATCTACAAATCTCATCTATGAGCTGTCTAACTCATATTTTTGGAAGCATATATCTCCTATATCAATAGAACATGATCAGAAAACCCACAGGGCCAATGCTAATAACTAAATGACATGTTTATCTATATCTTATTTGTTTTCATACAATTTTCTTTAAAATATATTTTTGATAACAATGCTGTATCAACAGATCCATAAAACCACACTAAAATCTGAACATAAACTTTATTCAGTCAATACATAGAAAATCTCAAATGTAAAACAAGGCATCTAGGCAATCTTCCTTATTTCCTGAAATTTTGTTATAATAATAACATTATGCTTTACATTTCTCTTATTCCATAGTCTACATTTCTTTACTTTCATGGTCTTGATTTCTTATTTCATGCAAGTGCATTCTATATCCTTTACATTTATATGTTTATTTATGCTTCAAGATCCCCATTTCAATATGATTTTCGTACAACTTAAATTGTGTATCTCTTACACCATCACTTAATGTCTCCATTTTGTAAATGATTTCAAATTTGAAATTCTGTCTCCAGTGTTTTCCTGATCTCCTTCAATTTTATCCATATTTTAATATATCCTTGACCTTAATTAATAAAACCCCAATGGCCGATTTTAAGTCTCTTGGTTTATATAAATGAAACACACAAACATAATACTCACATCTTGCAATCACATTTAAGTAAAACATGTAGCATTTGTTTTTTATGATCTAGAGAGACCTCATTCAGCATATTTTTCCAGTTCTATCCACTTATCTATAGATTTCTTACTTCATATTTTACTAGTGCTTATTATTCCATTGTTCATACAACCAAAATTTTCATTATTTATTTGTCCTTTTTTTGAAATATAGGTTTGTTTCATCTTCCAGTCGCTGATAATAGAACACCAATAAACATGGACACAGAACTAACTCTTAAAAAGATATAGAGTTATTGAGCACATGCTTGGAGAGATATGGCTGGGACATTGCATAATTTTATTGAATCATTTTGGTGAAAATCTACAAACTAATATCCCATGTAACTACAGTAATTTATTCTTACATCAACCTGTAAACAATCTTTCCCCAGCTCATGACTGTGTTCACTGCACTTTGATTTCTTATTTATAATCATTCTCAGGTAAAAAGAGAACAACAAAGTTGATTCAATCTATATTTCACTGTGAGTTGAGGACTTTAGTTGTAGAGCATAGAAAAACCAACATTAAACTGAACAGGAAATTCTCCCTGCTTGGTAAGTTTTCTAGTGCAGAAATGTGTTATGAACCCTGAAGGGAGAGAAAAGGCATCAATAACCTTACACAGTAGCAGGCCTCTTGATCTACAATATCAGACTTCAGCTAAGATGTATCCACTAGTGCCTAGTAGTTATGTAAAAGTGGAATACTTTCTACTTGGATTTGTGGTCAGATTCATAGGAATGTATTCATCCTTGGTAAACAAGTTAAAAAATACCCATGACTGGATGTGACATACTACTTACATAGTAGATCCTACTTGTATCACTAATGGTCATATTGTCAAACTGTCTTAAAAATATCTATGTCTTTTCCCAGTAAGTTGATGCTGCTCTCAGCCTTGATCCCAGAATTTCTTCTGTGCTGTGTTTCATGAGTTTTGCAAACATTCATGACTACTCAAAGTGCTGAAAATGAATGTTTAAGTACACAATCTCAGATGAGTCATTAAACCTCCCACCTGAAGTACAATGATCATTACAAAGGGACACTGGAAAGAATGTAAGATCCAGAATATAGGGAAGAAATTCATGGAATTCTAATTTTAACACTTACCTTGACCATTGAACATGTGAGCTAACAATCACAATAGTTTCCAACATAAGACATGAACAAATCCAGCCAAACACAAAGACAGACTGAGAGCCTGTGAAATTGCTGAGCATGTAAAGGTGTCTACTGGCAGTCTTGACAATACTATTTTAATTGCTTGTAGCCACACTGTAGAATGCAAAATTTTTTTTGAAAGTAATTTTATTAAATTATAAAAAGTTTCCATTTACGCCCCTCCTCCCAACGCCCTCCCACTCCCCCCCTCCCTCTCCTCCTCCCTCTTTGTCCCCAAGGGCAGTCAGGGTCTCCTGCCCTGTGGGAAGTCCAAGTTCCTCCCCCCTCCCTCCAGGTCCAGGAAGGTGAGCATCCAAACAGACTGGATCCCAAAAATCCAGTATATGCAGAGGAAACCAGTCCCAGTGTCATTGTCAGTGGCTTCCCAGAAAGACTGCAGGCCAGCCACATTCAGAAAATCCGGCCACATTCAGAGAATCTGGTTGGATCACATGCTCGTTCAGTCACGGTCCATCTGGCCTTGGTAAACTCTCATTAGATCCGACCCCTTGTATCAGTGGGTGATAGTATCCCTCGCAGTCCTTCATCTCCCAGGTAACCTTGGGTGCATGGGGGGGTGGGAGGGTTGTTGGAAGGGGAGAGGGTTAGAGAGAAGGGAGTAGGGGAGGAATGGAGAAAGCTCGGTTGACCGAGATGGGGGGAAGGGAGGAAGGATGAATGTGGGATCAGGGAAGAATATATTTCAACTAAGGGAGTCATTTTAGAGTTTACAGGAAACTTGATTATATATGGGATCCCAGGTCCAAGGAGAGATCCCCAGGTTGTTCTCTGGACAGAGGAGGGGGTGCCTGAACCGGCCTTGGCCCGTGACCATACTGATGAATATTTTGCTTATCACCATAGATCCTTCATCTGGCGTTGGATGGCGATACAGATGGAGGCCCGCGTTGGAGCACCGAACTGAGCCCCCCAAGATCCAAATGAGGAGCAGAAGGTAGAATGCAAAAATTTAATTTCTTAAGTTGCACCATAAATCAATGTATTCCCCTTGGTGCATGTGTGTGCTGTTCTCATCATTAAATAAAATGCAATAATATTTTAAAATATTGCAATATGATGGAGAGGGACTCATGAAGGCCCACACAAATGTGGAAGTCTGTTTGCTTTTCAAGACTGATGAGAAAATTATAATCACTTTTTTTTTTTGATATGGTATCTGTAGGTTCTCTACGTACTTGTGAATGATCCCACATCTATGTGCTCATATAGCACTGATTGGATTCACTGCGTTAATGAAGAAAAGAGGTCAGGAATTTTTAAAAGAGATTAATTGGAAGATCCCAAGTGGAGCCAGAGGGACATATTTGTGGTAGATTTGATCATAATATATTTCATACATCAATAAACAATTAGAGAATAAACAAAATTATCTTGAAAACTGAAACTATTTTAATGTATGTTTAAAATTTTCACTCAAATTGATGTTGTAGACTGTATAAATTTCCTGAAAATCTCTGCTCTTTTATTTCGTGACCCACCTGTTTTTCTACTTATTATGCTAGACAGTTTCTTTTAAACATTTGTATATATTGGTATATGTAATTGTTTTGGCACAAAATTTAAGACCTAATACTGAAATATTGTTATAATATCTACATTTTTAAATTGGTCTTTAACAAATATAGCTATTTACAGTTGCATTGAGTTTCCTGACAGTGATGCCATCTTTTTATTTCCTTTTGATAAAATATTTCTCTTGTATTACATATATAAACACGTTTTCTAGCTGGAATCATCTGTTTACAATTATATTTGTTTCCATAATTCAGTTATTAGAAAAAGTGATGTAAAAAACATTGATATACAAATGTTTCTATGGTATGTTCCCTTTTGGTCATTTATACCAGTTTTTATTTTGTATGTAACAAAGTGCAAAGGAAATATAAATTGTATATATCTGAAAGGAGGCTATAAATTTTGAAAATTTAGCATGTATTGGAATTACTAATTGCCATCATCTTTATAATCACAGTCACCTCTTATAAATCAATCTGATAACCTTTTCTCAAGGCGAGGTAACTGTTTCAGGCCTGAAATCAATTGAGATCTTAGGCCCTGATGTGATTTACAGAGGGTCTGCACCGTGCTCAGGGAAGAAGTATGAGATCATTTCCCCAAAAAGGTTTAGAATTTGAACCTCAACATCATGCTACCTGACTCAGGTGCCCTGTACCTCTTTTTTCTCCAACTGGATTAGGTCCTTATCTAAGAAGTCCCTGCTCATGAATATGCAAATCACATGAGCAAATGGTGCTTAATACAGGGATGCACACAGCATTACATCATATGATCAGTGTCCTCTCCATAGTCACTGAGCACACAAGGTCCTCACCATGGGATGGAGCTATAGTGTCCTCTTCCTATTGACAGCAGTTACAGGTAAAAGGCTCCCCAAATACAGATTTCTTCACTCTCAGGTGACAATGGCATCCACTCTGCCTTTCTCTCTGCAGGTGTGAACTCACAGATCCAGCTGCTACAGTCTGGAGCTGAGCTGGTGAGGCCTGCAGCTTCAGTGAAGATGTCTTGCAAGGCTTCAGGATACAGCTTCACAGGGTACTATATGCACTGGGTGAAGCAGAAGCCTGGACAGGGACTGGAGTGGATTGGAAGGATTGATCCAGCAGATGGTGAAACTAAATATGCTCAGAAGTTCCAGAGCAAGGCCACATTGACTGCAGACAAATCCTCCAGCACAGCCTACATGGAGCTCAGCAGGCTGACGTCTGAAGACTCTGCGGTCTATTACTGTACTAGACACAGTGTTGCAACCACATCCTGAGTGTGTCAGAAACCCTGGAGAAGCAGGAAGCTGTCCTGAGTCTGAGATGACAGAGAGATTAGCCTGGACACTTGCTGAGAAATAACCACTAGGAGTGTCTCTTTGTCTCCCAAATCAGTCTTTCAGGGTCTTTGCCACCTTTTCTTTTTTTCCTCAAAAAAACTGCTGGGGATTAAGTGATGCTGATTCAGAATGCCTCAGAGCAGGCCATAACCGGACCAGATGTTTACCAATGACCAACTCCATTGACATGATTCTTTCTCTAAAGAAAATAAGACAAAATGTCGCAATACATTATGATTTAAATATCTCTTAAATCTTAGTGGCTGGAACAGTTGCTGGAGTAGCTGGGAATAAGCTACAATCATGTCAGTAAAACACAAATCAACAGCATTTGGTCAAACTAAGGCCCCTTTCATAGTCCAGTTTGATTTCCCACAAACAAGCAATAGCTCTTTGTTGGAATGGGTCCTTATAGATGTTGGGTTAGGTTCTTTAACCTCACCTATGAAATCAAATTGTATATGTTCAGTTATTGATACACTGTGATCATGAATTGCTTTTGGGTAGCAATCAAATCTCTTACTGTTTTAGGATTAAGGATAGAGCTGAGTGTCAAGCTCTGGAATCCTGAGGGCATAGAATCTGCTACTTTGGCAACAAACTGGCCTTCTCCATAGAAAGCATTGTGGGCAGAGCAGTGGGATTTGAACCTGGGACTATAAGAGGACTGGTCCTGTTCATCAGCAGCCCTGGTTGCTCATTCATGTGGTTCCTGGAATTGGATTGTCTTTGTCACCTCATCTAGACTGACACTGACTGGATCAGTGAAATTGCATTTTACATTTTGCAGGTTTTTTAGAGGAAGGTTTTCTATCCTGGGGTGATTGTCAAGTTTTTGTTTATATTATTTTTGAGAATTTTTATTTCCTTCCACATATGAAACACATAGGAAGCCACAAGTAAACTGCCAGAATCTGACCTTTTTATTCCTCTGCACCATCATTTTGGCATGCTTGTATAAAATCAACTATATTAGGAGAGGCATTAGCAACTACACAATGAATCTTTGTATAGATTTGTATTTTAATTAGCAGATGACAGAGACAGGGTGGAAGCAGCTTCTTTATCATCAATGTGCTGCTCTATAGCTTCTTGTTGATGACTTACAAAGTCATAAAAGGATCTGTAGGTTTTGTCTATAGTGGTAAAGATGTCTTGGGAGCCTTAATATCAAGAACTTTATTCCAAGTTCTTATAGCAGCTTGGCTACTTTGATTGTTTACCGTCTAAGGGCAGTAGAGCTGTTGGGCCACTGTTTGGAAATTACCTTGTCTGATAAACTGATGATAAGAATATTATTTTCAAGGTGTAAATGCTTTGGATATGAGAAGCAGTGAACTGGGAAATATCCATCCATTACTAAAGTCATAGTCTAAAATGAGGGGTGGTGTGAATTGTTTTCATTTGGGCTTGCCAGGCCAAAGTTTCCTTTCATCCATATTTGGTATAACATCTATTATTTCTAAAGAGAAATAACCCTCAAACCATCTATCTATTACATTTCTTGATATTAAAAAGGACTTGTTTATTTTTTTTAAAAAAGCAACTTTTTTTCTTATTTTACTTTCCATTCCCAGTTACCACTCTCTCACCTCATCCTGTTCCCTCCAACCAAGGTCTCCTTCATTACACTCCCATTTATTCCTTGGAGAGGATAAGGCTTCACATGGGGAATCAACAAAGTCTAGCACATTGCTTTGAGGCAGGATTAAATCCCTCCCCACAAAAGCCCTTCTCCCCTCCACAAACACTCCCAATTTTCTCAGAAGATCCGGTCTACTTCCCCTTCTCAGGGTAGTCTATGTATGTTTCTCTCTGTATTCCCTTTGTTACCTAACTTCTCTGGGACCATGGATTACAGGCTTGTTATTCTTTGCTTCAGAACTCCTATACATTTAGGAGTGAGACATTCCATGTTCATTTTTTTGGTTCGGTTTACCTCATTCAAGATGTTTTCTTCTACTTCTGTTCATTTGTGTGCAAATTTCAAGATATCATTTTTAATTTTACCTCTGAGTAGTACTTTACTGTATGAGTATACCACATTTTCTTTATTGATTCTTCAGTTTAGGGGCATCTAGATTGTTTCTTTGTTCTGGCTATTACAAACAATGCTGCATAGTTGGACAGATATCCTTATAATGTGATTGAACAACCTTTGTGTATATGTGCAATAGTGGTATTGCTGGGTCTTGAGTTAGGTGGAATCTCAGTTTTCTGAGAAATCATCATCCTGATTTCCAAAGTGGTTGATAATGTTTGCACAAACACCAGCAATGGAGGTGTGTTCCTTTCACTCTATATCCTCTCTAGCATAATCTGCCATTAGTGTTTTTGATTTTAGTCATTCTTACTGGTATACGAGTGTATCTTAGAGTCATTTTGATTTGCACTTCCCTGATGGCTAAGGATGTTGAACATTTCCTTAAGTATCTTTGGGTCATTTCCAATTCTTTATTGAGAATTCTCTGTTTAGATCTGTACCCCATCTGAGATTGTGGTTTGTAGGCTGGCTGTATTCTGGTTCTGGCTATGACAAACAAAGTTGCTATGAACATAGTTTAGCATATGTCCTTGTGGCACCCTCATATGACAAAGAAACACTTCTAAAGATTAAATCATATATTTATACCCACACACTAATAGTGGGAGACTTCAACACTCCCCTCTCACCACTGGACAGGTCAATCAGACAGAAATGAACAGAGAAATAAGAGAACTAACAGATGTTTTTTTTTTTTAAGTAAATTTTATTAAATTATAAAAGTTTCCATTTCTGCCCCCCCTCTCAACACCCTCCCACTCCCCCCACTCCCCCTCCTCCTCCCTCTTCGTCCCCCAGGGCAGTCAGGGTTTCCTGCCCTGTGGGAAGTTCCAGTTCCTTCCCCCTCCCTCCAGGTCCAGGAAGGTGAGTGTCCAAACAGACTGGATCCCCAAAATCCAGTATATGTAGAGGAAACAGGTCCCAGTGTCATAGTCAATGGCTTTTCAGAAAGACTTCGGGCCAGCCACAGTCAGAGAATCCGGCCAAATTCCGAGAATCTGGTTAGATCACGTCCTCGTTCCAGATGTTTTGACCCAAATGGACTTAATAGACATCTATAGAATATTCTATCCACACAGAAAAGAATATACCTTCTTCTCAGCACCTCATGGAATATTCTCAAAAATTGACCACATACTTGGTAACAAAACAAACCTCAACAAATAAAAAAAATTGTATTAACCCAATGTACCTTATCAGATCACCATTGTTTAAAACTAGAAGTCAACAGCAGTACTAATTCCAGAAAACCCACAAATACATGGAAATTAAACAATGCTCACCTGAATCGTCAATGGGTCAGGTGACGACCCAAGGAAGAAAAAAAGGGAGAAATTAAAGACTTCCTAAAATTCAATGAAAATGGACATACCCAAATTTATGGGACACAATGAAAGCAGTGTTAAAAAAGAACCTTCAGATCACTAAATGCCTACATAAAGAAGCTAGAAAAATTCCACACTAGTCATTTAACAGAACATTTGAAAACTTTGAAACAAAAAGAATCAAACTCACTTAAGAGAACTAGATGGCAGGAAAAAATCAAATTGAGAGCTGAAATCAACAAGATAGAAACAAAGGAAACAATATAAATAGTCAATGAGACAAAGAGTTGCTTCTTTGAGAAAATCTACAAAATAGACCAACCTCTATTCAAACTAACCAAACGACAGAGAGAATATCCAAATTAACAAAATCAGAATGAAAATGGGAACATAACATCAGACACTCATGAAATACAGAGAAATATCATGTCATATTTTGAAAATATAAGCTTTACAAAATTGAAAAACTTTAAGTAAATGGGCAACTTTCTGGCTAAATATCACGTACTAAAATTAAATCAAGAACAGATAAGAAAATTAAACAGACCTACACCTGCTGAAGAAATAGAGACAGTCATCAAAAGTCTAACAACAACAACAAAAGAACAACAACAACAACAAACCACCCAGGACCAATTGGTTTCAGCTCAGAATTCTACAACACTTACAAAATGAACTAGTGCCAATACTCTTCAAACGACTTCACACAATAGAAACAGAAAAAACATTGCCAAACTCTTTTTTATGAGGCTACAATTAGCCTGATACCCAAACCACAGAAAGGAATTTTTTTTACTAAGAAAAAAATTACAGAGCAGTCTCACTATGATCATTGATGCAACAGTACTAAATAAAATACTGACAAATCGAATACAAGAACACATCAGAACTGTCATCCACTGTGTTTAGGTCAGCTTCCTCCCAGAGATGCAAAGATGGTTCAACATATGAAAATCTGTCAACATAATCCACCACACAAACAAGCTGAAAAATAAAAAGCACATGATCATCTTACTAGATGTCAAAAAAGCTTTTGACAAAATACAATATCCCTTCACGATAAAGGTCTTAGAGAGAGCAGAGATACAAGGAACAAATCTAAACATAATTAAGGCAATATACAGCAAGTCAACAGCCAACATCAAACTAAATGGAGCAAAGCTTCCAGAAATTCCACTGAAATTAGGAATAAGACGAGGTTGTCCACTTTCTCCATATCTATTCAACATAGTTCTTGACATCCTAGCTAGAACAATAAGACACCAAAAGGAGATAAATTTGGAAAACAATCTGGAAAAAAAGAAGTCAAACTCTCATTGTTTGCTGACTATATGATAGTTTACATAAGTGATCCCAAATGTTCTACCAAGGAACTTTTACAGCTCTTAAACAATTTCGGCAATGTAACATGATACAAGGTTAACTCAAAAAATCAGTAGCCCTTCTGTATACAGATGACAAATTAGCTGAGGATGAAATCAGAGAATCAACTCCCTTCACAATAGGCACAGATTACATAAAATATCTCGGAGTAACTCTCACCAAATAAGTGGAAGACTTGTATGACAAAAGCTTTAAATCTTTGAAGAAATAAATTGAAGAAGACATCAGAAAGTGGAAAAATATAACATGCCCATGGGTAGGCAGAATTAACATAACAAAAAAGCAATCTGCAGCTTCTATGCAATGTGCACCAAAATCCCAGGAAAATTCTTCAAAGAACTTGAGAGAACAATACTCAACTTCATATGGAAAAGCACAAAACCCAGGATAGCTAAAACAATCCTGTACAATAAAGAACTTCTGGAGGCATTACAATCCCTGACTTCAAACTCTACTACAAAGCTAAAGTACTTAAAACAGCCTGTTATTGGCGTAAGATCAGGCATGAGGACTAATGTAACTGAATAGAAGACCCAGATATCAATCCACACATCTTTGAACACCTGATCTTTGATAAAGAAGCAAAAAGTATTAAATGGTATAAAAAAAATATTTAACAAGTGGTGCTGACTTAACTGAACATAAACAAGTAGAAGAATGAAAATAGACCCATATCTTTCACCATGCACAAAACTTAAGTCCAATTGGATCACAGACCTCAAAATAGAGCCAGACACACTGAACCTTATAGAAGAGGAAGCAGGAAGTACACTTGAACGCATTGGCACAGGAGACCTCTTCCTAAATATAACCCCATCAGCAGAGATACTGAGAGAAACAATTAATAAATAAGACCTCCTGACACTGAAAAGCTTCTGTAAAGCAGAGTTCATGGTCAACAAGACAAAACAACAGCCTACAAAATGGAAAGAGATCTTCATCAGCACCACATTAGACAGGTCTGATCTCCAAAATGTACAAGGAACTCAAGAAATTGGTCATCAAAAGAACACATAATCTACTAAAAAAATGGAGTACAGACCTGCATTTCTGGTGAGAATGAAAGCTGATACAACCCCTTCGGATGTCAGTGTGGTGATTTCACAGAAAATTAGGAAACAACCTTCCTCAAGACCCAGTAATACCACTTTGGGGTCTATACCCAAAGGATTCTCAATCATACCATATGGACATGTGTTCAGCTACATTCATAGCAGCTTTGTTTGTCATGGCCAGAAGCTGTAAACAACCTAAACGCTTCTTGACTGAAGAAAGGATAAAGAAAATATGGTACATTTACACAGCGGTGTACTACACAGCTGAAAAAAATAATGACAGCCTGAATTTTGCAGGAAAATGGATGGAACTAGAAGACATTATTTTGAGTGATGCAACCCAGACACCGAAAGTCTATTATCATGTGTACTCACTCATAGGTTGTTTTTTGAACATAAAGCAAAGAAAGTCAGCCTACAAATGACAATCCCAGATAACTTAGACAGCAATACAGACACTAAGAGAGACTTACATAGATTTAATCTACATGGGAAGTAGAAAGGAGAAACAGACAAGATCTCCCAGGTAAATTGGGAGCATGGAGACCTTGCAGGAAGGTTGAAGGGGGGAGGGGAGAGGCAGGTAGGTTAACAGAGAAAAATGTAGAGCTCAATAAATATCAGTAAAAATGTATTTAAAAAGATAAGAAATTAGGGGTATGCACAAATTTTCTTTCTTATATGGGCACCTTATTCATCTGATGGGGATCCTCTTTACAATTATAGACTCTAGGAATTGGTCAAGCCTCTAAAAATAAAAAAAAAAACCATCTTTTTGTGATTACATTTTTAAAGACAAGTATATCATGTCTCACTTGAGGAAAATGCAGAACTTGACAATGAGAGCAAGAGCAATTCCCCATGGTTACCAGGATCAGCTGGTGGCTAAGCTCAGGAACCTCAGATAAACTTTTCCCTCATACTGAGGTTAGAGTGGACCCTTGACAGGAAAAATGTCAGTAATTCATATGGAACTAAAAGGAAGGGGATTCAGGCTCTGTCACAGGTAAACACTCTGAGTTGTTCAAGCCCCTCTCCTCTTCTTGAGGACTGCACAAATAAATCTAGAAGTGATAGGCTTGATTTTTTTAAATCAAATTCTTTCCATTACCATATTTCAACTTTACATCTTCTTTTTCTCTGATCAAATAGATAATTCCCCTTCTGACTACTGCACACTAAACTCAGTGTTCAACCCCTCATCTAGATCTAAGGGATGGTTTCCTGTGTCATCAGAGCAACTTCATATTCACCTCCGGAAACACATTTAAAGAAGAGTTGTCCTGAATTCTGTGTTAGTGGAGTGGCTGCCAAATATTACTGTGATGAGCACACTGAGGGACATCACAGTCAGGCACACAACACTCCCTGCATTTGCTCAGGAGCAATTTTGAGCTCATTTCCAGCAGGAAGCACACAGAACACAGTAACTCAGGGTCAGTCCAGGAGCAGATGCAGAGAGTGACTAAGGAAGGGTTTATTTCCTTTGGGACCTTGAGCTTCCCCCAAATATATCGGTTTACTTTAAAAACCAACTGCACCAGGGTATGTAAAGAATCTGCAATGCATTGGGGACTAGACTTTTTTCTATCTGAGGGGAAAATAAGGAAACTAACTTTCTGTGGGTAACCTAAGAAAAAAGGAAGAAGTGCATATTTTTCTGGTGGTAACTTTCTCTTTTACTTCTTCTTAAAAATACTCTCTGAAAATCTGTCTCTACAAAGCTACCTTCACAACATTCAACAACATATCTCTCTTTACATACAAGGATCTCTCTCCTGCACAGTTACACATTTCCACATTCAGTTACATCTCTTTTCACATGGCTGCACATCTTTCTTTTATATACATTTCTCTTCTATATTTATTTTCTATACAGCTTCATTTTTCCTTTCCTCCACACTGTTACAAATATAAACACAACTAAACATCTCATTTCCCTCTCTCACACAAAATTCAGCACTTCACACACTTCCTTGTCACAGTTCCTATGCATAGTAGCAACTGTTCGTTTACACAGCTCTCTCACAAATTTGTTCATACACACACACACACAAACACACACACACTTACATTGTTCAATTCCCTTCATTCACTTAGTATCACTCATTCACTCTCTCACACTTCTTCCTCACTCAGCGCACACACTCTTCACTCACATTCTGCAGCAGGTCTCACAAAACATCACACAATCATCCCTGTCTGTCTCCATACTGCCACTGCTGCTCCTCAATGCTGATATCTCACAGCCTAAACTCTAGACAATATTGTCACATTTTCAGGACCCGACCCATTCTCACACCCCATGATAAACCATGTAGTTTCTCTTAGGCCAGTGATTTCACAATGTCCCATGCTTTTTGCTCTGAATTGTTGAGGTTTGCCAGACAGAAAATAGCATTTAAACTTAAGAATTAACAATAACCATGAATTAGCTTGACCTTGAGTGGCAGGGAGCATATGCAGACTAAAATTGCTTCAAGATCTGACCTTGAATAAGAAAACAAAGACCATCCAGGAAAATGACTACTTTTTTGTCTCTAGGGGCATCCTAATATTTGCCTCCAGCTGTCATCAAACTGCTTTAAATCTGCTCTAAAGTCTAAAACTTACTGTCTGGATAAAAGGCCGTCTTTGTGACTGAGAACCTATGTTAGTCTGAGTAATGCAAACATATTCTAGTATTGTGTCTATTCATCAAAGTTATACAGCCTAAAAATAATTCATCGTCTTAGCCACTCACAGCTCTATGCCCACCCAAATAAATGTAAAACTCACTGTCAAAGGGTCATAGACAGAACCCCACAGCTGTTCTTAGGAAAGAAATGAAGTTGCTCATGAGAGAAATTACAGACAGGAGCAATTGCTCCACAGCTAGTGACAGCATGGCCGTTCCATGTGGGGCTCCCTACCAGGGAGTCATATGTCTGGTGGGTCAACCAGCTGAACACCAGTTGTCACCTGCTGTACATTCCCATGGTCCCTTGCATTAGACTCTGAGGAATCCTGAAGGAATCTGGAGAATTTATTCTGATGAGAGACAGCCAATCAGTGGGAATCTCTGTTTCAGTCTTTGAGATTCAGGAGCCCACAGGCAATCTTGGTCCAGTGACTAAATTCCAAAATCGTTTGACATCCAACCTAATTCCGTCTTTATAGGTGTGAAATTTAAACCCAGAGGATCTGAGCTCTTTTTTATGCCAGTAATTTTCTGTGTTTCTTCAGTTTTCAATTTTATATTTGACAGTTTTATAAATACATGTAATTATCTTTAGTCCCCTTGACTCTTACTCTCCTTTCTTATTCTATCCCTCTTTTGTAAAAGACATCCTTTCCATCAGCATGTCTCACTTTGTAACTCTTTTTATTTGTGACCCATTGAATTTAATTAGAATTTCATGACTGAGTATGGGTGAGAAGTTGGATGAATAAACAAAAGGGAAATCATTAGCAGGATTTATAGCATGAAAAATATCTCTTTTCAATAAAGTGAAAATGATAATCATGGAATGAAGCACTTTTAGATCAAATCAAATTAAACCAAACTTTTTATCTCTTGGAAAAAAATCAGGAATAATTATTTGTAGAAAGGGTTGTATTTTCTTAGAATTTAACATAAATAGTAACATAAATAGTAACATAAATAGTAACACAGGACCTTGGAGAAATTGCTGCTTACCCTGAGGACTAGTTTCCAGTGCCTAGCACCCACATAGCAGGTCATAAATTTTAGTAACTTTTCTTCCATGGTTTCCAAAATCCATTTATGGCCTCCAAAAGTTCCAAGCATGAACAAGGTATACTGATAAATTTGGAAGGAAATAGGCACTCACAAACACAAAATGACTTCAAAAGTAAAATAAAAAAGATACCATTTCCTTTGATAGTCTGTCTTATTGAGCAGAAGCCAAGAATCCCATCACTCAGAAGGTGTAGGCAAGGAAGATTAACAGGTCATGGCAAGTCTGAGTACACAACTATTTCCAGGGCACATGGGAGATCTTGGGAACCTGTTTCAATCTGGAACAAATGGAAACCATGAGGATCCATTAAATAATCTTACTCCCATTGTTACTTATAGAGTTCTGATTAAATTAATTAGGTTTGTTGATTCCGGTTATTTTTTTTTGTGTGTGTGTGTAGTAGAGTTTGTGTGTTTCTCTTCTTTGAGTTGTGGTTGTGAATGGTCGCTAGATGTCTGTGTTATTGTAGGCAGTGATGGCAATGTTGGATTCCTTGATTTGCGATTTTCCTTCTATTACTTTCTGTAGGGCTGGATTTGTGGATACGAATTGTATAAATTTGTTTTTATCCTGGAATATTTTGTTTTGTCCATTGATACTGAATGATAGCTTGGCTGGGTATAGTAGTCTGGGTTTCCATCCATGCTCTCTTAGTTTCTGCAGTACCTCTATCCAGGATCTTTTGGCTTTCATGGTTTCCATAGAGATGTCCGGTGTAAGCCTGATAGGTTTACCTTTATAAGTCACTTGACCTTTTTCCTTTGCAGCTCTTAATATTCTTTCTTTAATATGAATGTTTTGTGTTTTGATTATTACATGGCGAGGGGACTTTTTTTTGATCCAGTCTATTCTGCGTTCTGTATGCTTCTTGAACCTTAATAGGAATATCGTTCTTTAGATTGGGAAAGTTTTCTTCTATAATTTTGTTAAATATATTTTCTGGGCCTTTGATCTGCAGTTCTTCTCATTCTCCAATCCCTGTTATTCTTAGATTTGGTTTTTTTATTGTGTCCCAGATTTCCTGAATGTTTTGTGAAGAGAATTTGTTGGATTTGCCGTTTTCTTTGACCAGAGCATTTATTTTCTCTATGGTATCTTCAGAATCTGAGATTCGTTCTTCTATCTCTTGTATTCTATTGGTTATGCTTGATTCTGTAGTCTCCGTTCGTTTACCTAGGTTTTTCATATCCAGCCAGTTCTCGTTTTGTGTTTTCTTCATTGCCTCCATTTCAGTTTTCAATTCTTGGACTGTTTCCTTTATTTGTTTGATTGTTTTTTCTTGGTTTCTCAGGGTATCATTCACGGATTTACTTATTTCTTCAAACTTTTTGTTATATTTCTCATCCATTTCTATACTCATTTCTTCAAACATTTTGTTATACTTCTCATCCAATTCTTTAAGGGAGTTATTCATATCCTGTTTAAGGGACTTTATTGCTTTCATAATGGCACTTTTTTCCACTTCATCTGGGTTAGAGTGTTCAAGTCCTTCTGTTGTAGGGTCGTTGGGATCTGGTGTTTTCATGTTGTTTTTCAGATTGTTGGAGGAGGTCTTGCCTTGGCGTCTGCCCATCTCTTCCTTCAAATGCTCTCTATTGGAACTTCTTGTAGCGGGTCAGGTTCCTATGTTGGACAGGGAGTTCACTGATAGAACTCCTACCTTTCCTCAGGCAGGCTATTGAAGCACAGGCACTCCCTCTTTCCGTGATGCGCCTACAGAGCAGGCCCAGTGTACAAGGCAGCAGAGCTGGGGAAATTTTATGGCGCCAGTGGGAAGGGAGAAATATAGAAATTTGTTCCTGGATGGAAGCTGGAATGGCAGGTGGGAGAGCTTAGCAGGGTGGGAACCAGCACTGCAGGTTGACCTGGGAGTCTATGGGGTCAGGGAAAGTCCGAGCTCCTCCTTGCCGGGCCCCTGACGCAGGCCTGAAGCAAACTCACCCCTCCGATGGCCCTCTGGCTGGAGGCTGGGATGGCTGGTGGGGGTGCAGCAGGGTGGAGCCAGCAGAGCAGGGTGACCTGGGTGTCTATGGGGTCGGGGAAAGTCCGAGCTCCTCCGTACAGGGCCCCTGCTGCAGGCCCGAGGCAAACTCACCCCTCCGATGACCCTCTAGATGGAAGCTGGGATGGCTGGCGAGGGTGCTAGCAGGGTGGAGTCAGCAGTGCAGAGTGACCTGGGTGTCTATGGGGTCGGGGAAATTTTTAGCTCCTCCTTGCGGGGTCCCTGCTGCAGGCCCGAGGCAAGCTCACCCCTCCGATGGCCCTCTGGATGGAAGCTGGGATGGCTGGATGGGCCCTAAAAACTTTTTAATACAACATCAACATGTATGGGAGTAAAATGCAGTGAATTCATGATCGCTCTGCTTAGATTCAGACAAATTCACAAATTCACCTCAATATGCAGCATTATATAAATAATGGTTCCACTAATTCCTTGAAGCTGGTAGCTGCACAGCTCTCATTCACTAAGTACAGCCAAGTTTCTGAAAATCAATAGCCATGACTTTCCATGAATAAGAGGATGCTGTACATGGAAAAACTAGATCCAAAGAGAAAGGAAAGATGCCTGAGAACACAGACAGCATTTACAACCAGAAAAATGAGCACAGAGGGACAAACAATTGCTTTTGTTCTTCACATATAGCACTACAGCCTTCCATAATACAAATGCCAAATTAGAAAACAGATGGAACCACAGTCCAAATGACCCTAAATTCTGGTCACTTCTCAAATACGAAAATGTTTTCTGTAGTTGAAAACTTATCTGTAACTACCACATTTTCTCCTCTTCATGGTCTTGTGAGTTTTCTGTTCCAAGTGCAGTTGCATGAGTGGGGAAAGTGCATTTTAGAGCAAATGCAATTCTATTGCATCACTTGTCCTCTATGGTAACTCACAGCATCACATGTGCTCACTGCTAAAGCTAGATCTAACTGCCCTTAGAAAAAGCATTGTGGTTCATGGAGACAACATTTGAGGCAGAGTTCATCGTTTATTTTTTTAATACCTACTCATCATCACCAGGTACATTACAAAGACAAGAAAGAAGAGTCTTAGTGAGAGACCTGTGTGAGAACTTACAGAAGCCCATGACCAGAACCAGCAGGGGGCACTGTGGATCCACCAGTTCTCAAAGGATTAGCAGACAGCAGAAGCAGCTAAGAATGTTGTTCAGTTCCCAGTTGATATTTGTGGATATCTCTCTGATCTTCTTTACCAATATGATAACATTCCCGAGAGCATGGTCTAGTTGACTATAAGATCTCTACGTTACAACACTGGAGAGGTTATTTATTAAATGAAGTCCATTGTGATATCACCAAGGTCCAGAATAGACTCCTGCTGCTGCTGGATAAGATTCTAATTTACAAAAGACTTGCCAGTAAAATTTAAGGATATTAGAGATCCAGGATGCTAAGCAACATTTTGGGGAAAGTGTCTCAGGAGTTCACAACTGATATCAGAGATGTGTATATTCCTACTAAACATTGTTATAGAATGGGAAGCAGCCTCCAAAGCTTTGTGCCAGTGACTGATGGGAGAAGAATGGTCAATGCAACTTCTGATCATCACAAATATGGATGTCTCCATAAATTGTAGGGATAATACTTCTTCTACAGTGAGAAGAGGGTGTTGACCTGTGAACTAACTAACCACAAAACATCATTTTTTTTAAAGTTTATTAAATTATAAAAGTTTCCATTTCCGCCCCTCCTCCTAACACCCTCCCACTTCCCAGACTCCCTCTCCTCCTCCCTCTCCATCCCTAAGAGTAGTCAGGGTTTCCTGCCCTGTGGGAAGTTTAAGTTCCTCCCCTCTCCCTCTAGGTCCAGGAAGGTGAGTATCCAAACAGACTGGATCCCACAAATCCAGTATATGTAGAGGAAACAAGTCCCAGTGTCATTGTCAATGGCTTTTCAGAAAGACTCCGGGCCAGCCACATCCAGACAATCCGGTCACATTCAGAGAATCTGGTTAGATCATGTCCTCGTTCAGTTCCAGTCCAGCTGGCCTTGGTGAACTCTCATTAGATCAGTCCCCTTGTATCAGTGGGTGATGGTGCCCATCGCAGTCCTAATTTCTTTTTTCATTTTCTTCATCCTTCTGCTCCTCATTTGGACCTTGGAGGGCTCTGTCCGGTGCTCCAATATGGGTCTCCGTCTGTATCGCCATCCAACGTCGGATGAAGGTTTCCTCTGCTCTTGCCTTCTTTGTTCACGTTCTCCTTCCTTCTGCCTCTCCTTTGGACCTAGGGAGCTAGGTCCAGTGTTTCTACGTGGGTCTCCGCCTCCATCTCCCTCCATCAGTAGATGAGGGTTCTATGGTGATATGCAAAATGTTCATCAATATGGTTGTGGGCCAAGGCCGGTTCAGGCACCCTCTCCTCTGTCCAGAGAACAATCTGGGGATCTCTCCTTGGACCTGGGATCCCATATATAATCAAGTCTCCTGTAAACCCTAAAATGACTCCCTTAGTTGAGGTATATACTTCCCTGATCCCATATCTAATCATTCTCCCTCCCCCCCCTCATCCCAGGCCCCCGATCTTTCCCCATTCTTCCCCTACTCCCTTCTCTCTAACCCTCTCCCCTTCCAACAGCCCCCCCCACCCCCCCCCCATGCACCCGAGGTTACCTGTCACTCTTGTCTATTTCCAATCTCCAGAAGGATAGCTACATGATTTTCGTCAGGTTCACCTTTTTATTTAGCTTCTCTAGGATCACGAATAATAGGCTCAAAGACCTTTAATTACGGTTAGAATCCACTTATGAGAGAATACATACCATATTCCTCGTTTTGGGTCTGGCTTACCTCACTCAGTAAAGCGTTTTCTATTTCCACCCATTTGCATGCAAAAGTCAAGTTGTCATTGTTTTTTACCGCTGAGTAAAACTCAGCGGCATATATGTTCCACACCTTTTTAAACCATTCTTCTATTGAGGGGCACCTAGGTTGTTTCCAGGTCCTGGCTATTACAAATAGTGCTGCTATGAACATAGTTGAACAAATGATTTGGGAGTATGTTAGGGCATCTCTTGGGTATATTCCCAAGAGTGGAATTGCTGGGTCCTGAGGGAGGTTGACTCCCAGTTTCCTGAGAAACCGCCACACTGATTTCCACAGTGGCTGCACAAGTTTGCATTCCCACCAACAATGGATGAGTGTTCCCCTCATTCCACATCCTCTCCAGCATAGGCTATCATTGGTGTTTTTGACTTTAGCTATTCTGACAGGTGTAAGATGATACTTCAAAGCTGTTTTGATTTGCATTTCCCTGATCGCTAAGGAGGTTGAGCATGACCTTAAGTGCTTTTTAGCCATTCCAAGTTCATCTGTTCTGAATTCTCTGTTCAGTTCAGTACCCCATTTTTTAATTTGTTTAATTAGAGTTTTAGTGTCTAGTTTCTTGAGTTCTTTGTATATTTTGGAGATCAGACCTTTGTCTGTTGAGGGGTTTGTGAAGATCTTCTCCCAGTCAGAAGGTATCCTTTTTGTCTTACTGACAGTGTCCTTTGCTTTACAGAAGCTTCTCAGTTTCAGTAGGTCCCATTTATTTATTGTTTCTCTTATTGTCTGCGCTCCTCGGGTTCTGCTTAGAAAGTGGTCTCCTGTGCCTATGTCTTGTAGACTACTTCCTACTTTCTCTTCTATCGGGTTCAAAGATGGTCGGATTAATGTTGATGTCTTTAATCCATTTGGACCTGAGTTTTGTGCATGGTGATAGATATGGATCTAATTTCATTCTTCTACAGGTTGACATCCAGTTTTGCCAGCACCATTTGTTAAAGATGCTATCCTTCTTCCATTCTATAGCTTTAGCTCCCTTGTCAAAAATCAGCTGTTCATACGTTTGTGGGTTAATACCCGGGTCTTCTATTCGATTCCATAGGTCGACTTCTCTGTTGTTATGCAAATACCAAGCTGTTTTCAATACTGTTGCTCTGTAATAGAGTTTGAAGTCAGGGATGGTAATGCCTCCAGAAGTTCCTTTACTGTATAAGATTGTTTTGGCTATCCTGGGTTTTTTGTTTTTCCATATAAACTTGATTATTGTTCTCTCCATGTCTGTGAAGAAGTTTGATGGGATTTTGATGGGAATTGCATTGAATCTATAGATTGCTTTTGGTAGAATTGCCATTTTTACTATGTTGATTCTCCCAATCCAAGAGCAGGGGAGGTCTTTCCATTTTCTGGTATCCTCCTCAATTTCTTTCTTCAAGGACTTAAAGTTCTTATCAAGTAGGTCTTTCACTTCCTTGGTTAGATTTACCCCAAGATACTTTATGCTATTTGTGGCTATCATGAAAGGTGATGTTTCTCTAATTTCCATCTCTGCTTCTTTATCCTTTGTGTATAGGAGGGCTACCAATTTTTTGGAGTTGATCTTGTATCCTGCCACATTAATAAAGGTGTTTATCAACTGTAGGAGTTCTTTGGTAGAGTTTTTGGGATCGCTTATGTACACTATCATATCGTCTGCAAATAACGAATGTTTAACTTCATCCTTTCCAATTCGTATCCCCTTGATCCACTTATGTTGTCTTATTGCGATTGCTAGAACTTCAAGCACTATATTGAAGAGGTATGGTGAGAGTGGACAGCCTTGTCGTGTTCCTGATTTTAGTGGAAAGGCTTTGAGTTTCTCTCCATTCAATTTGATGTTAGCTGTTGGCTTGCTGTGTATTCCTTTTATTATATTTAGGTATGATCCTTGTATCCCCAGTCTCTCCAACACCTTTTTCATAAATGGGTGTTGAATTTTGTCAAATGCTTTTTCAGCATCCAATGAAATGATCATTGGTTTTTTTCTTTCAGTTTATTTATATGATGGATTACATTGATAGATTTGCATATGTTGAACCAGCCCTGCATCTCTGGGATGAAGCCTACTTGATCATAATGGATAATTTTTCTAATGTATTCTTGGATTCGGTTTGCCAGTATTTTTTTGAGAATTTTCGCGTCAATGTTCATGAGTGAGATTGGTCTGTAATTCTCTTTCTTGGTCATGTCTTTGTGTGGTTTTGGTATCAAGGTAACTGTAGCCTCATAAAAAGAGTTTGGCAATGATTCTTCTCTTTCTATATTGTGAAATACATTAAGGAGTATAGGTATTAGCTCTTCCTGGAAGTTGTGGTAGAATTCTGTATTGAAACCATCTGTTCCTGGGCTTTTTTTGGTAGGGAGGTTTTTAATAACAGCTTCTAATTCTTCACGACTGACAGGTCTGTTTAGATTGTTCACCTGTTCTTGGTTCAACTTTGGTATATGGTACTTATCTAAAAAAATGTCCATTTCTTTTACATTTTCCAACTTTGTGGCATATAAATTTTCGTAGTAAGATCTAATGATTCTCTGAATTTCCTCTGCGTCTGTAGTTATGTCCCCCTTTTCATTTCTGATCTTATTAATTTGCATGTTCTCTCTCTGCCGTTTGATTAATTTGGATAGGGGCTTGTCAATCTTGTTGATTTTCTCCAAGAACCAGCTTTTTGATTCATTGATTCTTTGGATTGTTTTCTCTGTTTCAATTTTGTTGATTTCAGCCCTCACTTTGATTATTTCCAGTCTTTTTCTCCTCCTGGGTGAATCAGCTTCCTTTTTTTTCTAGAGCTTTCAAGTGTGCTGTTAAGTCTCCAATGTGTGCTTTCTCCGTTTTCTTTAATTGGGCACTTAGTGCTATGAACTTTCCTCTTAGCACTGCTTTCATAGTGTCCCATAGGTTTGAGTATGTTGTGTCTTTATTTTCATTAAATTCAAGGAAGACTTTAATTTCTTTCCTTATTTCTTCCTTGACCCAGGGGTGATTTAATAGTTGACAGTTCAACTTCTATGAGTTTGTTGGCTTCCTGGGGGTAGCATTGTGGTTGAATTCTAATTTTAATCCATGGTGATCTGACAAGACACAGGTGGTTACTAATGTTTTTTTGTATCTGTGGAAGTTTGCTTTGTTACCGAGTATGTGGTCAATTTTTGAGAAGGTTCCATGGGCTGCAGAGAAGAAGGTATATTCTTTCCTATTTGGGTGGAATGTTCTATAGATGTCTGTTAAGTCCATTTGATTCAATACCTCCAATAATTCTCTTGTTTCCTGTTTTGTTTCTGTCTGATTGATCTGTCCATTGGTGAGAGAGGTGTGCTGAAGTCTCCTACTATTAATGTGTGTGGTTTGATGACTGCCTTGAGTTCCAGAAGTGTTTCTTTTACATAAGTGGGTGCCTTTATATTAGGGGCATAGATATTCAGGATTGAGACTTCCTCCTGATGAATTGTTCCTGTTATGAGTATAAAATGTCCATCTCCATCTCTTCTGATTGATTTTAGTTTGAAGTCAATTTTGTTGGAAATTAAAATGGCCACACCTGCTTGTTTCTTAGGTTCGTTTGCTTGAAAAACCTTTTCCCAGCTCTTTACTCTGAGTAGATGTCTATCTTTGGGTTTTAGGTGTGTTTCTTATAAACAGCAGAATGTTGGATCCTGTTTTTGTATCCAATCTCTTAGTCTGTGCCTTTTTATAGGTGAATTGAGTCCATTAATATTAAGTGATATTAATGACCAGTGGTTGTTGACTCCAGTTATTATTATTTTTTGTTTATTTGTTTAATAGAGTTTGTATGTGTCCCTTTTTTGAGTTAAGCTCGTGAAGAGTCACTAGATGTCTGAGTTATTGTAGGTAATATTGGCAATGTTGGATTCCTTGGGTTGCGATTTTCCTTCTATTACTTTCATTAAGGCTGGGTTTGTGGCTACGAATTGTTTAAATTTGTTCTTATCTTGGAATATTTTGTTTTCTCCATTGATAGTGAACGATAGCTTGGCTGGGTATAGTAGTCTGGGTTTGCATCCATGCTCTCTTAGTTTCTGCAGTACCTCTTTCCAGGACCTACTGGCTTTATGGTTTCCATAGAGAAGTCCGGTGTAAGTCTGATAGGTTTACCTTTATAAGTTACTTGCCCTTTTTCCTTTGCAGCTCTTAATATTCTTTCTTTAATCTGTATGTTTTGTGTTTTGACTATTATATGGTGAGGGGATTTTTTTTTTTGATCAAGTCTATTTGTTGTTCTGTATGCTTCTTGAACCTTCATAGGAATATCATTCTTTATGTTGGGAAAGTTTTCTTCTATAATTTTGTTGAATATATTTTGTGGGCCTTTGATCTGCAGTTCTTCTCCTTCTTCGATCCCTATTTTTCTTAGATTTGGTTCTTTTATCGTGTCCCAGATTTCTTGAATGTTTTGTGATGAGAATTTATTGAATTTGCTGTTTTCTTTGATCAGAGCATTTATATTCTCTATGGTATCTTCAGACTTGAGATTCGTTCTTCCATCTCTTGTATCCTATTGGTTATTCTTGATTCTGTAGTCTTTGTTCGTTTACCTAGATTTTCCATATCCAGCCTGCCCTTGTTTTGTGTTTTCTTCATTGAGTCCATTTCAGTTTTCAATTCTTGAACTGTTTCCATTACCTGTTTGATTGTTTTTTTCTTTGTTTCCCAGTGTATCATTCATGGATTTACTCATTTCTTTGAACTTTTTTTATATTTCTCATCCATTTCTTTACTCATTTCTTCAATCTTTTTTTTGTACTTCTCATCCAGTTCTTTAAGGGAGTTATTCATATCCTGTTTAAGGGACTCTATTGCTTTCATAATGGCATTTTTTCCCGCTTCTTCTGAATTAAGAGGTTCAAGACCTTCTATTGTAAAAATATGGAATGCTTCACAAATTTGCGTGTCATCCTTGCGCATACTAATTCTAATGAGTGATAGAAGACATACATCAGTCTGGTCTCAGCTCCTTTTATTCTAGAACATTGTGTGTATTTGATTCAATACATGACATTAAAACAAAATATGCATGAATATCCTGAATTTATTTAGTATGTATTTCTTCAACATTGCAGCTCTACTTCAGACCTTTAAATTAAACACACATATACCTACATAGTGCTATTTGCTGTATTATTCCTGGGGACATATTCCAAATCCATTCCTTTTCCATGGAAATATTCAGTTTTCAAGAAACTCAATTTACACATGCCCTGTCTAAGGATAACAGGATTCTGGACTTGGAATGGCAGACATGGAGAGATAAATCTGTATAAGCACAGATATCCACCACCCATGAGGATCCTTGTCAAGGATATCCCCCGTGTTCCCTCATTCCTTTCAATGTAGTGTGGAGAACAGATTGAGTCACAGCATATATTTCTTTCACTTTTTCTTTCTTCTTAATGTGAGTACATTTTTCTGGAATGGTTAACTTTTCTGTGAGTACAACAGTGGGTTTTCTTATTTCTGTTGGTCACTTTATCTGTGTACCTCCTCTTACAATATAATCCATCCACAAAAATCTGAGCTTTATGATAATATGAATAGATTCTGTGAGCTTATTCTCCTCAATTAAAGCAATGTTAGGACTGTACTTGGTACAGATCCGGTGCAATAAATTTGAAAGTGAACAGGGGTTTCCTTGAATACATCATCTATTGATTTATAGATTTCCCCATTCTCCCTTTATTCTGTGGACTATTTTCCATTATTTTATGGCTGGACCATGATTTTATTAACCCCTAGCAGTTCCTTATGTAACTGTTCTATATTTTTTCTCTTCTAAACACCATTTAGTGATCGGAGCACCACTTTCACAGTTCCTTAGGACCTCCACAAGGATGTTTGTTTCTTCCTGCCTGATCATATGTTCTCATTCTGATTCCCTCACAGGATGATTGACCAATATTTCCTCAGTGGTCAGATATCTAAGATTCAGAAAGATCCAATTTAAAGATATTTCTGGACATTTATGGAGTTTTCACTCTGTAAGAATGTTGCAGAGAAACCTATATCTTAAGAATTTTGCAGAGAATTTGAAATAAACTACTAATAAGAGTCTCATTTCATGTCTGTGTCTCTGAGATGGTCTTAATATATTTATCACTAGTTGTATCCATTTTTCTATGAGTGATGCAAGTTTCATATTTCTTGCAGGTGTTGTTTATATAAACATGTTGTTTATATAAATATGTCTTCTTAATAAAATCCTCTGTTGAAAGATACATAATTTATCTCCATAATTTAGTTTTTGTGATGTTGCTGCAATAATCATTGTTGTGCAAATGTTGCTGAAGTACATTTACTTTTGTTCATTTTGATGATTTTCTTAGTTTATATTTTTTTGAAAGACAAATATTAATTGCATCAATCTGAAGAATTTCAAACTAAGCTGTTTTAAATTTCTCAAATATCTTTATTATCACAACCACTATCTATAAATCAGAATGATAAGCTTTTCATAAAGAGGAGCAACTGTCTCAGGCTTGAAATTTTTTGAGAACTTATGTCCCGATTTACAACATCAGCATTTCCACAGGGCTCAGAGAAGGAGCATTTTATCCATTTCCTCAGACAGGATTAGGATTTGGCCCTCAACATTCTTTTGCCTTTCACAGGTCTTCTCTAACTCCTTGTCCTCCTCCTGGACTGGGTCCTTATCTACCAAATTCACTGCACATGAATATGCAAATAACCTGAGTCTATTATGGTAAATACAGGAATGTCCATACACCAGAACAACATATGACCCGTGTCCTCTTATCAGTCACTGAGCACACAGGTTTTCAATATGGAATGGAGTTGGACCATTCTCTTCCTTGTGTTCATGACAACAGGTAAGGATCTTTCCAGTTCCAAACCTGAAGACGAAACAGGAACTGAGGAGACAGTGATATACAATATGCCTTTTTATTCACAGGTGTCCACTCTCAGGTACAACTGCAGCAGTCTGGTCCTGAGCTTAGAAAACCTGGGTCCTCAGTGAAGCTGTCCTGCAAGGCTTCTGGCTACACCTTCACTGAGTACTCTATACACTGGGTGAAGCAGAAGCCAGGACAGAGCCTGGAGTGGATTGGATGGATTTATCCTGGAGATGGTGATACCGGCTATGCACAGAAGTTCCAGGGCAAGGTCACACTGACTGCAGACACATCCTCCAGCACAGCCTACATGGAGCTCAGCAGCCTGACTTCTGAAGACTCTGCTATCTATTACTGTGCGAAACACAGTGCTGTAACCACATCCTGAGTGTGTCAGAAACCCTGGAGGAGCAGGAAACAGCCCTGAGACTGAGATGGCAGAGAAGATTGTCCTGGATCCTTGCTCCAAAATGATCACTCTAAGTGTCCCTTGATCACTTCCCAGTCTTATGGAGTCTTTGTCAGGTTTCCAAAAGGACTGCTAGGAATAAAATGATGCTAATTCCGAATGTCCTTTAGAGTACATTGACCTGCTGTTTAACAGTGACAACTCCATTGACATGATTAATTTTTAATAAAGTAGGACAATATGATTGTGACATTACACTATGATATAAATAACTCTTAAATCTAAGGGAATGAAAGTGTTGCTGAAATAGCTGGGAATAAGCTATAATATACATAAAGCCATTAAAGACAATACAACAGCATGTGCGCTAACAAAGCCCCTTTCATAGTCCAATTTGGTTTCCCTAAAACAAGTACAGACAGTTTTGGAAATTTTGGTGGCAAATGTTTTAAACTTTCTTATGAAATGTAATTTTACATCTTTGGATATTTATGCATATGATCATTAATCATGAATTGCTTTGGGAGTAGTAATTAAACCTCCTACTGTCTTATCATTAGGGATGGAGCTGAGTGTCATGCTGTGAATTCCATAGGGTGAGGGATCTGCTGCTTTCACAACAAGCTGGGCCCTGCACAGACAGCACTGGGGAAGAACAGTAGGATACCAAGCTGGGAACGGTAGAGGCCTGATCCTGTCATCTGTAGCCCTGGTTGCTCATTCCCCTGTTTCCTGATATTTGATTGTCTTTGTCACCACTTCTTGATTGACACTGAATGGATTGCATTTTACATTTTTCAGGTATTATAGTGGAAAATTTTTTATAATGAGGATGATTATAAGGGTTTTGTTTATATTATATTTGAAAATGGTTATATCCTTCCACATTTAAAAACATATAGGAGGCTACAAGGACACTGACAGAATTTGAGCTTTATACTCCTTTGTGCAATCAATTTGGCATGCTTTTATAAAATCAGCAATGGTATGAGAGGCATTAGCAACTTCAGAATGAATCTCAGTACAGATAAAATTTGCATATTCTCTTCTTTTCCAATTTGCATCCTCTTGATCTGCTTTGTTGTCTTATTGCTCTAGTTAGAACATTAAGAACTATGTTGAACAGAGATGATTTGCTCCTGTATTGATCCTGGTTTTAGTGGAATTACTTTGAGTTTCTCTCCATTTAATTTGATATTGACTGTTGACTCACAGTATATTGTTTTTTTATTATGTCTATATATGTTCCTTGTATCTCTGATCTCTCCAAGATCTTTGTCATAAAAGGGTGTTGGATTTTGTCAAATACTTTTACAGCACTTAATGAGATGATTCTATTATTTTTTCATTTTATTTATATAGTAGATCACATAGATAAATTTTTATATGTTGAACCATCCCTGCATCACTGGAATGAAGCTGACTTGATCATGGTGAATGATTTGTTGATGTGTTATTGGATCTGATCTGCCAATATAATATTATTTTTGCATTAACATTCATGAGGGAGATTGGTCTGTAATTCTATTTCTTTGTTGAGTCTTTGTGTGGTTTTGCTATGCATGTAACTGTAATTTCATGAAAAGAGTTTGGCAATGTCAGTGTAGAAGAATGAAAATAGATCCATAAAAATTCCTATGCACAAAACTCAAGTTCAAATGATTAGACGACTCAACAAAAATCAATCCACATTGAATCTGATTAAAAAGAAATTGGGAAGTATCCTTTATTGCTTGGGTACAGAGATCAATTCCTAAATATAACACCAGTAACAGAGACACTTAGAGCAACAATAGATAAATGGGACTTCCTATAACTGAGAAGTGGTGTTTGCATCTCTCTGAAGAGGTCCTGCCACAAAACTTAAATGGTATTGATGAAAAGCTGATTGCATGCTTTTTGGTTTTCAGCCATAGCAGGAAAAATGCTGCACCATTTTAAAATGCCGGCTTTCTGGGCCATCCTGTCAGTGCAAACTTGGACTCTTTCAGGAAGGAGGTCCAGCAACAGAGAATGTGAGTGTGGTTTGTGAGCAGACTGCTGCAGCTTGTTTTCTGTCAGGGACATAGATTTTTGGCAATAAACATGACTCTAGCCGATACCTCAGACATAAGCTGGGAATCTCAGAAAGCTAAGGAATGGGCTGCATCTAACCATCAAAGCCATGGCTTTAATCCTCTCCATATTGCTTAGAAAATTAAAGACTCACATAGTCAGAAAAAGAGAGAGATATACAGTAAAGCTAGATTTAAAGAGAAAAAAATTCTCTAAATGGTTTACTGTGTGTTAAAAATACATTCAGGCTTGGGAGAGAAAAGAAAAAGGGTAAAGATCTTAAGATAAAAATGAAAGCTAGAGAGTGGTTGCGTGTGGTGGCACACAGCTTTAATCCCAGCACTTGGGAGACAGAGGCAGGTAGACCTCTGTGAGTTCAAGGTGTGGTGGCAAAACCTTTAATCCCAGAACTTGGGAAAAAAGAAAACAACTTTTGCAGCAAGGTATAAAACAATGTGAAAATTCAACATAGCAAGTATTGTGAAAAGATTAGAGGAAACAATTAAATGAAAAGAATCCACTGTCCAGGATGAACCAGTGAGGTTCCCAATCCTCTGCAGGAGTAGCATATATGACTACAGCTACTTCTTGAATGCGTAGCTAGGTTATGTATAAGAAACAGCTCTGACGCACACACATTCTCCTGCTTTTATCTGACTCGTTTCTGCCCCTATTCTCCTGTACCCTCTGAGACATAGATGAGATGATATAACTGTTACATTATGGTCAAACACTCCAATATAATATATTCTCAGAAGTAATAGATTTCTGAATTCCAATTACAGATTTCTTTATTAATCTAATGCACTAAGAAACTTCTCTTAGAATGCTGAGAACAATGCTAGTGTCTGTACAAACTCTCAACAAAGGTAGCCAATAGATATGTGAATATAGTTTTCAGTGTTTTGAATAATGTTTATCTTGTTATTTTTGAATAGTAGAATCAAATTCATGTTCTTATGTTTGGATGTTAATCAGGAATGAGCAGAAAGCGTGTTCCTAAGTACCTTTTAAATTAATTTTAAACATTACATTACAGAAATAAAAGTAAATATGTTGAAATAAAATTGAGGTATGTAGACACAAATATACAGCCATAGCATTCATAACAGAGGTTATTTCTGTCCCCACCCATGGCACTGCAGGACAATGTTAATATGCAGAAAGAAGAAATACCCTCTTATCATTTGTTTACTAAACACCTACTCAACATCAGCAGTTAGAGAATGAAAAAGAGAAGGAGGAGACATTATACGAGGACTGTGTCTGACACTATAGAGAAAGTTACAGAAACGGGGTCCTAAGACTGGAAGGGATCATTGTAGACACACTCATCCCTAAGGAGTAAATGGCAGCAGAAGTAGAACAGGAATTGTGCATTGAGATTTCAACAGACCCTGGTTTCCACTGTCAATTTTATTACACTCAGAGCTTATGGTGTAGTTGATATGTGAAATATCCATGCTATAATACCAGAGAGGTTCTTTGTTAAATAGAAACCATATGTTAACCCACCACAGATCACATTGCATTCCTATTGTCTCTGTATAAGCACGAAACACTTATTAGCATAGTTTAAGGTTATTTGGGCCTCACAACCCTGAGAAACGTTTTGGGAAAAAGTATCTCAAACTTCTCAGCTGATATCATAGGGGTCCATAGTCCTGCTGATCACTGGTGTTGTTATGAACAGCAGTCTCGAATGTTCTGTGCTAGGTTCTTATTGGACCATGACAATCTAAACGGATCTTCTCACATCACAATTAATTGTTGACCCTAAGGAGATTCAGGTGTCCCTCGAACCATTAAAGGGTAGTTCACATTATTGTGTGTGGTGAACTGATTCTCAGTGGGTTGGAAAGGCTCTGTGTGTACAAGGACCAGGACAGAGCAAAGAATGCATTTCTTTAGACAGATTTGAGGCTCAGATCTCACCACATTGCTGCCTAAAACAGAATCTTCTTTTTCCTGTCACAAACAGTATCAATTATTGATCTAACAAATACCCTCCCTCATGAATATATAAATTATAGAGGTTCTGGTTGTAAATAATAGAGTTTTTGGTTGTAAATAAAAGGAGCTCCATAAGCTCTATAGCAGCACATTATTACACTTTTTTCCCTAGTTCCTGAACACACATGTTTTCAACAAGGACTGGGGCTGGATCATGTTCAGCCTGGTGGCAACAGCTACAGGTAAGTGAATCTTTAGTCTTAGGCCTGAGAAGGGAAATGAGGGAAAAGTGACAGTGACAGCCATTATTTCCTCTCCACAGGAATCTGTAGGGAGCCGCCAGGATGTGGCCTTGGCCAGATAGTGCCAGCAGTCCTACAGCCTGGAGGTATACACATCCTTTGATGTTGCCGCCTTAGGCCGGTGTGCTCGGAGCCTTGTTTTGCATTTCAAGAGACTCGGTCTCCTGACCTGTAACGTGGCCTTGGGTCCTAGTAGAATGGCATCAACCAATCAGCATTCAAGCCTCTCCACTGTTTAAAAGCAGCTGCCTCTGGGCTCAACTTCCTCTCTCTAAGCTTTCTCTCATCCCGGCTCTATCTTCCCTCCCCCAATTTTCCTCAATCAAAGGGCTCCGAATAAAGACGTGACCAGGGAAGGAATTCTCGTTTTTAGTGGCGTTCATTCCTGCTGGTCAGGATGCGCGTCGCAACTAACTGGTGCTGAAACCCGGGACGCCGAGGGACCCTGACAACTACGCCGGGGGACCCAGAGAAGGAAGCACCCAGCAACTGGTGCTGAAAGCCCGGGAAGAAAAAGCCGAGATCAGACACCAGGACACAGAGAGCCGTGAATTTCAGAACTCTGAACATGTGGAGCGGTGAGAGACGTCAGTTAAATCCTCCAGAAATGGGAGGAAAAAGAATGGAAAAAGTATAGGCCTAAAAAGAAAAGAAAATAAAAAAAATCAAAGTTAAGGTATCTGAAAGAAGGTACAGAAAGCAACGGGGAAGAAAAAACCCCTCAAGTTCAGTGCAGGTGGAGCTGAGAAAAAGCGAGGTTTACAGTTGGGAGATCCGCGGCTTCCTCCGTCCGTACTCGCTGTTAGAGACCGGGGCAACAGTCTCGTAGGGAGGCGGGCTTGATCATGCTTGAAGACTGCCTTTCCTGTTCTTAAAGAGCCACAGAGCTTTTGGAGGTGATTTTCGCCTAATTTTGATGAGAGAGCTCAGTCTCTGGCTCTCACGTACAGAAAACTTTAATTTTGATTGAGGAAGTAGCCGGCGTGGTGGCGCACGCCTTTAATCCCAGCACTTGAGCTCTGAGCACAAACTCTGAACCGCGTTTCCATAGCAACATGGGCGGGCGGAGGAAGCTCATCGGTGGGGCCACATGCTGAGTACTCGTCACTCCCCGGCCCCTGGGAAGGTCTGAGACTGGGGCCCCCCCGCGGCCCTAACTGGGCCCTTCCGTGCGCGGGCAGACCGGACAGGAGAGGCCCCCCCTCGCCGGAGCATGGAAAAGACTCATGGCCAGCGGTGCGATTTCAATGCCTGAGGTGAGGCAGGGTGCACAGTTCGCAGGTACAGGATAAACGGCGAGCCCGCGCACGGCCCGGGGCGGGGCCATGCCTTTGTTTGGGCTGCGCCTCAGAGGCGGAGCTGCTGCTGCCGCCGCTCACAGCCACGGCTGCCAAAAATTCAGTCAGATAAAAACATTTGTTACCAAAAAATTCAGTCAGATAAAAACATTTATCCCCCCAAAAAAATGTGCATCGTCCCGTCGTCAGCAGGAAGTAGTCAGATTGATTGTCGACGCCCATTTTCCCTCAAAGAACTGGTCGTAATTATCATAATAAAGGCGTGTCAACCTGGTTACCCGTTACGGACCTATTGCCTCAAGCAACGGGTGGAATAAACAATGCTACCTAGAGGTTTTTTCATTTGAATGGGGGCCTGGAGAGATGGCTCAGAGGTTAAGAGCACTGACTGCTCTTGCAAAGGTCATGAGTTCAATTCCCAGTGACAACTGTTTTGGTTTTAGACAATAGAGGGGGACTACCCATGACAGCTTCTCCCAGAGAAAGGATTTCTCTTGCATTCTTTACACTTAATTTTTAATTCAAAATATTGCTGGAAAAACTGCAACAGACAGACATGCTCTGTTTGAAAGCAATTCCGTCTAATTCTAAGGCCTGCTTTATTGGCACAGGCAAACAAGATTTGCTCTTTGAAACGGAGACCTGCAAGTCTCTAAGTTCAAAACCAGCCTAGAGTTTTTAATACTCTTAAATGTTAATTTGGGAGGAGAGTTTTGTTTATGTTTTTCTAGGAATGCTGACATACATCTGGATGCCAGCGAGACTGACAAGAGAAATAAAGAAGAAAGATGACCCAGTGGATGCTGAGTGTCCTGCTGTGGAAGATTCGTGCGGAGACAGCAGAGATGACCTTCTGGGCGGTGCCAAGAGCAGCTGTTTCACACCATCGACTTGAGCAACACCCTGTGCAACCTCTTATCTCTTAACAATTTTCTGACTGACTCTATTTTGCCTTTTCCTTCCTTAAGAATGGGTGGGAGCAGAGATATTCTTGGCATGCTGTGTCTAGGTGGAAGTGCTGTATGTCTTTGTTTGGTGTGCTACCTGCTAGCCCAAGTGAGGAGGGACAAGGTCTTTGTGGCACAGGCCTTGGCAGCCTTGGTATGTGTATCCTCATCCCAAGTTTGGCTCTCAGCCTCAAAAGAGCTCATAGGCAATTAGCCATGCATAGCCTTTGTACCCTCAAGGGACCAGATAGTCCCATTGCACTGAGGAAGGTATGCATTGGCGGAGGGTGTGTCTTGTTTTTCTTTTCTTCAATCGGTCCACACATCATGAGGTGGGGACCAGATTGGAAAATAGTTTTGCCTTATTGTTCTTAAAGACAATAAAAGGAGGAGCTGTAGGGAGCCGCCAGGATGTGGCCTTGGCCAGATAGTGCCAGCAGTCCTACAGCCTGGAGGTATACACATCCTTTGATGTTGCCGCCTTAGGCCAGTGTGCTCGGAATCCATTACCAGTCTCATCTTCAGAAATCTGTGTTGAATTGAGGGGTCTAGAGCTTCAGTAAAGTTTTCCTACAAGGATTTTGATTCATGTCTTCCCCATTTCTAATATGAGTTGAGTGAGGCAAATGCTAGCATGTGGGCTTGAAGGGATTGGAAACATACTCCCAACCATTGGTAGAATATACTATAGGGAAAAATTTGGAGGACAGAGCCACAGTCTATGTATACACCATGTTCAACACAGCCTTCATGAAGCTTAACATTCTGACACCTGTGAACTCTATTACTATCTATTATTATATATTATATCTATTACTATCTATTACTGGGCAAGACACAGAGTAGCAACACACGTCTGAGGCATGTCAGAAACTTTGAAGAAGCAAGAAGCTGCTTTGCTGTTGAGAGGACAGAGAAGAATAACTTGCAAACTTGTTCAAAATTGTCATTAAGTGTTGAATAAAGAAATAACAGGACTAAAAATGATTTCTATTGCACAGGCATTTTCCTAGTGACACTTCATAAAAGATTCAGAGAGGAAGAAGCTTTATATTACTAAAGTTGATACATATCCCCATGATGATATTAATATCAGCACAGGTTACTACCATAACTGGGCCAATATCTTGGGGCAGAAGTGTTTGATCCCCTAGTAAATCAAAGTCTAATTCTCAGGAGATGTACAAAATTACTTTTCAATTACTATTAAAAATGATTTCATCATTCCAGTTTTTATTCATGAGAACTGAGTTGTATGTTCAGAGATTAACCACTGATCACAGGTACCACACTCAAAAGCATCCCAAGTCCCAATACCCTGCCTTGTACTCATAGCATATTGCATTGCATTGAATTGCAGAGACACAACAACCTGTTCTACAGTTTGGGGATACATACTCAGTTTGAATGAATATCTAAGAAAGGATAACAAGGAGACACATGGCACTTGTGATCTCTGGGGCTTGTCATTGAGAAGGGTAGCTGAGAACAGTGACTTGTTCTGCATGTTCTTCCATCAGAGAGTTCTTTTCCATAAGAAATCTGAATGCTGTGAATAGATGTTATCATCCTAATAATACCTTTTATCAAGTTTGAATATTCTTCTCCCATTCTAAGTTAGAATCTTGCCACTGTGTGCTGAATTAAATTTCTGTTATACTCATTAATTGGTGTCATGTCCAACCTTTCTGAGACAGGCATCATCCATAAAAATATGAAAACAGAAACAAACCCACTGAGAATCCTACAGAAGAGGCGGAGAAAGGATAGTAGGATCCCAAGGGTTCATAGACACCACAAGAAAACTCAGACAATCAACTAGCAAAAGATAATAGGGATTCCCAGAGCCTGAACTGGCAACCAGACAGCCTGCAAAGGAATGGTCTAGATCCTCTAGGTCCACTGCATATATGTTAGCATTAGGTATCTTGATACTCTTGTGGTATTCCTAACAGTGGGGACAGGGAATGTCTAAACTCTTTTACTGGCTTTGGGACCCTACTTGTCATACTGTGTCTCCTTGCCCAGTCAAAGTACAAGGCAGATGATTAACCTTACTGTAACGTGATAAGCCAAATTATGTTGATACTCATGGGATAACTACCTTTCTTCAACAGAAATAGAGGAGGAGTGGATCAGAGGAATGTGTGTGGGGAAGGACTGGGAAGAAAGAACAAGCAGGATATGTGGGCAGGATGTAGAATAATCATATTTATATAAAAATTGAAAACAAGATATAATGCATAAAATACCAGTGACTTTCCAAAGCACATTACTACTTTCCTTTAATGGTGACATGTGGTTTGATCAATATGTAGAAAAATTTTGAACATTCTAATTCAGAAGTGAATAGATTCTGCAAGCACAATGAGTATAGCATCCAACATGGCTGCAAGCCTTTAACTGAAGGTTCAACTACATAGTTGCTTTACAATTCCACTCCAAGGACCACAGCATCTTATATTGCATGCAAGTCATCTCAGGCTTCTGAGATGATAATGAATGTTTGGTTTATAGGAATAAATTGGTGAGTAGCAGAGCATATCATTACTATTTAGGACATCTCATGACCTCAGAGTACACGTATACTTTTTTTGTTTCCCTTCTGTGATGACAGTTGCTTTTTCAAGAACACTTACTCTCTGAGATTTCAGAACACAGTTCACTTTCAGTGAAGAACCGATGGTTACTTATTACTTGTTGAGTCTTGGAATTCTATTTTGTCCTTTTTTCAACTTTTATACCTCATATACTCAAAGCATATAATATCTTGTCTGACTTAATTCTCTTATCAATACACAGGAAATAACCCTATCCTATAATTGACTCTATGTTTCCTTAGAACCACAAATATTCATATGCTTTTATCCAGATGCCAATCAGTTTGTCAATTCTTTCTCATGAGTATTTTCATATGATTACACATTGGTGGCCTGTAATTGTTTTATATGCTTTTCTGTGATCTAACTGTGACATCAGGTGTCCCATTCATAAGAAATATTGGGTTCACATTTAATAAACCTTCATCGACATTTCCTTGATTCATGCAGTCCAAGTGTTCTATCAATAGCAATTCCAGATACTGATTCATTATGTTTCAGAGGACTTGACTGTAGAAGTTATCACTAACCTCCTCCTTGGGTAACTTACCAAGTACACATATCAGACAGCTGCAGAAACACATTTGAATTGATTGCTTGTGTCAGCTGAGATATCTGACCACTGAGGAAAACATGGTGTTTCCATCTGTGTGTGAAACAGAGTGAGAGGGAATGATCTAGGTTTCAGATGTAAATTTATCTGCAAAGAGACTCAGGAATAGTGCAAGTCATGCTCAGGCCCTTCCGTGGTGAAGATGCATCAAACATAGAAACAGTAACACAAGGAACTACTGTGCGTCTATGGTTAATTAAACCAGGCCCCAGACAGAAGTGTATTGGGAAATAATCCATAAGTAAAAGGTGGATGAGAATGTTAGAAATCAATGTGTTCATGTACTTTGGAAAAGTTTCACATAGTTCCACAGACATTGCATCAGATCAGCACATGCTGCAATACTCACATTGTTTACCTTAGGAGCAGACTCTTATGCTGTCTCTCAACAATTTCAGGGCCCAGAATTTTGTGAATATATTTCATTATATGTGGTGGATGTCTCTGTGAAGCCATATGGATTAAGCAGGCAATGTCTTCTGTACATTAACACACATGATAGACATCAGCATCGCACCAAACTAGACTATGAGGTGAAGACTTATGGGCACCGCTCTGACAAGAACAGAATAAGAAATGCCAACTTAAGTCCTATCAGCATCCTGAACTATATGGAGAACTGTTCCTTTATAATGAGATGTTGCCCTGAGGGTGCTGCCCTATGAAGTGAAAGACCCAATGACATCTTACCAATTTGGTCAGTGATAGGAGAGAAACCGTTCAACTGACTGGTTCAAGCTGCTTTCTCCAGAAATGTTAGGCACAAATGACTCATGGTGCAGAAATTAGAAGAAAACATACATGAGTAGCTTGGCTTTTGTAGCATGAATTTTTATGTTAACACTTGTAGTTAACTTCAGAACTTAAAAGAGGTATTTTGACAAAATACTGTGACAAAATACTTGGATTTTCTCATTCCTGGAAGTACCTTCCAAATTCATCCTTCCTTGTGAAAACATTGAACTCCTGTAAAGTTTTACTAACACATTCTCTGTCCAAGACAAAGAGGATCCTGAATTCAGAGAGGTAGACAGAAACAGATAAAGCTATCTAAAGAGATACACCTCTACCCTTGAGGATCCTTGTCAAAGTATCTTTCTCCCCTTCCATTCCCTTAAATACATGCAAATACTTTATGGTAAATATAATAAGTTATATTTCAAATTGGCTTGATTTTTATCTCCTCAATGTGAAAGTAATTTTCTTGAGTTGTTACCTGGTCCGTCTGTGCCACAGTTGTGCCTCCTTTTTATTTGACTCATGTATCTGAGTTTCTCAGAAATTCATACGTGAACACACGTGGAAATACAGCTGAACTCAAGATCCATTGAGTTTCTCTGAGTTCAGTTGCTCTCCCCCAGATGAAAGCTGCAAAGACCCAGGTCTGTCCTTTTTTGTGTATTACAAGCAGGAATAGTTAGAGCTGGATCCATCCAAGTGGAGCCTGGCGTTGAGAAAGACATTGACAATCATATATGCATAATTTAAAATCCATCTCTCAAATATCCAGAGAGCATCACCTAAGAATTATAACCATTTCTCCCTACAGCTGATCTCTGTGAACACTGAAATTACTGGGATGCTATTGCTCATGGCAGACAATGGCACTTCTGTGTAAACCTTGACAAACCAACCTGCAGGGCATCTCAGAAACAGAAGGGTGCACAATTGTACCATGAATCCCTATTTAAAAGATGAGGTTTGAGTGGAGGTTACTCTGTATTCTCTGTGGTGTCCTTACATGTTTTCATGCTCAAGAACAGTAAAATTTACTCATTAAAATTTTCAGAGGTTTAAATCATCTTGTTTATTTTTCTCAGTTTTCAGTTACTGTTTATATATTTTTAAAATAAATTTTAATTCAATATAATTACTGGTTCCCATCTTCAAACTTTTTCTAGATTCTTCCTACTTCTGCACCATCCATCTCTTTTTCTCTGTAGAAAGCAAACGCATAAGCAAAAAACAAGTTAAAAATAGGATTATAACAAGCAAAATTATACAGATCACAGAAACACACACACACACACACAAAGAGAGAGAGAGAGAGAGAGAGAGAGAGAGAGAGAGAGAGAGAGAGAGAGAGAGAGAGAGAAACTGAAACTAAGGTATTCAACCCTGGAACCATAGTAAGAAGAAAAAACATATTAGATGAAAAGAAATGCAATATAAATTGATATGATAGAAAATATCTACAGACATACAATTGAGGTCATTTTGTGTTGGTCATCTACTTCTGGGCATGGATCCACACTTAATTGTGGTTAATATACCCAATAAGACTCAAGTACAGAAAAATAATTCTTCCTTTGAAAGAAAAATTGCTGAAAGTTCTTGCTTTAAGTTGAGAGCCTCTCTCTGTCTGACTCTATCTCTGTCTCTGTCTCTCTCTCATTACTGGAAACCCATCTGGATTGAATCTTTGCAGGAATTGTGTATGCTTTCACAATCCCTGTAGGTTCATGTCTGCATCAGTCCTGTTGGAAAAAGTATTTTTAAAGATACCCATCTGGTTTGTTTTCTACAATCTATTTAGATTTTAATTGTTCCCCAAAATAAAATATAACTATTGAGTTATTGTGGGCAACTAAGGACAATTGCAATAGCCCATACTGATTTTAGACCTATTAGGCCTCTCTGACCATAACTCAAAAAGAGTTATTCTTTCTTGACATTGAGATGTTCAGTTGATAACTCATGTCTTTGGAAAGCAGAACTGTTCACCCAGTCAGGTACCTCTGCTGAAAAGCTCACAGGTTAAAAAATATTCAATGTTCATGCTCATGCTTTCTAATAAGCTCTCTACAATAACCCAGATAACCATGGATCATGGTGAGAACAGACCTCTGAACTAGCACTAACAGCTGAACTACAATTTTATCTAGCTATAACAAGGTTTGTCCACAGTTTTCTTAAATTCATTAGTTTTGATATAAATGCTCTCTCATCACTTTATTATCTAAACACAAAGAATATTGTCAACCAAAGAAAGCTGCAAATTTGGATCAAGGCAACTATTTACTGTTTATTATTTCCCCTTATTGTTTTAATAAAAACAACAAAACTTATTTATGTTTGCCTTTATTCCATACTACATCTAACTTTACTATAAGCAATCTCACTTCATTTTGTCAGGCACCACACACTCCATCTTTATTTTTTTTTTTTTACTTCTGCTGCGGAATCCTATATTTACACATAGTTTTCTTATCACCTCTAATTTTGGTTTGTCTTATACCAATTCCTGATTTCTCAATTTCCAAGTTCCACTTCATGCTTGAGACTTTCTCCAGGGTCCCCCTCTGGTTTCCTTTTGTCCCTTTTTTATTATACCATCTCCTTAAATTCCTTGGGCCCTAATGACCCATTTCTAGTCACTTGACTCCTACAAATTAAGAACACAAAGCAAGTATTCAAATCGTGGAATCAAATACAAGTGCGAACATTTATCGTCATGGATCTGTGTGACCTGACTCAGATTATTTTTTACATTTCTATCACTTATTTAGAGAGTTCATAATTCTTCTTTTATTGCTGAGTAATATCCTATTGTTTATGTGCCCAGCTTTCATTATCTATTAGTCCTTTGTTGAAATCTAGGTTGAGTGCATTTACCAACTGCTGTGAATAGAGAAACAATAAATATTGATGTGCTAGTGTCTTTACAGTAAGATGTAGTCTCTTGAGTATGTACGTGGAGGGATAAACCTAGAGCACAGAATAATTTTATTTAGTAATTTGATGAAATTTCCAAATCAGGACAATAGTGTATACTGTCATCAATAGTGCATGAGGGTCACCCTTTCTCCACAACCAAGTATGCATTTGTTATTATTTATTTTCTTGTTTATAATCATTCTAAATGAGGTAAAAATTGGACATTAAATTTGTTATGAACTGTATTTTACTGTGAGTTAAGGACTGTATTATTGTATACCACAGAGAAATCAACCAGAAATTGAATGGAAAATTCTCTCTTCAGCTTCCTTTTCTAATGTAGGAAGGTCTGCATTGGGAGAAAGGACATCAGTGATCATGTAAAAGTACCAGATCCTGTAGACTTCAATAACAGCCTTCCAGTAATATATACCCACTAGTGTCTGACAGTTATGTGGTGATCAACTTTATTCTAATTATGATCATTGTAAATATTTATCTGAGGTAAACATTTCAAAAGCCCATGGCTTGGGATGACATTGGCCGTAGTAGACTAAATCCAAGTTTCATTGCTAATAGTCATGTAGTCAAATTGCAATATAAATATTTATTTTTACAACCAATCGATTAGTCTTACTCTCAACCATGATTACATGAACTTCTGTGTTCAGTGAGTAATAATGTAGACATTCATACCTGGTCAAAGTGCTAAGAATGGAAACTGAGTGTCCATCCACAGATGAGCCATCTGTATCCACTTTGCACCCAAAACTCATGGATCTTCAAAAGAAAGATGGGATCAAATTTAAGAACCACAGTGTGGGATTGGTAGCCATCAAATGTTGTCCTCAAATCTGGATCTGGTATAGCTAATATACAAATGAACACTTAACAGCTATAGTTACCAACACAAGACCTCAACCAATCAAGCAAGTCAACATTTTAGCATGAGAGTCTGTGAAGTAACTGAGTAAAGATGTCTACATGTAAGCATGTTAGTAATGAGAATTGAATTTCATAAGCTGTCCTCCATGGTTCTTATATGCATCTTTGTTTATTTGTGCCTTTCTTTCACTGTTGAACACAATGTAAAATTTTTTTAAAAAATATTTTAAAAATGGCCAGTTTAGGCTCTGTGTCCCCTATTACTAGAAATCTTTGGTAAGATTAGCTTCATAGATTGCATAGATTATCCATTGTACCAGTTTTCCTGAATAGAATATCTTCTGTAACCATGCAAGGTCTAAAGTGGAGGTGTTAGGACACCAAACCAACCACAAAACCATTGACCTACAGTTAGCATTTCCTGTCTGCAGAGTGTTCTGTGACTGGAGCCTAACAAAATCATCATCATTGAGACAAAGGAGAATGCATCCAGCAACTAATGGGAGCAGATACATAGTCCTATAGCTAAATATTTGTGGAATTCATGGAGTCTACGAAGGAATGAGGGGAAGGATTGTAAAAACCAGAGGACACACAGACACCATGAGATCACGGTCCAAATAATTAACTAATGAGGACTCATGAGGGGTTTTGAAAATCAGGGATCCTGTAGGACTGCCTTAGGTCCTCAGCATACTTGCTTTGATTAAATAGCTTGGTATGCTTTTGGGATTACTAACACTGGAATGGGATCTGTCTGATTCTTTGCCTTACTTGTTGGACACTTTTCTTCATAATGAGTTGATTTCTCTAAAGTTGATTTTTCTTTCTTCTTTTTAACTTATTTATTTATTTATTAAAAATTTTCACCTCCTTCCCGCCTCCCTTTTGCCTCCCCCCTCCCCCCTTCCCTCCCTTTCAAGTCCTAAGAGCAGTAAGGACTTCCTGCCCTGTGGGAAGTCCCAGGTCCTCCCCACTCCATACAGGTCTAGGTGATGTAAGTTCCGTATTCTTTCAGTTGACCTAGTTCAGTTGTGTCACATATATAGTGAGGTCTTATTGCTGCAATCATCTGCTGAAAGTCACAAAGTTTATTTTCATAAGATATGGAAGATTGTGATGTATTAAACATCAATTTGCAAATATTTCTGAGGTATGTTTCTTTAGGTCATTTCAATGAGTTTTTGTATGAAACCTTCAGGTATGGCAAATATTACCTATGTTCATCTGAACTCAGCCTGTAATTTCTCAAAATTCAGCAAGTTTTGAAATTTCCAGACACCACCATTCTCATCACAACCACCTTCTATAAATCAATATGACAACCTTGTCATAAAGTAGAGCAAATGTCTCAGACCAGAATCTATTGAGGGCTTGGGTCCCCTTGTCTCTCCATCTGCAGACCTGAGGGAATGGCATGAGATGCATTTCTTCAGACAGTATTAGGACTTGAACTTCATCATCCTGTTGCTTGCCTCAAGTGTCCTCCACCACCATCTCAAAGAGGACTAGCTGTTTATTTAAGAAGTCTCCTGTTCTTGAATATGCAAATTACCTGAGTCTATTATGGTAAATACAGGAATGCGCACACCCAACAACAACATATGATCAGTGTCTTCTCAGCAGTCACTGAGCACACAAGGCCCACACCATGGGATGGAGCTGTATCATTCTCTTCCTTGTGTCAGTAATGACAGGTAAGGAATTTCTAATTCCAAACCTGAGAAGATGACAGGGACTGAGGTGACAATGTCTCTGACAATCTACTTTGTCTTTTTCTTCACAGGTGTCCTCTCCCAGGTACAACTACATCAGTCAGGGTCTGAACTGGGGAGACCTGGGACCTCAGTTAAATTGTCCTGCAAGACTTCAGGCTATACTTTCACTGACTACTTTATGCACTGGGTGAAGCAGAGGCCGGGACAGGGTCTGGAGTGGATTGGAGTTATTAATCCTAATAGTGGTGATACTAGTTACAATGAGAAGTTCCAGGGCAAGGCCACACTGACTGTAGACAAATCCTCCAGCACAGCCTACATGGCGCTCAGCAGCCTGACATCTGAAGACTCTGCAGTCTATTTCTGTGCAAGACACAGTGTTGCAACCACATCCTGAGTGTGTCAGAAACCCTGGAGGAGCAGGAAACTGCCCTGGGACTGAAATGAGAGAGAAGATAAGCCTTAAGACATTCACAGAAACAATCATTCTGAATGTTGTTTTGTCTCTCACTTTTTTTGTAAAAACTTTTCAAAATTATATCTGTGAATGCAGGAGTGATGATTTAGTGTACACCATACCTTCACAATCTCTTCACCAATGACCATATTCATTGAAATGGTTCTTAATTAATAAAATAAAAAACTGAAAACTATGAAGTATGATAATGAAGTATCCATCTCTGGATTCTAAGAGAACAGGACATTTTGAAGGTAGTTTTTAATAAACTGAAATATGATTTTTAACAGTAAAGTCCAAATGAAAACTGCTGGGAAAACAAAAGTCTTTCAAGGTCTTAAAAGTTATATGACTCCATGTTTGTAATTAACACTGGCTGTGTGGTCCTGCAGAAGTTCCAGTCTCTTAAAATGTTAGATATGTGTCCAAATGCACTGCATATAATATAATTCCTGTAAGTTGGTCAAGTATGATTAAATTACATTTCACAAAAATCATTAGTCAAATCAATGTATGTACATGTTAATTCAGGTAGGTTCTGAGATCATACATTATTCCCTGCTCCCATATTTACTTCCTTTCCAGTCTCTGAAATCTGCCCCACAGTCTCAAACCTTTATAGAACTATACTGATACGTCTACCTCTCACAGGCCATTGGATGTCAAACTTGTGGTCACCTTTGTTCTACAGTGTCTTTTGATTTTTGAATGGTTGAGTACTTCTGAACATCATCAATCAATTGTGCTGTCTACCAACACACTTTATCACCAGAATTCACTGTTACAGCTATATCCAACAATGCCAAAGAAAAGACTGGGTTTCATGAGATTTGGAAATCAACTGAGGTGGAACTCACTATTAATTCTTGAAGCTTCTAGTCAATATCAACTTAGATAATGAAGGAAGGTGAGACAGTCATATTTTGTACACAGAGTGAGCCTGTCAGAAATTTTCTGGTAAAGGGAAGAATCTATATCCACAGATAAAACAGAATTATTCCAACTACCCCATAAATGTGCCTGAACTTAACCCCAATCATATTTTGTATCATTATATGGAAGAACTGTCACACAAATCCATTTAAAGATAGAATGAAACTAAGTCTAAGATTAATTTTGTTCAACTGATGTCCTATTAAAAAACATCTTCCTCCAAAGCACTGATAAGATCATGAAGGCCTCTGTCTTCTGTATTTTTAACAATTTTGGATAACATATTTGAGAGACAATAAACGTGCTCCGCATATGAACCAATTTTCCCATTAAGAAAATAGGCTGGTGGGAAACAAATCATAGTTTGGTTGGATTGTCTTAAGCTTTTCTCAACCTGTGGGTGTTGGTGAATTCAAGCTGATCTTTTGAAGTCTATAAAAATATTCATAAAGAGAAAAAATCCCTTAATATTTTTATTATTTGTGGTTATAATAATAATGGTGGTGTTTTGTCAGAATCAGAATACTAGTTCATTAGTTTTTTCATAATTTTTTTTCAAAGTTTATTAAATTATAAAAGTTTCCATTCCCGCCCCTCCTCCCAACACCTCCCACTCCCTCTCCTCCTCCCTCTCCATCCCTAAGAACAGTCAGGGATTCCTGCCCTGTGGGAAGTTCAAGTTCCTCCCCCCTCCCTCCAGGTCCAGGAAGGTGAGTATCCAAACAGACTGGATCCCAAATATCCAGTATATGCAGAGGAAACAAGTCTCAGTGTCAGGAAGGAGGGGAGGGAGAGGGGGAGGAGGAGAGGGAGTAGGGGGAATGGGAGGGTATAGGGAGGAGGGGAGAAAGTGGAAAATTTTATAAACAAATAAATAAATTAATGAAAAAATATTGTGGAATATCAGATCCCAAGGAAGCTCAGGAAATCACAGAACTTTCTGTTGATTTTGGGTAGAACTTCAGTGGGATTTCCTGGCTAAGATAGTATTTGAGATTCTGGAGGAACCAAGAGAAAGGCAGGGAATGCTCCTGAATCTTGGAATCCTTGTAAGTCTAAAACCTCCGTTTCTCTTCATGAGGTACATTCTAAGTTCAGATATGCTCAATTTTGACTTTTAGCAGATACACTTCCTCACCCTCAGACCATTTTCACACTATGCCCTTCATTTTGTTCCCTAGGAGAGAAAACATAGTTTCTGAATTTTGTAGTCTATCTTCATATAGATGGTCAAATTTATCGGGCCTAGAATTACCTGGGAAATGAGTCTTGGACTTGCTTTTGATGGTGTCATTAGATTAGCTTTAAACATTAGAAGGTGTAGTGAGAGAAGAACAAGACTGCTGAAACTGAGTTTAAGATCTGCCCCAAGTGTTGGCAACACTATTGATACAGTCTGGGGTCCTGACGTGAATATAAATTAGATAGCAAACGAAGTATAAGCATTTATCTTTGCTGCTTCTAAATGTGAAAGCTACGTGACTTGCTCTATCAAGGTCTTGAGTTCACGACTTCCTTGTTATGATTGACTGTACATCAAATTGGGAACATATGTCTTTCCTCCTTGAGTTGTTATTGTCATATAGTTTTTACCTGCAATACAACTAGAAACTAACACCGTAAGTGGTGTTATTACTCTGAAAAGCTTGAATGCAGCCTTATTGTTCTATTTCTATGGAGAGACACAATGACCCAGGTCACTTTTATAAGAGATAATCAAAACACAAAACATACAGATTAAAGAAAGAATATTAAGAGCTGCAAAAGAAAAAGGTCAAATAACTTATAAAGGTAAACCTATCAGGCTTACACTGGACTTCTCTATGGAAACCATGAAAGCCAGAAGGTCCTGGATAGAGGTACTGCAGAAACTAAGAGGCCATGGATGTAAACTCAGACTACTATACCCATTCAAGCTATCATTCACTATCAACGGAGAAAACAATATATTCCAGGATAAAAATAAATTTAAACAATTCGTAGCCACAAATCCAGCCTTACAGAAAGTAATAGAAGGAAAATCGCAACCCAAGGAATCCAGCATTGCCAACACTGCCTGCAATAACCCAGACATCTAGCGACCCTCACAACCACAACACAAAGAAGAGAAACACACAAACTCTACTACACATACACACACACACACATAAAAATAATAACCGGAATCAACAACCACTGGTCATTAATATCACTTAATATTAATGGACTCAACTCACCTATAAAAAGGCACAGACTAAGAGATTGGATACAAAAACAGGATCCAACATTCTGCTGTTTAGAAGAGACACACCTCAACCACAAAGATAGACATCTACTCAGAGTAAAGGGTTGGGAAAAGGTTTTCCAAGCAAACGGACCTAAGAAACAAGTGGGTGTGGCCATCCTAATATCTAACAAAATTGACTTCAAACTAAAATCAATCAGAAGAGATGGAGATGGACATTTCATACTCATAACAGGAACAATTCATCAGGAGGAAGTCTCAATCCTGAATATCTATGCCCCTAATATCAAAGCACCCACTTATGTAAAAGAAAAGCTTTTAGAACTCAAGGCAGTCATCAAACCACACACACTAATAGTAGGAGACTTCAACACACCTCTCTCACCAATGGACAGATCAATCAGACAGAAACCCAACAGAGAAATAAGAGAATTATTGGAGGTATTGAATAAATGGACTTAACAGATATCTATAGAACATTCCACCCAAAAAGGAAAGAATATACCTTCTTCTCTGCAGCTCATGGAACCTTCTCAAAAATTGACCACATACTCGGAAACAAAGCAAACTTCCATAGATACAAATAAATATTAGTAACCACCTGTGTCTTGTTGGATCACCACGGCAAAAAAGTTAGAATTCAATAACAATTCTAACACCAGAAAGCCTACAAAAGTGTGGAAGTTGAACAGTCAACTACTGATTCATCCCTTGGTCAAAGAAAAAATAAAGAAAGAAGTTAAAGTCTTCCTTGAATTTAATGAAAATAAGGACACAACATACTCAAATCTATGGGACACAATGAAAGCAGTGCTAAGAGGAAAGTTCATAGCACTAAGTGCCCAATTAAAGAAAACGGAGAAAGCACATTTTGGAGACTTAACAGCACACCTCAAAGCTCTGGAAAAAAAAGAAGCAGACTCTCCCAGGAGGAGTAGAAGATTGGAAATAATCAAACTGAGGGCTGAAATCAACAAAATAGAAACACAGAAAACAATCCAAAAAATCAACGAAACAAAAAGTTGGTTCTTGGAGAAAATCAACAAGATACAAACCCCTAGCCGAACTAATCAAACGGCAGAGAGAGAACACTCAAATTAATAAGATCAGAAATGAAAAGGGGGACATAACAACAGACACAGAGGAAATTCAGGGAATCATTAGATCTTACTACGAAAGTTTATATGCCACAAAGATGGAAAATGTATGAGAAATGGATTGGTTTTTAGATAAATACCATATACCAAAGTTAAATCAAGACCAGATGAACAATCTAAATAGACCTGTTAGTCGCGAAAAATTAGAAGCAGTTATCAAAAACCTCCCAACCAAAAAAAGCCCAGGGCCAGATGGTTTCAATGCAGAATTCTACCAGAACTTTCAAGAAGACCTGATACCTGTACTCCTTAAGGTATTTCACAATATAGAAACAGAAGAGTCTTTGCCAAACTCCTTTTATGAAGCTACAGTTACCCTGATACCAAAACCACATAAAGACACAACCAAGAAAGAGAATTACAGGCCAATCTCACTCATGAACATTGACGCAAAAATTCTCAACAAAATCCTGGCAAACCGATTCCAAGAACACATTAGAAAAATTATCCATTATGATCAAGTCGACTTCATTCCAGAGATGCAGGGCTGGTTCAACATATGCAAAACCATCAATGTAATCCATCATATAAATAAACTGAAAGAAAAAAACCTTATGATCATCTCATGAGATGCTGAAAAAGCATTTGACAAACATCCATTTATGATAACATAAATGACATACATAACATAACATAAATGACAACTTCCATTTATGATAAAGGTGTTGGAGAGATTGGGGATAGAAGGATCATACCTAAATATAATAAAAGCTATTTACAGAAGCTGACAGCTAACATCAAACTGAACGGAGAGAAACTCAAAGCCATTCCATTGAAATCAGGAACTAGACAAGACTGTCCACTCTCCCCATACCTCTTCAATATAGTGCTAGAAGTTCTAGCAATAGCAATACGACAACATAAAGGGATCAAGGGGATTCGAATTGGAAAGGAAGAAGTTAAACTCTCGTTATTTGCAGACGATATGATAGTATACATGAGCGACCCCAAAAACTCTACCAAAGAACTCCTACAGCTGATAAACACCTTTAGTAATGTGGCAGGATACAAGATCAACTCCAAAAAATCAGTTGCCCTCCTATACACAAAGGATAAAGAAGCAGGGAGGGAAATCAGAGAAACTTCACCTTTCACGATAGCCACAAATAGCATAAGATATCTTGGGATAACTCTGACCAAGGAAGTGAAAGACCTATTTGACAAGAACTTTAAGTCTTTGAAGAAAGAAATTGAGGAGGATACCAGAAAATGGAAAGATCTCCCTTGCTCTTGGATTGGGAGGATCAACATAGTAAAAATGGCAATTCTACCAAGAGCAATCTATAGATTCAATGCAATCCCCATCAAAATCCCATCAAACTTCTTCACAGACCTTTAGGGAATAATAATTAATTTTATATGGAAAAATAAAAAACCCAGGATAGCCAAAACAATCTTATATAATAACGGAAAGTCTGGAGGTATAACCATCCCTGACTTCAAACTCTATTACAGAGCTACAGTATTGAAAACAGCTTGGTACTGGCATAAGAACAGAGAGGTCGACCTATGGAATCGAATAGAAGACCCAGATATTAACCCACAAACCTATGAACACTTGATTTTCAACAAGGGGGCTAAAGGTATGCAATGGAAGAAGGAAAGCATCTTTAACAAATGGTGCTGGCATAACTGGATGTCAACCTGTACAAGAATGAAAGTAGAACCATATCTATCACCATGCACAAAAATCAAGTCCAAATGGATTAAAGACCTCAACATTAATCTGACCACTTTGAACTAGATAGAAGAGAAAGTGGGAAGTAGTCTACAAGACATAGGCACAGGAGACCACTTCCTAGGTAGAACCCCAGTAGCACAGACAAAAAGAGAATCAATGAATAAATGGGACCTCCTGAAACTGAGAAGCTTCTGTAAAGCAAAGGACACTGTCAGTAAGACAAAAAGGATACCTTCTGACTGGGAGAAGATCTTCACCAACCCCTCATCAGATAAAGGCCTGATCTTCAAAATATACAAAGAACTCAAGAAACTAGACACTAAAACTCTAATTAACCCAATTTAAAATTGGGGTGCTGATCTGAACAGAGAATTCTCAACAGAAGAACTCCGAATGGCCAAAAGACACGTAAGGTCATGCTCAACATCCTTAGCGATCAGGGAAATGCAAATCAAAACAGCTATGAGATACCATTTTACACCGGACAGATTAGCTAAAGTCAAAAACACCAATGATAGCCTATGCTGGAGAGGATGTGGAGAGAGGGGAACTCTCATTCATTGTTGGTGGGAATGCAAACTTGTACAGCCACTGTGAAAATCAGTGTGACGGTTTCTCAGGAAACTCGGAGTCAACCTCCCTCAGGACCCAGCAATTCCACTCTTGGGAATATACCCAAGAGATGCCCTATCATACTACAAAAACATTTGTTCAACTATGTTCATAGCAGCACTATTTGTAATAGCCAGAACCTGGAAACAACCTAGGTGCCCCTCAATAGAAGTATGGTTAAAGAAGGTGTGGAACATATATACACTAGAGTTTTACTCAGCGGTAAAAAACAATGACATCTTGAATTTTGCATTCAAATGGATGGACATAGAAAACGCTTTGCTGAGTGAGGTAAGCCAGACCCAGAAAGAGGAATATGGTATGTATTCACTCATAAGTGGATTCTAGCCATAATTAAAGGTCTTTGAGCCTATTATTCGAGATCCTAGAGAAGCTAAATAAGAAGGTGAACCTGAAGAAAATCATGTACTTATCCTCCTGGAGATTGGAAATAGACAAGAGTCTCAGGTAACCTCGGGTGCATGGGGGGGTGGGTGGGAGGGTTGTTGGAAGGGGAGAGGGTTAGAGAAGGGAGTAGGGGAGGAATGGGGAAAACTCGGGGGACTGAGACGGGGGGAGTGAGGAAAGATGGATATGGGATCCGGGAAGAATATATCTCAACTAAGGGAGTCATTTTAGGGTTTACAAGAGACTTGATTATAAATGGGATCCCAGGTCCAAGGAGAGAACCCCAGATTGTTATCTAGACAGAGGAGAGGGTGCCTGAACCGGCCTTGGCCTATAACCATACTGATGAAGATTTTGCTTATCACCGTAGATCCTTCATCTGATGACGGATGGCGATACAGATGGAGACTCACTTTGGAGCACCGGACTGAGCCCCCCATGGTCCAAATGAGGGGCAGAACGAGGAAGAACATGTAAAAAACTCAGGACCGAGAGGGGTGCGATCACCCACTGATACAAGGGGACTGATCTAATTAGAGTTCACCAAGGCCAGTTGGACTGGGACTGAACGAGCATGTGATCCAACCAGATTTTCTGAATGTGGCCGGATTCTCTGAATGTGGCTGTCTCGGAGTCTTTCTGAAAAACCACTGACAATGACACTGGGACATGTTTCCTCTGCATATACTGGATTTTTGGGATCCAGTCAGCTTGCATACTCACCTTCCTGAACCTGGAGGGAGGGGGGAGGTACTTGAACTTCCCACAGGGCTGGAAGCCCTGACTGCTCTTAGGGATGGAGAGGGAGGAGAAGGGGGGGGAGTGCGAGGGTGTTGGGAGGAGGGGCGAAAATGGAAACTTTCATAATTTGATAAACTTTGAAAAAAAATTTAAAAAAAAGAATACAACTATGGAGCCATAATATCAGACAAAAAGAAATGCACTAAAATTTTGTGCGATAGAAAATGTTTGCAAACATACCATTGAGTTCATATTGTGTTGGCCTTCTACTGTGGGCATGGATCCACTCTTCAGTGTGGTTAATGTACCAAATGAGACTCCTTTAGAGAAAAATATTTTTCCTTTGTCAGCAAGTTTCAATTGCTCAAACTTATTGATTCATGAGAGGAACCTATGTCTGTGTCCTCGCAACACTGTTACTCAATCTGTATTAAATCTGTGCACACCTTGTGTATGCTGTTACAATCTTGGTAAGTTCATAATTGCATTAGTCCTGCTATATCTGGAAGATTGTTTCCTTAAGTCATTCATATGCCCTGGCTCCTACAATCTATTGTATTTGAATTTTTCCCAGAAATAAAGTCTAACTATTGAGTTATTTTGTGGGCAATTAAAAACAATGGCAGTACCACATACTGTTTTCAGCCTCTATTGGGTCTCTCTGACCACTAAAGCATAGGGAGTTATCCAAGCTTGGTACTGAGATGTTCAATTAGTAACTCATGTCTTTGGAAGCAGCACTGTCCAGCCATGCAAATACTTCTGTAGAAAGGCTCACAGGTTAAAAAAATACAAAATACAAAAAGACTTATCCATGTTTATTGCCTTCAGCTTTCTGCAATAACTCAGATAACCATGGAATGTGATGACGACCAGACCATTGAGACAATACTAATAGCTAAACTGAAAGACTTATCTAAATATAATCAGCTTTGTCTATGGCTTTCTTCAATTTTAAATTATTATTCTTTTTTAGTAAAATACTGTATCAGCAGGTATATAAAAGCCACACCAAAAGCTGTACAAAAATATTGTCAGCACAAAGAAAATTGAAATTGCAATTTAAAATTAGGTAAACATGAATTGGTCATTATATCCTCATGTTTTGTTATATAAATATCAAAGACAATTTATAGTTCTCTACTTTATAATGCTTTTCCCTTTACTACCAATATTCTTACTGTTTTCTCATGATATACACATTCCATGTGTTTTGTGGATTTATTTTTTGCTTATTCTACAAGATCATATTAAAACACATAGTTTTATTTTCATCCCTAATTTCTGGATTGACTTACACCAATGCTGCATTTCTTCATTTTCCAACATCATTTCATGTTTGAGCCTTTTCTTCTCCAGTATCTCCAGCTGGTTTAACTTTATTCCTGTTTTACTATATCCTCTTCCCTACTTCTCCAGACCCTAATATCTTCTTTCTAGTCACTTGGCTTCAATGAATTAAACCCACCAAGCAAGTATTCAAACCTGGGAACCACATATAAATGAGAGCATGAAACATTTGTCTTCAATGACCTGGGAGACCTCACTTAACATATTTTTACAAGTTCTATCCACTTAAATATAGAGTTAACAATTCTTTTCTTACCACTGAGTAATATTCCATTGTCTGTATGTCTTACCTTTTCAACATATATTTGTTCTATGTTGGAAATCAAGGCTGATTCTGTTTCCTAGGTTCTGTGACTAGATTGACAATAAACATTGATGTGTAAGTGTCTTTCTAGTAAAATGTATTCCTGTACCAGACCTTACAGCTTACAATATTAGCCTTCAGGTAAGGTGTACCCTCTAGTACCTGACTCTTATTTAGTGATTAACTGATTTCTAATTGTATTCATTGCCTGATTCACAGGGAAGTCTTCATCCCAGGTAAATATGGCTTGGGATAACATAGGCCCTAGTAGACCTTATGCTAGTATTTTTACTAATAGCTTTGTTATCAAACTATCTCATACATTTTTATGTTTACACCCAATAGATTAGTTCTGGTCACTTCCTTGATCACAGAAACTTCCATATGTAAGATGTAGTGATAAATACAGACATTCACCTCTGGCCAAAGTGCTAAGAATATGAGTGAATATTCATCCACAGATGATTCTTCTTTGTTTACGTTCCACCCACAACTCAAGGACTCTCATAAAAAAGATTGTAAAGCATTAAGATCCAGAATATGGAATTGACAGTCTTGAAATGTTGTCTCCAGGACCTGACATTACCTTTGTACACATGAGCTCACAGCAGCTATAATTACCAGCAGAGGACCTTAATTAAGTCAAGCTTAGCAGTATTATTTTGGTTGCTTGAACTACTTGGTGGAAATGAGAATGCAATTTCATAAGTTGTTCTTCAAGATTCTTACATGCAACTTGCTGAATTTTTGCCTTGATTTCAGCAATAAACAAAATGTAACATGTTTTTTTAAAGTAATTTTATTAAATTATAAAAGTTTCCATTTCCGCCCCTCTTCCCACCACGTTTCCACTCCCCCCACTCCCTCTCCTCCTCCCTCTCCATCCCTAAGAGCAGTCAGGGTTTCCTGCCTTGTGGGAAGTTCAAGTTCCTCCCCCCTCCCTCCAGGTCCAGGAAGGTGAGCATCCAAACAGACTGGATCCCAAATATCCAGTATATGCAGAGGAAACAAGTCCCAGTGTCATTGTCAATGGCTTTTCAGAAAGACTCCGGGCTAGCCACATTCAGAGAATCCGGCCACATTCAGAGTATCTGGTTGGATTGCATCCTCATTCAGTCCCAGTCCAACTGCATGGCTAGTTCAGGCTCTATGTCTCCCATTACTAAGAGTCTTTGCTAGGGTTAACTTCATAGATTGCATGAATTTTCCATTGTATTTGGTTTAGTGAATTCACTATCTTCTGTACAAGGCCTAAAGTGAAAGGATTAGATACCAAAGCAGTCAGAAAACCTTTGACCTACAGTTAGGTTGTCCTGCCCGGAGAGTTTTCTGGGACCGGAATCTAGCCCAATCATCTTGAAAGAGACCAGCGATACTTCATCCAGCAACTCATGAGAGCAGGTAAACAGTGACACAGCCAAACAATAAGTGGAGTTCAAGTAGTCATATAGGGGAGGAAGAAAATATTGGGGGAACCAGAGTGTAGTGGCAGCAAGAATAGGAGGGGCAGGAGAAAATGATAAGCCAGGGCAGACGGGTGCTGGGTGCACTAGTGTTAGTGTGTGGCACCCACATATTTTCTTGAAACCCTGCCCACTGCTTCCTTTGGGCAGCTACCCTTCTTAGATAATGTCTGATAATATCCCCATTCAGGAATTTAATATTTTTTTCATTTCTATTATGGATGAAATTCTAGGAGAGGTATATGACCTAACTGGGGTGTATACACTCTTAGTCACAGTTGCTATCAGTTTGATAATTCATATTAATATCTTTAAAGAAAAGGTTTGATAATAGAGCCAAGAATGAGAGGCTTTTAGAAATGATACAGACTTTACAGACTAGTAATGAGAAGGTGGTAGAAAGGATTCATACCATTGAAAATGGTAACCATAAATTGAGAGGTAAAACTGATTCCATGTCAATGGGTTATGAAACCATACCAAATGATACTGAGAGATTATCTGAAAGGATTCATACTATTGAAATTGACAATCAAATCGTTAAAAAGTTATGATAAACTATTAGATCGAACATACCTCCTGGAATGCAATCTACATGCCATCCAAATAATCTTTAAGGATGAGAAGATATCATTAATGGAAAAATTTAAAAAAAACTTGAAATCACATGTGCAGAATGAGAACTAGGAATTATTGGATTTGAGGAAATCATTAGAAATTTTCACAGGCCAATAGATTCAGACCTAATATAAGACAGTGATAAAAAGATTTGAATCAGTTTAGGAACTTGTCAGAACTAGCAAGCAAGGAGAGAAGGTAGAGGCAAAAGACAAGTGAAAATTTAGCATCTCCAGCACCTTTCAGAGTCAGAGATCACTTACCAAGAGTTTCTGCTACTTTTGCTGTTGCTACCTATAAAAAGTCACCAAATACACAATACCCAAAAGGGATCTAAAAGTAGTATCAAAAAGTTAAACAATGGCTTTCAATGGACTATAGCAAATATTTACTTATTTGGGGATAAACTCATAGTAGGGGTAGCTATCCACAGACATTCGCATGTGCTGATAAATGGAACCAAATCTAGAAAAATGGGAGTAGCACATGTTTTTCATCTGCACTTATAGTACGTGAGAATATGCCCCAAATGGCTGATATCTTAAATGTTATTGTCTGAAGGAGTTCCCACAACAGTTTATAGAATGAAAATGGGAACCTAATATATGAAAACTCTGAAAGATATTAAGCAAGCAATAGTGTCATATGGCATGTTTTCACCATATATTGAGGGAGTTGATAAAATCATGGGCTTCAAGAAATAAGGTTATCCCACATGATTGATTTCAACTAGTCTCAGCTATACTAGACCATGGGCCACAGCTTCAGTGGAAGAGTTTTTGGAGAAAAGAAACTAAGGCCCTTTAACATCAAAGTAGAGTCAGAGGTTTTGAGGTCTTCCAAGATCAGATTCTTGGTGAGGGCCCTTATTCTGATTCAGATAGGCAAGATATATACAATGATTACATCTTGTCCCTATACCATACAGCAGTCATGAATGGTTGGGACAAGATTCAAGAACTCGGAAAATAATTCAATTACATACTGAGGTTATTTAAAGCCCAAGAGATCCTTTTAGTAAATCTTTGTGAAGATTAACTATAGCTGATAGATAGCTGCAGCTTATCTAGAAGCCAGAGGAGTACTCATTGAATCTCTGGCTTTTGAAAATGCTAACTTAGAATGCAAAAAAATACTTTAGCCCTTAAATATAGATCAGCACCAACTGATGAATGGATCCTACACAACCCAATATTGAGTCCTTTGGCTATATCACTGAGTCTTTTTAGCCAACAGCCCAGACAAGAACTTGGATTGGAATTCCAGCTTTAGGAATTGGAATCTAAATGAAGCCACCTGGGTTTGGGGCAAGCTCTAGCACTTTCTGCTCCTTTTGCTGCCATGCCCATCATTGCTGCCACTACACCAGAGGAGTCATGAACACCATGAGATATTGGTCCATTAATCAACTGACTGGGACAAATATGGCTGGCAGAATTCAGGGTGCCTCTAGGGACCTAACTTAGGTCATCTCCATATGTGTTATTGTTGAGGAGCTTGGAGTGCTTGCGTGATTATTAACTGTGAATAGATCCTCTCTCTGTCTCTTTTGACTACTTGCAGGACCCCTTTCTTCCTACTGAGTTGTCTAATCAAGACTTTATGTAATGGTATGTGATTGGTCTTATTGTAGCTTACTGTGAACCATTTGTTAAATATCCCTGGGATGCCTGCTCTTTTCTCAGGGGAAGCAAAGAGGGTTGCACGTTGGGAGGAGGGGGAAGTATGGGTAAGAGGCTGGGGGAAAGGGGAATTGTCATCATAATCTATACCCCAGCAATGCTCAAATAAGCATGAACAGCATGCTCACTGCAATTCTCCAGTTGTTCCTATCCTGGGCAGTTCTAGATGCTTGGGTGTGGGAGCATTTAATTGCCCAAGTTTCAGAGATGTAGAGAAAGCAGCTCAAGACAAGTGTCTCATATATTTGTAATTTTGTTGTTGTCGTTATATTTCTTGCTGACCAAACCTTTTCCAATGTCTGGAATGCAGCCCTCGCTATGGTTATCCACCTCTTGACATCTGAAATAGTTCCCTCCTTTTATCTGAGGTTTCCTCTCTGATAGAAATAATTGTCTGTTTTTTTGAAGTTCTAATTATTTATTACAATGTTAAAATCCTCGTGTGCCCTTCCCAAGTATTGTATCTCAGTCCTTGATGTTTACTTTCATATAAATATTTTTGTTTACTTCCACCACTCTACCTACCATGGTCTGCAGCTCATTTGGACTTTCTGCAAGTAGTGATGATCATCAGTAAGATATTTCAGTTAGTGAACATCTTTCAGTAAGGTCTTCTCCCCCACTGTGCTGAAAAGGACCAAGGCCAGAGCAGAGGAAATCCTGGTAGAGACCCAGTGTGGATTCATAGCACAAATTATCATATCTTCACCTTGAGGTCCCTGGATGAAAAAATATGAAGATTTTGGAAAAGACTTGCATATCTGTTATATTGACTTCAGGAAGGTATTTGATAGCATTTGAAGGAAAGGACTTTGGGAAACAATGAGGTTCTATGGGTAAACAGAGAAAACCGTAAGAACACAAGAAAATGCCTATAAAGACACCTTTGCATCAGTCAAAGTCTGCGGAGAACTAAGTGATAAATTTAAGATAAATGTAGGGGTGTTGTGGGATGTTTCCTTTCATCAGTACTCTTTAATACATTCCTGGAATTCATAATAACAACAATAATGGAGGATGAGAAGATGGGCATGCACATAGGTGGTGTGTGTATCAATACTTGCATTTCACTGACAATGAGGGGGAACTGTGGTCAGGATGTAATATATGAGAGAAGAATTAAAAATTGAAGTAATGTTTAAAATAACATTACAACATGACAAAGAGGGACTGTTGGGGACCCCATGAAACTTTGGGTCTATTGGCATTTGATAACTGATGAGAAGAACACAATCACTTTGTTTAGGAAGGCTTTTAAAGGTTCCTTATGTACTAGTGAATGACAACATGTCTGTCTATAGCTAGCACTGATAGGACTCAGTCTGTTATTATGAAAGAAAGAGGTCAAGAAGTTGGAGGAGAGACTTATTAAAAGGTCCTAAGGGAAGTCAGTGGGACATACTTGGGGATACACAGAATCACAATATATTTAATACGTGATTGGAAATTTCAAAGAATATAAAATTATTTGAAATTATGAAAATAAATTTTATACATGTTTATAATTTTATAGCTATATATTATACACTCTGCTAAACTTCCCCCCAAATTTCCACCCTTCTTTTTCTTGATATTCCTGTTTTTACTATATTCTGCTACACAGTTTCATTTATATGTTGTTGTATATTTGTATACATAGTTCTGTGTACCTATTCAATTTTTAAAAATTAGAGTCTCATATAATGTCTGTGTTTCAGAGATAATCTTAATTAATACAGTTATCTCCAGTTTGCTACAATTTATACAGTGGTATAATTTCCTTATTATTTCACATGAAATATTCCTCTTCCATTGCATGTATATCCGTATCTTCTTGATGCAATCATCTAATGATAGACATGAGGTTTATTTCTTTATGTTATTGAAGATAGTGCTGAATAAACAACCATGTATAAACATTTATGAGAAGTGTTCCTCCCTTTAGGTAATTTCAATAAGTTTTTTTTGTTTGCAAACTTCTGGAATGACAATATTAATTGTAAGTATCTAAAAGGAAGTTGTGAATTCTCAAAACTTAGCAGACTTTAAAATTTCCAGTCACCATCATCATCATCACAATCTCCTTCTGCGCATCAATCTGATAACCATGTAATAAAGTAGAACAACTGCCTCAGACCAGAAATCTTTTGTGAGCTTAGGTCCTGATGTTACACCCAAAGCATCTGCACAGAGCTGAGGGAAGGTGAATGGGATGTATTTCTTCAGACAGGAATCAAATTAGAGCTCAGTTTTGTGTGATTTGACCTAAGTGTGCTGCCTCCAACTTCCCCAGCTAGAGTAGGTCCTTATCTAAGAAGTTCGTTGCTCATGAATATGCAAATTACACGAATATATTATGGTAAATGCTGGGATGTCCACATCCCAGACGAACATATAATCCTTGTCCTCTCTACAGTCACTGAGCACACAGGTCCTCACCATGGGATGGAGCTGGATTGTTCTCTTCCTCATGTCAGCAACTACAGGTAAGGGGCATTCCAGGTCCAAACCTGCAGAAGGAAGAGGGACTGAAGTGACAATGACACCAAAATGCCTTTCCTCCCCAGCTGTCCACTCCCAGGCCCAGCTGCAGCAGTCTGGGCCTGAGCTGGGAAACCCTGAAGCCCCAGTGAGTTGTCCTGCATGACTTCTGGCTATACTTTCACTGACTACTTTACTACCTGGGTGAAGCACAGGACTGCACATGGCCTGGAGCTGATCAGATGAATTGATCCTGAAGATGGTTAAACTAAATATGCTCAGAGTTCCAGGGACAGAGCACGCTGACTGCAGACACATCCTCTAGTACAGCCTACATAGAGCTCAGTAGCAGCAGACTCTGCAGTCTATTACTGTGTCAGACACAGTATTGCAGCCACATCCTGAGATGTCAGAAGCACAGGAGTAGCACGAAGCAGTTCTGGGACAGAGATGACGGAGAATATTAGACTGGAGACTTGCTCATAAATAATCATCCGAGTGTCCATTTTCTCCCTCATCCTCACAGTACTTTAGTTTTTTTTCATTTTTTTCATATTACAAACATAAATAATATGGTGCTGATTGAACAAGTTCTCATTATATCATACTGTGACAATCTCTTCACCAATGACCATCTCCAGTGACAAATATGTTCCTTAATAAAATAATAAAAACTGAAAGCTGGGATTATGCTTTATGACAAAATACCTCTGGATTATTAAAAACTGGGCCCTTTGTCAGGGTAACTTTCAATAAAATAAATACGAATTTGGCAAATAAGGGGTCAATAAATAAAGTGTAGCTAAACAAAACCATTTTCATGCTCTTAAATGTTACTTAACATCATATGTATAGTTAAGTCTGGCTTTGTGGTTCAGCAGAAGTCCAGTGTCTTAGAATGTAAGATTTGTATAAAAATGCACAGCCACATGAGTGTAATTCTTGCAAGTTGGTTTTACTAAAGTACTTTTCCCAGAAATCATTAAGCCAATCAATGCATTTTCTAATTAAGGTAGGATCTGAGATCATACATTACTCCCTGGTCCCATATTTACTTCCTTCATGGTCTCAGAAACCTGTCCTACAGCCTCAAGTATAATCAGAATGTGAACCTATACTGATACAGCATCAACTCTTACAGGCCATTGGATTCCTGCTGGTCATCTTTCTTGTAAAGTGTGTTTTGATTTTGTCCAGACTTGTAGGCTCCCTCCATCAGTTGAGCTGTGTATCAACTTCATCATCAGTGATGACTGCTAAAAATAGACATCATAACACCTAAGAAGAGACTGGGATTTATGGAGATGTGGAAAATGACTATGCACAGCTCAACATTCATCCTTGAATCATCTACTCAACATCACCTTAGGACACTGAGGACAGATGTCAGAGTCATAGTATGGGCAGGGTGTGTGAACTCATACACAATCTTGTATTAGCTGATTCTTCAAACCAGCAGGTGGCACTGTAGATTCATCCACCAATGCCTGAGAAACAAAAGGTAGCAGAAGCTGATTAAGAAGTTGTGCACTGACTGATTTCCTCGGTGGATTCCATTGCCAACATCATTATATTCAGAGACTGTGGAGTTGTTAAAATGTGAGGTCCCTGTGCTACAATACTTGAGAACTTCTTTGTTTAATACAATCAATACGTGACATCAAATTCTAAAATATGGGCCAATAGGAATTGGCTACTGTCACTGGATAGGAAACTAGGTCACGAACCACTCATTATTATAGGTTAAGAATATTTGGGTCTCAGGATCATGGGAAATATTTTGGGGAAAATTGTCCCCCAAATACACAGATGATATCTCAGACGTATTCAGAGTTCTGCAGACCACTGGTAATGAATGGACGACAGCAGTCTCCAGTGTTCTATGCTAGTGTCTGTTGGGGGCAGGATGGTCAATGCATCTTCACAGCATCACTGTTATGGTGGACTCTGGGAAGCAACAGATGGCCATGAACCATTGACATGTGGGTCACATTAACAAACATGGATGTGACGGCATTTTTCTCAGTGAGATGGAAGAGCTCCTGTCTATATAGGTGCAATAATGAAACAGGGAATGCATTTCCCCAGACAGGTTTAGGACTTGGAACTCACCATACCACTGACTAACTCAGAGATCCTTTATTTTTCTGTGTCAAACAGATTCCTGCTTTGATTGAAGGAAAGCTCTTTTTCATTCACGTGTAAATTTCAGAAATTACTTTTGTAAATACAGCGATGTGCACTACCCCACAGTACCACAATACTACTCTCTGTTCACTGCTCCTGAGCACACAGGTTCTCAGCCTGTACTGCAGTTAGCTCATCCTTTACCTGGTGTCAGCAGTTACAGGTAAGTCTGTTCCAGGAACCAGGTTTGGTGTGAAGTCACAGTATGGAGTTACAAAGGCATTCTTTCCAAATTGTCTACTCTGACATTCACCTACAACAGCCTGTGGCTGAACATAGCAATCCTGGTGGCACATGAAATGTGTCCTGCCAGGATATTTACTCATATCTTCCACAGTGGGTATTGTAGAACATTTTACATGGGATTGAAAGGATTAGGTGGAAACTCCCAAGCATTATGAGAACAAAACATGAACAAAAGATTGAGGCCAGAGCTCCTCTCATGGGATCTAGACACAGTGCCTGATACTTCGTCCATGGAGCTCAGAAGCCTGATATGCGTAGTCTTCCATCTATTACTGTGTAAGACACAGTGGTGTCGTGTCCACAGCTGAGGTGTTTCAGAAACTCTGAAGGAGCAGGGATGAGAGGACAGGAAAGGGTAACCTAAAGACTTGCTCAAAACTTGTGGTAAAGTATTGATGAAAGGAATAATAGGACTAAAATTAATTCCCATTGCTTAAAGAAATTCCTAATCACCATGCTTGCAAATATCAGTTTTAAATTTGTAAAGGTGACCCACATATTCCCTGCTATTGTCAGTGTCAACTCCTGTGTCTGCCATAATTGGGTCAACACTTTGGCACAGAACTGTTTGATCACAAATTAAATAAATGTTTAACTCCTAGGACATTACCAATATTACTGTTGGGATATTAAAAATACTGATTCATCAATTTAATCCATATTTATATGTTTTGAGAAACAGATTCAGGGTATAAGCATTTCACATAGTCTTCTCTAGTCTGAATAACTTTCCCTGTAATCACAAGCCTGTTACATATTGTAATACTCAATTTGTGCATCTCAGAAGAAGATGCTCTTATCATTTCTCCACAATCTCACAGAGTCCAGGACTTTGTGAATAAATTCCCTGATGATAACTGGATGTCTCTTTTAATCTATACTGCTTAATCTGGAAAGTATTTCTCTATTATCACCTATGATAGGCATCACCATTCTACAAAACTGCTGTTTTCCTTCATTTCTCTTCCTCCAATTCCTACCTACATTTTTACCATGTTTCCCTATCTAGTTCTCAATTTCTATTCAGTGGAGGACATGTTTCCCATGGATATCAATAATACATGGCATATCAATTTGGTGAGGCAATTCAATATGAGTAAAAGGGTCCCAAAAGCCAATAAATGTGTGAGAGACAGATGCCATCCCACGTTCAGAATCCTACAAGAAGACCAAGTTACATAACTGTAACCTAGAAAGAGGGCCTAGGTCAGGCTCTGCTTTCCAGTTAAGACTCTGTGACCCCTTATCAGCTTACACTGATACTTTGGCTTTTCTTGTAGTGGTCGTGACACCTCTGGACTCTACAATACTTCCTCCTCCTCTTCTACAGGATTCTCTGGGTCTGCCTCATGTTTGACTGTGGGTCTCTTCATTTGTTTCCATTAGCTGTTTTATGAAGCCTCACTGATGACAACTGGGCTAGGCACCAATATATGAATATAGCAGAATAGCGTTAGTATTTATTTAAATAATTTTTCAGAGTCACACGTGGTTTTATTTTAGGTCACTGGGTTATCCATCCTCTGGATCATGGCCCTCCAAGCAGGGTTAAGTGTGGGCTCCCTTGCATGCCGTGGTCTTAACATGGACCAATCATTGCTTGACCACTCCCAAATTTCTGTGCCACCTATACCCTAGCATATCTTGTAGCTAGGACAAATTGTAGGCTGGAGGTTTTGTGGGTGGATTGGTGTCCCAGACCCTCCACTGAAAGTCTTACCTGGTTATCGGAGATTGTCAGTTAAGATTCTGTATCTCCCATTGTTAGGGTCACCTTCATAGATTCCAGGGAATTTCTATTGTGATAGGTGTCTATCTTGTCCCCCAGATGCCTCCCCAATCCAGTTGTCTCTCCCAGCACCCTCTCCTCTCCATCCTCCCTACACTTGACTCCTTCTGTTCCTGTCCCACTTAAGCCTTACTTTCAAACATGATGTCTATTCCATTTCCTCATCATAGGGAGATTCATGTGTTACTCCTTGATCTCCCCTTGTTACTTTGATTACCTGTGGATTATAGCACGATTTTCCTTTACAGATAATATCTACTTACAAGTGAGTACATACCATGTTTGTCTTTTGAGGTCTTGGTTACCTCACCCAGTATTAATTTTTCTATTTCTATCCATTACCCACAATTTCATGATGCCATTTTTTAATTGCTGAGTATCCCATCATTGTGTAAATGTATCACATTTTTTTTAATCCACTCTCTGTTGAGGGACATCTAGTTTGTTTCCAGTTTCTAGCTGTTATTTATAATGCTGCTATGAATATAGTTGAGCAAGTATCATTGTGACAAGGTGGAGTTTCTTTTGGGTATATGCCCGAGATTGGCATAGATAGAGCTTGAGGTAGAGGTTCCACATTTCTGGGAAAATGACATATTGATTTCCAAAGTGTCTGCACAAGTTTGCACTCCCATCATCAGTGGAAGAGAGTTTCTCTTGCTCTATATCCTCTGCAGCATGATGTGTTGCTGTGATTTTAATGTTAGTCATTCTGACAGGTGTAAGATGGAATCTCAGAGTTATTTTGTATTGGGGACCTCTGAGTGACAGCATCAGTGTCCTGTCAGTGTTCATGATGACTAACAATGTTTAAAATTTTTTAAAGTGCTTCCCCAACATTGAATTTATTGATTTTTTCATTTTATTAATTTTTATTGAGCTCTGTAAACTGCCATATAGTTATTTTGATAGTTTCCTTTGCCCTACAAAAGCATTTTATTTTCAACTGATGCCATTTGTTAATTGGTGATCTTATTACCTGTGCAATTGATGTTCTATTCAGGAAATTTCCTCCTGTGCCAATGTGGTCAAGGCTATTCCCCACTTGATTACCTATCAGGTTCAGTGTATCTGGATTTATGTTGAGGTCTTTTAAACACTTTGCCTTGAGTTTTGTGCAGGTTGATAGATATGGACCTATTTGCACTCTTCGACATGCTGACATCCATTTAGATCATCATTTCTTGAAGGTACTTTTCTTTTCCATTGTATAATCTTTTTCTTCCACTCAAATATCAAGTGTCCATAGGTTTGTGAATTTACTTTTGGGCATTCAGTTCAAGTCCATTGATCAACCTGTCTGTTTCAATGTCAATACAACAAAATTTTTATTACATTTCTCTACAATACAGGTTGAAATCAGGGATAGTGATACCTCCAGATGTTCTTTTATTGTACAGGATTGTTTCAGTTATCAGCAACCTGATTTCTAAAGTCATTACAGAAGTTTACACTTACATCAACATGTGACTATAGATTACCCTTTCCATACATCCATGCCTGCATTTGTTGTCTTTTATTTGCTTGTTTACAGTCATTCTTATTGAGCCAATAATGTAGCATTGGAGATGCTTTAATATGAATTCTATGGGTGAACTAAAGACTTTGATTGCAGACCATAAAGAATCCAATCTTGAACTAAACACGAAATTCTCTATGCTATTTATGTTTTGTACTGCAGTAAGGTGCTGTGTAGTCTGCAGGGAGAGAAAGACATCAATAATCTCACAGAGTACCAGGCCTTGCAGTCCTCTCTATCAGCCTCCAGGTAAGAGGTACCAACTAGTGGTTCCTGTTACACACCGAATAACTGCTTGCTAATTAGAACTGTGACCTGCTCCATAGGAAAGACTTCATCCATGGTGAACTTGTTCAAAAACTCATGACTAGGAATGATATAGCCCAAGTAGAGCCTAGTTGTATTGCTAATGGTCATGTTGTCTAACTGTGTATAAATATATATCTTTATATATAATAGATTAGTGCTGGTTTCAGCCTTGACACAGAAGCATCTGCGTGCAGTGTGCAATGATCAATGTGGACAAACATGACTGGTCAAAGTGCTGAGAATGAATGACTGAGTACTCAGTCACAGTGAATTCTCTTTGTCAACCTCCTCCTTTCCCCAAATCAAAGATCATCATGAAACAGAGAAATGAAAGAATGTAATTTTCAGAGAATGAGGTTTAAAGTTATGGAATTCTATCCACAGAGATTGAAATGTTCTCATTGCACAAATGACCTCTTAGTAGCTATTGTTACCAGCCTAGGTCTTGCACAAAATCAAATCAGTTAAAATTACAGTGTCAAACCCTGTGGAAAGGCTAAGCAAGTAAATGTGTCTCTTGGCAAAACTGACAAAGTTAGTTTGATTTCTGAAAGCCACCTCTTAGTAGAAGAGAATAACTGAACACCATAAATTGTCACCTACGTTCTTGGCACATGTGTGCCCTGCCCCTTCCCCCTACTAAACACAGTATATCTTAAAAGACTACATACAGGTGGGGAGGGACACCCCATGGATCAGTAAGAGAAGATGTTAGGACTGGAAGAATTCTTAGAAGTTAAAATCACTTTTTTCTAGAAGTGTGCCCACTTGGAGGTTACTCACGACCTAGTAGATAACACCCACCACATCCAAACAAACAGTATTTATGAGACTAACTGAGTTATTCATTAATGAAACAAAAGAGATCAATATGTTAGAAGACACATTCTTTGTTTTGGGAGATCATAAGGGGAGCACGAGGGATATAGTGGGTGAGAATATGATCAAGAATATTGCATTCATAAATGAAAATTTCAAGGGATAAACAAAATCATTCTGAAATAGCAATATTCCAAATGTTTACAATTTTCATATAGTTGTATAATGTCTACTGTACATATTTTTCCTATAAAGTCAACTTGTCATTTTCTTGCCCCTCCACATCCATTTGTCCCTTTTTTCCATTGGACATTTTCAGTTCTACGTCCTTATATATGTGTGCATTCACAATTATTTCTAACTATATGATAGCTAAGGACTATAAATAAAACTCCGAAAATATCTGTTTCTGAGAGGGTGTTAAATTACTTAATAATGTTATCACCAATTGCATTCATTTTCCTCAAAGTTATATAAGTTCCTTATACATTACTGATGAATAAATTATGTTTTATAGCATATGTATCATGTTTTCTTGATACAGTTATTTGTTCAAAGACATGTAGTTTGTGTCTATAATTGATCTATAGTAGACAATGTTGCAATAACATTTGTGTGCAAAAATTTCTGAGACATTTTCACTTTTGATCATTTGTGTAGGTGTTTTAGTATGCAGTCTTCTAGAGCAACACTTTCCAACTTCATGTATATGAGAAAAGACAAGAAGTTCACATAATGTACTAGTTTTGAAATCCTTTCACAACTACTAAATGTAAATCTTTTGTCACAAGAGGAAAAACTGTCTCTGGCTGAAGTCTTTTGTAAACTGCGAGCTTATGTCTTGGTGTTACATCTACAGGTCTACACCAGCATTGTGGATATAGTAGGTGCTTAATTTATACAGACAGGATTAGAACTGGAATTTAGCATCCTCCTGCCTGACCCAAGGTCCCCTCCCTCTTTCTTCTAAAGCTGTACTAGGACCTTATCTAAGAGGTACACTGTTCATGAATATACAAATCACATGGTAAATATAGAAATGTTCACACCCCAGAACAACATATGATCAGTGTCCTCTCCACAGTCACTGAGCACACAGGTCCTTACCATGGAGTGGAGCAGGATCATTCTCTTCCTCATATCACTAACAACAGGTAAGGGAACATTGCAGTTCCAAATCTGAAGAGGAAACAGGGACAGAGGTGACAATGATACCTAAACTGTCTTTTCTCCACAGGTGTCCACTCCCAGGTACAGCTGCAGCAGTCTGGGCCTGAGCTTGTGAGGCCTGGAACCTCAGTGAAATTGTCCTGCAGGGCCTCTGAGGATATCACTTATCACTATATTAGCTGGGTGAAGCAGAGGCCTAGTCATGGCCTAGAGTGGATTGCAACCTTTAATCCTGTAAATGGTGATACTGATTACAATCAGAAGTTCCAGGGCAAGGCCACACTGACTGTAGACACATCCTCCAACACAGCCTACATGGAGCTCAGAAGCCTGACTTCTGAAGACTCTGCCATCTATTACTGTGCAATACACAGTGTTGCAACCACATCCTGAGTGTGTCAGAAACCCTGGAGGAGCAGGAAGTTGTCCTGGGACTGAGATGACAGAGATGATTAGCCTGAAGATTTACACAGAAATTATCTTTCTGAGTGTCTGTTTTTCTGTCTCCTTCTCTATAAATAAAATGATGTTAATTGACCCCCATTTACATACTTCTCTGTAATAAAACACTAAAGAAGGGAAAAGTGTGTTAATGCATAGTGACAGACTATCTCTGGATTCGAAGAGACTTGAACTTTTTGGAGTAACTTTGAATAATGTATAATATGAATTTTACCAGTAAAATTCACATAAGCAGCATCATACGAACCCAAAACTCCTCTCACAGCCTTAAGTTGCATGATTGTGCTTTTAAATTCTACCTGTGCTGTGCAGCAGAATTTTAGTTTCTCAGAATGGAAGAGATATTTACATCATAATGTACTACCACATGAGTATAAATCTTATATTTGATAAAAATATCATTAAATTACTTTTCATAGAACTGATTTATTTACCCAGTGTGTATACATGTCAGTTAAGAACAGGTTTGACATTATTCATATTAATCTTATCTTTAATTTACTGCCTTTCCAGAACCAGTACCCCGGCATACAGTCTCAGGCTTTTAAAGACACTGACCTTCTCTGACATGACATCATCCTTCATGTTCCTCTGGATATGTTGAAGTCACTCTTGTTCTATAGAGTTTTTGTTTTTGGATACCTGGGCCAATAACAAGAACCATGGAATCCTGTGGTACTTTATCATCTCAGGGGGTTGATTCAGTAAGAAATTTCTGTAGTGTAGAAGGATAGTTTGTCATTTTCCTGTAACCAACAAATATCCCCTTGAAATATGAATTCTATGTACTGAATATCAATGTCATAATGTTCATATGCTGTGGTAGGCAGGAATACCGTTGGTCTATTCTATGATAGAGACATTTAAACCTCTGTTTATTTGAAAATACTGTCTTCATAAAGCACTCTCCTGTCTCCACCAACAGAAAAGCATTAATGACCAGCTGGCAAGGGAATCTCCTGATTCTTCTCTTGAATTGAATAAGACTCATCAATGTAAGGCATTAGTCAAGTGCTTATAAGATCTTGATTCAAGCAGTTGTCTGTTGCATGCTGCAGAGTCATTTTGAAGTGCCTAAACCCCTTATACTGCAAACTTAAACATCTTATACTCCTTACTTTGTACAGCCACTGTGGAGTCAGTGTGACTGCTCCAGAGGAAGATTGGAATAGGTGTACCCCAGCGTCCAGCTATACCACTCTGGAGCATATACCCAAATGACTCTACATCCTACTAGAGACACTCACTCAATAATGTTCACTGCTACTCTACAGATAATAGCCAGAAATTGGAAAGAGACTCTTTCCTCCTGTTATCAACTATCCCAGGATCCTTTTTTCTTGTGTATCCATTCTACTCCATGCCTTTGATGAGGATTTTTATGATGATTTTTGAATCTCATGGAGAAAATGTCACATACATTCCTATTTCAATTTCTTTCTTCAAAACCTTAAAGTTCTTGTCAAAGAGACCTTTCACTTCCTTGGTTAGAGTGACCCCAAGATAATTTATGCTATATGTGGCTATGTGAAAGCTGATGTTTCTCTGATTTCCCTCTCTGTATCTTTGTTCTTTGTATATAGAAAGGCAACTGACTTTTTGGAGATGATCTTGTATCCTGTCACAGTACTAAAGGTGTTGACCAGCTGTAGGAGTTCTCTGGTAGAGTTTATGGGGTCACTTATGTACACTATCATATCATCTGCAAATAATGAAAGTTTGACTTCTTACTTTCCAATTCAAATCCCCTTGATTTCTTTATGTTGTCTTATTGCTATTGCTAGAACTTCAAGCACTATATTGAAGAGGTATGAAGAGAGTGGACAGCCCTGTCTTGTTCCTGATTTTAGTGGGATGGCTTTGAGTTTCTCTCCATTTAATTTGATGTTAGCTGTTGACTTGCTGTATATTGCTTTTATTATATTTAGGAATGAACCTTTATCCCTGAAGGCATAAGTCACAAACAATCCCACAACAGTTTTGAATTATGATTAATAGAACGGTTATTTTTTCAAAGGGGAAAAAGCTTACAGATTACCGTCCCAAACAACAGCCCCTCTGCACGATCATGTGTGGAGGGCCACAACCACATTCTCCATCGCTTCTAGGGACAAAGGTAGAGATTGACCTCTGTGACCTCAAGGTGTTGTGGTACAAGCCTTTAGTCCTGATGCCTGGGAGGCAGAGACAGATTGACCTCTGTGACCTCAAGGTGTGGTAGTACACGCCTTCGGTCCCAATGCCTGGGAGGCAGAGACAGGCAGATCTCTGGGAGTTCAAGGTGTTGTAGCACATGCCTTTAATCCCAGCGCATGTGCTTAGTAACTCTCTACTGCTGCGTCCCTGCCTACTTCCGAGGCATCACCTGGGATAATGGGCAGCGGACCAATCCAAGAGTGACACGTCAGAAGCGAGGACTGTTTCCTTTATAAGGGCTGGGTTCCCCTCATTCTGGGTCTCCGTCATGTAAGCTTATGCTCTCCCTCTCAAGACGCATTAAAGCTTTGCTGCAGGAGGATCCTAAGTGTCCCACGTCGTTCTTGTGGGCGAGATGGTAGCACGGGGCAATCATGAAAGGAGTCTACGAGCTGGAAGCGGAGCCGGAAGCCTGAGAGAGAGAGTAGAGGACAGCTGCTGCTTTTTTAAGGAGTGAGAGAGACCAATGGTTGGCATCTCAGTGGCTATTGGCTGAAGGAACAGAAGGAGCTCCTGCGACATCTCCCCCTTTTGTTTAAGTAAGAGAGTTCTAAGCCGACTATGAAATTATAAACAATAAGTACAAACCTACGAAATTATATACAATAAATTCAAATATCCTATTCTAACTAGCTTAAAGTCTTGTATAACAAATAACTTGGCCAAGTCATGAGAAGAAAGTAATTACATTTATATAATCTTCAACGTCATCGAAGATCTGAGAAGGGAAATAAGGTTACTTGAGTAATTAGGAAGTTTAATCAAACAACTTCCAGAACATGTAACAAATCACAGAGACAACTGGCTAACTGGGCAAACACCCAAAGTCACGTTTGCAGCGTTGAAGCAACCAACTTTGGCTAAGGCCTAATGTAACTGACATACCATTTTCAAAGGCAAGAAACTTTTCAAAACTATGTTACCCTGTCTTTGCAGGATATGACAGTCCTGTTTTATCAATTTACGGATAATCTGTAACTCTGTCAGTAGTTGAAGTATGGGCATTTCTTTACCCAAAGGTCAGTTCTGCCAAGAAGAAAGGTTCCAGGTGGAGTGTCTTTGGTTTTCAACATTCTCTCGGGAATAGATCGGTGTTGCCAGGAGTGATTGTGTCTCACTACCACAGAACTCTGAGTTAGATTAAAGGCCATTTTTCTATATCTCTTTGAAGAGGTTGAAGATTATCTGTCTATACTGAATATAATCTCGATGTATCTAAAGAACCTGATTAGCCTAATTATAAATAGCAAACTTGGATGACTATTGATCTATATAATTCTCAATACCTTTCTAACTTAAAAACTAAGACAATAAACAACTGTGCAATAAATGAGGACAATATGACCTCCAAATAGAAACAATGTGCAAGTATACATTGCAATAAGGTAAATATATATCAGTACATAAACAAAATATAAGTATCTTAAGAAGAGGTAGAAATGTACAATGCAACATGGTAAATATCCATATATCAATACAGTATATATATATATATATATATATATATATATATATCAATACATAAAATGTTTTAAACAGAGGTAGAAGCATGCATGCATGCAATAGTCAACATAATTTAACTTTGTATCAATATATAAGAATAGATACCAATATATTTGTCTAAAAACAATAACTCACAAGTACAAATCTATTATCCCATCATCCAATTATCCCTCTTTTTTTAAAGATTCCTGAGTTTATAAAATTCCTCCCCCAACCCCCAGCCATATACTAATTATAACCAACCCCTAAATGATGTCCCTAAACCCAAGGACAAGCTTTACTGGAAGATGGGATGTCGTTTTCTAGAATTACTTCCAACTGTCATGGGGGCGACGTTCTTCCTGGGGGATCCTGTGAAAGTAAAATGATGGTTAAATTTCAAGATCAATGACTTTTAAAATTGCAAATAGTCTCTGAGTATTTTGTGGAGGTCTGGCCAGAGTGTTGTACAAGATGTGCACCATTTCAGCTAACCACGTTGGAACCATCTCGTGCAGCTGGTACCAAAAACAGGTCTTGTAGTAGCGCTATCAGTATCATGATCTCATATCAACCAGGTGGAGTTGTTGTTATGGGATCCCATCTTCTTCCTGGAAACTTCAAATGTCACTGCAGGAAAAACTCATTGTTCATTGCGGAAAACTTAAACATTAATCATATAAACATATACAGACATACATATATTCAATGAAAAGCATGATAGATATATTTAATGAAAGGTATGATAGATATGAAGAAAAGTAAAGATGTTTTCTAAACTCATGTTTCTTTCTGTCCCATATCATGGCTCTTGACATGAGACAGAAACTCCAGAAACTCTGGGTTATTCTTTTAACAGTAGGCTTGGAATTAGAGAGGGACTGAGCCAGAGTCCAACTCCAAAACCAGCTCTATAAATTTAGAAATATGATTTAGTATATTTTACTTACAGAACCTATTCAGTTTTCTTGATAGTCCCTATTGGGCCGTTATTTTCCATCTTTCAGTATTCAAATATCCAGGGTCCCCTTGAAGTTTTCAAAGATGAGCGTTTTCCTGTGGAGATAAGAAAAGAACCCTGCCCCCATTCTATATGCTTTTCTTACCACCTGCATGAATATCATCATTGTGGATGAGCTGTCATTTCTCCTTTCCAAGAAGTTTCTCCTCTTTAAATCAAACCTTTATTAATTTTAATGGTATCCCGATGGAATTGGGTTGTCTTGTCTGTCTGTTGTTGACCTACATTCGTTGGACCAATGTTGACCTTTACCACATCTCCTACATATACCTGAAGACTGAGGTCTCCTACTTTTGTCATTCCCAGAGGAGATATTATTTCTAGAATTTTTTTGCCTGCAATCCCTTTTCAGATGTCCTAATTTAACACAATTAAAACACCTGGTAGTTTGATGTCTCCTCATCACTTTGGAAATCACTTCTCCTACCCAGGATTCATCATTATAGCTAAATGTCTCAACATTCATTGTATGCTGTATCCATTCTTCCATAGGTGCTGATCTAGACCTTAAAGGCCCAATTATCTTTTTGCATTCTGTATTTGCATTTTCAAAAGCTAGAGATTCAAGAAGTATTCTTCCAGCTTCTGGGACTGTTACCCCTATGTCCAGAGCCTTAATTAATCTTTGCACAAAGTCAGTAAAAGGTTCTCTCTGTCCCTGCCTAACCCTGGTATATGATTCGACCCTTTTTGCTGGATCTTGTATTCTATTCAAAGCATTCAAGGCTGCTTTGTGACATAATGACAGAACTTCTTTGTCATATAAAGCTTGGACCTCTGGATCTGCATATGCTCCTACACCAAGAATTTGATCTTGGGAAACCTCCACACCTTTTGCTCTTCCTTGCTATTCCATCTGTTTGGATTCTTCTCTGAAATAAATTCCAAACATCAAGGAAGGTCCATCATCTAAAACTACAGACACTAACTGAGAGAAATCACAGGGTTAGCTCTGACATTAGAAGCCCATGTCCTTATCATTTCCTTAACAAATGCAGAGTGCAAGCCATAATTAATGACAGCTTGCTTAATTTCTTTCAAAGCATTCATTGCTATTGGCCTCCATCTAGCTTCTTTAACTCCCTTTGAGCCTTTAGAAGATGTTGCTTATTCAGAAAAAATTACAGGGTATGTCAATAGAACCCTGGGTAAGCCAGTTCTAATAGTTAGTGGTAGCATTGTATCCTGTCCTTGTGCTTTCTTACTCTGTTCACCAACTCCAATAATTTCTTCAATGATTTTAAATCTTTTTATCATTGTCTCTCTTAAATCCTGAATCTCCTGACCTACCTATGTTTCTAGGGATTTCACTAAGGTATCAGTTTTTTTGGTTCCCATTCTGGAGGTACATTCTATCTGTTACCTTATCAAAACTTTGTGGTAACATCTGAATGTCAAATTCAATAGCCTGAACCCTTTCAGGTAACTTTCTAGTACCCATGGGTATGGAGTCAATTTTGTCTGTCATAGAATTCACTTGTTCAGATAACCCCTGATTTTCAGTAATTTTAATCCTTTCAACTAGTCGTTGATTATTAGTCCATAAAAATTGTATCTTACTTAATGATAGAATATTAAAAGAAAACTGAAACCTAATAACAAGTAAATTAATATATTCCCATAGTCATATAAACCTTACATGGCATAATCTATTGTATTAATAAAGAAAACAGTAAAATTGGCGTTGGAGACAAAAACTGCCAGATTACCTCTTACCTAGTAGGTGGCGCTGTTGCCTAATTACGACTAGAACCACTGCAAAGGTGATGGAAACAGGGTCCTGTTTTAGTGTCTGCCTAGTATTTGTTAAAAACTAGGAATTATAAGTTGCTCAACAAAGAAAATGTAACTAAATCAATTCCATATAAGGAACCAGTAACCCAGAATCCAGGGGTAGAGAAGAGCAACCTGGAAACTGCATATGCCTCCATGTGACTGAGTCGTCCCAAGGGGTTGCAGCTTTTGGCAACTGCTTGCATTCTGATTCACACCACTCAAGTGCCACACTTACAAGGGAAATTTAAAAACAATTCAGAAAAGAGCAAACCAGGCAGGCAGAGATTGTCCTGAGCCTGTGGAGCTCGGGAGGTGTTGGGTTTAATTGAACTGCTGGCTCCACACACAGGGCACAGGCTGCAGCTGAGGGAGGGCTCGTGCCTAGCCGAACTGGTGGCAAGCAGCTAAGTGGGGGAGCAAAGGGGAGGTTCTACAGCCAAATGTTGGGTGCCAGATGAAGGCGTAAGTCACAAACAATCCCACACGAGTTTGGAATTATGATTAATAGAATGATTATTTATTCAAAGGGGAAAAAACTTACAGATTACCATCCCAAACAACAGCCCCTCTGCGTGATCAGGAAAGGAGTCTATGAGCCAGAAGCAGAACCAGTAGTCAGAGATACAGAGTGGAGGACAGCTGTTGCTTTTTTAAAAAGAGAGAGACCACGCCTCAGTGGGCTGGTATCTCAGTGGCTATTGGCTGAAGGAGCAAAGGAGCTCCTGCAGCATATCCCTAATCTCTCTAGGACCTTTATCATGAAGGGGTGTTGAATTTTGTCAAATGCTTTTTCAGCATCTACTGAAATGATCATAAGGTTTTTTCCTTGAGTTTATTTATATGATGGATTATGCTAATAGATTTTCATATATTGAACCAGCCCTGCCTCTGGGAGAAAGCCTACTTGATCATAATGTATAATTTTTTGAATGTGTTCTTTGTTTCTGTTTGCTAGTAATTTATTGAGAATTCTTTGCATCGATGTTCTTGAGTGAGATTGGCCTGTAATTCTCTTTCTTCATTGTGTCTTTGTGTGGTTTTGGTATCAGGATGACTGTAGCTTCATAAAAGGAGTTAGGCAATAACTCTTCTGTTTCTATGTTGTGAAACACTTTAAGGAGTGTAGGTATTAACTCTTCTTGGAAGTTCTGATAGAATTCTGCATTGAAACCATGTGGTCCAGGGCTTTTTTTGGTAGGGAGGTTTCTGATGACAGCTTCTATTTACTCGTGACTTATAGGTCTATTTAAACTGCTCACCTGGTCTTGACTTAATTTCAGTGTATGGTATTTACCTAAAAAAGTGTCCATTTCTTTCATATTTTCCAATTTTGTGGCATACAGGCTTTTGTAGTAAGATCTAATGATTCTCTGAATTTCCTCTCTGTCTGTGGCTATGTCCCCCTTTTCATTTCTGATCTTATTAATTTGCATGTTCTCTCTCTGTCATTTCATTACTTTGGATAGGGGTTTGTCAATCTTGTTGATTTTCTCCAAGAACCAGCTTTTTGTTTCATTGATTCTTTGGATTGTTTTCTCTGTTTCTATTTTGTTGATTTCAGCTCTCACTTTGATTATTTACAGTCTTCTACTCCTCCTGGGTGAGCCTGCTTCTTTTTTTCTAGAGCTTTCAGGTGTGCTGTTAAGTCTCCAATGTGTGCTTTCTCCGTTTTCTTTAATTGGGCACTTAGTGCTATGAACTTTCTTCTTAGTACTGATTTCATAGTGTCCCATAGGTTTGAGTATGTTGTGTCTTTATTTTCGTTGAATTCAAGGAAGACTTTAATTTCTTTCTTTATTTCTTCCTTGACCCAGGTCTGGTTCAGTAGTTGACTGTTCAGTTTCCATGAGTTTGTAGGCTTTCTGGGGTTAGAATTGTTGTTGAATTCTAACTTTATTCTATGATGATTTGATAGTACACAGGTGATTACTACAATTTCTTTATATCTATGGATGCTTGCTTTGTTACCAATTATGTAATCAATTTTTGAGAAGGTTCCATGAGACGCTGAGAAGAAGGTATATTCTTTTCTGTTTGGGTGGTATGTTCTATTGATGTCTGTTAGGTCCATTTGGTTCGTTACATCTCTTTGTTCTCTTATTTCTCTCTTAAGTTTCTGTCTGGTTGACCTGTCCATTGATGAGAGAGGAGTGTTGAAATCACCCAATATTAGAGTGTGTGGTTTGATGACTGCCTTGAATTCTAGAAGTGTTTCTTTTACATAAGAGGGTGCTTTTATATTAGGGGCATAGATATTCAGGATTGAGACTTTCTCCTGATGAATTGTTCCCAAAATGAGTATAAAGTGTCCATCTCTGTCTCTTCTGATTGACTTTTGTTTGAAATCAATGTGGTTAGGTATTAGTATAGCCACACCCGCTTGTTTCTTTGGTCCATTTGGTTGGAAAAACTTTTCCCAACCCTTTACTCTGAGGTAGTGTCTGTCTTTGTGTTTTAGGTGTGTTTCTTGTAGGCAGCAGAATGTAGGCAGAGAATGGACTTTGTATCCATTCTCTTAACCTGTGCCTTTTTATACATGAGTTGAGTCCCTTGATATTAAGCGATATTAGTGCTCAGTGATTGTTGAGTCCGGTTATTTTTCCTGGTGGGAGTGTTTGTGTGTTCCCCTTCTTTGAGTTGTGCTGGTGGAGGATTGTCAGATGTTTGCATTATTATGGGTATTGTTGGCTTCTTTGGTTTGTGATTTTCCTTCTCGTATTTTCTGTAAGGCTGGGTTTGTGGCTACATATTGTTTAAATCTGTTTTGTCCTGTAATATCTTGTTTTCTCCGATGGAGAATGCAAGCTATGCTGGGTATAGTAGTCTGGGCTTGCATCCTTGGTCTCTTAGTTTCTGCAGCACATCTATCCAAGACCTTCAGGCTTCCATGGTTTCCATTGAGAAGTCAGGTGTAATTCTGATAGGTTTCCCTTTATATGTTACTTGACCTTATTCTCTTGCAGCTCTTAATATTCGTTCTTTATTCTGTATATTTTGTGTTTTGATTATTATATGGAAAAGATGTGCTTTTTTTGATCCAGTCTATTTTGTGCTCTGTATGCTTCTTGTACCTTCACAGGAATATGATTCTTTAGGTTGGGAAAGTTTTCTTCAATAATTTTGTTGAATATATTTTCTGGGCCTTTGAGCTGGAAATCTTCTCCTTCTTCTATCCATATTATTCTTAGGTTTGGTATTTATTTATTTGTTTGTTTATTTATTTATTTATTTATAACAATTTCCACTTTCTCTCCTCCTCCCCATATCCTCCCATTCCCCCGCTCCCTCTCCTCCCCCCACTCACTCTCCTCCTTCCTCATCAGTTCTACGAGCAGTCAGGGTTTCCTGCGTTGTGGGAATTTCAAGTTACTCCCCTCTCCCTCCAGGTCTAGGAAGGTGAGCATACAAGCAGACCAGGATTCCAAAAAGCCTGTACATGCAAACGAAACAAGACCAGTGCCATTGTGTATGGCTTCTCAGTCAGCCCCCATGTCAGTCACATTCAGAGAATCTGGTTTGATCACATGCTTCTTCAGTCCCAATCCAGCTGGTCTTGGTGAACTCTTATTCGATCAGTCCCCTTGTATCAGTGGGAGAATGCACCCCTCACAGTCCTGGTTTCCTTTTTCATGTTTGCCTTCCTTTTGCTCCTCATTTGGACCTTGGGGACTCAGTCCAGTGCTCCAATGTGGGTCTCCATCTCTATCGCCATTCATTGTTGGATGAAGGTTCCCTCTGGTCCTGCCTTTCTTGCTCACGTTTTCCCTCCTTCTGCTTCTCATTTGGACCTAGGGAGTTAAGTTCAGTGTTCCAATATGTGTCTCTCTCTCTATCTCAATCCATCACCAGATGAAGGTTCTATGGTGATATGCAAAATATTCATCAGTATGGTTATGGGCCAAGACCAATTCAGGCACCCTCTCCTCTGATGCCCAAAGAACAATCTGGGAACCTCTCCTTGGGCCTGAGAACCCCTCCAGAATCAAGTCTCTTGCAAACCCTAAAATGGCTTCCTTAGTTGAGATATATACTTCCCTGCTCCCATATCCATCCTTTCTCACCCCCATCTCAATCCCCCAAGCCATCCCCAATCCTCCCCCTCTCCCTTCTCTCTAACCATCTCCCCTTACTTCCACCCCCACCCCCATGCACCCAAGTTTGCCTGGCAATCTTGTCTATTTCCAATATCCAGGAGGTTATCTATATGATTTTCTTCAGGTTCACCTTCTTATTCAGCTTCTCTAGGATCACGAATTATAGGCTCAAAGACCTTTAATTAAGGCTAGAATACACTTATGAGTGAGTACATACCGTATTCCTCTTTTTGGGTCTGGGTTACCTCACTCAGTAAAGCGTTTTCTATTTCCATCCATTTGCATGCAAAATTCAAGATGTCATTGTTTTTTTACCGCTGAGTAAAACTCTAATGTGTATATGTTGCACACCATTTTTAACCATTCTTCTATTGAGGTGCACCTAGGTTGTTCCAGGTTCTGGCTATTACAAATAGTGCAGCTATGAACATAGTTGGACAAATGTTTTTGTAGTATGTTAGGGCATCTTTTGGGTATATTCCCAAGAGTGGAATTGCTGGGTCCTGAGGGAGGTTGACTCCCAGTTTCCTGAGAAACTGCCACACTGATTTCCACAGTGGCTGCACAAGTTTGCATTCCCACCAACAATGGATGAGTGTTTTGCTCACTCCACATCCTCTCCAGCATAGGCTATCATTGGTGTTTTTGAGTTTGGATATTCTGACAGGTGTTAGATGGTATCTCAAGGTTGTTTTGATTTGCATTTCCCTGATCGCTAAGGAGGTTGTTCATGACCTTAAGTATCTGTTGGCCATTTGAAATTCATCTGTTGTGAATTCTCTGTTCAGTTCAGTACCCCATTTTTGAAATTGGGTTAACTAGAGTTTTAGTGTCTAGTTTCTTGAGTTGTTTGTATATTTTGGAGATCAGACCTTTGTCTGTTGAGGGGGTGGTGAAGATCTTCTCCCAGTCAGAAGTTAGACTTTTTGTCTTACTGACAGTGTCCTTTACTTTACAGAAGCTTCTCAGTTTTAGGAGGTCCAATTTTTTCATCGTTTCTCTTATTGTCTATGCTACTGGGGTTCAACTTAGAAAGTGGCCTCCTGTGCCTATATCTTGTAGACTACTTCCCACTTTCACTTCTATCAGGTTCAAAGTGGTCAGATTAATGTTGATGTCTTTAATCCATTTGGACTTGAGTTTTGTGCATGGTGATAGATATGGATCTACTTTCATTGTTCTACAGGTTGACATCCAGCTATGCCAGCACCATTTATTAAAGATGCTTTCTTTCAGTAGCAGCAGATCTATCTGAGGGGTGAGAGTGCTCCTGACCCTGACAGAAGCCCAGAAATGGAGCACAGACTTTCCCTGACCCCCTAACTCTCTGGTCATTCTGCAGGGGCTGCTTCTCCCTGCTATGCCCTCTCTCTTCCTATTCCATCCCAGCTTTCACCCAGGAACACCTTTCCTCCTTTCTTTCTTCCTTGGGGCCATAAAATCCCCCAGCTCAGCCTGTTTGCATGTTGAGACAGGGTTGCTATTGTAACCGGGCAAGCAGTAGTTCCTTTGTTTGAATTGTCTGCCACCAGCACGGTAGACATTTTGTCAGCGAAGTCCCTGACCAGCAAGGGGCACTGATCCTGTAGCAGAAGATCCATCAGAGTGGTGAGTGTTTTTCTGACCTGTGGCCGAAGCCCAGTAATGGAGCACAGACATTCCATGAAAACCTTAACTCCCTAGTCATTCTGCAGGGTCTGCTTCACCCTGCTACATCATCTCTCCTCCTATCCCATCACAGCTTTCACCCAGGAACCCCTTCCCTTCTTCGTCCCTTCCTTGGGGCCATCAAATACCCCAGCTCAGCCTGTTTGGCCGTTGGGATGGGCTGGTGAGTGCAACCGGGCAGGCACAAGTTCCTTTATTTCATTAACCTGTAGGTAGCAAGGTAGGCCTTTTGTCAGCGAGATCCCTGGCCAACAAGGAAACCTGACCCTGTACCAGAACATCCATTGGAGAGCATTTGAAGGAAGAGATAGGCAGGCCCCAAGGCAAGAATTCCTCCAACAATCTGAAAAACAACATGAAAACACCAGAACCCAGCGATCTTACAACAGAAGGACTTGAACACCCTAATCCAGAAGAAGTGGGAAAAAGTGACATTATGAAAGTGATAGAGTCCCTTAAACAGGATACGAATAACTCCCTTAAAGAAATGGAAGAGAAGTATAACAAAAAGTTTGAAGAAATGAGTAAATCCGTAAATGATACACTGAGAAACCAAGCAAAAACAATCAAACAGGTAATGGAAACAGTTCAAGAAATGAAAACTGAAATGGAGTCAATGAAGAAAACACTAACCAAGGGCCAGCTGGATATGGAAAATCTGGGTAAATGAACAGAGACTATAGAAACAAGCATAATCAACAGAATAAAAGAGATAGAAGATTGAATCTGAGATTCTGAAATCATAGAGAAAATAAATGCTCTCATCAAAGAAAACAGAAACCCAACAAATTCACATCACAAATCGTTCAGGAAATCTGGGACACAATAAAAAGACCAAATGTAAGAATATTTGGGGTAGAAGAAGGAGAAGAATTGCAGATCAAAGGCCCAGAAAATATATTCAACAAAATTATAGGAAACTTTCCCAACCTAAAGAACGATAATTCTATGAAGGTTCAAGAAGCATACAAAACACCGAATAGAGTGGCTAAAAAAACCCAAAACATCCCCTTGCCATATAATAGTCAAAACGCAAAACATACAGATTAAAGAAAGAATATTAAGAGCTGCAACAGAAAATGCTAAGTAACTTGTAAAGGTAGACCTATCAGACTTAAACCGAGTTCTCTATGGAAACTATAAAAGCCAGAAGGTCCTGGATAGAGGTACTGCAGAAACTAGGAGACCATGGATGGAAGCCCAGAAAACTATACCCAGCCAAGCTATCGTTCACTATCACTGGAGAAAACAAAATATTCCAGGATAAAAGCAAATTTAAACAATACATAGCTACAAATCCAGACATACAGAAAGTAATACAAAGAAAATCACAACCCAAGGAATTGTACTACATCGCGTACAATAACTCAGACATCTAGCGACCCTTGACAAGCACAACTCAGAAAAGTGAAACACATACACTCTACTTCCCCCCCCCCCAAAATGACCTGAGTCAACAACCACTGGTCATTAATATCACTTAATATTAATGGACTCAATTCACTTATAAAAAGGCAGAGACTAAGAGGTTGGATATGAACACAGGATCCAACATTCTGATGTTTACAGGAAACACACCTCAACCACAAAGACAGACATCTACTCAGAGTAAAGGTTTGGGAAATGGATTTTAAAGCAAACAGACCTAAGAAACAAGCGGGTGTGGCCATTCTAATTTCCAACAAAATTGACTTCAAGTTAAAATCAATCAGAAGTGATGGAGATGGACATTTTATACTCATTACAGGAAGAATTCTCCAGAAGGATGTCTTAAATCCTGAATATCTATGCCTCTAATATAAAAGCACCCTCTTATGTAAAAGAAAATCTTCTAGACTTCAAGGCAGTCATCAAACAACACACAGTAATAGTAGGAGACTTCAACACTCCTCTCTCACCAATGGACAGGTCAATCAGACAGAAACCTAACAGAGAAATAAGAGAATTAATGGAGGTAATGAATCAAATGGGCTTAATAGACATCTACAGAACATTCCACCCAAATAGGAAAGAATATACCTTCTTCTCTGCAGCCCATGGAACCTTCTTGAAAATTGACACATACTCAGTAACAAAGAAAACGTCCACAGATACAAAAAATATTAGAAACCACCTGTGTCTTGTCAGACCACCATGGAATAAATTTAGAATTCAACAACAATGCTATCCCCAGAAAGCCTATAAACATATGGAAGCTGAACAGTCAATTTCTGAATCACCCCTGGGACAAGGAAGAAATAAAGAAAGAAATTAAAGTCTTCCTTGAATTTAATGAAAATAAAGACACAACATACTCAAACCTATGGGACACTATGAAACCAGTGCTAAGAGGAATGTTAATAGCACTAAGTGCCCAATTAAAGAAAATGGAGAAAGCATACATTGGAGACTTAACAGCACACCTAAAACCTCTAGAAAAAAAGAAGCAGACTCAGCCAGGAGGAGTAGAAGACTGGAAATTATCAAACTGAGGGCTGAAATCAACAAAATAGAAACACAGAAAACAATCCACAGAATCAATGAAACAAAAAGCTGGTTCCTGGAGAAAATTAACAAGATTGACAGAACCCTATCCAAACTAATGAAACGGCAGGGAGAGAGAAGATGCAAATTGATAAGATCAGAAATGAAAATGGGGACATAATCACAGACACAGAAAAAATTAAGAGAATTATTAGATCTTACCACAAAGCCTGTATGCCACAAAATTGGAAAATGTAAAAGAAATGTACACTTTTTAGATAAGTACCATGTACCAAAGTTAAACCAAGACCAGATGAGCAATCTAAATAGACTTGTTAGTTTCTAAGAATTAGAAGTTGTTATCAAAAATCTCCCTACCCAAAAAGCCCAGGACCAGATGGTTTCAATGCAGAATTCTACCAGAACTTCCAGGAAGAGCTAATACCTATACTCCTTAATGTATTTCACAATATAGAAACAGAAGAATCATTGCCAACCTCTTTTTATGAGGCTACAGTTACTCTGATACCAAAACCACACAAAGACACAATGAAGAAAGAGAATTACAGGAAAATTTCACTCATGAACATCGATGCAAAAATTCTCAATAAAATACTGGCAAACTGAATCCAAGAACACATTAGGAAAATTATCCATTATGATCAAGTAGGCTTCATCCCAGAGATGCAGGGCTGGTTCAACCTACGCAAATCTATCATATAAATAATTGGAATGAAAAAAAACAACTTATGATCATTTCATTAGATGCTGAAAAAGCATTTGACAAAATTCAACACTCCTTTATGATAAAGGTGTTGGAGCGATTGGGGATACAAGGATCATACCTAGATATAATAAAAACTATTTATAACAAACCGACCACTAACATCAAATTAAATGGATGGAAACTCAATGCCATTCCACTAAAATCTGGAACACGTCAAGGCTGTCCACTCTCTCCATACCTCTTCAATATAGTGCTTGAAGTTCTAGCAATATCAATAAGACAATATAAGGTGATCAAGTGGATTCGAATTGGAAAGGAAGAAGTTAAACTTTTCTTATTTGCAGATGATATATATATATATGGTAAAAATGCACTATTGATTCCATCTTTTATCATTTCTGTCTTCCTGTACTGATGATAATCGGGTAGGAATCTATGGAGATTCCTAAATTGTTCATTGCTCAGATTTTTTTAAATCACACTTTGTGCAGCGTCGTGCCAGGAAAGTGTTCCCTTCCAGGCACACTCAAGCAAAGATATGATTAGTCAGGTCTCTGTGAGAGCCAAGACGATGTTTCCATTTGCATCACCTTACTGCTCCTTGTTCCACATGATGTCATCCTGGCAGTCTTTTCTTTATTGCTGTAATTCTGGTCTTATATTCTTTGCAGATCTCTTCCTGTGGTTGGCCATTTTCTCTAAGCATACCTGTCCCTCATTATCTTGGAAATATAGGCCTGCCTCAGTACTAAGTTAAAAATTACTTCAGTTTTGACAAAAAAGGACCAATACAAAGAATCAATGAGACAAAGAGCTGGTTCTTTGAGAAAATCAACAAAATGGACAAACCTTTATCCAAACTAAGCAAAAGGCACACAGAGAACATCCAAATTATCAAAGTAAGAAATGAAAAGAAGGACATAACAACTGACATGGAGAAAATCAAGAAAATCATTAGGTCATATTTTGAAAACCTGTCCTCCACAATATTGCATAACTTAAAGAAAATGAACAAATTTATGGATAAATATCACTTACTAAAATTAAATCAAGACCAGACAACCAAATTAAATAGACCTATAATGGCTAAAGAAACAGAAACTGTCATCAAAAGTCTCCCAACCAAAAAAAAAAAAAAAAAAACAAGTCCTGAACCAGATGGTTTCAAATCAGAATTCTACAAGACTTTCAAAGAAGAACTAATACCAATACTTCTTAAATTGTTCCACACAATAGAAATAGAAGGAACATTGCCAAACTCTTTTTATGAGGCTACAATTACCCTGATACTCAAACCACGGAAATACATTACTAGAAAAGAGAATTATAGACCAATCTCACTCATGAGCATTGATGCAAAAATACTCAATAAAATACTGGCAGATTGAATCCAAGAACACATCAGAAAAATCATCCACTGTGGTCAAGTCAGCTTCATCCCAGAAATGCAGGGATGGTTCAACATGTGAAAATCTGTTAATGTAATTTACCACATAAACAAACCAAAAAATAAAACCACAAGAACATCTCATTAGATGCCAAAAAAGCCTTTGACAAAATACAACATCACTTCATGACAAAGGTCTTGGAGAGAGCTGAAATATAAGGACATATCTAAACATAATAAAGGCAATATACAGCAAGCCAACAGCCAACATTAAGATAAATGGAGAGCAACTCACAGCAATCCCTCTGAAATCAGGAACAAGACAAGGTGGTCTACCCTCTTCGTATCTATTCAATATAGTTCTTGAGGTCCTAGCTAGAGCAATAAGACATCAATAGAAGATCATGGGGATGCAGATTGCAAAAGATGTCAAACTCTCACTATTTGCTGATGATATGATAGTTCACATAAGCTACCCCGAAAATTCTACCAAGGAACTTCTACAACTCATATATACTTTCAGTAATTTAGAAGGATACAAGATTAACTAAAAAAAAAAACCAGTAGCCCTCCTTTACACAGATGTTAAAAGATATCAGAGAAACATCACCCATCACAATAGCTGCAAATAGCATAAAACATCTTGGAGTAACTCTAACCAAACAAGTGGTAGACTGGAATGACAAAAACTTTAAAACTTTGAAGAAAGAAATTGAAAAAGAAATCAGAAAATGGAAACATCTTCATGCTCTTGGGTAGGTAGAATTAGCATAGTAAAAATGGCAGTCTTACCAAAAGATTGGCAATGCCCATCAAAATCCCAGCAAAATTCTTCACAAACATTGAAAGAACAGTAGTTTTCTTTCCTGTCCAGCTGAAGTTGGTGGGCTATCATTTGTTCAGGTAAACTGTTTCAGTGGGTGTCCCCATCATAGTCTTGACCTGATCATTCATATACTCACTCCTCTCAATCTTCAACTTGACTTTGGGATCTCAGCCCAATGCTCTACTGTGGGTCTTTGCCTCTGTTTCCATCAGTTGCTGGATGAAGGTTCTATAGTGACATTAATATATTAATCAATCTGACTACAGGGCAAGGCCTGTTCGGGCACCCTTTCTACTATTGCTTAAGGCCTTAGCTTGGGTCATTGTTGTGGATTCCTGGGAATTTCTCTAGTGCTAGGTTTCTTGTTAGCTTCCAATGGCCTCTCAATCAAAATATCTCTTTCCTTGTTCTCATCTTTGTCCTCCCTCCATCTTGATTATCCCATCCCCTCAAGTTCTCCCCCCCTTCCCCTTCTTGTCTGCTCCTTCTTTTCTACTCTCCTTTCTCCGTCCCACCACCATGCTCCCAATTTTGTCAGGTGGTCTTGTTTATTTCCCCTTTCCAGGTGGCTCTATGTATATTTTTCTCAGGGTTCACTTTGTTACTTAGCTTTTCTAGAATCATGGACTATAGGCTCGTTTTCCTTTGCTTTACAACTAATATTCACTTATGAGTAAGTACATACCACATTAATCTGTCTGGGTCTGGTTTACCTCACTCAGGATGAATTTTTGTAGTTCCCTCTGATTGCATGCAAATTTCAAGATATCATCTTTTAAACCTCTGAGTAGTAGTCAATTGTGTAAATGTACCACATTTTCTTTGTCCATTATTTGGTTGAAGGGCACCTAGGTTGTTTCCAGGTCCTGATTATTACAAATAATGCTGCTGTAAGTATAGTTTAACAAATGTTCTTGTAGTATGTTTGAGCATCCTTTAAGTATATGCCCAAGAGTGATATTGCTGGATCCTGAGGTAAATTGATTCCCAATTTTCTGAGAAACCACCATATTGCGGGAGAATTGTTTGTATTCTGTCAATCATGTTTTAAATAAATGTTGATTGGCCAGGCAGGAGGTATAGGCGGGAAAACCAGACAGGAAGTGGAAATGATGTAAGGAGAGCAGGAGAATTCTGGGGAAGAGGAAGTTGATTCCTCCCACTCCTGCCCAGATCACCAAAGCAGCAGGATGTGAGCTTCCCCACAGAAAAAGGTACTGAGGCACATGGCTAGCATAGATCAGAGAAATGGGTTAATCAAGATGAGAGAGTTAGCTAATAAGTAGCCTGACCTAAAGGGCCAATCAGCTTTATAACTTATTGAGTCCTTTGTGTGATTTTTCTCTGAGACTAAACAGCTGGGGGTTGGGCAGGACAAAAACCCCATCAAGCCTTCCCTTCATGTTACACCATATTGATTTCCAAAGTGTTTGCACAAATTTTCATTCCCACTAGCAATGGAGGAGTGTTCCCCTTATTCCACATCCTTTTCAGCATAAGCTATCATTGGTGTTTTTGATGTTAATCTTTCTGACTGGTATAATATGGTATCACAGAGTAGTTTTGATTTGCATTTCCCTGATGGCTGAAAATGTCGAACATTTCCTAACGTGTCTTTTGGCCATCTGAGATCCTTTTGTTGAGAATTCTCTGTTTAGTTCTCTACCTCATTTTTTATTTGGGTTATTTGGAATTTTGATGTCGAATTTCTTGTTTTCTTTATATATTTTGGAGATCAGTCTTCTGTTTGGTGGCGGGTGGGAGGCACATGGACAGACACATTGTACAGAATAGAATTGGATATTTATTAGTTGAATTAGGGAATTGGAAGGAAAGAGGTGAGAAGGGGGAAAGAGAGGAGAGAGAGAGAAAGGGAAGAGAAAGAAGAGGAAAGAGTGAGAGAGAAAGGAGTCGGGGAGCTGGAAAGGGAACAGAGAGAGGCAAGATGGCGAGAGGAGGGGAGGGGCTGCAGGGAGTGGGCATGGCTTATCTCTTAAAGTAATGAACAATTATAACAGTCCATTCTTGAGAATAAAATGGACCAACATCCCTGTTATCTGTTAGGGAGACAGAGGCAAGACTCAAGGCAGCCTGAGTTCCTCCTCTAATCTTTTCGGGACTTCAGGCCAAACCAGGATCATAGCTGAAGATCTTTTCCCATTCAGAAGGCTGCCTTCTTGTCTTATTGACTTTGTTCCTTCCTTTACAGAACCTTCTCAGTTTCAGGAAGTCCCATTTATTTATGGTTGCTCTCAGTGTCTGTGCTACTGGTATTATATTAAGAAGTGGTCTCCTATACCCATGCATTAACGGCTACTTCCCACTTTCTCTTCTATCAGGTTCAGTGTGGTCTGACTTACATTAGGGACTTTAATCCATTTGGACTTGAGTTTTGTGCATGGGAATAGGTATGGATCCATTTGCAGTTTTCTGCATATTGACATCTAATTATGCCAGCAGCATTTGCTGAAGATGCTTTCTTTTTTCCATTGTATCATTTTAGCTTCTTTTTCAAAAATCAAGTGTGCATAGGTGTGTGGATTAATATCTGGGTCTTTGCTCAATTCCATTGATCAGCCAACTGTTTTTATGCCAATATTAAGCTATTTTCATTACTGTAGCTCTATAATAGAACTTGATGTCAGGAATGGTGTTGGCTCCATAAGTTCCTTTATTGTACAGGATTGTTTTGGGTATCTTTGGTTTTTTGATTTTCCATTTGAAGTCGAGTGTTATTCTTTCAAGTTTTATGTAGAATTGTGTTTGAACTTATAGATTGGTTTTGGTAGGATTGCCATTTTTATTATGTTGATCCTATATATCCAAGAGCATGGGAGATGTTTCCATTTTCTGCTATCTTCTTCAATTTCTTTCTTCAAAGACTTAAGGTTCTTGTTGAACAGATCTTTCACTGTTTTGGTTAGTGTTACCCCAAGATATTTTATGTTACTTGTGGCTATTGTGAATGGTGATGTTTCTCTGATTTTTTTTAGCTTCTTTATAATATATCTATCAGAGAACTACTATTTTTTTTAGATGATTTTGTATCCTGACACGTTACTGAAGGCATTTATCAGCTGTAGGAGTTCCCTGGTAGAGTTTTTTGGGCTCAATTATGTAGACTATCATATCATCTGCAAATAATGAAAGTTTGACTTCTTCCTTTTCAATTTGAATCCCCTTGATATTCTTTCATTGTTTTATTGCTTTAGCCAGAACTTCAAAAACTATGTTGAATAGATATGGAGAGAGTTGGCAATCTTGTCTTGTTCATGATCTTAGTGGAATCGCTGTGAGTTTCTCTCCATTTAATTTATGCTGACTGTTGGCTTGCTGTATATTGTATTTATTATATTTAGATGTTTTCCTTGTAACACTGCTATTGTCTTTATCATGAAGGTGTGTTGGATTATGTCAAATGTTTTTTCAGCATCTAATGAGATGATATGTTTTTTCTTTTAGTTTATTTATATGATAGATTACATAGATAGATTTTTATATGTTGAACCATTCCTGAATATCTGGGACGAAACTGACTTGATCATTGTAGATGATTTTTTGATGTGTTCTTGCATTTGGTTTGCTAGTATTTTTGCTTCATGAGTATGTTCTTGAGTGAGACTGGTCCCTAATTCTCTTTATTCATTTAGTTTTTGTGTGTTTTTGTATCAGGTAGCCTCAAAAAAAAAGTTTGACAATGTTCCGTATGTTTTTATTATATGGAACACTGTGAGGAATATTGGTATTAACTCTTCTTTGAAATTCTGGGAGAATTCTACAATGAAACCATCTGGTCCTGGACTTTTTTGGTTGGGAAGCTTTTGATGACTGCTTCTCTTTCCTTGTAGGTATAGGTCTATTTAAATTGTTCTCCTGGTCCTGTTTTAGTTTTGGTATGTGTTACCTATCTAGAAAACTGTTCATTTCTTTTGCATTTTCCAATTTTGTGGAGTACAGATTTCCTAAGTAGGACCTAATGTTTCACTAAATTTCCTCAGTGTCTGTTGTTATGTCCCCATTTTCATTTTTGATTTTGTTATTTGGGTGTTTTCTCTCTACCCTTTGATTAGTTTGGATAAGAGTTTGTCTATCCTGTTGATATTCTCAAAAAACCAGCTCTTTGTTTCATGGATTCTTTGTATTGATTATTTCCTGTCATCTACTCCTCCTGGGTAAGTCTGCTTATTCTGATTCTAGAGCTTTCAGACATGCTGTTAAGTCACTAGTGTGAGCTTTATCCTCTTTTTTTTTAATGTAGGCAGTTAATGCTATGAACTTTCCTTTCAGCATTGCTTTTATAGTGTCCCCATAAGTTTGGGCATATTTTGCCTTCATTTTTACCGAATTCTAGGAAGTCTTTTATTCCTTTCTTATTTCTTCTTTGACCCAATAGTAGTTCAATTGAGAACTTTTCAACTTTCATCCATTTGTGGGCTTTTCACAATTAGTGTTATTATTAAATTCTAACTTTATACCAAGGTGATTTGAGAAGATACAGGGAGTAACTTCAATTTTTTGTATCTGTTGAGGCTTGCTTTGTTACTGAGTATGTGGTTAGTTTTAGAGAAGGTTTCGTGAGTTCCTGAGAAGAAGGTATATTTTTTTTTGTTTAGGTGGAATGTTCTGCAGATTTCTGTTAATTCCATTTGAGACATGACATCTATCAGATCACTTATTTCTCTGTTAAGTTTTTGTCTGGTTGACATGTCCATTGAAGTCTCCTACTATGAATGTGTGGGTTTTGGTGTGTGATTAAATTTTTAGTAATGTTTCTTTTACATATGTGGTTTCTCTTGTAATTGGGGTATAGATGTTCAGGATTGAGAAGTCATCTTGATGCATTTTTCTTGTGATGCATATAAAGTGTCTTTCTCTATTTCTTCTGATTAATTTTAGTTTTAAGTCTATTTTGTTAGATATTAGGATAAGTATACCTGCTGTTTCTTAGGTTAATTTGATTTGAAAAATTTCCCCAATCCTTTACTCTGAGATAATGTCTGTCTTTGAGGTTGATGTTTGCTTCTTGTATGCAGCTGAAGAATTGATCCTATTTTTATTTCCATTCTGTTAATCTGTGTCTTTTTATAAGTTAATTGTGTCTGTTGGTATAAGAGATATTAATAACCAGTGTTTGTTTATTCACGTCATTTTTGGGTGGTAGTATTTGTGTGTTTTCCTTCTTTGGATTTGCTTGTGTGAGATATGAGGTTGTCTCTTGCCTATGTTTTTGTGGGTTCATCTTAGTTCCTTGGGTAGGAGCTTTCTTTCTAGTACTTTCTGTAAGGCTGGATTTGTGGCTATGTATTGTTTAAATCTGGTTTTGTCATCAAATATCTTGTCTTCTCCGACTGTGGTGATTGAAATCTTCAATACAAGTCTGGGCTTGCAGCTGTGGTCTCTTAGTTTCTGCAGTATACCTGTCTAGGACCTTCTGGCTTTCAGAGTTTCCATTGAGAAGTCTGGGGTAAGTTTGATAGGTATGCCTTTATATGTTCATTGGTCCTTTTATGTCTCTTATTATTCTTTTTTTAATTCCCTATGTTTAGTGTTTTGCTTATTATATGTTGAGGGCACTTTTTTTGTTCCAGTCTATTTGATGTTCTGTAATCATCTTATAACTTCCTAGGATTATCCTTCTTTAGGTTGGGAAAATTTCCTTCTATGATTGTGTTATATATTTTCTTCTCTCCCCATTTTTCTTAGGTTTGATCTTTTCAGGTGTTCCAGATTTCCTGGATGTTTTGTGTTATGGATTTTTGGGATTTAACACTTTCTTTTACCAATGAATCTATTTCCTCTATTGTATCTTCTACTCCTGATGTTTTCTCTTCATCTCTTCTAATTTGTTGGTTATACTTGCATGCATAGTTCTTGTTCTTTTATTCAGATTTTTCCATTTCCATAATTCCTTTTGTTTGTGTTTTCTTTATTGACTCTATTTTAATTTTCAAGTCTTGAACTGTTTGCTTTTTCTGTTTGATTGGTTTTTTTTGGTTAGTTTTCTTGACTTTTTTTAAGAACTTTATTGATTTATTCCATTTTTATTTGTCTTTTCCCCTATTTCTTTAAGGTAGTTTTTCATTTCTTTCTTAAAAGTCTTTAATATCTTCATAAAGTTATATTTAAGTACATTTTCTTCTGCTTCTTCTGGGTAAGGATGTTCAGGTTCTCCTTTTATCAGTCCAGTATGATCAGGTATTATCATATTGCTCTTTAGATTGTTGAATATATTCTTGCATTGGCACCTACCCATTCTTCCTCCAAGGGGTGCAGGTGGGGCCTGTGCTTTAGGGGTCTCTCTTCCTCTAAATGGGCAGGTGGGGCTTGTGCTTTAGGTGGTTATTCTTCCTTCTGGTATAGGTGGGGCTGTACCTCTGGTAGTCACTGATGTTTCTCTGGGTGCTCTTCTCCAGGTATAGTTAGGACCAGGGCTACAGTGGTCATAGGTGCAGTGGCAGATTATTGCAGCTGTGGAAAGGCTGCTTCAACATCTCCGGGGTTTGGTGATTGTGGGTGGGGCATGGGATGTGCCTCTTTGGTGCTATGGCTTGGAGAGCAGGAACCTCTAACCAGGAAGCCAATCACTCACCTCTCCAGGGGCAGTCAGGGCCAATGTTCCAGTGGTCAGAGATGCAGTGGGGGAATTGTTGTGGGTGTGGGAATACTACTCCCAGGTCTCTGGGGTGTAGCTGGGTGGGAGTTGGGATGACACAAGAAGTCCCTCCAGGGGCTGGGATCCATAGAGCTGGGCTTTCCAACTGGGAATCCAGGCACTCACGTCTCCAGAGAAAGTTTTAAATTAGTAACATTGATCCATGTATTTTCTTGTTGATGTTTGTGATGCGCTTCCTGACCAGCAGGAATGGACGACCACAAAATCAAGAATCCTTCTCAATCACAATTTATTAGAGCTACTTGGTTGAAAAGGGGAATGGGGAAAGGGGACGACGAGAGAGAGCGAAAAACCGAAAGACAGCTGCTTTTCTAGGGTGAGAGGCTCGAATGCTGATTGGTTGATGCCATTCTGCTAGGGCCCAAGGCCACAGGACAGGTCAGGGAACCAAGTCTCTGAAATGTAAAACAAGGCCCCAAGCACACTGGCCTGTGCGGCAACATCAAAGGATTTGTATACCTCCAGGCTGTATGACCGCTGGCACTATCTCGCCAAGGCGACATCCTGGCGGCTCCTTACAGCTCCTCCTTTCTATTGTTTTTAAGAGCAATAAGGCAAAATTATTTCCCAATCTGGTCCCCACCTCATGATGTGTGGACTGATTAAAGAAAAGAAAAACAAGACACACCCTTCCCGTGCAATGGGACAACTACTTCCCTGGGAGTGCTAGGGCTGTGTCTGCACACCCTCCGCCTATGCATACCTTCCTCTGTGCCATGGGACTATCTGGTCCCTATAGGGTGCAAAGGCTATGCATGGCTAATTGCCTATGAGCTCTTTAAGGCTGAGAGCCAAACTTGGGGTGAGGATACACATTCCAAGGCTGCCAAGGCCTGTGCCACAAAGACCTTGTCCCTCCTTACTTGGGCTAGCAGGTAGCACACCAATCAAAGACATACAGCACTTCCACCTAGACACAGCATGCCAAGAATATCTCTGCTCCCACCCATTCCTAAGGAAGGAAAAGGCAGAATAGAGTCAGTCAGAAAATTGTTAAGAGATAAGAGGTTGCACAGGGTGCTGCTCAAGGTGATAATGTGAAACAGCTGCTCTTGACACTGCCCAGAGGGTCATCTCTGCTGCCTCTGCACGAATCTTCCACAGCAGGACACTCAGCATCCACTGGGTCATCTTTCTTCTTTATTTCTCTTGTCAGTCTCGCTGGCACCCAGATTGGATCTTCACGATTCTGAGGGAAAATGCAAATTGGTCCCCTGGATCTGGTAATTACTGGATCCAGTCCACACCATTTATTAATCAATACATCCTTCCACATGACCAAATCTTGCTCTGTAGAGCTTTCAAACAGGGCATGCCTGTCTGCTGCTGTTTTTCCAGCAATATTTTGAATTAAAAAATTAAGTGTAAAGAGTGCAAGAGAAATCCTTTCTTTGGGGGAAGCTGCTACAGCTATCCCCCCTCTCTGTTTTTGTAAAATTTCCTTTAAATTTCTATTTGCTCTTTCTACGATACCCCGGCTTTGAGGGTTGTATGGTAGGCCAGTGGTATGTTCAACTTGTAATTGCTTGCAAAAGGCTTTAAAGCCTTGTGAGGCATATGCCAGGCCATTGTCAGTTTTTAAGCGACTTGGCTTTCCCCAAGCTGCCCAGGCCTCTAAGCAATGCATTTTTACATGAGTTACCTTTTCCCCTGCCAGTGGGGTGGCATGAATTATTCCAGAGCATGTGTCCACCGACACATGAACATACTTTTGTCTGCCAAATTCCGAGATGTGAGTCACATCCATTTGCCAGAGTGAGTTTGGCTTTAACCCCCTGGGATTTACCCCAATATGTGGGGGGTGTAACATGGTCACGCAGGAGGGACAGGCTTTTACTATCCTCCTGGCATTCTCCCTAGAGATCTTAAACTTTAAGCGAAGTGTATTCGCTGAAACATGATAGAGCTGATGGAAATCTCTAGCTAGCTGGAGTGAATCTGTAGCCACAAGGGCGAGTGCTTGAGTAGCACCATCAGCTTGAGCATTGGTCTCTGCCATAGGTCCTGGCAAGAGAGAATGGGCTCGAATATGAGCAACATAAAAGGGATTTTCTCTTTTTAAAATATGTTTTTGTATTTGTAAAAGAATATTAGACACTGTACTTGACCTGCGAATTGAGGCTGTAACCTCAAGAGAGGCCACAGCATTGACCACATATTGTGAATCTGAAATTAAATTAAATGGCTCAAGAAACACCTCCAAAACCACCAAGCACTCAGTGACTTGGGGGGAATCAGGCCGAAATTGAAAGACCACAGGTTTAGCATTTCCTGCCACCAAAGCCCCTTTTCCAGTCTTTGAGCCATCTGTAGAGATAGTTAAGGCTCCTTCTAATGGGTAGGGCGAAGTAATCCTGGGAAAATACACCAAATTTTTCTCCACAAAATTTATTAAGGGGTGCCTTGGCACATGATTGTCAATAACATTAGGGAATGCACAAAGCAGGATAGCCCAGCCATCTACTGTAGCTGTCAAAACTTCTACCTGTTCCCTCGTATAGGGAATTATCAACTTGTCAGGCATTCTCGCAAAGTGGGCTAAGCAAAGCTTTATTCCCATTAATGCTTGGCCAGCCACCAATTCTGGATAATATTGAACAGATCTTGCTCCTATGGAATTTCCATGCATCCACCAGAGGGGCCCATCTTGCCATAACACTCCAGTGGGATAATTCTTTGTTTTGAGAATGCATAGCAAGATTGGTAAGGATGGATTTACCCGCTGTAATTGAGCTGTAGTAATAGCAGATTCTACCCTCTTAAGGGCCTGCATTGCAGCCGGGGTCATGGCTCTAGGTGAACAGATATCAGGATTGCTTTCTAAGATGGAAAACAAAGGCAAGAGCTCAGATCGAGGTATATTTAAATATCCTCTAATCCAATTTATATCTCCCAGCAACTGCTGGAAATCATTAGGAGTTTTAAGGTGATGGGTGCGAATAAGCACTTTCTGAGGCCTGATGCTTTCAGGGGTGATTATAGTCCCCAAAAATTTCACCATGGAAGATGTTTGTACTTTATTTGAGGCTATGTGGAGTCCTTGCTCCTCCAAAAGGGATGTAACCTTTTGAAAACTTCCTTTAGGGTTTCCTGATGGGGGGCAGATCCAGCAAATGCCCCCTGTCCAAGAAGCATATCAGCCGTCCACTCTGGGTGGCCGCCTTGTATGTTAATGCGCTCTTGGGTCTGAGCCTTGTCCTGGGCTATAGATTTAAAGTCCAGGAACTGCCCTGCTGGAAGAGCTGCCCTTGCAATCTCCTGCCAGTCTGTAGGAGTCAGCGCTACTGTAGCAATCCTCCTCAATAATGTGGTTGTATAATTGGCATTTGCTCCATAATTTTTCGTAGCTTCAACCAGATCCTTCAGCTGTCTGTATGAGACTGGTTCATACCATCTATTATGATTCTGTGACTCTTCAAAAACAGGAAAGGCAGCAGCCAATTGCGACCATGTTTGCCTTCCTATGAAGCTGTGGCCTTCTGTAGCTACCTGCTGGTACATGGATGGAGGGGCAGATGGGGGAGGCAGTAGCAGAAGCTACTGGCGCCTCGTCTCTTCTGCCCTTCATAGTAAACACATCATCATTGCCCCGCCTCCGGCTACCTCACTGCTCTTTCTCAGATTTAGCAGCTGCTTCCTCTAGTTGCTCTTCCTCCTCTGATAAATCTAGATCTACAAATTCTTTCACTACTAAAGTTATGGGGCTTCTCTTCCCCTTTTCTCCTTTTTTTATTTCCGGATCCTTATCTTTTAATTTTTCCTTTTTCTTTCTAGGCCTACACTTTTGTTCCTCCTTCTGATCTGATTCTGAAAAGCTGTCCTGATGTTTCTGTAATGCCTTGCGACCCTGTTTTAATATCTCTATATTACGTTCTTCCTTCAAGCAGTCCCGCACCATACTCCAAAAAGGAAGTGTGCCCCTTCCAATTTTTCCTTCTGCTTGTTCCAAATCCCTGCCTAGCCTATTCCAAGATGGTAAAGTTAGATCACCTGAAGCTGCAAACCAAGGTGAGACATCAACAATGTCTTTTACGATGTTAGCGACAGTGCTAGAAGAGATCTTTAAATCACGCTGCCGCAAAAGTGCCTGGATTGAGCGATAAATCTCCCTGGGGTTCGAGGTGGTTCCATAAGAATTGCCCATGGTGTGCACTTAGCCCCTGGGCTAAAGAAAAAACCTCCTTTTTACTTACAAGGAAGTCTCTTTAGAAAAATGCCGCTTGATCTACTGCGGACTTAGTTTTACTTTTGACTAGAGCTGCAGTCGCAGCAGCAAAGGCACTCACCACCTGGTTAATCGCAGCGCAACCCAAAGCAGCAGAGAAGAACGAATGCAAACATTACCACTCTGGACCAGCCTTAGCAATGAGCATACATCTGGAGGATTTCCTGACGTCAGTCACTGCTCCTTTGTGTTGAGTTCTGAATTCTGCTCCCTCCTTGGCTTGTTCAAATCCGGCGTCCCGGGTTTCGGCACCAAAATGTGACGTGCTTCCTTACCAGCAGGAATGGATGACCACAAAATCAAGAATCCTTCTCAATCACAATTTATTAGAGCTACTTGGTTGAAAAGGGAAATGGGGAAAGGGGATGACGAGAGAGAGAGAAAAACCCAAAGACATCTGCTTTTCTAGGGTGAGAGGCTCGAATGCTGATTGGTTGATGCCATTCTGCTAGGGCCCAAGGCCACAGGACAGGTCAGGGAACCAAGTCTCTAAAATGCAAAACAAGGCCCCAAGCACACTGGCCTGTGCGGCAACATCAAAGGATTTGTATACCTCCAGGCTGTAGGACCGCTGGCACTATCTCGTCAAGGCGACATCCTGGTGGCTCCTTACAGATGTTAATGTTAAAACATGTTTCTACCATAATTGGGTCAGTATCTTAGAAAAGATATATTTGATCACATAGTAAGTCAATGTTTAATTTCTACGAGATGACCAACGTTGCAGTTGAGTTACTATTAACAAAACTCATTCATCAACCCAGTTCATATTCATGAGATCTGAGGGGTAGTTTCAGAGATGAAACACTGATCACTAATTACTCATTTAAAGTTTTCCTGAGCACCTGCATCCTACCATGTGAACACCGACTTACAGTGAAACAAGACTTAATCCTACAGTCTTTGGGATTCATGATTGTCACAGTCATACTTGGTGCTTTGCTGAAGACTGTGATTTGGATAAATGATCATACAGCAAGAGGCATAGACACATGGCATTTGGGATCTCCAGGACTTTTGCCATTGAGACACAGCTACAAATGATGACTGATTTTACATGTTCCTACAGCATGTAACTCCTCTCTATGAGAAATATGAATGATATAGAATGATAGATTGTATCATCTGGAATGTATTTTTGCAAGTGTAAATCCTCTTTTCCAATTCTAAGTAACTGTATGCTAAATCAAAAATAGTGGACTAAATACCAATGAGTGGCCAAAGTATATTCCTGTCTTCCTCCAGTTCAAAGTGGGGATTCATCACTGTGTAGAATAATTTTGAACTTAGCAACTTGTAAGAATGGATTACTGTAAGCACAGTAGGGGCAGTTGCTAACATGGTTAGAAAACTTTAGCTCAAGAACTATTGTGCTGTCTGTGGTCATATTTCACTCTACATGATCTGATGTCCTATATTGCATGCATGGGACCTCAGGCTTATAAGCTGATGTCATTACCAGTGGGGTTTCTTATGACACCACCGTTCTTATCTACCTCATTAAAGTCCTTGCTCTGTGATGACACTAGTCTTCTCAAGAATACTTGGTCTCTGTGATTTCCAAGCAGGGTTTGCCTTCACTGGAGAAATGTCTGTATACTTGTTCACCTGATGAATCTTAGTATTATACAAAATCAAGTTTTTTCCACTCTAAAGTTTCTAGGAGACAAAGAATAACTTGTTTGAGTTTAATCTCTGGAAAATGAATTCTGACCCTGTAACCTGTATCATTTTTTTCAGAACCACAAAGTTTTTTTTTTAATACATCCATTTGATTTTTGTGGATGCTCATCAAAAGGACAATTCTTTCTCATATAATTATAAACTGGTAATTTGTGTTTACTTTTTGATGTCTTTGATTTAATTTTGTCACCAGGTTTTTCCTATCCATCTGAAAAAGGTTATATGGGTCTAAGTCCAACTCTCTATCACATATAGTTTCCTTGAATTGTCCCATCTAAATCTTTCTTGCTAGAAAGGCTCATGTATGACATAGTTCTAGAGGAATGGATTGGAGAACTTGTCTGTAACTTCCTTCAGTGGTACCATGCAGAGTGGACAGTTCAGATATGGCCAGAGTCATATCCAAATAGTTCTTCCTGAGGCTCAGCTATCTGACCACAGAAGAACCATGGTGTATTAATCTTTGAGAGAATCAGGCTGAGGATATTTGTGCCAGGTTCTGGAAATTATCCTCCCGGCTGTTGGGCTCAGGAGTTGTGCCAATTGTGTACAGGCCTTTAAGGAGACTTAAGTAACATCAAATGTATCAGAAGGAACACTGAGGCATTTATGATCAATGAAACAGAGCCAATCAATAAGAGTGGGCATATAATTCACAGAGTGATGTATGGATGGGAGAATGATAGACTTCGAAGTATAAATGTTTTCACAGAAAACCTCTGCACAGATTCTCAGACATTACACCAGTGCATCACATATTGTCATCCTCATATTAGTTCAATCTAAAAGAAGAATCTCACATAACTTCTGGTAAATATCTATGAGTCAGACTTTTGGGAATGTGCATCATTAGGACGATGTGTATGAAAATATATTCTGCTTAATCTGGCAAGCACTCCTTCACATTGCTACTCTGCCATACTGGACTATGGAATATAACAATATAGCCACTACTAAGGCAATAACAGAATCTGAAACCCAAGATAAGCACATCCAGAACACTGGATTGTAAGTGTAAGTGTTACTCTATCATGAAGAGGTTATTGCATTGTGGAATGGAAGTTCAGTATACATCCTGTCCATTCTGAACAATGGGAGAAGAGAAGTCATGCTCAGACAACTAGCTGCTGGTTCTCTCTTGCTCTATTAGGTATATTATTGCAAAGTATATGTACAATCTGACTTTTTGTAGCATGTATTTTTGTGTCAATTTGTGTACCTCTACTTAATGCATTTAAGGACAAATGCAGACAAAATCTTACATGATGTTATTGGCTTCTCTTATTCCAAAGCATTACAAATTTACCCTTTATCTGTGAAAACATTCAGCTTCTGAAAAGGTTTACTAACACTTGCTTTGTCCAGGAATAAGAGGGTCTTGGAAAGTAGGTATGGAGGGATAAAGATGTTACGATCACATATACGCCACCCATGAGGATTCTTATCAAACAGTTCTCTACTTTCCTTATTCCTTTAAATATAGCCAAATATTCAGTCAGGATCCATATTGAGTAACAGACCAAATTTTCTTGACTTCTGTTTCTTCATTGCGAGCATATTTTTCTGGAATTGTTAACTGATCTGTGAGTACCACACTGGTTCCTCCTCTTTCTGTTGTCTTCTGTATCTCAGTGTCTCAGGAATTCTTATGTGTATGTTTGGTGTGCTATATACGAGATCAAGACACACTGTTTTTTGTGGAATGATTAATAAAAACTCAGAGACAGAAACTGGGGTTCACCCTGAAGTTCAGAAAAGCAAAATAGCCAGCCACTGGCTTTTATCTCAACCTCAGTCTGAAAGGACAATCTTGCCTCCCAGAATCTCAGAATGAGACTGTGTGTGAGAGCTGTCTCCTCCTGTTTTATACTCCTCTCTTGTGCTGGGATTAAAGTTGTGTATCACTACCACCATGTTTCTATGGCAAACTAGTGTGGCAACTGGGATTAAAGGTGTGTGTCACCACTGCCTGGTCTGTAAGGCTGATCAATGTGGCTGTTTTACTCTCTGATCTTCCGGCAAGCTTTATTTATAAAGCTTATTTTATTTATACAAATGAAATATTTTATTTATACAAATTAAATATCACTACAGTGATGATCTGATTCAGGTGCTTTGACCCAGGTCTAGCCTGAGGAAGCTACAAATGACCCTGACTTCTCCTGTAGTTACTGCAATACTGGTTAGTACTGCTGGGCTGAATATAACTGTATCCAGAGAAGTATCTGGCTTTCAAAGGGACATTAATAATAATACAGACACAAATTAAAATCAATCTTTGATATATCCAGTGACTAACTCTGGAGAAACAATAACCATTTCTCTCTGCTGCTGAGTTCTGTGAACACTGCAGTTACTGGAATATGTTCCTGCTCAAGAGAAACCATGAAACTTCAGCATTAGCCATGACAAATCTACCTGCAGGGCAGCTCACGACCAGCAGGGGGCACAATGGAGTCAATAATCAACAAGGCAGAAATGAGATGAAGAGTGGAGAGGACTCTGCAGCCTCTGTGGATTTCTTTTTATAAGCCTATTAGCTGAACTACAGCTGCTGTTGTTAGTATGTGAACTTTCCATGTTCAAATGCAGAAAAGATGAGTATTATTTCAGAAATTAAAATTTTATTGTTTTCAATTCATTTTATTTATTCTTATTTTTGAAAAAGAAATATTTTATTCAATATATTCTCATTATGACTTCTTCTAACAAACCTTTCTGATCCTTCACTCCTCCCCACACACTCAACTCCACAACCTTCCTTTCTCTATAGGAAGCAAATAGGAAAAAAGGGAGTATTTTTTTACATCACTAGAACCACAGACACACAAGACAAAAGAATGCAAATATAAAAACACAAGATCAGAAAACATGGTGTATAAGCAAAAGAACATGAAGACCAGGACTTTACCCACTCCAGGCCCTGTCCATGATGTCACAGACTCTGTGGATTCTTATGTGCATCATCCCTATTGTGTCTGGAAGACACTGCTTCCTTGGAGTTGCCTACCCCTCTGCCTCCCACTCTGTATTCAGTTTTAAAGTTCTTTCCCAAAATAAGGCCTCACCATGCAGTTATTTTGTACAACCAAGAGCAATGGCCACACTGCATACTGTTTTCAGCATGCCTGTATCGCTCTCACCATTAACTCAGAGGCAGACATCATGTTCCCAGCAGTGAGATGTTCAATAACTGGTTCTTTGGAGGAGCAAAACTGTTCAGCCATTCAGGTACCTCTGTTCAAGGATTCATTAGTGAAAATAAAATTCAGATCTTTTCTTCATACATTTTCTCAGCTTCCTTTAAGCATATATCTCTCAGAACCATAGAACATGATCAGAACTAGACCACTGAGACTGTACTAATAACTAAACTACAAGTCTTATCTAGACATCTCCAGTTTTGCTTGCATATTTATTAGTTTTATTGATTTTGATAAAAATACTGCAGTAACAGATGCATAAAACCTAACCATAATTTGAGCACAAACATACTCAATCTACATGAAGAATATCCCAAATGTGAAACTAGGCTACTATGAACTGTTCATTATTTTAGACCTTTTTATTTTATTTTATTTTTGTTGTTTTTGAGACAGGGTTTTCCTGTAGCCTTTGGAACCTGTCCTGCAACTAGATCTTGTAGACCAGAGTGGCCTCGAACTCACAGAGATCCGCTTGTACACTTTTTATTATGGAAATAATGTTGAAATTTATGGTTTTCCATCTTATATATCACTTTCCTTTGCTCCTAGTATCTAGACTCTTCATTGTATCATACCACATGCATTCCAAATACTGTATAGTTATATTTTACTTACAATGCAAAATCATAGATTTAAACACCACTTTCTTTTAACTGTTAGATTTGGTTAACTCTACCCCAAACCATGCCTTTGCTTTCTCCCAGCACCACTTTATGTTTGAATCTTTGTGTCTCCAGTAGCTGTCCCAGTCATTTTTATTTATATGTACTTCAGCATATCCAATCTCATAATGCCTGAAACCCTAATGGATCTTTTCTAGTCTCTCTGCTTTTATAAATTAAACACAGAAACCAAAACATTCCTATCTTAGAACCACATATGAGAGAGAACAATGAGCATTGGTCTTTTTCTACTTGGGTGACCTCATTCAGCATATTTTTCCAATTTCATATTTTTTCTAATTCTATCCAATTATCTGTAGATTCCATTATTAACATTTTGCCATTGAGTAATATTCCTTTGTCTATATGCCTCGCAGTTTTATTATTTGTCTGTTTTTGGACAGATACATTGGTTCCATTTTCTCAGCTGTTGTAAATACAGCAGGAACGAACATGGATTTCCAATGTCTCTTGTAGAATAATTCGAGTGTAAGCTCGGTAGGGATATAGCTGGTTCCTGTCACAGTTCTAGTTCTTATTTTTTGAAGAAATCTCCAAAATGGTTTCCTAAGTAACTGTATTAGTTTACACTCTCATAGCAATGAATAAGGATTAACCTTCCCCCACATATATGACTGCATTTGCTTTCTTGATTATGATTATTCTATTTGGGGAAAAATCAAAACTTAAAGTTGTTTTAATCTGCATTTACTTGCTAGATAAGGACTTTGTTTGGAGGACATGGAAAAACCATCCTTGAACTTAAGAGGAAATTCTCTCTCGTGGCTATATTTCCTAGTTCAGGAAGGGTCTATGCAGCCTGTAATGATCTTACATAGTACCAGACTTTGCCATCTACCCTATCAGTCTTCCAGAGGGATGAACCCACTAGTACCAACTGCTGTTACACAGTGACCAACTGCTTTCTAGCTGTCTTTGTGGCCTGTCTGAAAGGAAACTTTCATCCCAAGTAAGCATGTTCAAAAGTTCATGGCTAGGGATCACATAGACCTAGTAGACCCTAGTTGTATTGCTAATAGTTATATTGTCAAAATTTGTTATAAATACTTATGTTTATAGTGTGATTGATATGAAATCATACTAGGAATGCCAAATGCCAAGGGTGAATCTCCTAGACTCATTTCCTGTTAGTTAGAACACATGCAGTCACATGCTGAATAAAAACTATCATTTGAATAAGATAGTGGATTTGTAGCTCCCTTACTGCCAGGGACTGATGTTCAGTTCTAACATTGGGATTCAGAACAGAGACACTTATTAGATACTGGCTCAATGCCTACTTTTTGAAATGTAATGTCAAAGACTCTGTTTGTTCTTTGTATCACATTAATGCAGTCTTTTACCTTCCTTCCTACTCCCCTTTTGGATTGGGGTATATAAGCATATGGAAAATAAATGCAGGTGAATTCAGTATTCTCTGAACTGTCCTCCCAGTTTTATTCTGTGTCTCTGTTTCTTTTCTTTCATAGCTCTGTTCTTCCTATCTAATAATTTCTAGTCCTCTTGTCCCTGCCCTGTAATGTGCAAACCCTATCAAGGCTGGTCCCTGACATACATCACCCCAATTTGGGACCCAACACCTTTTATGTCCTTTAAAGACAGAATTCTCCCAGAGACATGGCAGTATGTTTTGAGAGACAAGTTATCTTCTAGATAAGAAGATTTCACCACAATTCTCAGAATAACTTTTATCTAAACTAAACACTACTTTTGTTCTACTTTCACTGAACTGTTCAATGGTAAGAGGCCTGGAAATAGAAAGAGTAATATGTGTTGAAAGGACATGGTATTAAGTGTCCCTATTTCTTAATAATCATTTAGCATTTCACAATACCTAGATATAGGTGAAAGTTCATTCATCACTTTCTTTGCATTTGGATATTTCCACATTTGTGATCAGTTATATGAAAATGAGTTTTTTTATCCCATGTACTATATCTGTATAACTTTTTCAGTGTGTACTATGTGTAAGAAGTGTGAATTAAGCTATTATGGACATTCATGTTCAGTTCATGTGTGTGTGTGTGTGTGTGTGCATATTCTTGTAGGCGGAGACTGCTTGTTTGTTCCTGGCTGCCCAGAATCAAAATAATAACACAGAAATTATATTAATTACATCAATGCTTGACTAATCACTTAAGTGTATTGCTAGCTAGCTCTTATATCTTTGTTTAACTCATTTCTGTTAATCTGTGCATCATCACATGACCTTGTCTTATTGACAAAATTTTGGCGGGCTTCAGCACAGGCCAGTACCCCTGGCAGTGGCTACATGACTTCTTCTGACTGTGCCTACTCTCTCTCTATATCTTTTCCAGCCTGGCTTTACTCTGTTAAACTATTGGCAGCTTCTTTATTAACCAATGGCAATAAAACATATTCTTAGCATACATCACCTCTCATTCTATGCTTAAATAAAAAGAAAGGTTTTAATGTAAATGTAGTAAAATTACATATTACAAAACAGTTATCAAGCAAGAATTATAGTGACAATATTTATTATCTATTTTATATTTTATCATAAATAAGGAAAACTATAACTATCTGTTCTTCAACTCCTTCAAAAACACCAGAAGGAGATAATATTACCTAAGTAATCAGGAAATACATTGTAAACAACTTTCAAATCTCTAGAATTGGCAGAGACATCTCACTGCCTATACAGTCATCCAAAGTTGTTCTGTATCATTGGAGCATCGGTCTTCAGTCTATGGGCCCATAGCATCTGGCAGACTTTTCCACAAAAAAGGAAATTCAAAGGTCTGTTCTGCTTTGCAATGGTAAAGTTCATCAGTTGCTTTCTTCTGTGTCCTGCAGAATGTCTGGCAGACTCTTTCACAAAGCAGGAACCCAAAATGACTGTCTCACCTTCTTTAGTCAGCTTTAGCAGTCATTTTTCTGTGGGTCCTGTAAGTCCAGTCAAACATTTCAGGCAAGAGCAGTTTCTTGCCCAAAATGGCTAACAACTCCATAAGGAGCCTCTTTGATGTCCATCATTCTCTTGAAGTAGATTGATGCTGCCAGGAGCAGATGAGTCTCATTGTCATAAAAAGTCTTAAGTTCTTAAACATTTTTAAATGTCGTATTCTGTAGTCTTTGGAAGGTTTGTGGAATGCCCATTCATATCAAATACATCTTTGTACATCTAGAAAATCTAACTAACATGACTACAAGCTTGACTATTATAGATGACCTGTATTTCTTAATTATACATTACATTTTTAAATGATCTACACAAACACAATACTTTTATCAAGAGCAGCTACATATAACAAAGATACATATAACAAAATTGACCTAAAATTCATACCAAAAGATCAAGATCCATACCAATGCAAATTATTCATCTCTATAGCATATCCCCCTTTAAATGTAAACAAACATTTATAAACAATATTTGAGAATTTGGGCGTAGCTATTTCCAAACTACTTCCTGCTGTTTATTGGGTGAACTAATTTTTTGTGAGGTGGGTGTTCACAGTGACCTTTTGAGGGATCTTGGTCCATCAAACCACATTAGTCGGGAAGAAATCCACAAATTCTCATCCTCTGTGGAAACAAAAGCAGAACCTCTTTTCCAAAACAGCAAATCCTTAGGCCCAAATTCTGAAGTCAAGAAACCTTTAAAACATATTTGTTGGTTTAGCCTAGCAGTTCTCAGAATCAAATGTTTCTCTGCAGTCAAAAAAAAATTCAAAGAAAACACAATAATATACATAGTCCAGATTCTCTGTATATATTCCATCTTTACATGGCTTATTTTTATTTACTCCTTTTAATCTATGATTTCTGTACTCTGTTCCTTTAAAGACTTTGCTTTATTTTTTAAAATGATTTACTTCTTTTGATAACTCTCTGTACACTTTTTCTTCTCTCTCTCAAGCCTACATACATTTATTCAATACTTTGTCCCATTTAGAGGTCTATTTTACCTGAATCTGTCTTTATTGTGTCTCTGTAATAATTTTCTGACCAGAAGCACCCTCCCCCTTTTTTAAATGCTAAGCAGGTATGGCTAGGACCAACATGGTTCTCCTTCTTGCTCTAACCAGTCCAACATGGAGGAGGCATGTTCACTGCCTCTGAGAGCCATGTACATTGCCCCATTTTTAGGCACACAGCAGGGCTGTGTTGCCATTAAGCAAGTCATAGCACTCTGCTCACAGATTCCATTTAAATGCTCTGTAGTTGTACCTCCTGAAAGAGGTAGAGCTTTTCCTGCTGGTGAACCAGGAAGTGGACTTAAAGGAGCCTTGTGGTTTTTGCTGCTACTTTGGAGTCAGGAAGCCTTCTCTTAAAAGAATCATACCTCTGCTTGCTTCTAGCAAACAGAGCCCTCCTGAGAAGATGCTGCTACCAAAAAGTCGTGCTTAATTCAGTTCTTTTGTATCTAGAATTCCTTTTTATGCTTTCTCAGGTTTTACATGGATATAGTCAACCACGCGTATTTGCCAATTTGTATGGGGAGACCTTTTGTTCTTTCCTGGCTGCCTGGAACCGAAATAATCACACAGGAATTATATTAATTATATCACTGCTTGGCCAATCAGTTAAGCATATTGCTAGATAGCTCTTTTATCTTTGTTTAACCCATTTCTATTGAATGTGTTTTGCCATGTGACTGTGGCTTAATGGCAAAGTTTTGGCGGGCTTCAGCACAGGTGTCTCTTCCTGGCAGTGGCTACATGGCTTCTCCTGACTGCCTACTCTCTCTATATCTTTTTCAGTTTGGCTTTACACTTTTAAGCCATTAGCTGAAAGCAGCTTCTTTATTAACCAATGGCAATAAAACATATTCACAGCATATATCAACTCCCACATTATATTCTCATGTAGATCTATCTATCTATCTATCTATCTATCTATCTATCTATCTATCTATCTATCTATCTATCTACCTATCTATCTATCTAACTATCTATATCTATCTATCTATCTATCTATCTATCTATCTCTCTCTCTCTCTCTCTCTCTATATATATATATATATATCTAGGAGAGTAATCATGTGTTCAAACTGTATGCAACTTACATTTATTGTCTCCAAGAAGAACTGTGGTGGTAGATCACTTTGCTGGACCCATCTACATGTGTGGAGGACCCTAGAACACAAGGAAAATCATGGAAAGGACACCAGTATCCATAGTCTAGACCTGGATGGGCTCCAGTTGGCAGCCTTACTCTGAAGTGACTGAGTAGAAGCAGAGCACCTGACAAGAGCTATCCTGTTTCAGGAAGTTTGCAGATCATCAGGCAGTGCTCACAGCTCAGCCAGGGCAGGAACCCGAGGAGCGGATGCATACAGCAGACAGCAAGGGAGGTTCCAGGATCCATCAGGGTTTCTTCCTCTCTCTTAAACATGTTACACAGTCAATCAAGATCCCAAAGATCATTTCTTTCTGAATTGTACAGAATTCTTTCTTTTTCTATTTTTCTGGAGGACCCAAAGCAGAAGTACCTACAGATAAATGCAGATAAATGTCACTGTCCCTGGGATGTTATATAAATAGAAATGCCACAACCCACAGGACCTCTTAGTCACAGTGAAGACAGTTTTCCCTCACAATAGGATGAATTATCACACCGAAAAATTAGAAAGCAAATCTTTTTCTCATACAGGGAGCTGTTACAACTGTCTTAATCTTGGATCTTAGCCCAAGACCACTATGGGAATGTCATGCCATTAGGTAGACAAGAGATTCCAGGCTGCAGACTACTCTCCATCCTCTGATGACTGCAGACATAGGACCTATGCTTATTTGGAAGTCAATAAATAGTGACTTGATTCCTAAGGATGTTTACACAAACACCCCACACAGAGACATCCTGAAACATGCAAGTAGAAATTTTCCAATTGTTTATATTATTAACCAAACAGTATTTTTAAAATTAATTTTCTTCAGTGTTGTGGATCTGCTCCAGGGCTCTATGTATGCTAGATCACCAAGCTATGTCTTCAAATCAATTTACTAATTTAGATGTATGAATTACATATTCATTAAGTTTTCTATTTGTCCTCCAGCACATAAAATTATGTTATTTGTTTTGTGAGGCAGGAAAGGCAAGAAGAAAAGTGTTATGGGTAAGATGCAAAAACACTTGATAATATTACACAGTTATGACCACCATTCCCTTTATTCCATGTCGGTTATCTGCACTGACAACTGACCTTTCAGCTCCCACTCCAGAATTCCCTACATAGCAGTAGGACATGCCAACGGTTCTCCAGCTCATGGAAACCAGACCAGCCCTGACCCTTGCACTTGGAGGGCACAGAAACCCCTGAACTCCCAGGTTTTCCCATCCATTGATTATCACGGAACACAGAACACTCTCCACAGAGTTGTGGATTACTTGGGTTCTCTTGTTTATATTTTAAGGGTTAATTTGTATAGAATAAGAGATGCCAAGTGTGTGAATAGACAAGAATGACAGGGAATGTGGACACGTGACAGTTTTCTGACCAGGTTTTTTCTGTGTTTGCAGGTGTGTGTCCAGTGTGAGGTGCAGCAGGAGGAGTCTTAGGCACTCTGTTGTCCAGACATTGATTTCACCTTTAGTAACTACTGGATGAATGTGTCTGCCAGGCTCCGGGGAAATAGCTAGAGTAGGTCCCAGTGGTTACTGCTGGGAACAGTGAATATGACCCAGACTCTGCGAAGGACCTATTCTCAGTGACTCCAGAGACAATTCAGACAACACTTTCCAACTCCACTGAACGTTTGAGATCTGAGGACACTGCTGTCTGCTGTGTATTACTGTACAAGAGGCATAGTGAGGGGACTTCCACGTGAGTTCAACATAAACCACTCCACTGGTTTGTTCTCTGCTTTGTGTTTGCATTTGAAGATGTGAGCTTTCAGCTTCCTGCTCCCGCCACCATGACTGTCCATGCAGAAGCCTCTTTTTACAGAACCACTCGCGGAGGGTTTCTTCTTGAGGCATGATTGAATCCCCATCCTCAGAAACCTAAAGTCTACACTAAAATCAGTGACAAGGAAGAAGAATAGATAAGAAGTACCAGTACATTTGGGAAGGAATTGGAGGGCGTTATCAAAATACATTGCATGACAAATTAATAAAAATGGAAAAATAAAATAAATACAAGTCTATAAGGCTGAAAAAAATCTATTGTATTTTGTTGGGTCTGAGAGACAAGAAATCAGGAAACAAATTTCTAGCCAAGTAATTGTCATCTCTTAGTTCATCAAGAGCCTCATCTGATTCACGCTATCACTGAATACAAAACACAACCCTGGATCATCAGATGTCTTGACTGAGAACAAGCTTTTATCTAGAACAGCTGAGCACCAGGACCCTGAAATCATGAAGAAGAAGCATAACTGAAAATGTTCCTGATGCTTTACTCTTATCACTTCTCTATCAGCTGAAGTGGAATTGATCATTTGGTTTTATGCAGTTATTTCTGGGTTATTGCATTGATAAATTTAAATGCTTTCAATTCCTAAGAAATATGAAAAGGCCAGTCTAAATATCTATGTTCATTTTGTTGAGTCTGCTACACATCTATCAGAAGTATTCCTAGAATATTGCCCAGGTATCCTTGTGAGAAGAAAACCACTGAGACGGCAGCATCTACATGTGCAAAGGAGCACTGAGCTCAAGAGAAACCATGCAGCAGAAGTCTATGTCTACACGGTAGGCCTGGATGAGTCCTACACGTCATCTAGACCCCATTTTAGGAGCAAATCCAGACAAGATCAACCTGATGCAAAAGGAATGTTTGTCAGCAGGTGATGCTGATACCTCAGCCATTCGGGGCCCCAAGTGTCAGGTGCCAATACAGGATAGCAAGAGACATCACTGCATCCATCCAAAGTTTCTTCCTTTAGCTTACCCACATATAATCATGTTAAATATAAGAAACCCATAGAAGAAATGATGTGATCACTTAAGGAACAAAGCAGAAAAGACTTCAGATCACCAGCTCACTGCATTTGGTTGTTTAATTAGGTCTATTTACCTGGGAATGCCACAGAAAGAAAAATACTGCAATCCACAAACTGTTTTAGCCATACCAAACACAATTTATCCAATAGTAGAATTAATTAATTACTCCTTTGGACATTTAGTACCCAATTCTCCTATCTAATACGGGGGTGGCTATTCCAAGGGTCCTCTTGAGACTGATCCCACAATCAGCAAGGACGTCCTACTTCAATTCAGGGGAACTGGATAAGTAAAAGACATATAACTCTGACACTACAGACAGGTAGCAGACTCTTCTCCTTCCTGTGGTAACCACAGACAAAGACATAGACTTAGTTTGGGGAAACTGAAATAATAATGGCATTATTGCCAAGGATGTTAACGAACACATCCAAATATAAGCATACAAGATATATGTAAACAAAAGTTTGTTTATTATTATTTCTAAAAGAGTAGTCTGAGATAGTATCAATGCTTATTTATTTTTTTTAAATTTTTTTTGTATTTTTGAGACAGGGTTTCTCTGTAGCTTTGGAGCTTGTCCTGGAACTTGCTCTTTTTTAAAAAAAAATTATTTATTTATTTATTATATATACAATATTTTGTCTGAGTGTATGTCTGCGGGCCAGAAGAAGGCACCAGACCTCATTACAGATGGTTGTGAGCCAGCATGTGGTTTCCGGGAATTGAACTCAGGACCTTTGGAAGAACAGGCAATGCTCTTAACCACTGAGCCATCTCTCCAATGCTCAATGCTAATTTAAAATATACTTTATCTTTTCAATAATGAGGATAAATCTTGGGACTTCTGGGTGCTACACTGTCCCACCATGTTATGCCCTCTGCTCAGTTTTGCTACATTAATTTTTATATACTTTCACTATTGATTGAAGTTTGTTAATTACACTAAAATTATAACATTGTAATTTTTATTTCAAAATTTCCTATGAGTTTATTGTATAATATCTGGTAAGACAGGCAGTGAAAGGTGAGTGTGGACAATAAACATAAATTGAAGTTGCTATGTTCTATTGCACATACAAAAGGAACAACATTTTGATGAAATCATGCTTACTTTGTTACTTCATATTTTTTTCAGACACTTGCACCATTAACTGCTGTCCCAAAGGCTCACAGGTCAGAGCAAAAGATATGCAGCAAAATATGCAAATGTGGCTTTCCTCTGCTTGTGAAAACCAGCCCTGCCCTGACCCTGCAGGTCAGGCAGAGGACTCGAGCCCTGTCTTCACATTTGGTGATCAGCACTGGAAATGGAACAGTCAACATGGGGTTGGGGCTGAACTGTGTCATTTTGGTTGTTCTTTTAAAAGGTAAATAACAAGGGCTACTGAGTGTATGAGTAGACATGACAGAGAGATTCAATAGACTTTCTATTGACAGTTTCTTTATCAAGATCCTCTTTGTTTGCAGGTGTCCATTGTGAGGTGCAGCTCGTTGAGTCTGGGGGAGGATTGGTGCAGCCTAAGGGGTCATTGAAACTCTCCTGCGTGACGTCTGGATTCACCTTCAGTGACTATGCCATGCACTGGGTCCGCCAGGCTCCTGGGAAGGGGCTTGAGTGGGTTGCTCGCATAAGAAGTAAAAGTAATAATTATGCAACATATTATGATGATTCAGTAAAGGGCAGATTCACCATCTCCAGAGATGATTCCAAAACACAGTTTACCTGCAGATGAACAATCTTCAAACTGAGGACACAGCCATATATTACTGTTCTAGAGACACAGTGAGCAGTCTTCAGTGTGAGCCCCTGACAAAAACCTCCCTGTCAGGTACAATAACCAGCAGAGGGCGCTCAGCACACATAAAGCCCAAGGGCCGACAGCATCTTTTTTTTCCTGTGTTATCTGGGCACCCTCTCCATCTAATCCTCTTTTCAATTACAATTACAGACTGTAGGAATTGATCATGTCTCAGAAAATAAAAAATAGTCCAGTTTTGACTGACTTTCTTAAAAGAGATATGTCATCTAGTCTCACCTGAGGAAAAAAAAAAAAAAGCAAGTATCTATGAGGGCAAAAGTGGTTCTCTGTGGTCCCAGGATCCGGTGCTGGAGACGCTCAGGAACCTCTGATAGACTCTTCCTTCAGACTGAAGTTAGGGAAGACCTCTATTGGAACAGAGTTAGTAATTCAGGATGAAACAAGTGGAAGAGGGCCAGAAATATCCACACCAGCATCCAGAAGACGAGAAAAGGTTTTTCCATTTATAAACAAAGTGAGTTCTGGTTGCTGTGAATGATGGCTTGTAGCCAATAGGCATCAGATGAACCAAATCCAGCCTCTCCCCCATCACCTTCCTTAACTTGATTATTTGTAGGTTGCACTTGAGGAAGGAAAATTAAGTGTACAAGCCTCTGGTGAGTGAGTCGTAACCTGGACTTCTCTTTCAATATCGGTGTCAATCACTCCAGGAACAACAAAGACCCCTTGTACAGTGGAGCTACTTCTCCCCAATATTAGTCTACAGTGATTCCTGATAAACGTCCATTAACCCCAGTGGGGAGAGCTACTTCTCCCCAATAGTAGTCCAACAGTGCTTCCTGGTAAGACTGCACCTGATGCTGCTGCCAGGAGCAAAACCCTCTTTCTCTCTGGGTCTTTATTTCTTTGTTGGGAAGGAACATCTTTAAGTGTCTTTCCATGTAAACCTGCAGCTAAAGCCAGTCCTTGTGTATCCGAGGGGCCAATGTCTGAACGAATCTGAGTATAATCAGAGAAGCCACCTTTCTATCTAAAAGGTGTCAAAGCAGCTTTATATAGCATCAGCATTCTCAAAGGCGAGCTGTTTAACTGCCAAAGTCCTGCTTCTGCATCTCTAATCAACCTGCTTGATACCTGCTTCAGCCTGGAGACAAAGTCCTGAAACAGCTCATCAGGTCCACGTTTTACATTAGAAAAGTGCTCAGCCTACTCTTTAAAAGATGGAAGTTTATTTATATGCAGGCCTTGTTGGCAGCTGCTTTAATTTGGGCAAATGTTGCTATATCAAAGTTTAAATGCTGATCTGTTCCTCTATAAGGCCCCTCACCTGCAGGCATATCCTACAAAATAGGAACTTGTTGGGCCATATTTCTCTCAGCTGTGGCCTGACATTGTTTTGCAAACTCATTTGTCCACAACAGATAGTTCCCTCCTGACAGGCAAGCTTTGGCCAACTGTTGCCAATCCTTGAGGACAGGGCTTCTAAAGCCATATTCTCCAGCTGTGTTTGCATAAAAGGGGCCACTGGATCATATTGTGTACAAACTATTTTTAATTCTTCTTGTAGTTTGAATGAGATTGGAGCATGTACCCTGACGTCCCTGAGAATGAAATATTTGAAACCCTTGCATATCCTTCCCTCTGTGTGCAATCTCTCTGTTGCTATCTTGCAAGGGAGATGCACAATTAATACTAAATGTGTGCCGTCCTCCTGGAGCTGTCTGCACCATAGACAGATCTAAACCAGCTATTATGGTAGGAAAAGGCTTACTCTTCTAATAAGAGGAGATTTGCAGAGTGTCTAGTTTCTATGAAAGTGATGCTATCAACTCGTTCAAGTCTTTTAGATCCTTCTGGATCTTCCCAGCAGGTCTTTGCCTCTCAGTATTCCAGATCATAAGGGAGGGAGGTGTAAACTCATCATTATGGTATTTAACGCTTCTTCCTTTCAGTCGTGAGGCTCAGACAGATCACAATCACACAGTCCTGTACATGCTTCCTCATCTAGCAGCTCCTCCAGCAGCTTGTAGGGCTCTGTTTCACTTCTAACTGTTTCAGGTGGAAGTATCTCCTACCATTTGGGGCATAAATTCAAACTTTTCTATACTGGTATACTATTTGCCTTTTAATAAATAAAACCTGCCTGAAGATCACAGGGCAATGCAACCATACTAGTCAGCCATACAGACCAGGAAGTGGTGGCGCACACCTTTAATCCCAGCATTTAGGAGATGGAGGTGGATGGATCTCCATGAGTTGAAGGCCACCATGGAGTACACAAGATTGAATCTGTCTAAAAGGGACACAGAGCTCATGAAAAGGGGATCCTAGAACTTGGGATCCCACACCTTTAATCAACACTAGGGAGGAAGAGACAGGATCAATGTGAATGGGAAGAGAAAGGAATATAAGGTGGGAAGAGACAGGAACTCAGTAGAGTGTGAAGTCTGAGGATTCATGGGTACAGGATCTTATCCTTTCTGTCTGCAGATTTGGGAGAGATAAAAGGTCTCCCTAGCAGTTGGATGCTTTTGCTTTTTTATTTTTAGCTTGAACTCTAATATCTGTCTGTGGGTTTTTATTATTCCTGCTACACTCTCCTGTATGAGTGTTCAGAAATGAAGAGTATCTCTACAGATATTTTCAGGCCCATATTTGTAATAATGTTGTTAGATTTTTTTATCCCAATTCCTTTCCATGTTCCCATGTCCAAGGTCCTGTACTTGGGAAACCAAGGGCTCAGCTGCCGTATAAATTCTAATATTCTGCTCTTGCTGCTGCTTCACTCGAGCCTCTTTGTCCTTTAAAGTGTCTCTAAGTAAGTTCACATAAAACTGATTACATTTTCCATGCCCCATATCTATAATTTTAATTTACATTTTTATCCTGATATTTTCACTGATTTTCTACTTTTATTACCTATTTGAATGCTTGATTCCCACCTCTGCACCTGCAGTGTGATATTCATATGCAATGTCCATCATTTTCTCTACCTGGACCACTCACTGGTCACACATCTGGGTGCCGTCAGGGTTCTGTCTTGATGGGTTTATCTGTTCCAGGGTAGAGGCATGTGGATTAGAAGTTACAGGTAGAAAAAAACAGAGACACAAAAGGAAAGGACAGAGACACAGAACAGAGTCAGGAGGGCAACCCATGAATACTGAATTTGCCTAAGTTTATGTTCCATATGCTTTATATACGCCAACCCCAATGGGGGGAAGAAGGCAAAAGACTACTTTACTATGACAGAAAGAACAAACAGTAATTACCTCTTTAATACCTGAAACATCAAGTAACTACATCTTGAGTTCATTATTTCATCCTTTAAAGAAGACATGCAGTGACCACACTCTAGGTGAAACATCCTGTAGGTTGCTACACCCTGGGTCAAGTATTCTGTTATAACCTTGAAGGAACAAGAATAGGCCTAAATTCCAATCTTTGGTCAAGTTAGAACAAATTCATTTCTGTGGGTTCTGACACTCCAGGTACCCTGGTTCACTTTTGTGAGTCCGCAGTTCTTCACCAATGATACAGTCTTATTTGAAGATGCCACCAAGACCAGTGAAATTCCTCCCAAGCTCTCAGCTGTGGTTATGTTTGTCTATGAGGTTTCTGACATAAAATTTGCAGGAAGATATACCAATATGGTCTCCTGATGCTCATAAAAACCAGCAGAACTGTGATTCTGCTTTTCTGACACAGGAGCCCAGATCTCAAGGTCCCATTGTAATCAAAGCATTGTTATGGCTATTTTCAGTATGAGGTGCACTTAGAGCTCATCAGAGAGTCACAGATAGATAGGAGGTGTCTTAATGCTTTCTCCTGCTGCTGGCAGCTGGTGCCCAGTAGTTGGATTTCTGAGTGTTTGAAAGTTGAAAGCTGTCTGTTATGTGACTGAACCCATAAGCCCAAAAGGGCCAGCTTCAAGCCCCAGAATTTTCTTTAGAAAAGGTTTAATATTAGGATCTGCCCCTGGTGATTAGTCAACTTTTGGGCACCTGTTTCCCATGCTGGATTACCTCCCCCAGCCTTGACACAAAGGGAGGAGCTGGGTTCTGGATCAATTTGAACTGCTATGCTTTTATCTAGCCTATGCTAGGCCTGATCCTTTGCCAATGGAGATGGAGGAGTTGATGGAGAGGAGGGTAGATGGGAGGTGGTGGGATGGAACTAGAAGAGATGAGGGAGGAGGAACAGTGGTCAGTATGTAAAATAAATGAAAAATGTTATTTAAATAAAATAAAAAGAGAAAACGTTTTGTGTCCTTAACCAGTATGATGGGAAGTTGGGGGATGGAATATTCTAGAAGAGCATGAAGATTGAACCTCTCTGTAGTACCTGCCCAAGGGAAAACTAGGGCAGAAACTTCTCAAGGCAGGGCACTTTATAAACTAATATGTTGTACCAAATAAGGAAGTCATTCCTGTCAGCTTTTTTTTTCCTTTTCTCTCTGCTGGTTTCTCTTTCTGTAAAATGTTAAAACTACTTTTCTTATACTAATCTGTTTAATTTATTACATAGTTACAGTCTTGTTTCCCACATTGGTCTCTGATTGACACTGAACTCAGAAAACTTTCCATGGAGTTGGGGCTGAAGTGGGTTTTCAAGGTTGCTATTTTAAGGGGTAATATGGGGAAGAGAAGATGACCATGAGTGGGTAGGAGTAAGAGGGATGCTGGGTGTGTGTGACAGGTTCCTTACCAGAATCTCTTTGTTTGAAGGTGTTCAGTGTGAATTTATCTGGTGTAGTCCTGGAGTACTTGGGTCATCTTGGGGTTCCATGATACTTTCCTGTTCAGTCTTCAACTCATCTTCAGTGATTAGTGGATGGATGTAATGGTCCTGTCAGGCTCCAGGAGAAGTCCTAGAGTGGTTGGCTCTCATATGGTATATTAGAAATTTATTTAGAACTCCAAATGGACACAACCATGCATATTGCAATCAGGATGTCAAATGTTCAAAGTAAAGAGTGAAGTCTAAAAGACAAAAGGGCAGGGTCGAGTGGAACACAGAAGACCCTGCAGCTGAAGCTGAAGGTGCCCTGCATTCCCCTCCGGCCACCCTGGCAGGCAGACACTCACCCCTCTGGGTGGATAGCCTTAGAGCAGGAGCAGGAACTGTTCCTGGGCCAAGAACCTTGCAGACAATAGGGCGCTATCTCTTGTATTCTGTTGGCTATTCTTCTCTCTGTAGTCCCTGTTCGTTTACCAAGATTTTCCATAAAATCTTCTGGCACAGGATCAGGGCCACTTGCTGGCCAGGGACCTCACAGACAAAAGGATGCTCTTGCTGGGTGCAGGCTCAATGGGACAAAGAAACTCCTTCAGCAGTTGCCCTCACCGCTTTGTTTTCAGACCCCCAGCCCCAAAGCAGGCTGAACTGGGGGATCCTATGTCCCCACAGAAGGAAAGAAAAACAAAGACAACCACAAACAATTTTTTTATTAATATAGATGTACAAATTCTAATAAAATGCTTGTCTTTAATCCCAGTATTTAGGAGCAGAGGCAAGTTGATCTCTGAGTTTGAGTCTTGCATGGTCTACAAGGTAAGTTCCAAGACAGTCATGGCTACACAGAGAAACCTCATTTTAAAAAAGAAAAACAAAGCAAACATCAAAATATTTTAATAAATTAAAAAAGATTACACATTCATATCAACTGGATCTTCAGCCTAGTAAAACAAGATTTTTTTTCAACACATACAAATCAATTAATGCAATAAAAACACCATAAGTACAAACTGAAGGAGTGAAATCACATAATTCTTTCAATGGATTATTAAATGACGTAAGACAAAATTCAACATGCCGTTATGATGAAATTTCTAGAAATTTTTTGAATAGATCAAGCATATATCAAACTAATAAAGGCTTGGTCCAAAACTCTTGTAGGCAACACATATTAAATGGTTACTTACCAAAATATTTCTTCTAAAATCAGAAATGAGACAAGACAAGGAAGTCTCCATCCCATCTCTCTTTCAATATAGTTCTCAAAGTCTCACTGCTGACACATAGTCAAGAAAACACACAAAAGGACTAACAATAGGAAAGAAGAGTTCAAACTATCCCTACTTGAATATGACATAATTCTTTACTGAAAATGCCATGATGAATCCAGGATAAGACTCTTGGACCTAATAAACACTCGCAGTAAAGTGGAGTAGAAATCAGTATAAAGAGTAGTCTCCATTTGTAATAGTAGCCTACTCTTCAGAAAAAGAAAACAGGAAAAGTATTTCATCCAAAATGACTCACTCAAAATTGTTTAGGGATATACCTAATCAGAGACATCTCACAAGGTGCTGGTGTGTGCATTACAGTCAGGGCTGGGATCTCATTGATATTCAGAATTCCTAATATAATGTTTTATAGTCTTATTTACATATAGTATCTTCAAAGCTCAGCTTCATCAAATAGAAAGAAAAAATGGTGTTTGACAAAGCATTGAGATCAACAGGAATGATTGGGAAAAGGAAAAACAAGTTACTGAGTTAAGAATTGGCCCTTAAGAGTTATATGTTTTATCTATAATCCATAGCACACATAGGTAATAATAATAATATATATCTCAAAATTGAGAACGTGCCTTCTTTAAATATTGCCAATAGCATAACAAACACATGCTGACTGTATCAAATCATTGGATGACTATTTCTGCAGTGTCATACTTCAAAAATCAAGGAAAAGATCTACTATTTTGTAAGTATAATAAAAAATATAAGTTAAGTGTAACAGAGAGATGGCTCCAGTTAAGAAACGCTAATCAAACCTGCTTCCAGATACTCCCATTAGCTGCCAATGACTTCCTGCAACATTAGCTCCAGGAAATCTGAATCTATTTTCTGCTGTCTTGGGGCTGCTGCTCACATATAGAACACATAAGCAAACACACACGTATACAAATTGATAAATAAAAATAAAGCATACAAAACACAATGTAGACATAAGCAAACACACATACACACATACACAAATTGATAAATAAAAATAAAGTATATAAAACACTATGTAGACATAAAAGGTAAAACATTTATTAGAAATTATATAAGCAGAAGAATACTACTCCGAATAAATATGCCAGTACCAACTGTAAGATTGTTCTTTAAAAGTTCTTTCCAGGAGACCTCAGAATTTCCCCAAACAGCAGCTATTGTCATCTTCTTTGTTGCCCAGCAGAACTAGATCACTAGACTCTATTGCTAAAGACATTACATTTCTTTGATGTAAGACAGATATAAGTCAAGATGGAAGGGAGTTGAAAGCCTCCTCCTACTTGTACAGCTTTCATCAAGGTAATAGGAATAATGCTGTGTAGGCTGTGGTGGAGAAAAGGCATCAGTGGTCTTGCCCAGCTGTGAACTCTACCAGCATCAGTACTAACCAACAAGGCAGCATGAGCCCACTGCTGTAGCTGTGACAAGGCTTTTACACAGGCAACCAAGCTAACTCTGATTGGATCTGAGGCCTATTCCAAAGGAGGAAATCCATGTCTGGTTCTATAACCTCTGTCAAAAACCCATGGCTAAGAAGGTCAGAGACTCTAAAACTGTGATACCTTTAAGATCCCTAAAGGGATCTAATATTGTTTTTTAATGAAACCAAGATGTCACTCATTTGCTCTCTAAACATACATGTTTGTAGCCACAGAGAAACAGTATGCTCAGACACAAGTCAGGTTAGATTGTTAATTGATTGGTCAGAATCCAGTGACTCTTGATTGCTTAGGATGCTAGAAAAAAGAATGGTTGTGTCCTCAGCCCTCCAATGTCTGCCATCACTCTAAAACTCATAGATTATAGTGTAAGAGCTGGGAGATATGGAGAAGGGCTGCGAAATGCTGTGTCTTGGTCATAACAAGGTTATTGCCATCACTCATTCAACAGCGGCTGTGGTTCCTTATACTGGACCTGAGCAGGGACAGCCCTATGAGTGATGACTCTTGGATAATGGAGGGAATCATGAGATCCTACTGCCTCCCTCATTAATTAATGAATTCTGATAGATTCTGGATGAACAGAGTATTATACTCAGGTGTACCCTTTCTGGAGGACCCACCAGCATCCACTTGTCTTAATCCCATGGTTATATACACAACCCTTGTTAAAGTTAATGGGTCCAAAACAAATCAAAATAAAATGAACATGTGCAAGGTCTTGAGGAAGAAAGGAGGTTGTGTGACAGGGACATGAGAAAGGTGAGAGATGTATGAGTCATTTACATGTATGTAAATTTCAGAACCCAAAATTAATTAATAAAAGCAAACAAATGAGCAACTAAAACATTTTTTTTCTTTTCAAACATTTTTCAGAGACTTCTTTTTAAGCCAAATTCTCTTATCAGGATCCAGTTCTAACTAGAAAGTGGGAAGCTTACACTGAAAAGTCCTCTCATTGTGCCAGTGAACACAGCCAAGAAGCAGTTCACCCTGAAGCTGAGCTCAGCTACCACTAAAGGCCCAGTCTTGTGTTACTGTGCAGCAGACACAGTGAGCAGGTTCTCTGTCTGCTCAGCAACAACCTCAATTGAGGATGCTCATGACCTGCAGGGGATGCTGTTGGTCCAAGGTTCACCAGGAATGAACATGTAGTGGGTAAGAGAAACATCTGGAGAGTGGGGGAGTCCCCTGAGGCTCTAAGGTTTCCTACCCTAACCTCAAATAACTGCAGAGACCATGTACAACATGTGATGTACTACTGTGTGTAACATATGACTATACTCTAAACTTAGTACAGTAAAAATTCTTTCTTAAGCAATATTGTGCATATATTTTTACTCCTTACATATGAACCTATTGGATGGACAAAATCAATGGCATTTACATGAAGTATAATAGAAATTTTCAAACATGAGGTATCAAACACCTGATCATCATCAGCTGCACCAGAATCAGTAGCAGCATCTGTAATTATATCTGTAACTACTTTTCTCTGGCTGGTGGGGTTTTCTCAGCTGGAATGTATGATTGTGACCTGGATTTCAGGCCTTGATGTTCCATCCACAGTGTTGAGCCCATGCAATTCTGCTAAGAAAGTGTAGGAGACCTGGTATCAAGACATTGTCCACTGCCCCGTGAATCCCTCAGCTCAGAAGGAGAGAATAAGATGGGCATAATTGCATACTCTGAACTTTGTCATAGGTTTTCATCATTTATTTTTCTATGAATGTTTTCCCTAAAATGAAAGATTTAGATCAAAATAGTAATTGTATGGTTTTTGTAACTTGGGAAAAGAGAAGAAAGTCAATTAATTACAGAAGTCCCTTTGCATATCTAGGATCCTGAAAGCGGAGAAGTGATGTCCTCACAAATAAACCACAAGATAATCTCATTCATGAATTTATTCAATGTACTGAATACTCTGACTGATTTTACCATGTAACTTATTCTTTGTGGGAAGCAGAAATGGATTTCCCTGAGGGCTTCTGTGTCTTTTATCACAGACTGGCTCTTCATGAATCTTAAACTTAAGTCCACCAGCAGGTGGGGAGGGCATGCAAATCTCTGCCTGCCCCACCCAACCCTGGGGTGAAAAGCCAAAGTGGGGTCTGGGTACACTCGCTGATGTGCAGTCATGGACAGGCTTATGTCCTCATTCCTGCTGCTGATTGTCCCTGCATGTGAGTGCCAAGTCTCCCTAAGGAATGAACTTCCATATCCTCGCCCTGTTCCAATATAACTTTATCCCTTTTCTCCACAGATGTCCTTTCCCAGGTTATCCTGAAGAATTCTGGTCCTGGGCTGTTGCAGCCCTCCCAGACTCTCAGTCTGACCTGCACATTGTCTGGGTTTTCACTGAGCACTTCAGGCATGGGTGTGGGCTGGATCCGTCAGTCCTCAGAGAAGGGTTTGGAATGGCTTGCAGACATTTGGTGGAATGACGAGAAGTATTACAACCCATCCCTGAAGAGCCAGCTCACAATCTCCAAGCACACCTCCAACAAGCAGGTATTCCTCAAGATCACCAGTGTTGACACTGCAGATACTGTCACATACTACTGTGCTCGGAGAGCACAACAGAGCACAGAGACACAGCCTCGGCTGACAGCTGTACAATACTTCAATTTGTTCTCATCTCTGTTCTTCCTCACGCAGGGCAGAAGCCTGGTGGGTGGGACAGAACTTCCCTGCTAGCCTCTGGGATTTCCTCTTCATTTTGAGCTTCAGAGCCAGGGTTTCCTGTCATATACCCTAGGTTTCTGTTAAAATGTTCAGAAATGAGGGTCTGTCTATGTTTGGTTTTATTAAGATAAAGGGTGCCTGGTCCCTAAACCAGGTGGTTCAGAGCTGTGGTTCCTTTATCCATAAGCCTCAATTCCCACAACAGGTTTCAGGTTATTGTGATTTCCACCTTCAGAAAACAATGGACTTCGAGAAGATATGTTTTAGTGGATAAGCATACTCAAATGGAGTCATTGGTCAAAGAGATCCCAGGAAATCTTGCAAATATCTCTGGCTATTACTAAGACTCTTGCCCCCACAAGTTGATGGCAGCACACTATCATTGAAGACACTACTTAAGTATTTCAGTGATCACAGAGAGGTTGAGCCCAAGTAGAAACTTAATCCCTACTGATAACATTCACAGTGTTGCATGCACTTAGCAAGCTTTCAGAGGACAAAGGTGCTTCTTCTTGAAATTGAGTGGAAGTAACAGAGAACCACAAATGAACACTGTGTACAGAGAGATTCGTGAACTCAGCCCTAAAAGGATGATCTTCATCAAACCTTCCTCTCAGAACGGATGGACCAAGGTAGAGGAGGAGGTGGAAAGATTGCAAGAGCCAGAGGTGTATAATATTTAAGAGAACCCACTCATGAATGCAACAGAAAGTTTCTCTTCTGGATCTGTGAGTGTCGATATCATACCAGGGTATAGTAATGATTTCAACCTACATAGATTTTTCAATTCACAGAAACCTGATTCAATAGGCAAAATTATATGGAGATTATTAAAGGTAGACTTACCATATCCACTGACAACTCTAGGAACAGTTTGTGCTGATCCTATTGTTCTTTACTACTGTGTGAGAAACACCGTGACTAGTCATCACTGCAATTCCAAAAACTGTATTCTCTTCATGGGAGGCTGAATACCAGCAATGGGTGCTCAGCAAATGTGAGCTCATACTTACGCTAGGAGAAGGTCAGACATAGTAACTGTCTCCTTGCAGATTTGCAGTTGCCTTTCATCCTAACATTTATTTTCCAGAACAATGCACCAAATTTATGGTGTACATTATTCTGTGACATCTCTTAATGTAAAATTATTCTTGAATTTTCTAAAATAAAATATTGTGGAATATCAGATCCCAAGGAAGCTCAGGAAAGCACAGAACTTGCTGTTGATTCTGGGCAGAACTTCATTGGGATTTCCTGGCTAAGATAGTATTTGGGATTCTGGAGGAACCAAGAGAAAGGCAGGGAATGCTCCTGAATCTTGGAATCCTTATAAGTCTAAAACCTCCATTTCTCTTCATGAGGTACATTCTAAGTTCAGATATGCTCAATTTAGACTTTTAGCAGATACACTTCCTCACCCTCAGACCATTTTCACACTATGCACTTCACTTTGTTCCCTAAGAGAGAAAACATGGTTTCTGAATTTTGTAGTCTATTTTTATATAGATGGTCAAATTTATAGGACCTAAAATTACCTGGAAAATGAGTCTTGGACTTGCTTTTGATGGTGTCATTAGATTATCTTTAGAAGATTGCTGAAACCGAGTTTAAGACCTGTCCCAAGTGTTGGCAACACTATCGCTACAGTCTGGGGTCCTGACGTGAATATAAATTAGATAGCAAACTAAGTGTAAGTATTTATCTTTGCTGCTTCTAAATGTGGAATCTACGTGACTTGCTCCATCAAGGTCTTGAGTTCACGGCTTCCCTGTTGTGATGAACTGGGAACATATGTCTTTCCTCCTTGAGTTGTTATTGCCATATAGTTTTTCCCTGCAATACAACTAGTAACTAACACCATAAGTGGTGTCATTATTCTGAAAAGCTTGAATGCAACCTTATTGTTCTATTGCTATGGAGAGACACAATGACCCAGGTCACTTTTATAAGAGATAATATTTAATTGGAGATGTTCTTGCATTTAAAGGGTATTCCTCTTCATCATAATGGGCACCATGGTGGCCAATGAATCTAGTACAGGAGAAGAGCGTTTTATCCTGATTTGCAGGTAGAGAAAGTCACAGGCCCTGGCACAGTTTATGAAACCACCAATCCACTCCCCGTGACTCTTTTTCTTCAACAAGGTCACACACTCCAATTCATCTAATTTTTTGAACCTGTTTTATTCGCTTGTTATTAATAAAAATATGCTTCTATGTAGAATGTGCTTATTTAAAAGTTACGACATTTAGCAACATTATTTCCTGCTTCTGAAAGGGAAAGTCTTTTTACACCATAGCTTATAGTGACCGCTTTTGCCAATCTTCAAAGCTGAGGGCTGGCACCAAATAGCCGTTATCAATGACTATGGGGTCTTTGGTTTGTCAGAATAGCAAAACTTTAATGGAAAAAGTTCATTATCCTGTAATAATTCAAGACTTAATGGTGCAGTGTTAGTTTTGTACAAGTGTTAGTGTTTGGCCTGTACTGCAGATTTATATGGTACGCTGGTTTTATGAGTAGTACTGAAGTGTTGTAAAAGTCTTGAACTTATCAGATATGTATGCAAGGTCATTATCAGTTTTGGTTATCTTAGGATTGTTCATACAGGCATAGAGGCAAGCATGTAAGACTGATATGGTGTGAATAATACACTCTTCATGTTGTTGGGCTGCTACCCATGTCGTATTTGGGAAGAAAGCTACTGAGATATTAGCGTACGTTTTCCTTGACAAGTTCCAGGACTAGCTCAATGTCCTTTACTGTATATAACATACTATATATACGTATATTCAAAGGCTATTTTTTTGTTTTTCAGGGATTAATCCTTGGAGATGATCACCATTTTTTCGACTACACCATTATCATTAACCAAGCTTACATTAAACACTTACAGGTCCTTGAAAATCTTTAGTAGCCATAACCTACACAAGAGTAGGCTGAGCTTGGTGAAGTTAAATCCAGAGTGAGAATAGAGCTGCCTGAAGAAACTCAGAAAGATTTATGGCAAAATGGACCACTCCACCCCTTTTAAGTCTTTACTTGCAAACATACAGCTATCTCTCCACAGCAGAATTTTGTGAATGAATTTCATTGTTGGAGGAGGATTTCTCTAGTAAGCCATACGAGTTAAGCAGGCAAGCACTCCTGTACATTTTCAACAATTAGAGCCATCAGTCTACCACCACACTAGAGCATGAAGTGGAGTCTTAGAAACATCATGTAGACAATAACAGAAGATGAAATGCCAGATTAAGCCCATCCAGCACCATGAATTGTAGGAGAACTGTTCCTCTTTAATGAGGTAGTGCCTTGACGGTGCTGTCCTATGGCCTGAAAGTCCCAATGACATCATACCAATTCTGTCCAGTGATAGAAGTCATGCAACTGACTGTTTCAAGATGCTTGTCTCCTGTGATATTTAGTGCAACAGATTCATGATCCTGAAGTTAGAACAAAACATACATAAATAGGTAGACTGCCTGTAGCATGAATTTTAGTGTTTATATATGAAGTTATATTTCAGACATTTAAAGAGGCATATTGACAAAATTCTGTGTTGTGTTATTGGTTTCTCTCATTCCTGGAGGAACCTCCCAAATTGAGCCTTCATTGAGAAAACATTCAGCTCCTAAAAGCTTTACTAACACATTCTCTGTCCAGGAGTATGAAGATCCTGTATTCATAGAGGTAGACAGAGAGAGATTAAGCTGTCTAAGGAGACATACACTCTACACACAAGGACCCTTGTCAAATATTTCTTCTCTCCCCTTTCATTATCTTAAATACATGCAAATGCAGTATGAGAAATATATTGAGTCACAGTCCAAACTAACCTGAATTTAATCTCTATTTCAATATGAACATGTTTTTTTTTTGAGTTTTTAACTGGTCTGTGAATGCTTATTCTTTGTGTTGACTCCTATACCTGAGTTTTCAGGACACATGAATACATGGGATATTACATCTGAACTAAAGATTCGTTGTGCCTCTTTGACTTCTGGTGCTCTGCCCCAGTTGTAGCCCAATGAAGGCTGCAAAGAACATAGTCTCTCATTTTGTCACATATTAAAAGTCACTGCCAGAACTGGATCTCCCAGTTAAGGATCTGTGCAAGTATACAGCATATGGCAATTGATATTTCCGTAGTTGACGCACCCAATGAATAGTTTTTTGATGGATATGATTCTTTTTAGCAAGGCTTATAGGACCACTGACTCTGAAAATCAGTGGGCTGTATCTGTAATTTCTGTATCTGTAATTTCTCTCATGTGTCACTTCATTTCTTCCTTAAGAACTGCTTTGGCTCTATTCCACTGCTTGAGTGTTCATCTCATGAAAATATTCCACCTATTGCACTCTAATATAGCTGTGGATTGTTAGGAAGATGGTTTTGCTTAAGCTGTATAGTTTTGATTAATAAAAATAATAGCAGGATATTTTACACAACTCAAACTGATATAGGATTCTCAGTCTCAAATACAGCCTTTTGAACAGACAGGTAATTTTGTACCCCAGAGAAGATTCACAGGATGCTGGTTGCACCTAGATAAAAATATCTGGTTTCCTCTAGACAAATAAATGAGGTCATTTTCCCAAATGTTTTCTGATTCAAGACCAGAGCTTGAAGCAACTTTATAAATAACTCCCTGCTACAATGGCTCTTTCTGCATGTACTCTTCAACCTCAAAGTCCAGATAATTGTATTGTTAAGTTTCAAAATACAATGCTGTGGGACAATGGTCTTATTGATTGTAAAGGTTTGTAAGTTGTACTGGTTTAATAAAATGCTGATTGCCAGTAGCCCAGCAGGAAGTATGGGTGGGACAACCTGAATAGAATTCTGGAAAGAGGAAAGGTTCGGTCTGCAGTTGTTGCCCAGGTAAAGAGGGAGCAAGATGAGAATGCCTCTCCGATAAAAGGCACCAAGCCATGTATGTAGCTGATACATACTAGAATTATTGGTTATATTAGGATACAAGATTTAATAAGCCTGAGGTAATAGGCCAACCAGTTTAAAATTAATGTAAACCCCTGTGTGTTTCTTTGGGGCAGAACAGCTGTGGGATTGTATAGTACAGAAACCTCTGTCAACATTCCAATGCCATTTTCTGTATGGAAAAGAGTTATGTGCAAGGCCTAGGATTGATCACTGGTCACTCAGAATGCCGTTCCTATCCTAAGAGAAACTGTGTGACTTGTTTTCTGTTTAGGAAATGGATTAGGTCTTAAAAATATAACTTACAATTGTCCAGAGTTTTGGCAGTGAGAAAAAGGGCATGATTGGTAGGGAAGAGAAAGAGATGGAGAGAGAGAGAGAGAGGGGAGAGAGAGAGAGAGAGAGAGAGAGAGAGAGAGAGAGAGAGAGAGCAATGTAGGGAGGAGTGACAGTGGCATTGCAGAGAGAGAGAGGAGAAGAGGCAGTGGAAAAGAAGAAGGTAGAGTTAATTAGAAGTTGCTGAGTAGAACAGTGGAAGGAGATATGTAGGGCTAATTGGGAAGCTGTGTAGTAGAGGAAGAGAAATTTTTCAGATAGAATTTTTCACGAGAAAGTAAAAGAAAGTTACCAGTAGAAAGCATCTGTATTTCATTATTTTCCCCTCAGATAGAAAAGTCTTCCTTATCACCTTCATAGAATTTGTTACTTTTCCTGGTGTTGACTGGGGGCTGACCCCTCCCATGTGTGTTACACATCAGATGGGAGTCTGGCATAAATAACAGTCAATGTCTCCCTGAAAACAAAGTTTTTATCTCTGCACCTGAGCTCTGTGAGCACTAAAGCTTCAGGGATAAGTTGGTGCTCATGGCAGAAAGTACAACTTAGTGTAAGCCATGAAAAACCAACCTGCAGGGGAGCTCAGAACCAGCAGGGGGCACAGTGGACCCAGGAATCCCCATAGAGAGATGAGGTCGGTGTGGAAGGGACTCTGTGGCCTCTGTGGTTTTAAAGACTGTTAACTGACCTGCACCTGCTGTGAATGACAAGTTCATATGTTCAAACATAGTAACGATTCCTTGTCAAACTCTTCAGAGGTTTACACTTTGTTTCTTTTATTCAGTTTTTATGTACTTTTTTATGTTTTTGAAAATAAATTTTGATTTTTTTTAAATTACTGATTCCCCTCCATCACTTTTTCCTAGATTCTTCATACCTCCCCTCTAGAACTCTTATTTCTCTTTGTAGAAAATAAACACATAGGTGAAAACAAAATAAAACAAAGATATTTAAGAAATAGTAAAAGCATAAAAACATACACAGAACACAGAAATACACGCACCCAATCACCCCCAACAAATAAAATCCAAAACCAAACCAAATCAAAATAAAAGAAAAACCTACAAGAATACAACTATGGAGCCATTATATCAGACAAAAAGAAATGCACTAAAATTCCGTGCAATGGAAAATGTCTGCAAACATACCATTGAGTTCATATTGTGTTGGCCTTCTACTGTAGGGCATGGATCCACTCTTCAGTGTTTTTAATTTAACAAAGGAGACTCCTTTAGGAAAAATATTTTTCCTTTGCCAGCATGTTTCAATTTCTCAAACTTCTTGATTTGTGTTAAGAGCCTAAATCTGTGTCCTCGCAACACTGTTACTCAATCTGTATTAAATCTGTGCATACCTTGTGTATGCTGTTACATTCTCAGTAGTATCATAAGTGCATTAGTCCTGCTATATCTGGAAGATTGTTTCCTTAAGTCATTCATATGCCCTGGATCCTACAATCTATTGTGTTTGAAATTTTCCCAGAAATAAAGTCTAACTATTGAGTTATTTTGTGGGCAACTAAAAACAATGGCAGCACCGCATACTGTTTTCAGCATCTATTGGGTCTCTCTGACCACTAAAGCATCGGGAGTTATCCGAGCTTGGCATTGAGATGTTCAATTAATAACTCATGTCTTTGGAAACAGCACTGTCCAGCCATGCAGATACTTCTGTAGAAAGGCTCACAGGTTAAAAAAAATACAAAATAAAAAAGGCTCATCCATGTTTTTTGCATTCAACTTTCTGCAATAACTCAGATAAGCATGGAATGTGGTGAAGACCAGACCATTGAGACAATACTAATAGCTAAACTAAAAGTCTTATCTAAATATAATCAGCTTTGTCTATAGCTTTCATCAATTTTAAATTATTATTCTTTTTTAGTAAAATACTGTATCAGCAGATATATAAAAGCCACACCAAAAGCTGAACAAAAATATTGTCAACACAAAGAAAATTGAAATTGCAATTTAGAATTAGGTAACCATGAATTGAATTGTTCATTATATCCTCATGTTTTGTTATAGAAATAACAAAGGCAATTTATAGTTCTCTGCTTTATAATGCTTTTCCCTTTGTTATCAATATTCTTACTGTTTTCTCATGATATACACATTCCATGCGTTTTGTGGATTTATTATTTGCTATTCTGCAAGATCATATATTTACACATAGTTTTATTTTCATCCCTAACTTCTGGATTGACTTACACCAATACTGCAATTCTTCATTTTCCAACATCATTTCATGTTTGAGCCTTTTCTTCTCCAGTATCCCCAGCTTGTTTAACTTTATTCCTATTTTATTATATCCTCTTCCTTAATTCTCCAGACCCTAATGTCTTCTTTCTAGTCATTTGGCTTCTATAAATTAAACCCACCAAGCAAGTATTCAAACCTGGGAAACACATATAAATGAGAGCATGAAACATTTGTCGTCAAGGACCTGGGTGACCTCACTTAATGCATTTTTACAAGTTATATCCACTTAAATGTAGAATTAACAATTCTTTTTTACCACTGAGTAGTATTCCATTGTCTATATGTGTCACCTTTTCAAAATATATTTGTTCTTTGTTGGAAATCTAGGCTGATTTTGTTTCCTAGGTTCTGTGAATAGGTTGACAATAAACATTGAAGTGTAAGTGTCTCTCTAGTAAAATGTATTTCTGTACCAGACCTTACAACTTACAATATTAGCCTTCAAGTAAGATGTACTTTCTAGTACCTGACTCATTTTTAGTGACTAACTGATTTCTAATTGTATTTATTGCCTGATTCATAGGGAAGCCTTCATCCCTGGTAAATATGTTCAAAGGCCCATGGCTTGGGACGACACAGGCTCTAGTAGACTTTATGCTAGTATTTTTGCTAATAGCTTTGTAATCAAACTGTCTCATACATATTTATGTTTACACCCAATAGATTAGTTCTGGTCTCTGCCTTGATCACAGAAACTTCCATATGTAGCCTGTAATGATAAATGCAGACATTAACATCTGGTCAAAGTGCTAAGAATATGACTGAATATTCATCCACAGATGAGTCTTCTTTGTTTACTTTCCACCCACAACTCAAGGACTCCCATAAAAAAAAGACTGGAAAGCATTAAGATCCAGAATATGGAATTGACAGCTTTGAAATATTGTCTCCAGGACCTGACATGACGTTTGTACACATGAACTCACAGCAGCTATAATTACCAGGAGAGGACCTTAATTAAGTCAAGCTTAGCAGTATTATTTTGATTGCTTGGGCTACTTGGTGGAAATGAGAATTCAATTTCATAAGTTGTTCTTCAAGATTCTTACATGCAGCTTGCTGAATTTTTGCCTTGATTTCAGAAATAAACAAAATGTAACATGTTTTAAAAATATTACAACATGGCTAGGTCAGGCTCTATGTCTCCCATTACTAAGAGTCTTTGCTAGGGTTAACTTCATAGACTGCATGAATTTTCCATTGTATTTGGTTTTGTGAATTCACTATCTTCTGTAACCATGCAAGGCCTAAAGTGAAAGGATCAGATACCAAAGCAGTCAGAAAACCTTTGACCTACAGTTAGTTTGTCCTGCCTAGAGAGTTTTCTGGGACCATAATCTAGCCCAATCATCTTGAAAGAGACCAGAGAGACTTCATCCAGCAACTTATGAGAGCAGGTGCACAGTGACACAGCCAAACAATAAGTGGAGTTCAAGTAGTCATATGGAGGGGAGGAAGGAAATATTGGGGGAACCAGAGTATAGTGGCAGCAAGAAGAAGACGGGCAGGAGAAAATGATAAGCCAGCGCAGACGGGTGCTGGGTGCACTAGTGTTAGTGTGTGGCACCCACACAGTTTCTTGAAACCCTGACCACTGCTTCCTGTGGCTGCTGCAGTTTGGCAGCTTTTCCCCAGCATCATGTGTGTGCAGCTACCTACGTGGCTTCCACAGTTTTCCTGACTCCTGCATCCCATGGGTAACTTCTGTACATCCTTCCTAACCCGTGTCTCTTTGACAAAAGTCTGTTCAGTTTGGTTTTGAGTTCTGCTTCAAAAATCAACAGAGTTTTCTGGCTCATGTTGTTATAAAACCTTAAAAGTATCAATTAAGGCAGGATTTTAACAGAGGTAAGTCATCTGCTAACTATATTACTTTTTGGAATTTGTAAATCACTTCTAAGATAATGTCTGATAATATCCCCATTCAGAAATTTAATAACCTTTTCATTTCTGTTTTGGATGAAATTCTAGGAGAGGTGTATGTCCTAACTGGGGTGTATACACTCTTAGTCACAGATGCTATCAGTTTGATACTTCATATTATCTCTTTAAAAAAAGGGTTTGATAATAGAGCCAAGAATGAGAGGCTTTTAGAAATGATACAAACTTTACAGACTAGTAATAAGAATTTGGGAGAAAGGATTCATACCACCGAAAATGGTAATCATAAATTGAGAGGAAAAATTGATTCCATGTCAATGAGTTATGAAACCATACCAAATGATACTGAGAGATTATCTGAAAAGAGTCATACTATTGAAATTGACAATCAAATCATTGAAAAGTTATGATAAGCTATCAGATAGAACATACCTCCTGGAAGGCAATCTACATGTCATCCAAATAATCTTTAAGAATGAGAAGATATCATTAATGGAAAAATTTAAAAAAATTGAAATCATATGTGCAGACTGAGAATAAGGAATTATTGGATTTGATGAAATCATTAGATATTTTCACAGGCCAATAGATTCCGACCTTATACAAGACAGTGATTAAAAATTTGAATCAATTTAGGAACTTGTCAGAACTAGCAAGCAAGGAGAGAAAGTACAGGCAAAAGACAAGGAAAGATTTCGCATCTCCAGCACCTTTCAGAGTCAGAGATCACTTACCAAGAGTTTCTGCTACTTATGCTGTTGCTACCTATAAAAAGTCACCAAGTACACAATACTCAAAAGTGATCTAAAACTGTAGTAGTATCAAAAAGTTACACAATGGCTCAGAATGGACTATAGCAAATATTTACTTATTTGGGGGTAAACTCATAGTTAGGGTAGTTATTTACAGACCTCTGCATGTGCTGAGAACTGGAACCAAATCTAGAAAAATGGGAGTTGCACATGTTTTTCATCTGCACTTATATTACGTGAGAATATGCCCCGAATTGCTGATATCTTAAATGCTATTGTCTGAAGGAGTTCCCACAACAGTTTATAGAATGTAAATGGGAACCTAACATATGAAAGCTCTGAAAGATATTAAGCAAGCAATAGTATCTTATGGCATGTTTTCACCATATATGAGGGAGTTGAAAAAGACATGGGCTTCAAGAAATAAGGTTATTTCACATGACTGGTATCAACTAGTCTCAGCTATACTAGACCATGGGCCACAGCTTCATTGAAAGAGTTTTTGGAGAAAAGAAACTAAGGCCCTTTAACATTAAGGTAGAGTCAGAGTTTTTGAGGTCTTCCAAGATCAGATTCTTGGTGAGGGTCTTTATTCTGGTTCAGATAGGCAAGATATATACAATGAATATATCTTGTTCCTATGTCATACAGCAGTCATGAATGGTTGGGACAAGATTCAAGAACCCGGAAAATAATTTGCAATATTCAAGAACCCGGAAAATAATTTAATTACATACTAAGGTTATAGAAGGCCCAAGAGATCCTTTTAGCTAATCTTTATGAAGATTAACTAAAGCTGTTAGATAGGGGTAGCATATCTAGAAGCCAAAGTACTCATTGAATCTCTGGCTTTTGAAAGTGCTAAGTTAGAATGCTAAAAGATACTTTAGCCCTTAAATATAGATCAGCACCAACTGATGAATGGATCCTACACAACCCAATATTGAGTCCTTTGGCTATATCACTGAGGATTTTTAGCCAACAGCCCAGACCAGAACTTGGATTGGAATTTCAGCTTTAGGAATTGGAATCTAAATGAAGCCACCTGGGTTTGGGGGAAGCTCTAGCACTTTCTGCTCCTTTTGCTGCCATGCCCATCATTGCTGCCACTACACCAGAGGAGTCATGAACACCATGAGATATTGGTTCATTATTCAACTGACTGGGACAAATATGGCTGGCAGAATTCAGGGTGCCTCTAGGGACCTAACTTAGGTTGTCTGCATATGTGTTATTGTTGAGGAGCTTGAAGTGCTCGTGTGATTACTAACTGGGAATTGTCCTCTCTCTGTCTCTTTTGTCTAATTGCAGGACCCCTTTCTTCCTACTGAGTTGTCTAATCAAGACTTTATGTAATGGTACATGCTTGGTCCTATTGTAGCTTACTGTGTACCATTTGTTAAATATCCCTGGGTGTCTGCTCTTTTCTCAGCAGAAGCAAAGAGGGTTGCATGTGGGGAAGATAAGGAAGTATATGCAAGAGGCTGAGGGGGAAAGGAGAATTGTCATCATTATTTATATCCCAGCAATGCTCAAATAAGCATGGACAGCATGCTTACTGCAATTCTCCAGTTGTTCCTATCCTGGGCAGTGCTAGATGCTTGGGTGTGGAACACCCAAGGTTCCACAGTCGTCCTTATGCCTTCTATCCAGCATTTTCTAACCTTCCTCTTCACTTTGCCCTGTGCACTCCTCTAAGCAGTGCCATTTTGGGGTATCTGCCATCAGTCATTCTCATAACAAGGCCAAAATATCTCAAGTCCCATTGCTGTATCCTGTAGTTTATTTCCTTCTTTAGACAGAGATGTTTCTTAATGTCATCATTGTGTAGTCAATCTCTTCGTATGATTCTTAGAATCCTTCTGAGTCGTGCTATCTCCAACACATTCAGCCTTTGTTCTGAGGAACATTTAATTGCCCAAGTTTCAGAGTTGTAAAGAAAGCAGCTCAAGACAAGTGTCTCATATATTTGTAATTTTGTTGTTGTCATTATGTTTCTTACTGACCAAACCTTTTCCAATGTCTGGAATGCAGCCCTTGCTATTCCTATTCATCTCTTGACATCTGAAATAGTTCCCTCCTTTGAACTGAGATTTCCTCCCTGACAGAAATAATTGTCTGATTTTTTTTGAAGTTTTTATTATTTATTACAATGTTAAAATCCTCATGCAACTTTCCCATGTATTGTATGTCAGTACTTGATGTTTACTTTCATATAAAAGTTTTTGCTTACTTCCACCATTCTATCTACCACTGTCTGTAGTTCATTTGGATTCTCCACAAGTAGTGATGATCATTAGTAAGATATTTCAGTTAGTGAACATCATTCAGTAAGGTCTTATCCCCTATTGTGCTGAAAAAGACCAAGGCCAGAGCAGAGGAAATACTAGCAGAGGCCCAGTGTGGATTAAGAGCACAATTGATCATATCTTCACTTTGAGGCACCTAGAAGAAAAAAAATTATGAAGAATTTGGAAATGACTTGTATGTCTGTTACATTGACTTCAGGAAGGTATTTGAAAGCATTTGAAGGAAAGGACTTTGGGAAACAATGAGGTTCTATGGGTACACAGAGAAAATCGTAAGAACACAAGAAAAGACCTATAAAGACACTTTTGCATCAGTCTAAGTCTGTGGAGAACTAAGTGATTAGTTTCAGATAAATGTAGGGGTGTTGTGGGATGTTTCCTGTCATCAGTACTCTTTAATACATTCCTGGAATTCATAATAACAACAATAATGGAGGATGAGGAGATGGGCATGCACATAGGTAGTGTGTGAATCAATACTTGCATTTCACTGACAATGAGGGGGAACTGTGGTCAGGATATAATATATGAGAGAAGAATTAAAAATTGAAGTAATATTTAAAGTAACATTACAACATGACAAGGAGGGACTGTTGGGGGCGCCACCAAGCTTTGGGTTTATTGGCATTTGATAACTGATGAGAAAAACACAATCACTTTGTTTAGGAAGGCTTTTAAAGGTTTCTTATGTACTAGTGAATGACAACATGTTTATCTATAGCTAGCACTGATAGGACTCAATCTGTTATTATGAAAGAAAGAGGTCAAGAAGTTGGAGGAGAGACTTATTAAAAGGTCCTAAGGAAAGTCAGTAGGACATAGTTGGGGACAGACAGATTCACAATATATTTACTATGTGATTGGAAATTTCAAAGAATATGTAAAATTATTTATAAATATGAAAATAACAATTTTATATATGTTTAAAATTTTATACCTTTAGATTGTACACTCTGTTTATTTTTCTCAAAATTTCTACCCTTCTTTTTCTTGACATTCCTGTTTTTTGCTCTACTCTGCTACACAGTTTCATTTATACATTATATATTTGTATACATAGTTCTGTGTACCTATTCAATTTCTAAAAATTAGAGTCTCATATAATGTCTGTGTTTCAGAGATAATTTTAATTAATACAGTTATCTCCAGTTTGCAACAATGTTCCTAAAAGTGGTATAACTTCCTTATTCTTTCACATGAAATATTCCTCTTCTGTTGCATGTATATCCATATCTTCTTGATGCAATCATCTAATGATAGACATGAGGTTTATTTCTTTTTTTATTAATTTATAAAAGTTTCCATTTCTGCCCCTCCTCCCAATACCCTACCATTCCCCCCACTCCCTCTCCTCCTCTCTCTCCAGCCCTAAGAGCAGTCAGGGTTTCCTGCCCTGTGGGAAGTTCAAGTTCCTCCCCCCTCCTTCCAGGTCTAGGAAGGTGAGCATCCAAACAGACTAGGATCCCAAAAATCCAGTATATGCAGAGGAAATAAGTCCCAGAGCCATTATCAATGGCTTCTCAGACAATCCCCATGCAGGCCACATTCAGAGAAACTGGTTTGATCACATGTTCATTCAGTCCCAGTCCAGCTGGCCTTGGTGAGCTCTCATTAGATCAGTCCCCATGTATCAGTGGGTGAAGGCACCCCTCACGGTTCTGATTTCCTTTTTCATGTTCTCCCTCCTTCTGCTCCACATTTGGACCTTGGGAGCTCAATCCAGTGCTCCAATGTGGGTCTCCGCCTCTATCTCCATGCATTGTCGAATGAGGGTTTCCTCTGATCTTGCCTTCCTTGCTCACGTTCTCCCTCCTTCTGCTTCTCATTTGGACCTAGGGGGTTAAGTCCAGTGTTCCAATGTGTGTCTCTGTTTCTATCTCCATCCATCGCCAGATGAAGGTTCTATGGTGATATGCAAAATATTCATCAGTATGGTTATGGACCAAGGCCAGTTCAGGTACTCTCTCCTCTGCTGCTCAGGGAACAATCTGGGGACCTCTACTTGGGCCTGTGAACCCCTCCAGAAACAAGTGTCTTACAAACCCTAAAAGAGCTCCCTTAGTTGAGATATAAACTTCACTGTTCCCATAACCGTCCTTCCTCCCTTCCCCGTCCCATTCCCCCAAGCCATCCCCAATCCTCCCCCTCTCCCCTCTCCCCTCTCCCTAGCCATCTCCCCTTACTTCCACACCCCACCCCCTGTGCACCCAAGTTTGCCTGGCAATCTTGTCTACTTCTAATATCAAGGAGGATAACTATATGATTTTCTTAAGGTTCACCTTCTTATTTAGCTTCTCTAGGATCACGAATTATAGGCTCAAAGACCTTTAATTAAGGCTAGAATCCACTTATGAGTGAGTACATACCATATTCCTCTTTTTGGGTCTGGGTTACCTCACTCAGTAAAGCGTTTTCTATGTCCATCCATTTGCATGCAAAATTCAAGATGTCATTGTTTTTTACCGCTGAGTAAAACTTTAATGTGTATATGTTCGACACCTTCTTTAGCCATTCTTCTATTGAGGGGCACATAGGTTGTTTCCAGGTTCTGGTTATTACACATAGTGCAGCTATAAACATAGTTGAACAAACACTTTTGTAGTATGATAGGGCATCTCTTGGGTATATTCCCAAGAGTGGAATTGCTGGGTCCTGAGGGAGGTTGACTCCCAGTTTCCTGAGAAACCACCACACAGATTTCCACAGTGGCTGCACAAGTTTGCATTCCCACCAACAATGGATGGGTGTTTCCCTTACTCCACATCCTCTCCAGCATAGGCTATCATTAGTGTTTTTGATTTTAGCTATTCTGACAGGTGTAAGATGGTATCTCAAAGTTGTTTTGATTTGCATTTCCCTGATCACTAAGGAGGTTGAGCATGACCTTAAGTGCCCTTTGGCCATTCGAAGTTCATCTGTTGTGAATTCTCTGTTCAGTTCAGTACCCCATTTTTTAATTGGGTTAATTAGAGTTTTAGTGTCTAGTTTCTTAAGTTCTTTGTATATTTTGGAGATCAGACCTTTGTCTGATGAGGGGTTGGTGAAGATTTTCTCCCAGTCGGAAGGTATCCTTTTTGTCTTACTGATGGTGTCCTTTGCTTTACAGAAGCTTCTCAGTTTCAGGAGATCCCATTTATTTATCGATTTTCTTATTGTCTGCACTACTGGGGTTCTACTTAGGAAGTGGTCTCCTGTGCCTATGTCTTGAAGACTACTTCCCACTTTCTCTTCTATCAGGTTCAAACTGGTCAGATTAATGTTGATGTCTTTAATCCATTTGGACTTTAGTTTTGTGCATGGTTATCGATATGAATCTACTTTCATTCTTCTACAGGTTGACATCCAGTTATGCCAGCACCATTTGTTAAAGATGCCTTCCTTCTTCCATTGTATACCTTTAGCTCCCTTCTCGAAAATCAGGTGTTCATAGGTTTGTGGGTTAATATCCGGGTCTTCTATTCGATTCCATAGGTCGATTTCTCTGTTCTTATGCCAATACCAAGCTGTTTTCAATACTGTAGCTCTGTAATAGTGTTTAAAGTCAGGGATGGTAATGTCTCCAGAAGTTCCTTTATTGTATAAGATTGTTTTGGCTATCCTGGAATTTTTGTTTTGCCATATAAACTTGATTATTGTTTTCTCGACGTCTGTGAAGAAGTTTGATGGGATTTTGATGGGGATTGCATTGAATCTACAGATTGCTTTTAGTAGAATTGCAATTTTTACTATGTTGATCATCCCAATCCAAGAGCAAGGGAGATCTTTCCATTTTCTGGTATCCTCCTCAATTTCTTTCTTCAGAGACTAAAGTTCTTTTCAAATAGGTCTTTCACTTCCTTGGTTAGAGTTACCCCAAGATATTTTATGCCATTTGTGGCTATCGTGAAAGGTGATGTTTCTCTGATTTCCCTCTCTGCTTCTTTATCCTTTGTGCATAGGAGGGCAACCGCTTTTTTGGAGTTGATCTTGTATCCTGCCATATTACTAAAGGTGTTTATCAGCTGTAGGAGTTCTTTAGTAGAGTTTTTGGGGTTGCTTATGTACACTATCATATCATCTGCAAATAACAAAAGTTTAACTTCATCCTTTCCAATTTAAATTCCCTTGATCCCCTTATGTTGTCTTATTGCTATTGCTAGAACTTCAAGCACTATATTGAAGAGGTATAGAGAGAGTGGACAGCCTTGTCGTGTTCCTGATTTTAGTGGAATGGCTTTGAGTTTCTCTCCATTCAATTTGATGTTAGCTGTTGGCTTACTGTAAATAGCCTTTATAATATTTAGGTATGATCCTTTTATCCCCAATCACTCCAACACCTTTATCATAAAGGGGTGTTGAATTTTGTCAAATGCTTTTTCAGCATCCAATGAAATGATCATAAGGTTTTTTCTTTCGGTTTATTTTTATGATGCATTATATTGATAGATTTGCATATGTTGAACCAGCCCCGCATCCCTGGGATGAAGCTTACTTGATCATAATGGATAATTTTTCTAATGTTTTCTTGGATTCTGTTTGCCAGTAATTTATTGAGATTTTTCGCGTCACTCATGTTCATGAGTGAGATTGGCCTGTAATTCTCTTTCTTGGTTGTGTCTTTGTGTAGTTTTCTTATCAGAGTAACTGTACCTTCATAAAAGGAGTCTGGCAATGAGTCTTCTGTTTCTATATTGTGAAATACATCAAGGAGTATAGGCATTAACTTTTCCTGGAAGTTCTGGTAGAATTCTGCATTGAAACCATCTGGTCCTGGCTTTTTTTGGTAGGGAGATTTTTGATAACAGCTTCTAATTCTTCTCAACTAACAGGTCTATTTAGATTGTTTACTTGTTCTTGGTTCAACTTTGGTATATGATACTTATCTAAAAAATGTCCATTTCTTTTACATTTTCCAATTTTGTGTCATACAGGCTTTTGTAGTAAGATCTAATGGTTCTCTGAATTTCCTCTGTGTTTGTGGTTATGTCCCCCTTTTATTTCTGATCTTATTAATTTGCGTGTTCTCCCTGTGCCGTTTGATTAGTTTGGATAGGGGCTTTTCGATCTTGTTGATTTTCTCCAAGAACCAGCTTTTTTTTCACTGATTTTTTGGATTTTTTTCTGTGTTTCTATTTTGTTGATTTCAGCCCTCAGTCTGATTACTTCCAGTCTTCTGCTCCTCCTGGGTGAATCTGCTTCCTTTTTCTAGAGCTTTCAGGTGTGCTGTTAACTCTTCAATATGTGGTTTCTCCATTTTCTTTAATTGGGCACTTAGTGCTATGAACTTTCCTCTTAGCACTGCTTTCATAGTGTTCCATAGGTTTGAGTATGTTGTGTCTTTATTTTCATTAAATTCAAGGAAGACTTTAATTTCTTTAAGGTTTATTTCGTTAAGTTATTGAAGATAGTGCTGAATAAACAACAATGTATTTACATTTCTGAGAAGTGTTCCCTTTAGGTAATTTCAGTAAGTAGTTTTTTTCTATCTTCTGGAATGACAATATTGATGGAAGTATCTGAAAGGAGGTTGTGAATTCTCAAAACTTAGCAGACTTTGAAATTTCCAGACACCACCATCATCATCACGATCTCCTTCTGTGCATCAATCTGATAACCATATTACAAAGTAGAACAACTGCCTCAGGCCAGAAATCTTTTGTGAGCTTGGGTCCTGATGTAACACCCAAAGCATCTGCAGAGCTGAGGGAAGGTGAGTGGGATGTATTTCTTCAGATAGGAATAAAATTAGAGCTCAGTATCATGTGATTTGACCCAAGTGTGCTGCCTTCAACTTCTCCAGCTAGAGTAGGTCCTTATCTAAGATGTTCATTGCTCATGAATATGCAAATTACCTGAATATTATGGTAAATGCCGGGATGTCCACACCCCAGACGAACATATAATCCTTGTCCTCTCTATGGTCACTGAGCACACAGGTCCTCACCATGGATGGAGCTGGATTGTTCTATTCCTCATGTCACAACTACCGGTAAGGGGCATTCCAGTTCCAAACCTTCAGAAGGAACAGGAACTGAAGAGACAATGACACCTAAAATGCCTTTCCTCCACAGCTGTCCACTCCCAGGCCCAGCTGCAGCAGTCTGGACCTGAGCTGGAAAAACCTGGGGCCCCAGTGAGTCGTCCTGTAAGACTTCTGGCTATACTTTCACTGACTACTTTATTACCTGGGAGAAGCAGAGGAATGCACAAGGCCTGGAGGGGATTAGATGAATTGATCGTCAAGATGGTTAAACTAAATATGCTCAGAAGTTCCAGGGACAGAACACGCTGACTGCAGACACATCCTCTAGTACAGCCTACATAGAGCTCAGTAGCAGCAGACTCTGCAGTCTATTACTGTGTGAGACACTGTGTTACATCCACATCCTGAATGTGTCAGAAGCACAGGAGTAGCAGGAAGCAGTTGTGGGACAGAGATGACAGAGAATATTAGACTGGAGACTTGCTCATAAATAATCATCTGAGTGTCCATTTTCTGCCTCATCCTCATAGTACTTTAGTTTTCTAAATTTCTTCATATTACAAACATAAATAATATTATGCTGATTGAACAAGTTCTCATTATATCATACTGTGACAATCTCTTCACCAATAACCATCTCCATTGACAAGTATGTTCCTTAATAAAATAACAAAAACTGAAAGCTGGGATTATGCTTTATGACAAAATACCTCTGGATTATTAAAAACTGGGCCCTTTGTCAGGGTAACTTTCAATAAAATAAATACAAATTTGGCAAATAAGGGGTCAATAAATAAAGTGTAGCTAAACAAAAACATTTTCATGATCTTAAATGTTACTTAACATCATATGTATAGTTAAGTCTGGCTTTGTAGTCCAGCAGAAGTCCAGTGTCTTAGAATGCAAGCTATGTATAGAAATGCACAGCCACATGAGTGTAATTTCTGCAAATTTGTTTTACTAAAGTACATTTCACAAAAATCATTAAGCCAATCAATGCACTTTCTAATTTAGGTGTGATCTGAGATCATACATTACTCCTTGGTCTCATATTTACTTCCTTCATGGTCTCAGAAACCTGTCCTACAGTCTCAAGTATTAACAGAATGTGAACCTATACTGATACAGCACCAACTCTCACAGGCCATTGGATTCCTGCTGGTCATCTTTCCTGTGTAGTGTATTTTTATTTTGTCCAGGTGGAGTGCTTGTAGACATCCATCATCTGTTGAGGTGTGTATCAACTTCATCATCAGTGATGACTGCTACAGATAGACCTCTCAAAACCTAAAGAAAGGAGTGGGTTTTGTGGAGATGTGGAAAATGGCTATGTGCAGCTCACCATTCATCCTTGAATCATCTATTCAACATCACCTTAGAACACTGAAGACAGATGTCAGAGTCATAGTTTGGGCATGGTGTGTGAACTCATATATAAACTTGTATTAGCCGATTCTTCACACCAGTAGGTGGCACTGTAGGTCCATCCACCAATGCCTGAGAAATAAAAGACAGCAGAAACTGATAAGGAAGTTGTGCACTGACTGATTTCCTCTGTGGATTCCATTGCCAACATCATTATATTCAGAGACTGTAGAGTAGTTGAAATGTGAGATCCCTGTGGTGCTACAATACTTGAGAGCTTCTTTGTTTAATACAATCAATATGTGACGTCAAATTGTAAAATATGAGCTAAATTGAAATTAGTCTATTGCCACTGGATAGGAAACTAGGTCATGAACCACTCATTATTATAGGTTAAGAGTATTTGGGCCTCAGGATCATGGGAAATATTTTGGGGAAAATTGTCCCCAAACACACAGATGATATCTCAGGCGTATTCAAAGTTCTGCAGACCACTGGTAATGAATGGATGACGGCAGTTTCCAGTGTTCTATGCTAGTGTCTGTTGGGGGCAGGATGGTCAATGCATCTTCACAGCATCACTGTTATGGTTGACTCTGAGGAGAACCAGGTGGCCCATCAACCATTTACATGTGGGTCACATTAACAAACATGGATGTGATGACATTGTTCTCAGTGGGATGGCAGAGCTCTGTCTGCAAAAGTGCAATAATGAAACAGGGAATGCATTTCCCCAGACAGGTTTAGGACTTGAAACTCACCATCCCAGTGACTAACACAGAGAACCTTTATTTTTCTCTGTCCAACAGATTCCTGCTTTGATTGAAGGAAAGCTGTTTTTCATGTGTAAATTTCAGAAATTATGTTTTTAAACACATTTATGTTCATCTACCCCACAGTGACACATTAATATTCTCTTGTTCACTATCCCTGAGCACACAGGTTCTTAGCATGGACTGCAGTTAGATCATACTCTACCTACAGGTAAGTATGTTCCCAGAACCGGGTTTGGTGTGAAGCCACAGTATGGGGTTACAAAGGCATTCTTTCCAAATTGTCTACTCTTATATTCACATACAGCAACCTGTGGCTGAACCTAGGAATCCTGGAGGCACATTAAATGTGTCCTACAAGGATATTTACTCATATCTTCCCCACTGGGTATTGTAGAACACTGAACATGGGATTGAAAGGATTAGGTGGAAACTCCTAAGCATTATGAGAACAGCACATGGACAGAAGCTTGAGGACAGAGCTCCTCTGGATGTAGACACAATGCCTGATACTTCCTACATGGAGCTCAGAAGCCTGATATGAGTAGTCTGCCATCTATTACTGTGTAAGTAAGACACAGTGTCATGACCACAGCTGAGCTGTTTCAGAAACTTTGAAGGAGCAGGAGACTGTCTTGGGATGAGAGAACAGGAAAGGGTAACTTAAAGACTTGCTCAAAACTTGTGATTAAGTATTGATGAAATAAATATTTGACAAAAATTAATACTTATTGTGTAAAGAAATTCCTAATCACCATGCATGCAAAAATCAGTTTTAAATTTGTAAAGTTGACCCACATATCCCCCTGCTATTGTCAGTGTCAACACCTGTGTCTGCCATAATTGGGTCAACACTGAAACAGAAATGTTTGATCACATATTAAATAAATGTCTAACTCCTAGGACATTACCAATATTGCTGTTGGGATATTAAAAGTACTGATTCATCAATACAATCCATATTTATGTGTTTTGAGAAATAGATTCAGGGTTTAAGACATCAATATTCTCACAGAGTACCAGGCCTTGCAGTCCTCTCTATCAGCCTCCAGGTAAGAGGTACCAACTAGTGGTTCCTGTTACATGCTGAATACCTGCTTGCTAATTAGAATTGTGACCTGCTCCATAGGAAAGACTTCATCCATGGTGAACTTGTTCAAAAACTCATGACTAGGAATGATATAGCCCAAGTAGACTCTAGTTGTATTACTAATGGTCATGTTGTCTAACTGCCTATAAATATACATGTTTATATATAATAGATTAGTGCTGCTCTCAGTCTTAATCATGGAAGCATCTGTATGCAGTGTTCAATGATCTTTGTAGACATTCATGACTGGTCAAATTGATGAGAATGAATGACTGAGTGAGTACTCAGCCACTGTGAATCCTCTTTGTCAACCTCCTCCCTTCCTAGAACACAGGTAGAGGAAGGACACCCCATGGATCTCTGTAAGCTAAAATGATGTTAGGATTGGAAGAATGCGTAAGAAGTTAGAATCACTTTTTTTTTTAGAAATATGGCCACTTGGCGGTTACTCATGACCTAGTAGATAACACGCACCATATCCATATAGACAGCTTTTATTAGACATACTGAATTATTCATTAATAAAACAAAAGAGATCAATATGTTAGAAGAAAGACCTTTTTTGGGAGATCTTAAGGAGAGCAAGAGCCATATAGTGGCTGAGAATATGATCAAGATATATTGCATTCATAAATGAAAAGTTCAAGGGATGAACAAAATCCTTCTGAAATAGCAATATTCCATATGTTTAGAATTTTCATATAGGTGTATAATGTACACTGTACATATTTAACCTATAAAGTCATTCTAGCATTTTCTCCCCCCCACATCTATTTGCCACTTTTATTTCATTGGACATTTTCAGTTCTATGTCCTTACATATGTGCATTGACAATTATTTCTAACTATATGATATCTAAGGACTACAAATTAAACTCAGAAAATATCTGTTTCTGAGAGGGTCTTAGATTACTTAATAATGTCATCACCAATTGCATTCATTTTACTCAAAGTGATATAAGTTCCTTATACATTACTGATGAATAGACCATGTTTTAAGCATATATATCATGTTTTCTTTATACAGTCATTTGTTCAAAGACATATAGTTTGTTTCTATAATTTATCTACTGTAGACAGTGCTGCAATAACATTTGTGTACAAAAATTTCTGAGACATTTTCACTTTTAATCATTTGTGTAAGTGTTTTAGAATGCAATCTTCTGGAAAACACTTGCTAATGTAATGTATATGAACAAAGACAAGAAGTTCTCTTAATTTACTAGTTTTGAAATCCTTTTCACAACTACTAACTGTAAATCTTTTGTCACAAGAGGAACAGCTGTCTATAGCTCAAGTCACATTGTAAACTGTGAGCTTATGTCTGGATGTTACATCCACAGGTCTACACAAGGCTTGGGGATATAGTATTTGCTTCATTTATGCAGACAGGATTAGAACTGGACTTCGGCATCCTCCTGCCTGACCCAAGGTACCCTACCTCTTTCATCCAAAGCTGTACTAGGACCTTATCTAAGAGGTACACTGTTCAGGAATATACAAATCACATGGTAAATATAGAGATGTCCACTCCCCAGAACAACATATGATCAGTGCCCTCTCCACAGTCACAGAGCACACAGGTCCTTACCATGGAGTGGAGCTCAATCACTCTCTTCCTCATGTCACTAACTACAGGTAAGGGGCATTCCAGTTCCAAATCTGAAGAGGAAACAGGGACTGAGGTGACAATGAAACACAAACTGTTTTTTTCTCTACAGGTGTCCACTCCCAGGTACAGCTGCAGCAGTCTGGGCCTGAGCTTGTGAAGCCTGGGACCTCAGTGAAATTGTCCTGCAGGACCTCTGACAATATCGCTAATTACTATATTTACTGGGTGAAGCAGAGTCCTGGTCAGGGCCTAGAGTGGACTGGAGATATTGATCCTGAAGATGGTAATACTGAATACAATCAGAAGCTCCAGGGAAAAGCCACACTGACTGCAGACAAATCCTCCAACACAGCCTACATGGAGCTCAGAAGCCTGACATCTGAAGACTCTGCGGTCTATTACTGTGCGAGACACCGTGTTGCAACCACATCCTGAGTGTGTCAGAAACCTTGGAGGAGCAGGAAGTTGTCCTGGGACTGAGATGACAGAGACGACTAGCCTGAAGATTTACACAGAAATAATCTTCTGAGTGTCTGTTTTTCTGCCTCCTTCTCTATAAATAAAATGATACTAATTGATCTCCATTTACATGTTTCTCTGTAATAAAACCCTAAGGAAGGGAAAATTGTGTTAATGCGCAGTGACAGAATTATCTCTGGATTCAAAGAGACTTGAAATTTTTGGAGTAGCTTTGAATAATGTATTATATGAATTTTATCAGTAAAGTTTACCTAAAAAGTATATTACCAATCCAGAACTCCTCACACATTTTTAAGTAGCATGAATGTGCGTTTTTTAATTCTACCTCTGTTGTGTAGCAGAATTTCAGTTTCTCAGAAAAAAAGATTTATTTACATCATAATGTACTACCACATAAGTGTAAATCTTATAAGCTGACAAAATATGATTAAATTACATTTCATAGTACTGGTTTATTTACCCAGTGTGTATACATGTCAGTTAATAATGGGTTTGAGATTCTTCATATTAATCTGATCTTAAGTTTACTGCCTTTCTAGATCCAGTACCCGACCTACAGTCTCAGGCTTTTACAGACACTGTCTTACTCTGACATGCCATCATCCTTCATGCTCCTCTGGATATGTTGAAGTCACTCTTGTTCTACAGAGTGATTGGTTTTGGATACCTGGGCCAATAACAAACAACATGGAATCCTGTTTGAATTTAAAATACTGTCTTCATAAAGCTCTCTCCTGTCTCCACCAACAGAAAAGCATTAATGATTAACTGGCAAGTGAATCTCCCAATCCTGTCCTCTGAATTGAATAAGACTCAACAATGTAAGGCATCAGTCAAGTGACTGTAAGTCCTAGATTCAGGCAGTTGTCTGTTGCATGCTTCAGAGCCACTTTGAAGTGCCCAAACCCCTAATACTGCAAACTTAAACACCTTGTACTCCCTACTTTGTAGAGCCACTGTGGAATCTGTGTGACTTCCACAGAGGAAGACAGGAATTGACCTACCCCAGCATCTAGCTATACCACTCTGGAGCATATAACCAAATGACTCTCCATCCTACTAGAGACACTCACTCAAAAATTTTAACTGCTACTATGCAGATAACAGCCAGAAAATGGAAAGAGGCTCTTTACTCCTGTTATCAACTATCCCAGGATCCTTTTTTCTTGAGTAGCCATTCTACTCCCTGCCTTTGATGAGGTTATTTATGATGATCTTTGAATCTCATGGAGATAATGTCACATACTTTCCTATTTCAATTTCTTTCTTCAAAACCTTAAAGTTCCTATCAAATAGATCTTTCATTCCCTTGGTGAGAGTTACCCCAAGATACTTTATGCTATTTGTGGCTATCGTGAAAGGTGATGTTTCTCTGATTTCCCTCTCTGTATCTTTGTTCTTTTTGTATAGAAGGGCAACTGATTTTTTTTGGAGTTGATCTCGTATCCTGCCACAGTACTAAAGGTGTTGATCAGCTGTAGGAGTTATCTGGTAGAGTTTTTGGGGTCACTTATGTACACTATCATATCATCTGCAAATAATGAAATTTGACTTCTTAGTTTCCAATTCGAATCCCCTTGATCTCTTTATGCTGTCTTATTGCTATTTCTAGAACTTCAAGCACTATATTGCAGAGCTATGGAGAGAGTGGACAGCCTTGTCTTGTTCCTGATTTTAGTGGGAAGGCTTTGAGTTTCTCACCATTTAAATTAATGTTAGCTGTCAGCTTGCTGTATATTGCTTTTTACTATGTTTAGGAATGAACCTTGTATCCCTAATCTCTCCAAGACCTTTATCATAAAGGGGTGTTGAATTTTGTCAAATGCTTTTTCAGCATCTAATGAAATGATCATGTGGTTTTGTTCCTTCAGTTTATTTATTTTTTATTTTTTTTATTTTTTTTGTTTTGAGAACTCTTTTTTACTTTAGGATATCTGTCAGTATAAAATTTTGTATCATATGGATTTCTTTTTCTTTTTTAACTTTGAAGACACTACCCTCAATTTGTCTCACTTGGTGGTCAAAACAATCCATGAACCAGGTATGGAAATTAAATAACTATTACTCTTAATAAAGATGAAACTGAAGTTCCGAGACCTCTAGGGGCTCAATTATTCAGTGACCCTGATGAGTCTGATGGTGTTTTTTTTCTTGTTTTATTTATTTATTTATTTATTTATTTGCTTGTTTGTTTGTTTATAAAAATTTCCACTTCCTCCCCTTCTCCCCATACCCTCCCATTCCCCCCACTCCTTCTACTCCCCCCCAATCCCTGTCCTCCTCCCTCTCCAGTCCTAAGAGCAGTCAGGGTTTCCTGCCCTGTGGGAAGTTCAAGTTCCTTCCCTCTCCCTCCAGGTCTAGGAAGGTGATCATCCAAAAAGGCTAGGATCCCAAAAAACCAGTACATGCAGACGAAACAAGACCCAGTGCCCTTGTCAATGACTTCTCAGTCAGCCCCCATGTCAGCCACATTCAGAGACTCCTGTTTGATCACATGCTCGTTCAGTCCAAGTCCAGCTGGCCTTGGTGAGCTCTCATTCGATCAGTCCCCTTGTATCAAAGGGTGAACGCACCCCTAGCGGTCCTGACTTCCTTGTTCATGTTCTCCCTACTTCTGTTCCCCATTTGGACCTTGGGGGCTCAATCCAGTGCTCCAATGTGGGTCTCCGCCTCTATCTCCATCTATCGTCAGATGAAGGTTCCCTCTGGTCCTGCCTTTCTTGCTCACGTTCTCCCTCCTTCTTCTTTTCATTTGGACCTAGGGAGTTAAGTCCAGTGTTCCAATATGTGTCTCTGTCTCTATCTCCATCCATCGCCAGATGAAGGTTCTATGGTGATATGCAAAATATTCATCAGTATGGTTATGGGCCAAGACCAGTTCAGGCATCCTCTACTCTGCTGTCCAGGGAACAATCTAGGGACCTCTTCTTGGGCCTGGGAACCCTTCCAGAATCAAGTATCTTACAAACCCTAAAATGGCTCCCTTAGTTGAGATATATACTTCCCTGCTCCCATATCCATCCTTCCTCCCTCCCTCTCCATCCCATTCCCCCAAGCCATCCCCAATCCTCCCCCTCTACCTTCTCTCTAACCATCTCCCCTTACTTCCACCCTCCCATCCTCCGTGCACCCAAGTTTTCCTGGCAATCTTGTCTACTTCCAATATCCAGGAGGATAACTATATGATTTTCTTCAGGTTCACCTCCTTATTTAGCTTCTCTAGGATCACGAATTATAGGCTCAAAGACTTTTAATTATGGCTGGAATCCACTTATGAGTGAGTACATACCATATTCCTCTTTTTGGGTCTGGGTTACCTCACTCAGTAAAGCGTTTTCTATTTCCATCCATTTGCATGCAAAATTCAAGATGTCATTGTTTTTTGCTGCTGAAGCAATAATGTATTATTGGAGTTGTTTTAATTTTAATTTCATGGGTGAACTGAGGACTTTGGTTGCAGGCCATAGAGAATTCAGTCTTGAAATGAACAGGAAATTCTCTCTGCTGGTTATGTTTTCTACTGCAGGAAGGTTCTATGAAGCCTGCAGGGAGAGAAAGACATCAATAATCTTACACAGTACCAGACCTTGTAGTCTACTCTATCAGCCTCCAGGTAAGAGGTACAAATCAGTGATTCCTTTAGATGCCGAATAACTAACGTCTAAATGGATTTGTGACATGCTCCATAGAAAAGACACCATCCCAGATAAAAATTATCATATGGGTTGTTTTCCTTCAGCTTATTTATATGATGGATTATGCTAATAGATTGTCGTATGTTGAACCAGCCCTGCCTCTCTGGGATGAAGCCTACTTGATCATAATGGATAATTTTTCGAATATTTTCTTTGTTTCTGTTTGCTAGTAATTCATTGAGAATTTTTTGCATCGATGTTCATGAGTGAGATTGGCATGTAATTCTCTTTCTCCGTTGTGTCTTTGTGTGGTTTTGGTATCAGGGTGACTGTAGCTTCATAAAAGGAGTTAGGCAATGAGTCTTCTGTTTCTATTTTGTGAAACACTTTAAGGAGTATAGGTATTAACTCTTCTTGGAAGTTCTGGTAGAATTCTGCATTGAAACCATCTAGTCCAGGGTTTTTTTTGGTAGGGAGGTTTGTGATGAAAGCTTCTATTTCCTCACGACTTACAGGTCTTTTTAAACTGCTCACCTGGTCTTGATTTAATTTCGGTATATGGTATTTATCTAAAAAAGTATCCATTTCTTTCATATTTTCCAATTTTGTAGCATACAGGCTTTTGTAGTAAGATCTAATGATTCTCTGAATTTCCTCTGTGTCTGTGGTTATGTCCAACTTTTCATTTCTGATCTTGTTAGTTTGCATGTTCTCTCCCTGTCGTTTGGTTAGTTTGGATAGGGGTTTGTCAATCTTGGTGATTTTCTCCAGGAACCAGCTTTTTGTTTCATTGATTCTTTGGATTATTTTCTGTGTTTCAGTTTTGTTGATTTCAGCCCTCACTTTATTTCCAGTCTTCTACTCCTCCTGGGTGAATCAGCTTCTTTTTTTCTAGAGCTTTCAGGTGTGCTGTTAAGTCTCTAATGTGTGCTTTCTCCGTTTTCTTTAATTGGGCACTTAGTGCTATGAACTTTCCTCTTAGCACTGCTTTCATAATGTCCCATAGGTTTGGGTATGTTGTGTCTTTATTTTCATTGTATTCAAGGAAGACTTTAATTTCTCTCTTTATTTCTTCCTTGACCCAGGGATGGTTCAGTAGTTGACTGTTCAGTTTCCATGAGTTTGTAGGTTTTCTGGGGTTAGAATTGTTGTTGAATTCTAACTTTATTCCATGGTGATCTGATAGTTTCTTGTAGGCAGCAGAATGTTGGATCCTGATTTCGCATTCATTCTCTTAACCTGTGCCTTTTTATAAATGAGTTAAGTCCATTGATATTAAGCGATATTAATGATCAGTGATTGTTGAGTCTGGATATTTTTCATGGTGGTAGCATCTGTGTGTTTCCCTTCTTTGAGTTGTGCTGGTGGAGGGTTGTCAGATACTTGAGTTATTATGGGTGTTGTTGGTTTCTTTGGTTTGTGATTTTCCTTCTAGTATTTTCTGTAAGGTTTGGTTTGTGGCTATGTATTGTTTAAATCTGTTTTTGTCCTGGAATATCTTGTTTTCTCTGATGGTGAATGCAAGCTTTGCTGGGTATAGTAGTCTGGGCTTCCTTCCTTGGTCTCTTAGTTTCTGAAGCACATCTATCCAAGACCTTCTGACTTTCATGGTTTCCATTGAGAAGTCAGTTGTAATTCTGATAGGTTTTCCTTTGTATGTTACTTGACCTTTTCCCCTTGCCGCTCTTAATAGTTTTCTTTATTCTGTATGATTGTGTTTTGATTATTATATGGTGAGGGGATTTCTTTTTGATCCAGTCTATTTGGTGTTCTGTATGCTTCTTGTACCTTCATAGGAATATCTTCTTTATATTGGGAAAGTTTTCTTCAATAATTTTGGTGAATATATTTTCTTGGCCTTTGAGCTGTATATCTTCTCCCTCTACTACCCCTATTATTCTTAGGTTTAGTCTTTTAACGGTGTCCCAGATTTCCTGGATGTTTTATGTTAAGAATTTGTTGGATTTGTTTTGATCTTTAATCAGTGTGTTTATTTCCTCTGTAGTATCTTCAGTGTCTGAGATTCTTTCTTCTATCTCTCGTATTCTGTTGGTAATACTTGTCTCTGCAGTTCCTATTCGTTTACTCAAATTTTCCATATGCAGCTTTCCCTCGGTTTGTGTTTTCTTCATTACCTCCATTTCATTTTTCAAGTCTTGAACTGTTTTCCTTACCTGTTTGATTGCTTTTTCTTGTTTTTCTTGGGTTTCTTTGAGAGATTTATTCATTTCAGCTACCTTTTTATTTGTTCTCTCCATTCCTTTATGTCAGTTTTTCACCTCCTGTTTAAGTTCCTCTATTATTTTTCATATAGTTCCATTTAAAGTTGATTTATTCTACTTCTTTTGTGGTAGGGTGTTCAATTCTTCTTGTTTCGTGATCCCTGCATTCTGGTGATGTCATGTTGCCTTTCGGGTTGTTGGAGGAATTCTTGCACTGGTGCCTGCCCATCTCTTCCTTCAAATGCAGCCAGGAGAGTGTTGGTGTCTTGGTCCCACCTTTGCTGTGCCTGACTCTGGGTGGATCTCCTCAGTGCTGGCGCCGGAACTGTTCCCAAGTTGGCAGGTCTGAAAGGTTGTCCCCAGCACAGGGGCAGGACTCCTGGAGGTCTAACGACCCAGCAGTCAAAAGGGTGAAGTCGAGGGTGAGGGGAGAGTTGTGCGGAGCCAAGAAGCCCCTACAGCAGGAGCTGGAGGGGCCATGCAGGCTGGGTGGGTGCAACAAACATAGATTTCTTCCTTTTTTTAAATTAATTAATTTATTTATTAAAAATTTCCACCTCCTCCCCACCTTCCTTCCTCCCCTCCCCATCTCCTCATCCCTCTCTAGTACTAAGAGCACTCAGGGTTCCCTGCTCCGTGAGAAGTCGAGGGTCCTCACCCCTCCATCCAGATTTATAAAGGTGAGCATCCAAATAAACCAGGCTCCCATAAAGTCAGTCCAGGCAGTAAAATCAAAATCCAGTGCCTTTGTCCTTGGCTTCTCAGTCAACCTAATTGCCATCCACATTCAGAGTGCCCAGTTTGATCACATGCTCCATCACTCCCAGTCCAGCTGGCTTTGGTGAGCTCCCATTAGATCAGTCCCACCGTCTCTGTTGGTGGACACACCATTCGTGGTCCTGACTTCCTTTCTCATGTTTTCCTTTCTTCTGCTCCTCATTTGGATCTTGGGAGCTCAGTCCAGTGCTCCAATGTGGGTCTCTGTCTCTATCTCCATTCATTGCCAGATGAAGGTTCTATGGTGATATGCAAAATATTCATCAGTGTGGCTATGGGACAAGGCCAGTTCAGGCACCTTCTCCTCTGCTGCCCAAGGACCAATTTGGGAACCTCTCCTTGGACCTGGGAACCCCTCTAGAATCAAGTCTCTTGCAAACCCTAAAATGGCTCCCTTAATTAAGATATTTACTTCCCTGCTCCCACATCTATTCTTCATCCATCCCACCCATCCCATTCCACCAAGCTTTCCCGAATCCTCCCCTTTTCCCTTCTCTCTACCCATCTCCCCTTACATTCACCCCTTCTCACCCCTGTGCACCCAATTTTTGCCTGGCAATCTTGTCTACTTCCAATATCCAGGAGGATAACTATATGATTTTCTTAAAGTTCACCTTCTTATTTAGCTCTCTAAGATCATGAATTAAAGGCTCAATGGCCTTTAATTATGGCAAAAATCCACTTATGATTGAGTACATACTTTATTCCTCTATTGGGGTCTGGGTTACCTCACTCCATAAAGCGTTTTCTATTTCCATTCATTTGCATGCAAAATTCAAGATGTCATTCATTTTTACTGCTGAGTGAAACTCCAATGTGTATATGTTCCACAGATTCTTTAACCATTCTTCTATTTAGGGCACCTAGGTTGTTTCCAGGATCTGGCTATTACAAATAGTGCTGCTATGAACATAGTTGAACAAACACTTTTGTAGTATGATAGGGCATCTCTTGGGTATATTCACAAGAGTGGAATTGCTGGGTCCTGAGGTAGGTTGATTCCCAGTTTCCTGAGAAACCACCACACTGACTTCCACAGTGGCTGCAGAAGTTTGCATTCCCACCAACAATGGATGAGTGTTCCCCTTAGTCCACATCCTCTTCAGCATAGACTATCATTGGTGTTTTTAATTTTAGCTATTCTGACAGGTATAAGATGGTATCTCAAAGTTGTTTTCATTTGCATTTCCCTGATTGCTAAGGAGGTTGAGCATGTCCTTAACTGATTTTTGGCCATTTGAACTTCTTCTGTTGAGAATTCTCTGTTCAGTTCAGTACCCCATTTTTTAATTGAGTTAATTAGAGTTTTAGTGTCTAGTATCTTGAGATCTTTGTATGTTTTGGGGATCAGCTCTTTGTCTGATGAGAAGTTTGTGAAGATCTTCTCCCAGTCAGAGGGTAACCTTTTTGTTTTACTGACAGTGTCCTTTGGTTTACAGAAGCTTCTCAGTTTCAGGAGGTCCCATTTATTCATTGATTCTCTTATTGTCTGTTCTACTAGGTTTCTATTTAGGAAGTGGTCTCCTGTGCCCATGTCTTGTAGACTACTTCCCACTTTCTCTCCTATGAGGTTCAATGTGGTCAGATCAATATTGAGGTCTTTGATCCATTTGAACTTTAGTTTTGTGCATGGTGATAGATATGAATCTACTTTCATTCTTCTACAGGTTGACATCCAGTTATGCCAGCACCATTTATTAAAGATGCTTTCTTTCGGTAGCAGAAGATTCATCTGAGGGGTGCGTGTGCTCCTGACCCTGGCAGAAGCCCCGAAACGGATCACAGTCTTTCTCCGGCCCCCTTAACTCCCTGGTCATTCTGCAGGGGCTGCTCCACGCTGCTACAACCTCTCTCTTCCTATCCCATCCCAGCTTTAACCCTGGAACCCCTTCCCTTCTTCTTTCCTTCCTTGGGCCCATAAAATCCCCCAGCTCAGCCTGTTTGGGCGTTGGGATGGGCTGGTGAGTGCAACTGGGAAGGCAGGAGTTACTTTGTTTCAACAGCCTGCCCCCAGAAAGGTAGGCCTTTTGTCAGTGAGATCCCTGACCAACAAGGGAACCTGACCCTGTACCAGAAGATCCATTAGAGAGCATTTGAAGGAAGAGGTGGGCAGGCGCCAAGGAAAGAATTCCTCCAACAATCTGAAAAACAACATGAAAGCACCAGAACCCAGCGATCTTACAACAGAAGGACTTAAATACCCTAATCCAGAAGAAGTGGAAAACAGTGACATAATGAACATGATATAGTCCCTTAAATAGGATATGAATAACTTCCTTAAAGAAATGGAAGAGAGGTATAACAAAAAGTTTGTAGAAATGAGTAAATCCGTAAATGATACACTCAGAAACCAAGCAAAAACAATCAAACAGGTAATGGAAACAGTTCAGAAATTGAAAACTGAAATGGAGGCAATGAAGAAAACACAAACCAAGGGCCAGCTGGATATTGAAAGTCTGGGTAAACGAACAGAGACTATAGAAACAAGCATAACCAATAGAATACAAGAGATAGAAGAATGAATTTCAGAATCTGAAGACACCATAGAGAAAATAAACACTCTGATCAAAGAAAACAGCAAATTTAACAAATTCTCATCACAAAACATTCAGGAAATCTGAGACACAATGAAAAGACCAAACCTACGAATAATTGTTGTAGAACAAGGAGAAGAATTGCAGATCAAAGGCCCAGAAAATATATTCGACAAAATTATAGAAGAAAACTTTCCCAACCTAAAGAGCAATATTCCTATGAAGGTTCAAGAAGCATACAAACCAGGCTCCAACAAAGTCAATCCATGCAGTAGAATAAAAATCCAGTGCCATTGTCCTTGGCTTCTCAGTCAGCCTTCATTGCCAGCCACATTCAGAGTGTCCATTTTTATCACATGCTCCAATACTCCCAGTCCAGCTGGCCTTGGTGAGCTCCCATTAGATCAGTGCTGAGGAGTTCCATCCAGAGGGGTGAGTGTGTGCTATCTGGTGTGGACTGTCACCCAAGAGAGCACAGTCCCCATGCCCAGCTTCTGCTGTAGCATCTTCTTTGTTCCACTCAACTCTATCCTGCCCCCATGGTTGCCCTTTTGTCTCTTGTGTCCTTGGAATACCAGCTATCACTATTTCATTGTTGAGGAGTTCCATCCAGAGAGGTGAGTCTGTGCTATCCGGGGCGGACTGTCCCGGAAAAAGAGCACAGCTCCACCCCCAGTTTCTGCTGCAGGGTCTTCTGTGTTCCACTCGACTCTGCCCTGCCCCCACGGTCACCCTTTTGTCTCCTGTGTTCTTGGAATACCAACTGTCCCTATTTCAGTGCTGAAGAGTTCCATCCAGAGGGCTGAGTCTGTGCTATCTGGGGCGGACTGTCCTGGTAGAGAAAACAGTCCCACTACCTAGCTTCTGCTGCAGGGTCTTCTGTGTTCCACTCGACTCTGCCCTGTCCCCACGGTCACCCTTTTGTCTCCTGTGTCCTTGGAATACCAGCTGTCCCCATTTCAATGCTGAGGAGTTCCATCCAGAGGGGTGAGTGTGTAGCATAAATTTTTGTGTTTATATATGCAGTTATATTTCAGACATTTAAACAGGAATATTGACAAAATTCTGTGTTTTGCTCTTGGTTTCTCTCATTCCTGGAGGAACCTTCCAAATTGAGCCTTCATTCTGAAAACATCCAGCTCCTAAAAGCTTTACTAACATACTCTCTGTCCAGGAGTAAGAAGATCCTGAATTCATAGAGGTAGACAGAGAGAGATTACACTGTCTAAGGAGACATACCCTCTTACCCACGAGGACCTTTGTCAAATATTTCTTCTGTCTCCTTTCATTCTCTTAAATACATGCAAATGCAGTATGGGAAATATAATGAGTCACAGTCCAAACTGACCTGAGTTTTGATGTAGGTGGGTCTTCTGTCTATGTGTTATTTTCATTGGTTAATAAAGAAACTGCCTGGGCTTTCTATAGGACAGCAGTTTAGGTAGACAGAGTAGACAGCACAGGATCCTGGGAGAAAGAAGCAGAGTCAGGCAGGTGCCATGCCTCTCCTTTCCTCTCCGAGACTGACACCGGTTAGTCTCATCCTGGTAAGCCACAGTCAAATGGTGATACAGATTATTAGAAATGGGTTAAAAGAGTATGTAAGAGTTAGCCAAGAAGTGGCTAGATATAATGTGCCAGGTAGTGTTTAAAAGAATAGTTATTGTAAAAAAAAAGAATACAGTTTCCATGTCATTATTTCCGGTAAAGCTAGCCAGGTGTCCAGAAGATGGGCAGGACAAAAAGCAGCCCACTGTTCCTTCTACAGAGTTTAATCTCTTTTTCAATATGAAAATGTTTTCTTGAGTTGTTAACTGGTCTGTGAGTGCTTATTCTTTGTGTTGACTCCTGTACCTGAGCTTCTCAGGACACATGAATACATGGGGTATTATATCTGAACTAAAGATTGATTGTGCCTCTTTGACTTCTGGTGCTCTGCCCCTGTTGTAGCCCAATGAAGGATGCAAGAACATAATTAAAAGTTGCTGAGTAGAACAGTGGAAGGAGATATGTAGGGCTAATTGGGAAGCTGTGTAGTAGAGGAAGAGAGATTTTTCAGAGAGAATTTTTCAAGATAAAGTAAAAAAAAGTAACCATCAGAAAGCATCTGTATTTCCTTACTTTTCTCTTAGATTGAAAAGTCTTACCCTCATCATCTTCATGGATTTTCTTACTTACCCTGGTACTGACTGGGGGCTGGCCCCTCCCATGTATGGTACACACAAGAGGAGAACCTGGCATTAAGAGGTATAATGGTAATTATATAGACAATATTTAAAATAAATATCTGTAATAAACCATCAATATCTCCCTGAAAACAAAGTTCTTATCTCTGGAACTGAGCTCTGTGAGCACTAAAGCTTCAGGGATAAGTTGGTGCTCATGTCAGAAAGTGCAACTTTAGTGTAAGCCTTATCAATCCCATCTACAGGGGAGCTCAGAGCCAGCAGTGGGCACAATGGAGCTAAAAATCCCCATAGAGAGATGAGGTCCCTGTGGAAGGGACTCTGTAGCCGCTGTGGCTTTAAAGTCTGTTAGCTGACCTGCACCTGCTGTGATTGACATGTGATATTTATATGCTCAAACATAGTAACGATTCTTTGTCAAACTCTTCAGAGGTTTACACTTTTTTGTTTATTTTATTCAGTTTTTATGTACTTTTTTATATTTTGGAAAATAAATTTTGATATATTTTCATTACTGATTCCCCTTCACCACTTTTTCCTAGATTCTTCATACCTCCCCTCTAGAACTCTTATTTCTCTTTGTAGAAAATAAACATATAGGTGAAAACAAAATAAAACAAAAATATTTAAGAAATAGTAAAAACATAAAAACATACACAGAACACAGAAATACACCCACCCAATCACCCCCAACAAATAAAATCCCAAACCAAACCAAATCAAAATAAAAGAAAAGCCTATAAGAATACAACTATGGAGCCATAATATCAGACAAAAAGAAATGCACTAAAATTTTGTGTGATAGAAAATGTCTGCAAACATACCATTGAGTTCATATTGTGTTGGCCTTCTACTGTTGGACATGGATCCAATCTTCAGTGTGGTTAATGTATCAAATGAGACTCCTTTAGAAAAAAATATTTTTCTTTTGCCAGCAAGTTTCAATTTCTCAAACTTCTTGATTCATGTGAAGAACCTATGTCTGTGCTCTCGCAACACTGTTACTCAATCTGTATTAAATCTGTGCACACCTTGTGTATGCTGTTACAATCTTGGTAGGTTCATAAGTGCATTAGTCCTGCTATATCTGGAAGATTGTTTCCTTAAGTCATTCATATGCCCTGGCTCCTATTGCGTTTGATAGATATTTGATATTGCATTTTCTGTGCCTATATCTTGTAGACTACTTCCCACTTTCTCTTCTATCAGGTTCAAAGTGGACAGACTAATGTTGATGTCTTTAATCCATTTGGACTTTAGTTTTGTGCATGGTGATAGATATGGATCTACTTTCATTCTTCTACAGGTTGACATCCAGTTACGCCAGCACCATTTGTTAAAGATGCTTTCCTGCTTCCATTGTATACCTTTAGCTCCCTTCTCGAAAATCAGGTGTTCATAGGTTTATGGGTTAATATCCGGGACTTCTATTCGATTCCATAGGTCGACTTCTCTGTTCTTATGCCAATATCAAGTTGTTTTCAATACTGTAGCTCTGTAATAGAGTTTGAAGCCAGGGATGGTAATGCCTCCAGAAGTTCCTTTATTGTATAAGATTGTTTTGGCTATCCTGGGTTTTTGTTTTGCCATATAAACTTGATTATTGTTCTCTCAAGGTCTGTGAAGAAGTTTGATGGGATTTTGATGGGGATTGCATTGAATCTATAGATTGCTTTTGGTAGAATTGCCATTTTTACTATGTTGATTCTCCCAATCCAAGAGCAGGGGAGGTCTTTCCATTTTCCGGTATCCTCCTCAATTTCTTTCTTCAAAGACTTAATGTTCTTGTCAAATAGGTCTTTCACTTCCTTGGTTAGAGTTACCCCAAGATATTTTATGCTATTTGTGGCTATCGTGAAAGGTGATGTTTCTCTGATTTCCCTCTCTGCTTCTTTATCCTTTGTGTATAGGAGGGCAACCAACTTTTTGGAGTTGATCTTGTATCCTGCCACATTACTAAAGGTGTTTATCAGCTGTAGGTGTTCTTTGGTAGAGTTTTTGGGGTCGCTTATGTACACTATCATATCGTCTGCAAATAAAGAAAGTATAACTTCATCCTTTCCAATTCGAATCCCCTTGATCCCCTTATGTTGTCTTATTGCTATTGCTAGAACTTCAAGCACTATATTGAAGAGGTATGTAGAGAGTGGACAGCCTCGTCATTTTCCTGATTTTAGTGGAATGGCTTTGAGTTTCTCTCCATTCAATTTGATGTTAGCTGTCGGCTTACTATATATTGCTTTTATTATATTTAGGTATGATCCTCATATCCCCAATCTCTCCAACACCTTCATCATAAAGTGGTGTTGAATTTTGTCAAATGCTTTTTCGGTATCCAATGAAATGATCATATGGTTTTTTCTTTCAGTTTATTTATATGATGGATTACATTGATAGCTTTGCATATGTTGAACCAGTCCTGCATCTCTGGGATGAAGCCTACTCGATCATAATGGATAATTTTTCTAATATGTTCTTGAATTCAGTTTGCAAGTATTTTATTGAGAATTTTTGCGTCAATGTTCATGAGTGAGATTGGCCTGTAATTCTCTTTCTTGGTTGTGTCTTTGTGTAGTTTTGGTATCAGAGTAACTGTACCTTCATAAAAGGAGTCTGGCAATGAGTCTTCTGTTTTTATATTGTGAAATACATTAAGGACTGTAGGTATTAGCTCTTCCTGGAAGTTCTGGTAGAATTCTGCATTGAAACCATCTGGTCCTGGGCTTTTTTTGGTAGGGAGATTTTTGATACCAGCTTCTAATTCTTCACGACTGACAGTTCTATTTAGATTGTTCACCTGGTCTTGGTTCAGTTTCGGTATATGCTACTTATCTAAAAAACCTGTCCATTTCTTTTACATTTTCCAATTTTGTGGCATACAGGTTTTTGTAGTAAGATCTAATGATTCTCTGAATTTTCTCTGTGTCTGTGGTTATGTCCCCCTTTTCATTTTATTAATTTGCGTGTTCTCTCTCTGCCGTTTGATTAGTTTGTGGAGGGGTTTGTCAATCTTGTTGATTTTCTCCAAGAACCAGCTTTTTGATTCATTGATTCTTTGGATTGTTTTCTGTGTTTCTATTTTGTTGATTTCAGCCCTCAGTTTGCTTATTTCCAGTCTTCTACTCCTCCTGAGTGAATCAGTTTCTTTTTTTTCTAGAGGTTTCAAGTGTGCTGTTAAGTCTCCAATGTGTGCTTTCTCCGTTTTCTTTAATTGGGCACTTAGTGCTATGAACTTTCCTCTTAACACTGCTTTCATAGTGTTCCATAGGTTTGAGTATGTTGTGTCTTTATTTTCATTAAATTCAAGGATGTCTTGAATTTCTTTCTTTATTTCTTCCTTGACCCAGGGGTGATTTAGTAGTTGACTGTTCAACTTCCATGAGTTTGTTGGCTTCCTGGGGGGTAGCATTGTTGTTGAATTCTAACTTTAATCCATGGTAGTCTTTCAAGACACAGATGGTTGCTAATATTTTTTTTGTATCTGTGGAGGTTTGCTTTGTTACCGAATATGTGGTCAATTTTCGAGAAGGTTCCATGAGCTGCAGAGAAGAATGTACATTCTCTCCTATTTGGGTGGAATGTTATATAGATGTTTGTTATGTCCATTTGATTCAATACCTCCAATAATACTCTTATTTCTCTCTTATGTTTCTGTCTGATTGACTGGTGAGAGAGGAGTGTTGAAGTTTCCTACTATTAGCGTCTGTGGATTGATGACTGCCTTGAGTTCTTGAAGTGTTTCTTTTACATTATTCCCTGGTCCCATATTTACTTCCTTCATGGTCTCAGAAACCTGTCATACAGTCTCAAGTATTAACAGAACGTGAAGCTATACTGATACAGCATCAACTCTTACAGGCCATTGGATTCCTGCTGGTCATCTTTCTTGTAAAGTGTGTTTTGATTTTGGCCAGACTTGTAGACTCCCTCCATCAGTTGAGCTGTGTATCAACTTCATCATCAGTGGTGACTGCTACAGATAGATCTCATAACACCTAAGAAAAGACTGGGATTCATGGAGATGTGGAAAACGACTATGTGCAGCTCAACATTCATCCTTGAATCATCTACTCAGCATCACCTTAGGACACTGAAGACAGATGTGAGATTTATAGTTTGGGCACTGTGTGAGCTCACACACAATCTTGTATTAGCTGATTCTCCAAACCAGCAGGTGTCACTGTAGATCCATCCACCAATGTCTGAGAAATAAAAGGTAGCAGAAGCTGATTAAGAAGTTGTGCACTGACTGATTTCTCCTGTGGATTCCATTGCCAACATCATTATATTCAGAGACTGTGGAGTAGTTGAAATGTGAGCTCCCTGTGCTACAATACTTGAGAGCTTCTTTGTTTAATACAATCAATACGTGACATCAAATTGTGAAATATGAGTTAATAGGAATTTGCCTATTGCCACAGGACAGGAAACTAGGTCACGAACAATTCATTATTATAGGTTAAGAATATTTGGGCCTCAGGATCATGGGAAATATTTTGGGGAAAATTGTCCCCAGAATATACAGATGATATCTCAGGTGGATTCACAGTTCTGCAGACCACTGGTAATGAATGGACGACAGCAGTCTCCAGTGTTCTATGTTAGTGTCTGTTGGGGGCAGGATGATTAATGTATCTTCACAGCATCACTGCTATTCTGGACTCTGGGAAGGAACAGATGGCCATGAACCATTGACATGTGGGTCACATTAACAAACATGGATGTGACGGTATTTTTCTCAGTGAGATGGAAGAGCTCTTGTCTATATAGGTGCAATAATGAAACAGGGAATGCATTTCCCCAGACAGGTTTAGGACTTGGAACTCACCATCCCACTGACTAACTCAGAGATCCTTTATTTTTCTGTGTCAAACAGATTCCTGCTTTGATTGAAGGAAAGTTCTTTTTCATTCATGTGTAAATTTCAGAAATTACGTTTGCAAATACAGCGATGTGCACCTACCCCACAGTCCCACAATAATACTCTCTTGTTCACTGCTCCTGAGCATACAGGTTCTCAGTCTGTACTGCAGTTAGCTCATCCTCTACCTGGTGTCAGCAACTACAGGTAAGTGTGTTCCAGGAACCAGGTTTGGTGTGAAGCCACAATATGGAGTTACAAAGGCATTCTTTCCAAATTGTCTACTCTGACGTTCACTTACAACAGCCTGTGGCTGAACATAGCAATCCTGGAGGCACATTAAATGTGTCCTGCAAGGATATTTACTCATATCTTCCCCACTGGGTATTGTAGAACATTGTACATGGGATTGAGAGGATTAGGTAGAAACTCCCAAGCATTATGAGAACAAAACATGGACAGAAGCTTGAGGACCGAGCTCCTCTGGATGGGATGTAGACACAATGACAGATACTTCCTACATGGAGCTCAGAAGCCTGATATGAGTAGTTTTCCATATATTACTGTGTAAGACACAGTGGTGTCATGTCCACAGCTGAGTTGTTTCAGAAACTCTGAAGGAACAGGGATGAGAGGACAGGAAAGGGTAAACCCAAATACTTGTTCAAAACTTGTGATTAAGTATTGATGAAATAAATATTTGACAAAAATTAACACTTCTTGCATAAAGAAATTCCTAATCACCATGTATGCAAAAATCAGTTTTAAATTTGTAACATTGACCCACTTATCCCCCTGCTATTGTCAGTGTCAACACATGTGTCTGCCATAATTGGGTCAACACTTTGGAACAGAAACGTTTGATCACATATTAAATAAATGTTTAACTCCTAGGACATTACCAATATTGCTGTTGGGATATTAAAAATACTGATTCATCAATCCAATCCATATTTATATGTTTTGAGAAATAGATTCAGGGTTTAAGCATTTCACATAGTCTTCTCCAGTCTGAATAACTTTCCCTGTAATCACAAGCCTGTTACATATTGGATACTCAATTTGTGCACCTTAGGAGATGATGCTCTTAACATTTCTCCACAATCTCACAGAGTCCGGGACTTTGTGAATGAATTCCCTGATGATAACTGGATGTCTCTGTTAATCTATACTGCTTAATCTGGAAAGTATTTCTCTGTTATCACCTATGATAGGAATCCGCATTCTATCAAACTGCTCTTTTCCTTCCTTCTCTTCCTCCAATTCCTACCTACATTTTCCCCAGTTCCCCCATCCAGTTCTCAATTTCTATTCAGTGGAGGTCAGGTTTCCCATGGATATCAATAAAACATGGCATATCAATTTGGTGAGGCAATTCAATATGAACAAAAGGGTCCCAAAAGCCAATAAATGTGTGAGAGACAGATGCCCACTTTTCAGAATCCTACAAGAAGACCAAGTTACATAACTGTAACCTAGACAGAGGGCCTAGGTCAGGCTCTGCTTTCCAGTTAAGACTCTGTGACCCCTTATCAGCTTACATTGATACTTTGGCTTTTCTTGTAGTGGTCGTGACACCTCTGGACTCTACAATCCTTCCTCCTCCTCTTCTACAGGATTCCCTGAGTCTGCCTAATGTTTGACTGTGGGTCTCTTTATTTGTTTCCAATAGCTGTTTATGAAGCCTTTCTGATGACAACTGGGCTAGGCACCAATCTATGAGTATAGCAGAATAGCATTAGTAATCATTTCATTAATTTTACAGAGTCACTTGTGGTTTTATTTTAGGTCACTGGACTATCCATCCTCTGGATCATGGCCCTGCAAGCAGGGTTAAGGGTGGTCTCCCTTTCATGCCATCGCTCTTAACATGGACCAATCATTGCTTGACCACTCCCAAATTTCTGTGCCACCTACACCCTAGCATATCTTGTACCTAGGACAAATTGTAGACTGGATTTTTTTGTGGATGGATTGGTGGCCCAGTCCCTCCACTGAAAGTCTTACCTGGTTATTGGAGATTGTCAGTCAAGATTCTGTATCTTCCACTGTTAGAGTTACCTTCATAGATTCCAGGGAATTTCTATTGTGATAAGTATCTATCTTGTCCCCCAGATGCCTCCCCAATCCAGTTGTCTCTCCCAGCACACTCTCCTTTCCATCCTCCCTACACTTGACCCCTTCTGTTCCTGTCCCACTTAAGCCTCACCTCCAGCCATGATGTCTATTCCATTTCCCCATCATAGGGAGATTCATGTGTTACTCATTGATCTCCCCTTCTTACTTTGATTACCTGTGGATTATAGCACGATTTTCCTTTACAGATAATATCCACTTACAAGTTAGTACATTCCATGTTTGTCTTTTGAGATCTTGGTTGCCTCACCCAGGATGAATTTTTCTAGTTCTATCCATTTTCCCACTATGTCACGATGTAATTTTTTAATACCTGAGTATTCCTTCATTGTGTAAATGTATCACAATTTCTTTATTCACTCTCTGTTGAGAGACATCTAGTTTGTTTCCAGTTTCTAGCTATTATGTATAATGCTGCTATGAATACAGTTGAGCAAGTATCATTGTGACAAGGTGGAGTGTCATTTCAGTATATGCTCGAGATTGGTATAGGTAGATCTTGTGGTAGAGTTTCCCCATTTCTGGGTAAATTACATATGATTTCCAAAGTGTCTGCACAAGTTTGCACTCCCATCATCAGTGGAAGAGAGTTTCTCTTGCTCTATATCCTCTGCAGGATGATGTATTGTTATGATTTTAATGTTAGCCATTATGACAGGTATAAGATGTAATCTCAGAGTTATTTTGTATTGGGGACCTCTGAGAGACAGCGTCAGAGTCCTGTCAGTGTTCATGATGACTAACAATGTTTAAAATCTTTTTAAAGTGCTTCTCCAACATTGAGTTTATTGAATTTTTGCTTTTTATTAATTTTTATTGAGCTCTGTAAACTGCCATATAGTTTCTTTGATAGTTTCCTTTGCCTTACAAAAGCTTTTTATTTTCATCTGGTGCCATATGTTAATTGGCGATCTTATTGCCTGTGCAATTGATGCTCTATTCAGGAAATTTTCTCCTGTGCCAATGTGTTCAAGGCTATTCCCCACTTGATCATCTATCAGGTGCACTGTAGTTCGTTTTATGTTGAGGTCTTTTATCCACTTTGCCTTGAGTTTTTGCAGGGTGATAGATGTGGACCTATTTGTACTCTTCTGCATGCTGACATCCATTTAGACCACCATTTTTGAAGATGCTTTCTTTTTCCATTGTATAATTTTTTCTTCCTTCTCAAAAACCAAGTGCCCATAGGTGTGTGAATTTACCTCTGGGCCTTCAGTTCAAGTCCATTGATCTACCTGTCTCTTTTTATGTCAATACAACAAAATTTTTATAACATTTCTCTACAGTACAGGTTGAAATCAGGGATGGTGATACCTCCAGATGTTCTTTTTTTAAAAAGTTTATTAAATTATGAAAGTTTTCATTTCCGCCCCTCCTCCCAACACCGTCCCACTCCCCCTCCCCCTCCTCCTCCCTCTTCATCCCTAAGAGCAGTCAGAGCTTCCAGCCCTGTGGGAAGTTCAAGTTCCTCCCCACTCCTTCCAGGTCCCTGAAGGTGAGTATCCGAACAGACTGGATCCCAAAAATCCAGTATATGCAGAAGAAACAAGTCCCAGTGTCATTGTCAGTGGCTTTTCAGAAAGGCTCCGGACCAGCCACATTCAGAGATCCAGCCATATTCAGAAAATCTGTTTGGATCACATGCTCGTTCAGTCCCAGTCCAAGTGGCCTTGGTGAACTCTCATTAGATCAGTCCCCTTGTATCAGTGGGTGCTCGCACCCCTCGTGGAACTGAGTTTTTTTCATGTTCTTCCTTTTTCTGCCCCTCATTTGGACCATGGTGGGCTCAGTCCGGTGCTCCAATGTGGGTCTCCATCTGTATCGCCATCCATCGTCAGATGAAGGATCTATGGTGATAAGCAAAATCTTCATCAGTATGGTTATAGGCCAAGGCCGGTTCAGGCACCCTCTCCTCTGTCTAGAGAACAGTCTGGGGATCTCTCCTCGGACCTGGGATCCCATTTATAATCAAGTCTCCTGTAAACCCTAAAATGACTCCCTTAGTTGAGATATATTCTTCCCTGATCTCATATCCATCCTTCCTCCCTCCCCCCATCCCAGTCCACCTAGCTTTCCCCATTCCTCCCCTACTCCCTTCTCTCTAACCCTCTCCCCTTCCAACAACCCTCCCATCCCCCCATGCACCCGAGGTTACCTGGGACTCTTGTCTATTTCCAATCTCCAGGCAGATAGCTACATGATTTTCAACAGGTTCACGTTCTTATTTAGCTTCTCTATGATCACGAATAATAGGCTCAAAGACCTTTAATTATGGTTAGAATCCACATATGAGTGAATACATACCATATTCCTCTTTTTGGGTCTGGCTTACCTCACTCAGTAAGGCGTTTTCTATTTCCATCCATTTGCATGCAAAATTCAAGATGTCATTGTTTTTTACCGCTGAGTAAAACTCTAATGTGTATATGTTCCACACCTTTACTAACCTTTCTTCTATTGAGGGGCACCTAGGTCAAAACAACTTTGAGATATCATCTTACACCTGTCAGAATAGCCAAACTCAAAAACACCAATGATAGCCTATGCTGGAGAGGATGTGGAGGGAGGGGAACACTCATCCATTGTTGGTGGGAATGCAAACTTGAGCAGCCACTGTGGAAATCAGTGTGGCGGTTTCTCAGGAAACTGGGAGTCAACCTCCCTCAGGATCCAGCAATTCCACTCTTGGGAATATACCCAAGAGATGCCCTATCATACCACAAAAGCATTTGTTCAACTATGTTCATAGCAGCACTATTTGTAATAGCCAGATGTTCTTTTATTGTACAGTATTATTTTAGCTATCCGCAACCTGATTTCTAAAGTGACTGCAGAAGTTTACACTTACATGAACATGTGTCTATAGATTACCCTTTCCCTACATCCATGTCTGCATTTGTTGTCTTTTATTTGCTTGTTTACAGTCATTCTTTTTGAGCCAATAATGTAGCATTGGAGATGTTTTAATATGAATTTCATGGATGAACTAAGGACTTTGGTTGCAGACCATAGAGAATTCAATCTAGAACTAAACTGGAAATTCTTTCTGCTGGCTATGTTTTCTAATACAAGAAGGTACTATGAAGGATGCAGGGAGATAAAGACATCAATAATCTCACAGAGTATCAGGCCTTGCATTCCCCTCTATCAGCCTCCAGGTAAGAGGTACCTACTAGTGGTTCCTGTTACATGCTGAATAACCGCTTTCTAATTGGAATTGTGACCTACTCCTTAGGAAAGACTTCATCCCAGGTGAACTTGTTCAAAAACTCATGACTAGGAATGATATAGCCCAAGTAGACTCTAGTTGTATTGCTTATGGTCATGTTGTCTAACTGCCTATAAATATATATGTTTATGTATAATAGATTAGTGCTGATTTCAGCCTTGACACAGAAGCATCTTTGTGCAGTGTGTAATGATCCCTGTAGACATTCATGAGTGGTCAAAGTTCAGATAATGTACAACTGAATACTCAGCCACAGTGAATCCTCTTTATCAAGGTCCTCCTTTCCACCAAATTAACGATCATCATGAAACAGAGAAAAGAAAGAATGTAATTTTCAGAGAATGAGGTTGAAAGTCATGGAATTCTATCCACAGAGATTGAAATGTTCTCATTGCACAAATGACCTCCTAGCAGCTCTTGAAACCAACCTAGGTCCTGCACAAAATCAAATCAGTTAAAATTACAGTGTCAAAGCCTGTGGAAAGGCTAAGCAAGTAAATACGTCTCTTGGCAAAACTGACAAAGTTAGTTTGATTTCTGAAAGCCACCTCTTAGAAGAAGAGAACAACTGAACACAATAAATTGTCTTCTATGTCCTTGGCACATGTGTGCCCTGCCCCTCCCCCTACTAAACCCAGTATATCTTAAAAGACTACAACACAGGTGGGGGAGGGACGCCCCATGGATCAGTAAGAGGAGATGTTAGGACTGGAAGAATTCTTAGAAGTTAAAATCACTTTTATTCTAGAAGTGTGCCCACTTGGAGGTTATTCATGACCTAGTAGATAAGGCCCACCATATCCAAACAAACAGCATTTATTAGACTAACTGAGTTATTCATTAATAAAACAAAAGAGATCAATATGTTAGAAGGCACATCCTTTGTTTTGGGAGATCATATGGGGAGCATGAGGGATATAGTGGGTGAGAATATGATCAAGAATATTGCATTCATAAATGACAATTTCAAGGGATAAACAAAATCATTCTGAAATAGCAATATTCCATATGTTTACAATTTTCATATAGATGTATAATGTCAACTGTACATATTTTCCCTATAAAGTCAACTTATCATTTTCTTGCCCCTCTACATTTGTCACTTTTATTCCATTGGACATTTTCAGTTCTACGTTCTTATATATGTGTGCGTTCGCAATTATTTCTAACTATATGATATATAAGGACTATAAATAAAACTCAGAAAATATGTGTTTCTGAGAGCGTGTTAAATTACTTAATAATGTTATCACCAATTGCATTCATTTTCCTCAAAGTTATATAAGTTCCTTATACATTACTGATGAATAAATTATGTTTTATAGCATATGTATCATGTTTTCTTGATACAGTCATTTGTTCAAAGACAAGTAGTTTGTGTCTATAATTGATCTACTATAGGCAATGCTGCAATAACATTTGTGTGCAAAAATTTCTGAGAAATTTTCTCTTTTAATCATTTGTGTAGGTGTTTTAGTATGCAATCTTCTAGAGCAACACTTGCCAACTTCATGTATATGAGAAAAGACAAGAAGTTCTCATAATATACTAGTTTTGAAATTCTTTTCACAACTACTAACTGTAAATCTTTTGTCACAAGAGGAACAAATGTCTCTGGCTGAAGTCTTTTGTAAGCTGCGAACTTATGTCTTGGTGTTACATCCACAGGTCTACACAAGGATTGTGGATAGTAGGTGCTTAATTTATACAGATAGGATTAGAACTGGACTTTAGCATCCTCCTGCCTGACCCAAGGTACCCTCCCTCTTTCTTCTAAAGCTGTACTAGGATCTTATCTAAGAGGTACACTGTTCATGAATATACAAATCACATGGTAAATATAGAGATGTCCACACCCCAGAACAACATATGATCAGTGTCCTCTCCACAGTCACAGAGCACACAGGTCCTTACCATGGAGTGGAGCTGGATAACTCTCTTCCTCATGTCACTAACTACAGGTAAAGGGGCATTCCAGTTCCAAATCTGAAGAGGGAACAGGGACAGAGGTGACAATGATACCTAAACTGTCTTTTCTCTACAGGTGTCCACTCCCAGGTACAGCTGCAGCAGTCTGGGCCTGAGCTTGTGAGGCCTGGGACCTCAGTGAAATTGTCCTGCAGGGTCTCTGACGATATCAGTTATTACAATATTCACTGGGTGAAGCAGAGTCCTGGTCAGGGCCTGGAGTGGATTGCATGGATTTATCCTGGAGATGATGACACTAAATACAACGAGAAGTTCCAGGGGAAGGCCACACTGACTGCAGACACATCCTCCAACACAGCCTACATGGAGCTCAGAAGCCTGACATCTGAAGACTCTGCGGTCTATTACTGTGCAGCACACAGTGTTGTAACCACATCCTGAGTGTGTCAGAAACCCTGGAGGAGCAGGAAGTTGCCCTGGGACTGAGATGACAGAGATGACTAGCCTGAAGATTTACACAGAAATAATCTTCTGAGTGTCTGTTTTTCTGCCTCCTTCTCTATAAATAAAATGATGTTAATTGACCCCCATTTACATACTTCTCAGTAATAAAACACTAAAGAAGGGAAAACTGTGTTGATGCATAATGACAGAATTATCTCTGGATTCGAAGTGACTTGAACTTTTTGAAGTAGCTTTGAATAATGTGTAATATAAATTTTACCAGTAAAGTTCACATAAACATCATCCTACCAAATCAAAACTCCTCTCACCGTCTTAAGTAGCATGATTGTTTTTTTTTTTTAAATTCTACCCATGTTGTGCAGCAGAATTCCAGTTTCTCAGAATGGAAGAGACATTTACATCATAAAGTACTACCACATAGGTGTAAATCTTATAAGTTAACAAAAATATCACTAATCAATTTTTATAGAACTGATTTATTTACCCAGTGTGTACACATGTCAGTTAGAATAGGACTGAGGTTATTCATATTAATCTGATCTTAAGTTTATTGCCTTTCCAGAACCAGTACCCTGACCCACCGTCTCAGGCTTTTACTGTGACATGACATCATCCTTCATGTTCCTCTGGATATGATGAAGTCACTCTTGTTCTATAGAGTGATTGGTTTTGGATATCTGGGCCAATAACAAGAACCATGGAATCCTGTGGTACTTGATAATTTCAAGGGGTTGATTCAGTACGAAATCTCTGTAGTGTAGAAGGATAGTTTGGCATTTTCCTGTAACCAACAAAAATCCCCTTGAAATATGAATTCTATGTACTGAATATCAATGTCATAATGTTCATATGCTATGGTAGGCAGAAATACCATTGGCCTATTCTATGATAGAGACATTTAAACCTGTCTTCATAAAGCACTCTCCTGTCTCTACCAACAGAAACGCATTAATGACCAGCTGGAAAGGGAATCTCCCGATTCTGTCCTTGAATTGGATAAGACTCAGCAATGTAAGGTATTAGTCAAATACCTATAAGACCTTCATTCTAGCAGCTGTCTATTGCATGCTGCATAGTCATTTATAATGCCCAAACCACTTATACTGCAAACTTAAACACCTTGTACTCGCTACTTTGTACAGCCACTGTGGAATCAGCTTGACTGCTCCAGAGGAAGACTGGAATAGACCTACCCTGGCATCCAGCTGTACCACTCTGGAACATAACCCAAAAGACTCTACATCCTACTAGAGACACTCACTCAATAATGTTCACTGCTACTCTAAAGATAATAGCCAGAAATTGGAAAGAGTCTCTTTGATCTTGTTATCATCCATTCTAGGATTCTTTTTTCTTGTGGATCCATTCTACTACCTGCCTTTGACAAGGATATTTATGATGATCTATGAATCTCATGGGGATAATGTCAAATACATTCCTATTTCAATATATGTAATTTAATCATAAATGAAAAGTCATTGTGACATTGAAATGCCCTGGAAAATGAACCAAGTTAGGTGTAGGCCTTATTGCCCATCCTTCCATGAGGGTTCAGTGCCTCAGCTGGCTCTCAGCATTGAGAGTTTAGTTTGTTTATATTGTGTTACTATAACTTTGTGATAAGTGCAAACTCATGGTTTAGACACATCTTTATGCCTTCATATTTTAAACATTTAAATAAAATATAGTTTATTCCTAAAAATGAGTTGATCATTTTTGACATAGATTTCTTTAAAGAAATCAGTTTACTCAAGTTTTTTTTGACATTTACAGTCATATTAATATCACAGTCACTGTGAAAGGTGTTCAAAGTTAGGCAAATATTGTCTTTCTTAACTCTGAAACATCCAAAGTGGCAAAAAAGAGATTTCATTGTGTTTTAACATCACAGAACCAGTGAATAAAATCCTTGGCCCTGTGCGGTGACTTTCAGTGTCTTCTGTCCTTCTGGCCCTCCTCCAGTATTCTCGAGGTCTGAGAGAAATGAGTTAACTAATCATGTCTTTGCCTACAGCTTGTGTTTTCTGTTGGTGCAGTTTTTAAAGAATCGGAGGGCAGCATAAAGATGAAGCTACTGTTATTGAATAAATAGAAATGCAAATACATGAGGCAGAAATTAAATGACTATTAACAGTCAATGAAATATCACTCTCTTCCGTGTAATTACAGACTGCATAGCTGCCAGCCTGCAAGGGCACCTACTTTTTCTTGCTGCATTCACACAGTGCTCATCTGATGTGTTGTACACTGAACGCCTGTCTCTACCAGGTGGGCTACTTTCTTTGCGGAAATAGTTAACTCCCATGAGTGCTTCTGTGCCTCTCCTCACAAATGGCTCCCCCTGAATCCTAAAACTTAAGTCCTTCATCAAAGCCAGTTCCTGGCATGGAATGCAAGTCTTTTCTGGATCCCCCCAACCCTGGGTTGAAAAGCCAAAGCTGTGTCTGGGTACTCATGGTGTGCAGCCATGGTCAGATTTACTTCTTCATTCCTGATGCTGATTTGCCCTGCATGTGAGTGTCAAGGCTCATTACAGGGCAGAATTATATTATCACCTATTCCGACCTTATCCCATGCTTTCCTTTATCCACAGTTGTCCTGTCCCAGGTTACCCTGAAGGAACCTGATCCTGGGCTCTTGCAGCCCTCCAAGGATCTCATACTGACCTGCTCTTTCTCTGGGTTTTCACTGAGCACTTCTGGTATAGGTGTTGGTTGGATCTGCCAGCCCTCAAGAAGGGGTTGGAAGTGGTTTGCAAACATTTGTTGGCATGATACTAAGTTCTACAACACACCCACGATGATCTGGCTCACAGTCTCCAAGGACACCAACAACTGGGAATTCCTCAAGGTCACCAGTGTGTATGCTGCATGTACTGCTAAATACTATTGTGCACGGCGAGCACACTGACACAGTCTCAGTCGACAACTGCTTCTCAGTTGAGGGTGCTTCTCAGCTCTTTGCCTTCCTCCTACAATTTATGGGTTTGGGAATGAACACAGATTTTCTGCTCGCTTCTCAGGTTTCCTCTCTACTCTTTGTTTCAGAATCCTGGCATTCTGATAAACAAATGAAGTTCCCTTTGAAAATTATTCAGAAATGAGAATCTGTTGCTAAGATTTTTTGTGGAGATACAAAAATGTGAACCTATTTCCAGCTTGTCTGAATGTCAGAGAATTTTTACTTGTCCAGAGTTGTTGACAAGTGTGACTGCACATCCTGACCTATGGTGCAGTTACTTGGTCCTTTTGACATTGAGATGGTCCATATAGGCAGATCCACTCCATCCTGACTAATGATCATGATTTTTAAGCATACCTCTTCTCCTTATTTTGAAATAGGAGTTTTCATTTTGGGAATCTCTTCCTTCAGGATAATTGGTCTAGGGTAGGTTCACTGCCTAAACAACAAAGTGCTAATAACTTGATCTCTTAAAGTACTGAAACAAATAACTGTTCTAGTTGTCCTTTGTATCATGTTAAAGCTGTTGCTTGTCTTCTGTTGTATTATGTGTGGAAAATTAAATGCAGCTAATTTTCAGTAATCACTGTAACCTTCTCTCGATACTATCCTATGCTTTGTTTTATTATTTTTATTCGTGTACTCATACTCTTTACTGATATTTCTAATCTCCATACCCCTACCCTGGTAAGTGGTATCTTTGCTGAACCTGGTCTCCAACAGTTTTTTTTAATTTTTATTGCTATATAAATAATAACATTCAAAATTTCCACTTTCTGCTCTCTTTCCCCCTTCCTCCTGGGGCCACAAGATCTCCCCAGAGCTGCTCCCTTACACACTGAGTCTGGGCTGTGGGCTCAGCCGGGCAAGGGCAGTTCCTGTGCTTTGAGAGCCTGCCTGAGGACAAGTAGGCCCTGAATCAGCTCAGCCACATTCCTGGCCAGCAGGAGACAGTGAACTTCTAGCAGACATCCACTGGAGGAGGGGTGAGTTTGCTCCTGGCCCGAGGGCTTCGGCTAGGAGGAATTCAGACTTTCCCCGCCCCCCTCGACTTTCTGGTTGCCCTGCAGTGGTGGCTCCACCCTGTGGAGCTCTCCCGAATCCCATCCCAGCCTTCATCCAGGTACACCTTCCTCTCTTTCCTCCTTCCCCCTGGGGCCACAAGATCTCCCCAGAGCAGCTCCCTTGCGTGCTGGGCTGGAGTTGTGAGTGTAACACGGAAGGAGGGAGTGCCTGTGTTTCAATAGACTGCCTGAGGAAAGGTAGACCTTCTGTCATTGAAGTCCCTGCCCAACAAGGGAACCTGACCTGGTACCAGATGATCCAATAAAGAGCAGTTGAAGGAAGAGATGGGCAGACGCCAAGGCAAGAACTCCTCCAACAATCTAAAAAACAACATGAAATCACCAGATCCCAACGACCCTACAATAGAAGGACTTGAACCTCTTAATTCAGAAGAAGTGGAAAAAAGTGTCATTATGAAAGCAATAGAGTCCCTTAAACAGGATATGAATAATTACCTTAAATAACTGGATGAGACGTACAACAAAAAGATTGAAGAAATGAGTAAAGAAATGGATGAGAAGTATAACAAAAAGTTGGAAGAAATGAGTAACTCCATGAATGATACACTGTGAAACCAAGAAAAAACAATCAAACAGGTAATGGAAACAGTTCAAGAATTGAAAACTGAAATGGAGGCAATGAAGAAAACACAAAACGAGGGCCGGCTGGATATGGAAAATCTAGGTAAACGAACAGAGACTACAGAATCAAGCATAACCAATAGGATACAAGAGATGGAAGAAAGAATCTCAGAGTCTGAAGATACCATAGAGAAAATGAATGCTCAGATCATAGAAAACAGCAAATCCAACAAATTCTCATCACAAAACATTCAAGAAATCTGGGACACAATAAAAAAAACCAAATCTAAGAATAATTGGAATTGAAGAAGGACAAGAACTGCAGATCAAAGGTCCAGAAAATATATTCAACAAATTATAGAAGAAAACTTTCCCAACCTAAAGAATGATATTCCTATGAAGTTTCAAGAAGCATACAGAATACCAAATAGACTTGATAAAAAAAAATCCCCTCTCCATATAATAATCAAAACACAAAACATACAGATTAAAGAAAGAATATTAAGAGCTGCAAAGGAAAAAGGTCAAGTAACTTATAAAGGTAAACCTATCAGACTTACACTGGACTTCTCTATGGAAACCATGAAAGCCAGAAGATCCTGGATAGAGGTACTGCAGAAACTAAGAGACCATGGATGCAAACCCAGACTACTAGACCCAGTCAAGCTATCATTCACTATCAATGGAGAAATCAAAATATTCCAGGATAAGAACAAATTTAAACAATTCATAGTCACAAACCCAGACTTACAGAAAGTAATAGAAGGAAAATCACAACCCCAGGAAGCCAACATTGCCAACACTGCCTACAATAACTCAGACATCTAGCTACCCTTCAAGAGCTTAACTCAAAGAAGGGACACATACAAACTCTATAAAACAAACAAAAAATAATAGTAACTGGAGTCAACAACCACTGGTCATTAATATCACTTAATATTAATGGACTCAATTCACCTATAAAAAGGCACAGACTAAGAGATTGGATATGAAAATAGGATCCAACATTCTGCTGTTTACAAGAAACACACCTCAACCACAAAGACAGACATCTACTCAGAGTAAAGGGCTGGGAAAAGGTTTTCCAAGCAAATGGACCTAAGAAACAAGTGGGTGTGGCCATTGTAATATCTAACAAAATTGACTTCAAACTAAAATCAATCAGAAGAGATGGAGATGGACATTTTATACTCATAACTGGAACAATTCATCAGGAGGAAGTCTCAATCCTGAATATCTATGCCCCTAATATAAAGATACCCACATATGTAAAAGAAACTCTTCTAGAACTCCAGGCAATCATAAATCCACAGACACTAATAGTAGGAGACTTCAACACTCCTCTCTCACCAATGGACAGGTCAATCAGACAGAAATCTAGCAGAGAAATAAGAGAATTATTGGAGGTATTGAATCAAATGGACTTAACAGACATTTATAGAACATTCCACCCAAATAGGAGAGAATGTACATTCTTCTCTGCAGCTCATGGAACCTTCTCGAAAATTGACCACATACTCGGTAACAAAGAAAACTTCCACAGATACAAAAAAATATTAGTAAACACCTGTGTCTTGTCAGACTACCATGGATTAAATTTAGAATTCAGCAACAGTGCTACCCCCAGGAAGCCAACAAATTCATGGAAGCTGAACAGTCAACTACTGAATCACACCTGGGTCAAGGAAGAAATAAAGAAAGAAATTAAAGTCTTCCTTGAATTTAATGAAAATAAAGACACAACATACTCAAACCTATGGGACACTATGAAAGCAGTGCTAAGAGGAAAGTTCATAGCACTAAGTGCCCAATTAAAGAAAACGGAGAAAGCACACATTGGAGACTTAACAGCACACTTGAAAGCTCTAGAAAAAAAAGAAGCTGATACACCCAGGAGGTCTAGAAGACTGAAAATAACCAAACTGAGGCCTGAAATCAACAAAATAGAAACACAGAAAACAATCCAAAGAATCAATGAATCAAAAAGCTGGTTCTTGGAGAAAATCAACAAGATTGACAAACCCCTATCCAAATTAATCAAACGGCAGAGAGAGAACATGCAAATTAATAAGATCAGAAATGAAAAGGGGCACATAACCACAGACACAGAGGAAATTCAGAGAATCATTAGATCTTACTACGAAAATATATATGCCACAAATTGGAAAATGTAAAAGAAATGGGCATTTTTTAGATAAGTACCATATACCAAAGTTGAACCAAGACCAGGTGAACAATCTAAATAGACCTGTCAGTTGTGAAGAATTAGAAGCTGTTATCAAAAATCTCCCTACCAAAAAAAGTCCAGGACCAGATGGTTTCAATGCAAAATTCTACCAGAACTTCCAGGAAGAGCTGATACCTTTACTCCATAATGTATTTCACAATATAGAAACGGAGGAATCATTGCCAAACTCTTTTCATGAATCTACAGTTACTCTGATACCAAAACCACACAAAGACACAACCAAGAAAGAGAATTACAGGCCAATCTCACTCATGAACATTGACAAAAAAAATACTCAATCAAATACTGGCAAACCGAATCCAAGAATATATTAGAAAAATCATCCATTATGATCAAGAGGGCTTCATCCCAGAGATGCAGGGTTGGTTCAACATATGCAAATCTATCAATGTAATCCATCATATAAATAAACTGAAAGAAAAAAAACATATGATCATTTCATTGCATGCTGAAAAAGCATTTGACAAAATTCTACACCCCTTTATGATAAGGGTGTTGGAGAGATTGTGTTTATGAGGATCATACCTAAATATAATGAAAGCAATATACAGCAAGCCGACAGCTAACATCAAATTGAATGGAGAAAAACCTCAAAGCCATTCCACTAAAATCAGGAACACGAAAAGGCTGTCCACTCTCTCCATACCTTTTCAATATAGTGCATGAAGTTCTAGCAATAGCAATAAGACAACATAAGGGGATCAAGGGGATTTGAATTGGAAAGGATGAAGCTAAACTTTCGTTATTTGCAGACGATATGATAGTGTACATAAGCAACCCCAAAAACTCTACCAAAGAACTCCTACAGTTGATAAACACCTTTAGTAATGTGGCAGGATACAAGATCAACTCCAAAAAATCGGTTGCCCTCCTATACACAAAGAACAAAGAAGCAGAGAGGGAAGTCAGAGAAACATCACCTTTCATGATAGCCACAAATAGCATAAAATATCTTGGGGTAACTCTAACTAAGGAAGTGAAAGACCTATTTGACAAGAACTTTAAGTCCTTGAAGAAAGAAATTGAGGAGGATACCAGAAAATGGAAAGACCTCCCCTGCTCTTGGATTGGGAGAATCAACATAGTAAAAATGGCATTTCTACCAAAAGCAATCTATAGATTCAATGCAATTCCCATCAAAATCCCACAAAACTTCTTCACAGACCTTGAGAGAACAATAATCAAGTTTATATGGAAAAAAAAAAAACCGAGGATAGCCAAAACAATCTTATACAATAAGGAACTTCTGGAGGCATAACCATCCCTGACTTCAAACTCTATTACAGAGCAACAGTGTTGAAAACAGCTTGGTATTGGCATAACAGGAGAGACGTCGACCTATGGAATGAAGTAGAAGACCCGGGTATTAACCCACAAACTTATGAACACCTTATTTTTGACAAGAGAGCTGAAGGTATACAATGGAAGAAGGAAGGCATCTTTAACAAATGGTGCTGGCAGAACTGGATGTCAACCTGTAGAAGAATGAAAATAGATCCATATCTATCACCATGCACAAAACTCAGGTCCAAATGGATTAAAGACATCAACATTAGTCTGTTCAGTTTGAACCTGATAGAAGAGAAAGTGGGAAGTAGTTTACAAGATATAGGCACAGGAGACCACTTTCTAAGCAGAACACTAGGAGTGGAGACAATAAGAGAAACAATGAGTAAATGGGACCTACTGAAGTTGAGAAGCTTCTGTAAAGCAAAGGACACTGTCAGTAAGACAAAAAGTCTAACTTCCGACTGGGAGAATTTCTTCACAAATCCCTCATTAGACAAAAGTCTGATCTCCAAAATATAGAAAGAACTCACGATACTAGTCACTAAAACTCTAATTAACCCAATTAAAAAATGGGGTACTGATCTAAACAGAGAATTCACAACAGATGAACTTCTAATGGCCAAAAGGCACTTAAGGTCATGCTCAACCTCCTTAGCGATCAGGGAAATGCAAATCAAAACCACTTTGAGATACCATCTTACACCTGTCAAAATAGCCAAACTCAAAATCACCAATGATAGCCTATGCTGGAGAGGATGTGGAGGGAGGGGAACACTCATCCATTGTTGGTGGGAATGCAAACTTGTGCAGCCACTGTGGAAATCAGTGTGGCTGTTTCTCAGGAAACTGGGAGTCAACCTCCCTCAGGACCCACCAATTCCACTCTTGGGAATATACCCAAGAGATTTCCTATCATACTACAAAAGCATTTGTTCAACTATGTTCATAGCTGCACTATTAGTAATAGCCAGAACCTGGAAACAACCTAGGTGCCCCTCAATAGAAGAATGGTTAAAAAAGGTGTGGAACATGTACACATTAGAGTTCTACTCAGCGGTAAAAAGCAATGACATCTTGAATTTTGCATGCAAATGGATGGAAATTGAAAACGCTTTACTGAGTGAAGTAAGCCAGACCCAAAAAGAGGAACATGGTATGTGTTCACTCATAAGTGGATTCTAGCCATAATTAAAGGTCTTTGAGCCTATTATTTGTGATCCTAGAGAAGCTAAATATGAAGACGAACCTGATGAAGATTATTTATCTATCCGCCAGGAGATAGGAAATAGACAAGAGTCCCAGGTAACCTTGTGTGCATGGGGGGGTGGGAGAGTTGTTGGAAGGGGAGAGGGTTAGAGAGAAGGGAGTGGGGGAGTAATGGAGAAAGCTTGGTGGACCGGGATGGGGGGGAGGGAGGAAGGATGAATATGGGATCAGGGAACAATATATTTCAACTAAGGGAGTCATTTTAGGGTTTACAGGAGACTTGATTATAAATGGGATCCCAGGTCCCAGGAGAGATCCCCAGATTGTTCTCTGGACAGATAAGAGGGTGCATGAACCGGCCTTGGCCCATAACCATACTGATGAATATTTTGCTTATCACCACAGAACCTTCATCTGGCGATGGATGGAGATAGAGACAGAGACCCACATTGGAACACTGGACTTAACTCCCTAGGTCCAAACGAGAAGCCAAAGGAAAGAGAACGTGAGCAAAGTAGGCAAGACCAGCGGGGAACCTTCATCCAAGGATGGATGGCGATGCAGACGGAGACCCACATTGTAGCACTGGACTGAGCCCCCCAAAGTCCAAATGAGGAGCAGAAGGAGGAAGACAATGTAAAAGTAAATCAGGACCGTGAGGGATGCGATCACCCACTGATACAAGGGGACGGATCTAATGAGAAGATCGAATGTGAAGTCGATTTTGTTAGATATTAGAATGGCCACACCCGCTTGTTTCTTTGGTCCATTTGCTTGGAAAACCTTTTTCCAACCCTTTACTCTGAGTAGGTGTCTGTCTTTGTGGTTGAGGTGTGTTTCTTGTAAACAGCAGAATGTTGGATCCTGTTTTCGTATCCAATCTCTAAGTCTGTGCCTCTTTATAGGTGAATTGAGTCCATTGATATTAAGAAATATTAATGACCATTGGTTGTTGACTCCAGTCATTTTTTGCGGGGGGGGGTAATAGAGTGTATGTGTTTTCCTTCTTTGAATTGTGCTAGTGAAGGGTCGCTAGATGTCTGAATTATTGTAGTCAGTGTTGGCAATGCTGGATTCCTTGGGATGTAATTTTCCTTCTAGTATTCTCTGTAAGGCTGGATTAGTAGTTACGTATTGTTTAAATTTGTTTTTATCCTGGAATATTTTGTTTTCTCCGTTGATAGTGAATGAAAGCTTGGCTGGGTAAAGTAATCTGGACTTGCATTCATGGTCCCTTAATTTCTGCAGTACCTCTATCCAGAACTTTCTGGCTTTCATGGTTTCTATAGAGAAGTCTGGTGTAAGTCAGATAGGTTTACCTTTATAGGTTACTTGACCTTTTTCCTTTGCAGCTCTTAATATCCTTTCTTTAATCTGACTGCTTTGTGCTTTGATTATTATATGGCGAGGGGATGTTTTTTCTGATCCAATCTATTCAGTGTTCTGTATGCTTCTTGCACCTCCATAGGAATATCCCTCTTTAGGATGGGAAAGTTTTCTTCTATAATTTTGTTGAATAATTAAAGGTCTTCTGGACCTTTGATCTGCAATTCTTCTCCTTCTTCTACTCCTATTATTCTTAGATTTGTTTTTTTTTTTTGTTATGTCTCATATTTCCTGAATGTTTTGTGATGAGAATTTGTTGGATTTGCTGTTTTCTTTGGTCAGGGCGTTTATTTTCTCTATGGTGTCTTCATAATCTGAGATTCGTTCTTCTATCTCTTGTATTCTATTGGTTAAGCTTGATTCTGTAGTCTCCGTTCGTTTACCTAGATTTTCCATATCCAGCCGGCCCTCGGTTTGTGTTTTCCTCACTGCCTCCATTTCAGTTTTCAGTTCTTGAACTGATTCCATTACCTGTTTGATTGCTTTTTCTTGTTTTTCCAGGGTATCATTTACGAATTTACTCATTTCTTCAAACTTTTTCTTATATTTGTCTTCCATTTCTTTACTCATTTCTTCCATCTTTTTGTTATATTTGTCTTCTATTTCTTTAAGTGAGTTATTCATACCTTGTTTAAGAGACTCTATTGCTTTCATAATGACACTGTTTTCCACTTCTTCCGGAATAGGGCGTTCAAGTCCTTCTGACGTAAGATCGCTGGGATCTGGTGTTTTCATGTTGTTTTTCAGATTGTTGGAGGAATTCTTGCCTTGGCGCCTGCCCATCTCTTCCTTCAGATGCTCTCCAATAGCTCTTCCCTCCGCTGGGTCTTCTTCTACTGGATTAGTGCCCCTTGCTATCCAGGAATCACTTTGCCTGCAGTCTTAGCTTGCTGCAGGCAGGCTATTAGAACAAAGGGACTTCCTTCCCTTTGCACTCACCACCTGTCCCGACTCGCGGTGCCCACCCCGGCTGAGATGGAGCAATTTAAGTCCCGAAAAAGGGAGAGAGGAGGGGAGGGGTTCGAGGCCGAAAGCTGGGATGGCGTAGCAGGAGAGAGGGATTAGCTGGGGGAAGCTGCCCCTTTGGAGTAGCCAGGGAGATAAGGATGGCGGGAATCTTGTGTGTTCCCTAACCGGACTTGTATGGCGGTCAACACACTTACCCCTCCACAGGATCATAGCCCCTCGCTGGTCAGAAGACTCCCTGCCATCGGTCTTAGCTTGCTGCAGGCCGGCTATCAGAACAAAGGGACTCCTGTCCCTTTGCACTCACCGCCTGCCCCGGCCCGCGGTGCCCACTCCGGCTGATATGGCGGTATTTAAGCCCCGAAAAAAGGAGAGAGGAGGGGAGGGGTTCGAGGCCGAAAGCTGGGATTGCATAGCAGGAGAGAGGGATTAGCTGGGGGAAGCTGCCCCTTTGGAGCATCCAGGGAGATAAGGATGGCGAGATTACTGTGTGTACCTAACCGGACTAGTATGGCGGTCAACACACTCACCCCTCCACAGGATCAGAGCCCCTCGCTGGTCAGAAGACTCTCTGCCTGTGGTCTTAGCTTGCTGCAGGCTGGCTATCAGAACAAAGGGCGAGATATATTCTTCCCTGATCCCATATCTATCCTTTCTTCCTCCTCCCCTCCCAGTCCCCCGAGCATTCCCCATTCCTCCCCTACTCCCTTATCTCTAACCCTCTCCCCTTCCAACAACCCTCCTACCCCACCCCATGCACCTGAGGTTACCTGGGACTCTTGTCTATTTCCAATCTCCAGGAGGAAAACTACCTGAATTTTCTTCAGGTTCACCCTCCTATCCAGCTTCTCTAGGATCACGAATAATAAGCTCAAAGACCTTTAATTATGGCTAGAATCCATTTATGAGTGAATACATACCATATTCCTCTTTTTGGATCTGGCTTACCTGACTCAGTAAAGTGTTTTCTTTTCTAGAGAATTCACAACAGATGAACTTCGAATGGCCAGAAGACACTTAAGGTCATGCTCAACCTCCTTAGCGATCAGGGAAATGTAAATCAAAACCACTTTGAGATACCATCTTACACCTGTCAGAATAGCTAAACTCAAAAACACCAATGATAGCCTATGCTGGAGAGGATGTGGAATGAGGGGAACACTCATCCATTGTTGGTGGGAATGCAAACTTGTGCAGCCACTGTGGAAATCAGTGTGGCGGTTTCTCAGGAAACTGGGAGTCAACCTCCCTCAGGACTCAGCAATTCCACTCTTGGAAATAGACCCAAGAGATGCCCTATCATACTACAAGAGTATTTGTTCAACAATATTCATAGCTGTACTATTTGTAATAGCCAGAACATGGAAACAACCTACGTGCCCTTCAATAGAAGAATGGTTAAAAAAGGTGTGGAACATATAAACATTAGAATTTTACTCAGCAGTAAAAAACAAGGACATCTTGAATTTTGCATGCAAATGGATGGAAATAGAAAACACTTTACTTAGTGAGGTAACCCAGACCCAAAAAGAGGAATATGGTATGTACTCACTCATAAGTGGATTCTAGCCATAGTTAAAGGTCTTTGAGTCTATAATTTGTGATCCTAGAAAAGCTAAATAAGAAGGTGAACCTGAAGAAAATCATATAGTTATCCTCCTGGATAGTGGACCTAGGCAAGATTGCCAGGCAAACTCGGGTGCATGGGGGGTGGGGGGATGGAAGTAGGGGAAGATGGTCAAGGAGTGGGGATAGGGGGAGGATTGGGGAAGGCTTGGGGGAAGGGGGGGAGGGAGGAAGAATGGTTGGGGGGAGCAGGAAGGTTTCTATCTCAGCTAAGGGAACCATTTTAGGGTTTGCAAGAGACTTGATTCAGGAGGGGTTCCCAGTAAAAATTAAATAAAAAAATAAAAAAAATAAAAAAATAAAAAATTAAAAAAATAATAATAAAAAGAAAAATAATATTTTCATCACCATACTCAACTCTCCTGTGCCCAAACTGCCATATACTCTCTCTTCCTGTTTCTCCTATCGGCCTTACCAACTTCTCTATATCTCCAATGTCATACTTAAATTTTCATTTAACCACTCAGCTTTGATTACAAAGACCATCATTAAACACAGAGCTGGAGGTACAAGAATTGCCAAAAGCCCAGATGGTAAAAAATAATAATGAGTTTGAGGAAATTCATAGCCCCAGCTCCAAAAACTCACAAAACATACTTAGACATAACAGGTTAATAAGAGACCACAACAATGCCATCTGGATGTTAAGGTAATACCATGATGCTAAAGAGAACAAGTGCCTTAAGATTTGCTTCAGATAAAACACTGAGAGGTCTAAAAATTTCCCTTTCTAATAATTACACTTTCCACCATCCTACCCACATTCTTCCTTTCCAACACTATATCATTGTGATCATAAACATTTAATATGTCTTAAATTTATTTCTTTTCAAACATTTTTTCATAGGCTCCAGAGAGCCAATTGTATTAACAGACCATATTTGTCCAGAATAAGTTTCATTTATTTTCTTCCTTATCATTCTTGGTCTCAGAAACCTTTGAGAAATTCTGTCCTCCAACCCCCACTCCTAAATTAAACTCTATCTACCATCTTGGAACTCACCTCCCTTAATCATCAAGATCTACAATATGTCCAGACATAATTTTCTGCCTTTCTAGCAACTTGCGAGGTCCAAGCTGCCAGGCAGCCAGTTCCAAAGAGCCCCAAAAAGACAAAAGCAATTAGTAACCCCAGGATGTGGTCAAGCATCTCAATTCCCTGACGCCCACAAATCAGTAGAAAGCAGTCACAAAAACCTTATGATGCCCCATTCCCATCTATTAAAGACCCCATATTGTAGTATGGAGGAAACTTTTTGTTTATTCTTGGCCACTTTGCCCCAAAATAATCATATAGAAATTGTATTAATTAAATCACTGCTTGACCATTAGCTCTAGCTTCTGACTGGCTGATCACTTACATATTAATTTAATCCATTTCACCACCAAGCTCCTTAAATCTTTTTTTTTCATTTTTATTTTTGTTAAAAATTCAAGCATTTTATTTTTATTGCTTTAAAAATAATACCATTCAAAATTTCTACCTCCTCCCCTCCTCCCATTTCCTTCTCACTCCACTCATCCTCCCTCCTCCACCTCCATTCCTAAGAGAAGGTAGGGTACCCTACCCTGTGGGAAGTCCAAGGCCCTCCCCCTTCTATCCAGGCCTAGGAAGGTGTGCATCCAAGCAGACTAGGATCCCAAAAAGTCAGTACATGCAGTAGAATCAAATCCTAGTGCCAAGTGCCATTATCATTGGTTTCTTAGTCATCCCCTATTGTCCAGTTTGATTACATGCTCATTCAGTTCCAAACCAGCTGGCATTGGTAAGCTAGCCATAGATTAGTCACACTGTCTTAGTGGGTAGATGAACCCCTCGTGGTCCTGACTTCCTTGTTTACCTTCTTCCTCTATCTGCTCATCAACTGGACCATGAAAGTTCAGTCCAGTACTCTGATGTGGGTCTCTGTCTATCTCTATCCATCGCCTGATGAAGGTTCTATCATGATATTCAAGATATTCATCAGTGTCGTTATGGGACAAGGCCAGTTCAGGAACCCTCTTCTCTACTGCCCAAGGACCTAGCTGGGGACATCCCCTTGGACACCTGGGAGCCCCTCTAGTTCCAAGTTTTTTTTAAATATATTTTTATAGTAAACAAAAAGGAGGAATGTTATGATTTCAGCCACAATAAGGCTGATACTTCTGCTTCTAGGGACATACTAATGGCCCTGGGGATGTTAAAGGGCCCTGAGTGACTCATGTATGGTATAGTAAGTCCTTCTTCCTATGTGTTGCTTGCATTGGTTAATAAATAAAGAAACTGCCTTGGCCTCATAGGAGCAGAACCTAGGTAGGCAGAGAAGACAGAAATGAATTCTGGGAGGAGGAAAGCAGAGTCATAGAGAAGTCATGGGTCCTCTGCCTGAGATGAACATTGGTTAGAATCTTTCCCAGTAAGCCACTGCCACACGGTAATAAACAGATTAGTAGAAATGGGTTAAATCTAGATGTGAGTGTTAGCTAATAAGAGGCTGGAAATAATGGTCCAAGCAGTGGTTTAATGAATACAGTTTCTGTTTGAGTATTTTGGGTGTAAGCTAACTGGTGGCCTTGAAGAACAAGGTGCCCTCTTCTTACTACAATTGGCACTCCAATGTGATCAATTAAATCTACATAAACCCTAGAGGGCTTGAAAAAGATAATTCTAGAATAAAAAAATATAGAGGGAACTTAACACATCCTTTTTTCTGTTTAGTGTTCATGTGCTAAAGCTCCTTGAAGAAAGATATTCCTGACTCAGCAACCACAGCAGGAGAAAAGCCGCACAATTTTAAAATGCTTACTTTCTAGACTATGCTGAAAGCTCTTTCGTGAGACCAGCATTTGGATAGGGCTTGTGAGTAAAGTGTTACAACTCACTTGATGGCAACATGAACTTGCTCTGTACCTGAATGTGGGGCACTGCTCGGCTCAGAGGCACAAGCGACTCTGCCATGCTAGACTGTTCAGAGCAGCAGGAACTATGGTATTTATCATAATAACAGCACAGCTTAAGTTTTAGACTAGGCAGTCAAAGAGGTGGTATCATATTGCCCTTACTAATGGTGCAACTTCAGTTTTTTAAAAAGTTCTTAGCATTATAAGAAGTTCTTTTGGACAGTAAAGCATTACAGATTCACAATAGGACAGATTCAGACATAAACAACCACTAGATGGGTCAAAATGTTTGATAAATGGACATAGGTTTGGAAAAAAAGAAAAAGAGTATAGAGAGTCATAAAATAAAGTTAATGCTTTTAAAAGGGGGTAAAGTCTTTAAAGAGATAGAGTACAGATAATTATATATGAAAAGGAGTAAAGAAATATAAGCCACATATAAATGGAAAATTCACAGAGAGTCTGGATCATTTATATTGTGTTTTCTTTGAATTATTTGACTGTGAAAGAACTAAGTACAGAGAGACATTTCATTGTATGGGCCGCTAAGCTAAACCAGAACGTATATTATAAAGGTATCTTGACTTCAGAATTTGGGTCTAAGGATATGGTGCTTAGAAAAAAAGGTTCTTCTTCTGTTTTCATAGAAGATGAGATCCTGTGAATTGCTTCTACACCAATATGGTTTCATGGATCAAGGCTACCTGAAAGGTCAACGTGAACACCCTGAAACAATTACTTTGCTCTGTTGGTGACTGAGATGGACCTAGCACACAGGCAACACCATATAAGACCTAATTAATGGGGCCCTCAAACAGCAGGAATCACCAGGAATGGTACTAAAGCCATATTCCCAAAATTGTCTATAAATGTTTCTTCATATTTACAGGGGATATGAAATGGGTATGAATAATTTGTACTGGAATGGATCTTGGTTTTATTGATAAAAATTTAAGGTCAATTTTGTTATATGTATGTTTCTGCTCTTGATATAAGGTATCCTGTTTGTGTAGCTTATTTAAAAAATGTAATGTATAATTAAGAAATATAGGTTAGTAGATAATCATCAGTAATAGTCAAGTTTGTAGTCATGTTAGTTAGATTTTTCTAGATGTACAGAGAAGTATTTCAGATGGATAGGGATTCTTCAAATCTTTCAGAGACCTTCAGAATATGGCATTTAAATGTTTTAAAATTTTAGGACTTTTCATGACAATGAGACACATCTATTCCTGGCAGCACCAATTACTTCAAGAGGAAGATGGGCATTGAAGAGACCATTTGGGCAAAAAACTGCTCTTGCCTGGACTGCTTCCCTGGACATGCAGTACTCACAGAAAGGTGATGCTGAACTTGCCTAAAAGGTGAGATGATCCTTCGGGATTCCTACTTCATGAAAGAGTCTGTGAAACATGCTGCAGGATACAGAATAAAGTGACTGAGCTGTCTTTGAATTTACTTCCTTCATGTAAAAGTCTGCTGGAGCCTATGGGCCTGTAGGCTGAAGATGGATGCCCCAGTGGTACAGAAGCTCTATGGGTAACTATCCAGATAGCGAGATGTGTCTGTCAATTCTAGAGCTTTGGAAGTTGCTTAAAATGCACTTTCTGTTTACTTAAGTAATACTATATCCTTCTGGATTCTCTGATGGAATTGAAGAATAGATAGTAATAATATAGCTATCCTTAGTTATAAAAGATAAAGTCGATTAAAATATTGTAATTGTGATTCTTATTTGACACCTCTTTTATCTTATGTAATTTTACTATGCTAAATTTAAAAGCCTTCCTATTTGTTTGAACAGAAAAGGGGAAATGGTATAGGAGGTCCTTCTTTCTATGTGCTCCTTGTATTGGATAATAAATAAAGAAACTGCCTAGGCCTGATAGGGGCAGGACTTAAGTGGGTGAAGAAGACAGAACTGAATTCTGGGAGGAAGAATGCAGAGTCAGAGAGAAGCCACGGATCATCTGCCTGAGATGAATGCTGGTTAGAATCTCTTCCAGTAAGACACTACCATGCGGTGATATACAGATTAAGAGAAATAGGTTAAATCAAGATATGAGAAGCCAAGGACAATGACACTGGGTTTTTATTCTACTGCATGAATTGACTTTGTGGGAGCCTGGTTTGTTTGGATGCTCACCTTTATAGACCTGGATGGAGGGGGGAGGACCTTGGACTTCCCACGGGGCTGGGAAACATGACTGCTCTTACAACTAGAGAGGGATGGGGAGGTGGGGAGGGGGAGGAAAAAGGGAGGTGGGGATGAGGTGGATATTTTTAATAAATAAATAAATTAATTAATTAAAAAATAAATTAAAAAAATAATTACACAGAAACTGTATTCTTTTATACACTGCCTGGCCCATTATCTGTAGCCTCTTATTGACTAACACTCACAACTTGACTAACCCATATCTAATAATCTGTGTACAACCACGAAGTGGTGGCTTACTGGGAAGATTCTAACAACTGACTGTCTTGGGTAGGAGAAGCATGGCATCTGACCCACCTCCCTTCTTCCCAGCATTCTGTTCTGTCTACTTGTTTACCTATGTTCTGATCTATCAGGCCAAGCAGTTTCTTTATTAATTAATCAATGAAAGCAACAAATAGAAAGAAGACCCACCTACATTAGAGTCTAATAATTTTCCTTATCATTAATTTCCTCCTTCTTCCTCCCTCCCACTATTTTCCATTTTATTGTTATAATCATAAACTGTTAATCTGTCTAAAATTTATTTCTTTTCAAACATTTTTTATAAGCTCCAGGGAGCCAATTTGACCTACCTAATTGGACCCGACTTGCCCAGAATAAGTATCATTTAATTATTTCCTTGTCATTCCTGGTTTCAGGAACCCTTAACCCCCCTCTATCTTTCATCTTAATCCTCTCCTCTTTAATCACTAGAATCTAATTTTTTTCAGCCAAACATAATTTTGTCTTTCCAGACTCTTGCAAGATCCAAGCTGCCAGCCAACCCAGTTCCTCTGAGCATGGAAAATACAGCCATAATCAGCCACCCCAGGACATGTGATCAAACATCCCAAACTCCTCAATGTCCACAAAGTCAGTGTGAAGCAATCATGAGAGACTGTACTGCACCCCATTCACACCCATTAAGATCCTCAAACACCCCAAATTTTTATAATAAACAAAAGGGTGAAATGTAATTATTCATCCACCCATAAGGTTACACTTCTGGGTTGTAAGGCAGGCACATGTGGGTGCACCCTTGGGAACAAAGGGTCTGCGTAACCCACGTGCACACATGCGTGGTTACCTTCACCTGTGACTCAGCTAACTCCCTGTGTGCGCTTGTGTGGGTCGCCCACCATCTGTGTCATCAGTGTCTGATGTGTTCACGCACAACCACTGTGTGCATGTGCAAAGAGTAGGGTTGCCCGTCATCAGTGTCTCATGTAGGCACGTCTTCCCCCTCATGTGCATGGAAGCCTTTAACAGCAGGATCTTTACCCTCTCCCCGTGCCCCACACACTGTTTCCTCAGGCTCGTGAGCACATTCCTCTTTTTTATTTTATTTTATTTTTTCTCAAAGTTTATTAAAATACAAAAGTCGATATTCCTCTTCTTTAATAAACTCCTATGTGGGTTTGTTTTTGTCTCATGTCTTTTTCTCACTCACATACAACATTTCATACATAGAAACTGTGACTAAGCAAGCCATTTAGGTTGGACTCAATTTTAGCTACTGACCCAGTTCTGGCTCCAGGCTGGCTTGGAGAGGATTCTGAAATCCTGAATCTTGAGATTCATGGACCTTCTTTCCCTTACTAAAGTTGTAAAACTGGTAAAAGATTTCTTAAAGTGTCCCAAACTCTCATAATTCATAAAATATAATTGGAAATACGGAATTAATAATCTCACAGTCACCACACAATTTAACTGATGCAATTTGAGAGTCCTCTTGAAAGCAATTCCTTAAAAATAATACTGTGATAGAATTTGTTTCCCTAAAGTTTAAATTACACAAAATTTAGTTAATCACCCCAAAAGAAAGGTTTATTTTTTATTTCTCTTTTTACTAAAATTTTGTCACATTTAAGATACCCAAATAATACTATAAAACAAATCAACTCATATGAAAGTAGTGGTTATTGCATTAGCTAGATTTTCTAAAGTGTATGTATATGCCACTATATGCCTTGATCATTATTTTTATCATTGTGACTGATATCTTATGATATAAACAAGGTACAGAATGAAAGAAATTTGTTGAAGACAGACTCATAAATAATTTTTCAAATACTACTTTTTCAACTCAACCCTTGTCAAGAGAGCCAAGTAAATATTACCCCAAAGAGAGATGAAGGTTACAAGTGTAATATTCTGGACTCTGGTTTATAGAAAATGAAGCCATGATTCAAGAGTCACACAAATGCTCTGCTATAGTAAGGGTGGATAAGTGGTAAGCCAAGGTCTGACCCAGATTTCTCTTGTTTTGTTGCTAAAGAAGAAAGTAGATAAAATTTACATTTAATTTTTTATATAGTAAATAATAAGAATAATTAGCAATATACTTCTTTGCAATCAACACAAATAGCTGGTTTAAGTAATGCTATAAAATTATACATGGGGAACTCAATTTCTTTTGTGACTCAGTGAAGATGTACAGGCTGTGGTGGTTCTTTACTACAGAGATGGGTGGTGGTTCTTTACTACAGAGATGGCAGAAAGGCTCTGGTTTTTATGGTTTTCTGTGAATCCCACGGCAGACTTGACTGTTTTCACTCATAGATTTTCTCACAGGGTGTTGATCTATGAGAAAGTAGATTCTCCCTCTTCTCCTTCTAGCAGAAACCAAGGGAACATGGAAGTCTGTGCTGAGAAAGAAAAGCATAAAACAAGAATCTTCTCTGCTCTCTGAGACTCCTGACCCACGATACTAAATCTTCTCTGAGAACAGGTTGCTTAATGCTACTCTTCTCAGATGGCGAGGGATGGCTCACCATCTATGAATAACTCAGGTAAAGAAACACACTCACCTCTCTGTGCTTCATGGAGCAGTGGACTTAAAAAACACCTGCTTCCTAGAAAGAAGACCAGTACCCCAGAGTCTGGAGACTGTCCACATTTGTGCTTGCTGTCTAAGATTAACAGTTAGCAGTGACCCCTTCCCTTTGAAAATATTCCTGTTTTCAGAATAAATGATATTATCACTTTAATGATAAAAAAGATAAGAGTTAGCCAAGAAGATGCTAGAGATAATGGGCCAAGCAGTGTTTTAATGAATATAGTTTCTGTGTGATTATTTCAGGTGTAAGCTAGCCAGGCAGCCAGGAAGAACAAGTGGCTCTCTCCCTAAAACACACCTGTGGTGTGGTTGCCTCATTTATATATGACTCAGCTAAGGCCTTGTGCATATGCGTGGTTGCTAAAACCATTTATGACTCAGCTAAGCCCTTGTGCCCATGCATGAGCTCCATAATCTATGTATGGCTAAGTCATGTCAACCCCCAGTGTTTGTGTGCTAGGCAGCTTTTAAGAGCTGGATATGCCATCCCCCTCTTTCTCTCTCTCTTTCTCTCTTTCTTTCTCTCTGTGCAGACAGACTTTATAGGCCTGTACCCGCCCCCTCTAATAAACTCCCAAGAATTTTTGTTGCATGTTCCATGTTTCCTTCTAACTTGGGGAAGGTAGCTTTATGTACAGCACATGGATATTACTCACATTGCAGAGTTTGGAAAATAATATATGTGCATGTGACAGTTGATATACAATAAGAATTCTTGATGGCCATTGCACAAATTGGAGAAGCCACTAAGCATGTAATAACTTCTTTCTTAAAATGCTTCTGATGTATGGGAACCCCTAAAATCATTAAGATGGATAATGGGACAGGATATGCTAGGAAAACATTTCAACAATTTTGCAATTTTGAAATTGCAAACATAAGACAGGTATTCAAGGACAAGGAATTCTGGAACATGCCATGGCTCCTTGAAAACATAACTTCAAAAAGTAAAAACAAGGTAAAAAGACAATTGCACTGGATTATGGAAGGGATCCAATCCTGTATTAATTTGGGATTGAGATTAGGCTTGTGCTTTTTCCACAGAAAAAAATAAAGCTATATGAGATGAGGTATATACAGAAGGAGCCTATAGTTCACCACCCTAGAAAAGCTAAGTAATAAGGAGAACACAAAGAAAAACATGCATAGATTCCCCTGAGATGGGAAATAGAAAAGTTCTCCTGAGAAAATTAGAAATGTGCTGGTCGGGGAAAAGGGAATGCAAAAGTTCACAATGATATATATTGCTGAGGTCAAAATACAAAGCAGCTCTCTTATTGCTAGCTGATGTAATTTCCTTGCTATGGTAGATTTATAAACAAAAGTTATGATTATTTCCATATGTCTGTCCTCAATCTCCTGATATAAGAAACTATTGATGAGTGGGTATATGCTCTAAAGTTTTAAAGTAGAGTTGACTGATTCTTTTTAATGTATAGATGCTTAGATCTGTGATTCCATTAAGATTCCTTATTAAATCACCTCTCAAGATAAAGAATTAAGTAATTGTTTTTTTTAAAGTGTAAAATGTAGCCTGCCAGTGAAAGATCTGACTAAAAAGAATGCCTTCCTTGCCATCACAGTTAATCTTTAAGAACTTACTTGGATGTTTCACTTGAAAAGCAAAATGAAGTCACATTGTAATTCCTAATTTGCCAGAAAAGCTTTGTTGAGGAATATAAATTACAGAAAAAGTTTACAGTATAAAGAGCATGGAAACAATAATCAATAAAGAGGAAAACAATGAAGAGAGTGTTTGAGTGTCTTTTTCCTACCCCACAACCGAGACAGAAAAATCATAGTATGCATTATAATCTGGGATTCTGTTTGAGTCTCTGTAGGCTGGCAACCAAGACTGTAGTAGAAAATACTTTAGCTAACTATCCAGTAGGATTGGAAGTTGGGGAATAAAATAATCAAAATGATTATGAAGGTAAAATATCTCTGGAGTACCTGTCTGTGGGAAAAAGAGGGCATAAATTTCTTAAGACCAGTGACTTTATGAACTAACATTTTGTACTATATTAGAAATACAACCATTTTTTTCTTTTTACCTATGTTAGTTTTCCTTTCTGTAAAATGTTAAAAGGTTTCCCTTCACTAGTCCTGTTAATCAATTATGCAGGGTCAGTCTTGTTTCTTACAACATTCATTGATTTCCATTGAATACAGAATACTTCCCATGGAGCTGGGTCTGAAGTGGGTTTTCTAGTGTTGCTCATTTTTTTTTCTTTTTTTTTCAATAGAGACTATCTTTTTTTGAGAGTAAATTTTATTAAACTATAAAAGTTTCCATTTCCGCCCCTCTTCCCAACACCCTCCCACTCCCCCCACTCCCTCTCCTCCTCCCTCTTCGTCCCTTAGGGCAGTCAGGGTTTCCTGCCCTGTGGGAAGTTCAAGTTCCTCCCCCCTCCCTCCAGGTCCAGGCAGGTGAGTATCCAAACAGACTGGATCCCCAAAATCCAGTATATGCAGAGGAAACAAGTCCCAGTATCATAGTCAATGGCATTTCAGAAAGACTTCGGGCCAGCCACATTCAGAGAATCCGGCCAAATTCCGAGAATCTGGTTAGATCACGTCCTCGTTCAGTCCCAGTCCAACTGGCCTTGGTAAACTCTCATTAGATCCGTTCCCTCGTATTAGTGGGTGATAGTATCCCTCGCAGTCCTGATTTCCTTTTTCATGTTCTTCCTCCTTCTGCTCCTCATTTGGACCTTGGGGGCTCAGTCCGGTGCTCCAATGTGGGTCTCCGCCTGTATCGCCATCCTTCGCCAGATGAAGGATCTATGGTGATAAGCAAAATATACATCAGTATGGTTATGGATCACGGCAGGTTCAGGCACCCTCTCCTCTGTGCAGAGAACAATCTGGGGATCTCTCCTTGGACCTGGGATCCCATATATAATCAAGTCTCCTGTAAACCATAAAATGACTCCCTTATTTGAAATATGATCTTCCCTGATCCCATATTCATCCTTCCTCACTCTCCCCCTCCCAGGCCACCGAGCTTTCCCCATTCCTCCCCTACTCCCTTCTCTCTAACCCTCTCCCCTTCCAACAACCCTCCCACCCCCCCCATGCACCCGAGGTTACCTGGGACTCTTGTCTATTTCCTACCTCCTGGCGGGTAGCTAAATAATCTTCATCAGGTTTATCTTCTTATTTAGCTTCTCTAGGATCACGAATAATAGGCTCAAAGACCTTTAATTATGGTTAGAATCCACTTATGAGTGAATACATACCGTGTTCCTCTTTTTGGGTCTGGCTTACCTCACTCAGTAAAGCATTTTCTATTTCCATCCATTTGCATGCAAAATTCAAGATGTCATTGTTTTTTACCGCTGAGTAAAACTCTAATGTGTATATGTTCCACACCTTTTTTAACCATTCTTCTTTTGAGGGGCACCTAAGCTCTTTCCAGGTTCTGGCTATTACAAATAGTGCTGCTATGAACATAGTAGAACAAATGCTTTTGTAGTATGTTAGGGAATCTCTAGGGTATGTACCCAAGAGTGGAATTGCTGGGTCCTGAGGGAGGCTGACTCCCAGTTTCCTGAGAAACCGCCACACTGATTTCCACAGTGGCTGCACGAGGTTGCATTCCCACCAACAATGGATGAGTGTTCCCCTCATTCCACATCCTCTCCAGCATAGGCTATCATTGGTGTTTTTGACTTTAGCTATTCTGACAGGTGTAAGATGGTATCTCAAAGTTATTTTGATTTGCATTTCCCTCATCGCTAAGGAGGTTGAGCATGACCTTAAGTGCCTTTTAGCCATTCGGAGTTCATCTGTTTTGAATTCTCTGTTCAGATCAGTACCCCATTTTTTAATTGGGTTAGTTAGAGTTTTAGTGTCTAGTTTCTTGGGTTCTTTGTATATTTTGGAGATCAGACCTTTGTCTGATGAGGGATTTGTGAAGATCTTCTCCCAGTCGGAAGGTAGCCTTTTAGTCTTACTGACAGTGTCCTTTGCTTTACAGAAGCTTCTTAGTTTCAGGAGGTCCCATTTATTCATTGTTTCTCTTATTGTCTGAGCTCCTGAGGTTCTGCTTAGGAACTGGTCTCCTGTGCCTATATCTTGTAGACTACTTCCCACTTTCTCTTCTATCAGTTTCAAAGTGGTCAGATTAATGTTGAGGTCTTTAATCCATTTGGACTTGAGTTTTGTGCATGGTGATAGATGTGGATCTATTTTCATTCTTCTACAGGTTGACATCCAGTTATGCCAGCACCATTTGTTAAAGATGCCTTCCTTCTTCCATTGTATGCCTTTAGCTCCCTTGTCAAATATCAGGTGTTCATATGTTTTTTTTACCTATGTTTTTTTACCTATGTTTTTTTTTTTACCATTTTTTTTTCTTTTTACCTATGTTAGTTTTCCTTTCTGTAAAATGTTAAAAGGTTTCCCTTCACTAGTCCTGTTAATCAATTATGCAGTGTCAGTCTTGTTTCTTACAACATTCATTGATTGCCATTGAATACAGAATAATTCCCATGGAGCTGGGTCTGAATTGGGTTTTCTAGTGTTGCTCTTTTAAGAGGTAAATTATGGGGAAAGTGAAGCTGAATCTGTGTGGACATGAGTGAGAGTGATGTTGGGTGCCTGTAACCAGATCCTGACCAGAAATATTTTGAATTATGTCTTCAGTGTGAATGCATTACTTGAGTCTTGGGGGTACTTGGGGTAGCATGGGGGTCCCATGATACTTTCTTGTGCAGTTTTTAGACTCAGCCACAATGAACAATAAATGTGTTGAATTGTCCTGTCAGGCTCCAGGCAAATTTCTGAGATCATTGAATTACATAGATATGGTAGAAAAGCTATTTAGAACTCCTTGTCATATTCAAATAACATGTCAAATATTCTTAATAAAAAATTAAGTTCAAAAGAAGCATGGGAAAGAACTGACAACTGACATAGAAAGACAAACACTAGTAATAGCTAAGATTTTCATCAGCAGTCATGAAGTTGGAAGGAAATGGAATGCACTATTTTAATTTCTTAAAGTAACCAACCCTGAACCAAGAAAACTACTCTGCTAGACTACCTTTCAATATTTATTGAAAAATCAAATATTTCAAAGCAAACACATAATTAGGGCAACTCATGACAACTAACTCAGAAGTACAGTAATTTCTTAGGGATTACTTTCTAGGAATTCAGATTAAAGATAGCCTGATAGTACATAAACTAGTCATGGGGATTAAACAGCCATGCTCTCTATACAGCAGATTTGCAAATCCCCAAAACTAGCATGAGAAAAAGAAAAGAAAGAATCAATATTCCTGAAAAAAAGAACATCACTAAAGAATGTTTATTGGAAATACCAAGCCTCTTTCTACACTATACTTATATGTAAATAGCTCTAGTAAATCACCAAAAAATACAACAAATCAATGAGATAAAAAACCAACTTTATTTTGTGCTCAGGGAACACACTTTATCAGGAAAGATACCTAAAATCTCATTATAAAAGGATGAAAAAGCACTGTCCCCAATTGGAAATTGTACAAAAGCATGTGTAGTTATCCTCATATCAATCAATGTAAACTAACTAAAAATAATTGGAAATAATTTTAGTGAAAGTAAGAATTAATCCAGGAGATATAACAATTACAAACTTTTATTCTAAAGTTTTCCATTTAGAATTTTTATAAAACAAACCCTAAAAGATAAAATACTATATACATCCTGACATTCTAGTTATATGGAACATCTGTACTCTACTCTAAAATTTAGATTGTTTTTCCAACTAAAATCTAGTAAACAAAATTCAGATCTACCATGTACTAAGAATTAACTTGATTTATGAGTTATATGAGACTATTCCACCTAACCTTTTTGGAATACACCATATTTTACTTATGAAACCTCTCAAATTCACTTCATTGGACACAAGTTAAATCTTGAGAAATTCTAAACATTGAGATAATATATTATTTTCTATAAGAAAAGTACAGTAAAATTAGAAGTCAACAGGAGAAATGACAGAAACCAGAAAAGAGCTTGGAGAGTAAACATCTGACTTCTTAACTGAACAACAGGTTATCCAGGAAATCACAGATGGTATTTTTTTAAGGATTGATAATTGCAATTATCATAATTTCTGTAAATTAAAACAGTTCCTGTCACACAGTTTAGTTTTGCTAAGGCAGTCTATGAGAAAAGTTAATAGCAAGAAATGTTTATTTAAAACATCTGAGAGATCTCATATGAATTTATTTATGCACTTCAAAACTCTTAAACAACATTTAACTGCAAACACAGTTGATGATAATAAATAATAAATATTGAAGAAAAAAATTAATGGCATTTAGGTTAAAATACGACACAAAAGCAGTCAAAGAAATGGCACTTTAAAAAATTTAATAATATAGACAAATTTTCAGCTAAACTGACAAAAAGACATAGGAAAATTACATGTTGCTATAGCTTCAAAATGAAAATAGTGTTGTTATAAATGATTCCAAGAAAATTCAGAATATCATTAGAAATTGCTATAGAAATTTATGTTGTGCAGTGCTGAGTGACTTAGAAGAAATATGTTGGTGGTGGCTTCTCATTCATCCCAGCTGTCCAGACCTGAAATAAACACACAGATCATTTGGCAGATCATGAGACTCTTAATCTCAGGGTCATGGGTTTGTGCCCCACATGGGGTGCCATTCTGGTAACAGAGGCTGCATGGTCATTCCTGGCCACTCAGACTCAAAATATTCACACAGAAACTATATTATTTGCAATAGTGCTTGACTAATAGCTTAAGCATTTTTCTAGCCAGCTCCCACATCCTAAATTAACCCATTTCTATTCATCTGTGTAATATCACATGTCTAGGGCTTACTAGGCAAAGTTCTGGTATCTATCTATTCCAGTGGCTTCACTGTTTCTCCTAGATTCTGACTACTTTCCTCCTCTATCTGGTTGCAATTCCCACCCGGCTCTATTCTGCTAAGCCACTGACTGAAACAACTTTATTCATTAACCATTAGAAGTAACGCATATCCAGAAGGACTAAAAAATTCTGAATGAAAAATACAAAGTTTAGATGCATTTTATCCTTGTTGTTGCTGAATGGACTCTGTTTTCTGAAGGCGAACAGGGTTACCATACCTCCTTTAAGACAGGTCTTACTAATTCAGCATTAGCAGAAAAAAATGAGGCTTTTTAAAGTAATGATGGCTTTCTGTTTTGTTATAGCTTCACATCCAGGTCTGGCTCTTTCAGAAGGCCAAGCATTTAAATGGAGTCTGTGAGAAGTATGTTACAAATTGCTTAATGGTGACACAGTTCCACTCTGATCCTGGATCTTGGTGGAGAGAATATGCTCTCAGCAGCAGCCGACATGCCTCCACCGTGCTGTGCTGGATTGGGTGGAATAAGCAGAGGGTGGGGACTGCGGAGATGGTTCTAGCCATGGCTGCTTAGCATTTAAAAGAAAAAACTGCTCCTTTTCAAAAAATAAAGATATGCACACAATAAAGACAAATCCAGATAAAAAAGACCTCTAAATGAGTCAGATTGTTGGATTATTGTACATAGACTTGACAGAGAAATGAAAAAGAGTATAGACAGTTAGGATATAAGAGTACAGACCGTCATAGTTTAAAGGAGTAAAGATGTTGAAATGAATAATAAACTTTATAAAAAGTAATGGAATAAGAATAATAAACCATGGGTAAATTGAATATTCACAGAGAGACTGGATTATGTACGCAATTGTGTTTTCTTTGAATTTTTGACAGTGAATGAGCTAAGTACAAAGAGACATTTCATTGTATGCACTAAAAGCTAAACCAACATATATCTGATAAAGGTATCTTGACTACAAAATTTGAGTCTAAGGATATGTTGCTTAGGAAAACAGGTTCTAATTTTGTTTCTCAAAGGATTAAAACCTGTGGATTCTTCCCAGACTAATGTTGACTGATCAAACAAGAGCCCCTGAAACAATGCCCTAGATGATCCAATATCCATCATGGCTTCAGGACTGCTGGCTGAGATGGACCTATCATACAGGATATAACATGACAGACCAGATGAACAGCACTCCCCATAAGCAGGAAGTATTCTAGACAACTTGCAAATTCCCTAAATAATTCTTTATACATGTTTGTTTACATGTAAAGTAGGATATGCTAGAGATATAAATATTTTGCATTGGTTTGGATCTTGGTCTAATGATAAAAATTTGATGAAAATTTGTTTTATGTGCATTTCTGTTCTTGATTATGGTATTGTGTTTGTTAGGCTGATTTAAAAATGTAATTTATGAAGTCAGGAGCAAATCCAGTTCCGGGAGCCAACCCAGTCCTTGGACACTTGCAGACCAATACTGAAACAGTGACCTGATCCAGAGTTTGCGATCTCCACGGCAACCAAAGTATGGCTGAACCAGCTATCTAGGACAGAGAGGCCTAAGGAAGTAAGCTCTCCTGGGAGTAGAAGCCAGGAGCAAATCTAGTCACTGTTGTCAACCCAGTCCCAGCAGATAAGAACTGAACCAGCGAACAGATTCCGAGCCTGTAATCTCCACTGGAGTAGGTATTTACTTCTGTCATAGGCTCAGAAACCTGTTCTATAGTCACAAGTATTAACAGAACGTGAACCTATACTGATACAGCATCAACACTCACAGGCCATTAATAACCTGTTGGTCACCTTTGCTGTATAGTGTGTTTGGATTTTGGCCTGGTGGAGTGCTTGTAGACTCCCTCCATCAGCTGAGTTCATCATCAGTGGTGACTGCTACAGATGGATCTCATAACACATAAAGAAAAGACTGGGTTTCAGGGAGATGTAAAAAATGGGTATGCACAGCTCATGATTCATCCTTGAATCATCTACTCAGCGTCACCTGAGGACACTGAAGACAGATGTCAGAGTCACAGTTTAGGCATGGTGTGTGAACTCATATATAAACTTGTATTAGCTGATTCTCCAAACCAGCAGGTGGCACTGTAGGTCCATCCACCAATGCCTGAGAAATAAAAGATAACAGAACCTGATAAAGAAGTTGTGCACTGACTGATTTCCTCTGTGGATTCCATTGCCAACATCATTATATTCAGAGACTGTAGAGTAGTTGAAATGTGAGGTCCTGTGCTACAATACTTGAGAGCTTCTTTGTTTAATACAATCAATACATGAGGTCAAATAATAATATGTGAGCCAAATTAGAATCCTATTGCCCCTAGATAGGAAACTAGGGATGAACCACTCATTATTATAGGTTCAGAATATTTGGGCCTCAGGAACATGGGAAATATGACAATATGGAAATTGTCCCCAAAACACAAAACTGATACCTCAGGTGTGTCCACATTTTTGCTGACCATGGTAATGAATGGATGACAACAGTCTCTAATGTTCTGTCCTAGTGTCTGATGGGGACAGGATGGTCAATGTTTCTTCACAGCATCACTTTTATGGTTGAGGAAGATCAGATGGCCCATGAATCATTGACCTGTGGGTCACATTAACAAACTTTGATGTAGTGACATTGTTATCAGTGGGATGGAAGAGCTCTTGTCTATATAGGTGCAATAAGACATTTCCTAATCACCATGCATGCAAAAATCAGTTTTAAATTTGTAAAGTTGACCCACATATCCCCCTGCTATTGTCAGTGTCAACACCTGTGTCTGCCATAATTGGGTCAACACTGAAACAGAAATGTTTGATCACATAGTAAATAAATGTCTAACTCCTAGGACATTACCAATATTGCTGTTGGGATATTAAAAGTACTGATTCATCAATACAATCCATCTTTATGTGTTTTGAGAAATAGATTCAGGGTTTAAGCATTTCACATAGTCTTTTCCAGGCCGAATAACTTTCCCTGTAATCACAAGCCTGTTACATATTGGATACTCAATTTGTCCAACTTAGGAGAAGATGCTCTTATCATTTCTCCACAATCTCACAGAGTCCAGGACTTTGTGAATGAATTCCCTGATGAGAACAGGATTTCTCTGTGAATCTACACTGCTTAATCATGCAAGTATTTCTCAAGTATCACCTGTGATAGGTTCCAGCATTCCAGCATACTGCTGTTTTCCTTCACACTTCTTCCTCCAATCCATACCTACATTTTCCCCTGTTCTCTCATCCAGTTCTCAATTTCTATTCAGTGGTGGGCAGGTTTCCCGTGGATATCAATAATACATGGTATATCAAGTTGGTGAGGCAATTTAATATGAGTAAAAGGGTCCCAAAAGCCAATCAGAGTGTGAGAGACAGATGCCTTCCCACTTTTCATAATCCTATAAGAGACCAAGTTACATAACTGTAACATATACAGAGGGGCTAGGTCAGCTCAATGCAGGTTCTCTGCTTTTCAGTTTAGACTCCGTAGCCCTTATGAGCTTGCATTGATTTTTTTTGGCTTTACTTGTAGTGCTCATGACACCCCTGAAATCTACCTACCTTCCTCCCCCTCTTCTTCTGGATTCTCTGAGTATGCCTACTGTTTGACTGTGGGTCTCTTCATTTGTTTCCATTAACTATTTTTGAAGTCACTCTGATGACAATTGGACTAGGCACCAATCTATGAGTATAGCAGAAGAGTGTTAGTCTTCATTTCATTAATTTTTTCACAGTCATGTGTAGTTTTATCCTAGGACACTGGGTTATTCACCCTCTGAATTCTCGTCCTCCAAGCAGTGTCAGGGTACGCTCCCTTGCATGGCATGTGTCTCAAGGTGGACCAGTCATTGCTTGACCACTCTCACAATTTCTCTGCCACCTTTACCCTAGCATATCTTGTGCCAGGAAAAATTGTAGGCTGGATGTTTTGTGGATGGCTTGATGTCCCAGTCCCTCCACTGAAAGCCTTAGTTATGAGAAATTGTTAGTTCAGATTCTGTATCTCCCATTGTTAGGATTCACAGTTGGGGTCACCTTCATAGAGTCCATGGAGTTTCTATTGTGATAGGTGTCTAAATTGTCCCCGATGCCTCTCAGATTCAGCCATCTCTCCCAGTACTCTCACCTCTTCATCCTCCCTACACTTGACCCCTTTTGTTCCTGTCCCACTTAAGTCTCAACTCCAACCATGATGTCTATTCCTTTTCCATCCCAGGGAGATTCATGTGCTACCCTTTGAACTCTCCTTTTTACTTTGGTTACCTGTGGATTGTAGCTTTGTTCTCTTTTACAGATTCTATCAACTTACAAATGAGTACATGACATGTTTGTCTTTCGATGTCTTGGTTACATCACTCAAATAAAAATTTCTAGTTCTATCCATTTGTCCAAAAATGTCATGATGTCATTTTTTAATATCTGAGTATTCCTTCATTGTGTAAATGTATCACAATTTCTTTATGCACTCTTTGTTTGAAGGCCATCTAGTTTGTTTCCAGTTTCTGTTTATTATTTATAATATTGCTATGAACATAGTTGAGCAAGTGTCCTTGTGTTACGGTGGAGTGTTCTTTGGGTATATGTCGGAGGTGGTTATAGGTAGATCTTGAGGTAGAGGTCCCTCAATTCTGAGAAACTGACATATAGATTTCCAAAGTGGTTGTACAAGTTTACACTCCCATCATCAGTGGAGGAGAGTTTCTTTTCTATATATCCTCTTCGACATGATGTGTTGCTGTGATTTTAATGCTAGTCATTCTGACAGGTGTAAGATGGAATCTCAGAGTCATTTTGTAATGGGGACCTCTGAGTGCCAGCCTCAGTGTCCCCTCAGTGTTCATGATTGCTAACAATGTTGAAAATTTCTTAAAGTGCTTCCCCAACATTTGAGATTTCTCTGTTGAAGATTTTCCTTTTAGATCTATACCCTATTTTTATATTGAATTTTTTTCTTTTTCATGAATTTTTATTGAGTTCTACATTTTTTCTCTTCTCCCCTTCCTGCTTCTCCCCTCTCCTTCCACCCTTCCGAAGGTCCCCATGTACCAATTTACTCAGTAGATCTTGTCTTTTTCTACTTCCCTTAGAGATTAGATCTACGTATGTCTCTCTTAGGGTCCTCATTGTTGTCTAGGTTCTCTGGGAATTGTGATTGTGAGCTGGTTTTCTTTGCTTTGTTTTTGAAAACTACTCATGAGTCAGTACATATGGTAATTGTTTTTCTGGGTCTGGGTTACCTTACTATAAGTGATGTTTTCTAGCTCCATATATTTTCCTGCAAAATTCATGATCTTGTTATTCTTTTCTGCTGTGTAGTACTGTGTTTATAGAAACATTGTTTGTCATAGCCAGAGCCTGGAATTATTTTTTTATGTCTATTCTTGAGTTCCTTATATATTTTAAATGTTAACCCTCTGTCTGATGTATGGTTGGCAAAGACCTTTACCACTTTGTAAACTGTCATTTAGTTATTTTGATAGTTTCCTTTGCCTTACAAAAGCTTTTTAGTTTCATCAGGTGCCATTTGTTAATTGGTGATCTTATTACCTGTGCAATTGATGCTCTGTTTAGGAAATTTTCTCCCGTGCCGATGTGTTCAAGGCTATTCCCCACTTTATCATCTATCAGGTTCAGTATATCAGGTTTCATGTTTAGGTTTTTTATCCACTTTGCCTTGAGTGTTATGCAGGGTGGTAGATATGGACCTATTTGCTCTCTTCTACATGCTGACATCCATTTAGACCACCATTTGTTGAAGATGCTTTTTCCATAAGTATGTGGTTTGCTTCTGAGTTTTCAGTTGAATTCCATTGATCAACCTGTCTGTTTTTATGTCAATACAATGAAATTTTTATTCCTTTTCTCTACAGTACAATTGAAATCAGGGATGGTGATAACTCCAGATGTTCTTTTATTGTACAGGATAGTTTAAGCTAGCAGCCACCTGATTTCTAAAGTCACTACAGAAGTTTTCACCTACATCAACATGTGACTATAGATTATCGTTTCCACACATGCATGCTTGCATTTGTTTTCTTTTATTTGCTTGTTTACAGTCATTCTTATTGAGGCAATAATCTATCATTGGTGTTGTTTTAATCTGAATTATATGGGTGAAATAAGGACCTTGGTTGCAGGGCCATAGAGAATCCAATCTTGACCTGAACAGGAAATTCTCCCTGCTGGTTTTGTTTTCTAATTCAGGAAGTTTCTGTGAAGTCTGCAGAGAGAGAAAGACATCAATAATTTCACACAGTACTAGACCTTGCAGGCTACTCTATCAGCCTCCAGGTAAGAGGTAACAACTAGTGATTCCTATTACATGCTGAATAACTGCCTTCTAATTAGATTTATGGCCTGCTCCATAGGAAAGACACCATTCCAGGTAAACATGCTTAAAAACTAAGAATGATACAGCCCAAGTAGACCCTAGTTTTATTGTTGATTGTCATGTTGTCTAACTGCCTATGAATATATATATATATATATATATATATATATATATATATATATATATATATATATTCCCACTTCCCACTTCCCACTTTCCCTCAAAGCAGCCCTCTGCTGATAGTAGCCTGGAGATACCACGTGTGTTGGGCGAAATTCGGTGGATTGGCAGCAAGGACACCAACTTCAAAGCTGTGCATAGATCACTGCAGACGGGATTGCTGGTTTCAACCTTGATCATGGAAGTATCTGTGTGCAGTGTTCAATGGTCAATGTATACATTCATGAGTGGTCAAAGTGCTGAGAATGAATGACTGAGTACTCAGCCACAGTAAATCCTCTGTATCAACCACCTCCCTCCCCCAAATAAATGATCATTATGAAAGAGAGAAAAGAAAGAATGTAAGGTTCAGAGAATGAGACTGAAAGTCATGGAATTTTATCTACAGTGATTGACATGTTCTACTGGCACAAATGAGCTCTTAGCAGCTGTTTTTATCAGCATAAGACCTGCGCATAATCAAATCAGTTAAAATTACAGTGTGAAAGCCTGTGGAAAGGCTAAGCAGGTAAATGTCTCTCTTGGCCAAACTGACAATGTTAGTTTGATTTCTGAAAGCCACCTCTTAGAAGAAGAGAACTGAACTCCTTAAGTTGTCTTCTAAGTCCTGGCCACATATGTGCCCTGCCCCCTCCCCCTACTAAACAATATAGGTGGGTGAGGAACTCTCCAAGGATCACTGCCAGCTTAGGAGATGTTAGGATTGGACGAAGGCGTAGGAATTTAGAGTCACTTTTTTTAGAAGTATGCCCACTTGGCAGTTACTTATAAGTTAGTGGATAATGCCCAAAATATCCATACAGACAGCATTTATTAGACTTACTGAGTTATTCATTAATAAACAAAAGAGATCAATATGTTAGAAGAAAAACCTTTTGTTTTGGGATATCATAAGGGGAGCAAGAGTGACATAATGGATTAGAGTGTGATAAAAATGTATTGTATTCATAAATTAAAATTGCAAGGGATAAACAAAATCATTCTGAAATAGCAATATTCCATATGTTTAGAATTTTCACATAGGTGTATAATGTCCACTGCACATATTTACCCTAAGAAGTCAACTTTTCATTTTCTGGCCCCTCCATATTCATTTGCCACTTTCATTCCATTGGACATTTTCAGTTCTATGTCCTTACATATGTGCATTCACATATATAAGATATTCTAACTATAGGATATCTAAGGACTACAAATAGAACTTAGACAATATCTGTTTCTGAGAGGGTCTTAAATTACTTAATAGTGTTATCACCAATTGCATTTATTTTTCTCAAAGTTATATAAGCTCCTTATACATTGCTGATGATTTAATTATGTTTTACAGCATATATATCATGGTTCTTGATACAGTCATTTGCTCAAAGACGTGTAGTTTGTTTCTATAGTTTATCTACTGTAGGTAATGCTGCAATCATATTTGTGTGCAAAAATTTCTGAGACATTTTCACTTTTGATCATTTGTGTAAGTGTTTTAGTATGCAATCTTCTGGAGAAATACTGGCCAACTTCATGTATATGAGAAAAGACTACAAGTTCTCATAATGTACAAGTTTTGAAATCCTTTTCACAACTACTAACTGTAAATCTTTTGTCACAAGAGGAAAAACTGTCTCTGGCTGAATTCTCTTTGTAAATTGAGAGTTTTTGCTTGATGTTACATCCACAGGTCTGCACAGGGCTTGGGGATATAGAATGGATCTCATTTCCTCAGACAAGATTAGAACTTGGATTTGGCATCCTGCTGCCTGACCAAGCTCAACTACCTGTTTCTTCTAAAGCTGTACTAGGACCTTATCTAAGATGTACACTGTTCATGAATACACAAATTACAGGGTAAATATAGAGATGTTCACACCCCAGAACAACATATGATCAGTGTCCTCTCCACAGTCACTGAGCACACAGGTCCTTACCATGGAATGGCGCTGGATCACTCTCTTCCTCATGTCACTAATGACAGGTAAAGGGGTATTCCAGTTCCAAATCTGAAGAGGGAACAGGGACAGAGGTGACAATGATACCTAAACTGGCTTTTCTCTACAAGTGTCTACTCCCAGGTACAGCTGCAGCAGTCTGGGCCTGAGCTTGTGAGACCTGGGACGTCAGTGAAATTGTCCTGCAGGGCCTCTGAGGATATCACTTATTACCCTATTCACTGGGTGAAGCAGAGTCCTGGTCAGGGCCTGGAGTGGATTGCGTGGATTTATCCTGCACTTGGTAGTACTAGCTACAATCAGAAGTTCCAGCACAAGGCCACACTGACTGCAGACACATCCTCCAACACAGCCTACATGGAGCTCAGCAGCCTGACATCTGAAGACTCTGCGGTCTATTACTGTGCGAGACACAGTGTTACAACCACATCCTGAGTGTGTCAGAAACCCTGGACGAACAGGAAGTTGCCCTGGGACTGAGATGACAGAGATGACTAGCCTGAAGATTTACACAGAAATAATCTTCTGAGTGTCTGTTTTTCTACCTTCTTCTCTATAAATAGAATGATGCTAATTGACCCCCATTTACATACTTCTCTGTAATAAAGCACTAAAGAAGGAAAAACTGTGTTGAAGCATAGTGACAGAATTATCTCTGGATTTGAAGAGACCTGAACGTTTTGGAGTTGCTTTGAAATGCATATAGTATGATTTTATCAGTAAAGTTTCCTAAACAGCATATTACCAATCCAAAACTCCTCACACAGTTTTAAGTAGCATGAATGTGTGTTTTTAAATTCTATCTCTGTTGTGTAGCAGAATTTCAGTTTCTCAGAAAGGAAGACTTATTTACATCATAATGTACTACCACATAAGTTTAAATCTTATAAGCTGACAAAATATGATTAAATTACTTTTCATAGTAATGGTTTATTTACCCAGTGTGTATACTTGTCAGTTAATAATAGGTTTGAGATTCTTCATATTAATCTAAGCTTAAGTTTACAGCCTTTCTAGATCCAGTACCCTGACTTACAGTTTCAGGCTTTTACAGACACTGTCTTTCTTTGACATGCCATCATCATTCATGTTCCTCTGGACATGTTGAAGTACCTCTTGTTCTATTGAGTGATTGGTTTTGGATACCTGGGCCAATAGCAAACTACATGGAATCCTGTTTGAATTTAAAATACTGTTTTCATAAAGCTTTCTCCTGTCTCCACCAACAGAAAAGCATTAATGATCAGGTGGCAAGGGAATCTCCCAATCCTGTCCTCTGAATTGAATAAGACTCAACCATGTAAGGCATCAGTCAAGTAACTGCAAGACCTAGATTCAAGCAGTTGTCTGTTGTATTCTTCAGAGCCATTTTGAAGTTCCCAAACCCCTAATACTGCAAACTTAAACACCTTGTACTCCCTACTTTGTATAGACACTGTGGAATCTGTGAGACTTCCACAGAGGAAGACTGGAATAGACCTACCCCAGCATCCAGCTGTACCACTCTAGAGCGTATACCCAAATGACTCTCCATCCTACTAGAGACACTCACTCAATAGTGTTCACTGCTACTCTACAGATAATAGTCAGAAAATTGAAAAAGGCTCTTTCCTCCTCTTATCAACTATCCCAGGATTCTTTTTTCTTGTGGATTAATTCTACTCCCTGCCTTTGATGAGAATATTTATGATGATCTTTGAATCTCATGGAGAAAATGTCACATACATTCCTATTTCAATTTCTTTCTTCAAAACCTTAAAGTTCTTGTCAAATAGATCTTTCACTTCCTTGGTTAGAGTTACTGCAAGATACTTTATACTATTTGTGACTATCATGAAAGGTGATGTTTCTCTGATTTCCCTCTCTGTATCTTTGTTCTTTGTGTATAGGAGGGGAACTGATTTTTTGGATTTGATCATGAATCCTGCCACAGTACTAAAGGTGTTGATCAGCTGTAGGAGTTCTCTGGTAGAGTTTTTGGGGTCACTTATGTACACTATCAGATCATCTGCAAATAATGAAAGTTTGTCTTCTTCCTTTCCAATTCAAATCCGCTTGATCTCTTTATGCTATCTTATTGTTATTGTTAGAACTTCAAGCACTATATTGAAGAGGTATGGAGAGAGTGGACAGCCTTGTCTTTTTCCTGATTTTAGTGAGATGGCTTTGAGTTTCTCTCCATTTAATTTGATGTTAGCTGTCGTCTTGTTGTATATTGCTGTTATTATATTTAGGAATGAACCTTGTATCCCTAATCTCTCCAAGAACTTTATTATAAAGGGGTGTTGAATTTTGTCAAATGCTTTTTCAGCAAATAATGAAATGATCATATGGTTTTTCCTTCAGTTTATTTATATGATGGATTATGCTAATAGATTTTTATATGTTGAACCAGCCCTGCCTCTGGATGAATCCTACTTGATCATAATGGATAATTTTTTGGATGTGCTCTTTGTTTCTGTTTGCTAGTAATTTATTGAAAATTTTTTGCATTGATGTTCATGAGTGAGATTGGCATGTAATTCTCGTTCTTCATGTGTCTTTGTTTGGTTTTGGTATCAGGGTGACTGTAGCTTCATAAAAGGAATTAGACAATGACTCTTCTGTCTCTAAGTTGTGAAACACTTTAAGGAGTATAGGTATTAACTCTTCTTGGAAGTTCTGATAGAATTCTGCATTGAAACCATGTGGTCCAGGGCTTTTTTTTTGGTAAGGAGGTTTCTGATTTGGTAAGGAGGTTTCTGAGCTTCTATTTCCTCGCGACTTACTGGTCTATTTAAACTGCCCACCTGGTCTTGACTTAATTTCGGTATATGGTATTTATCTAAAAAAATTGTCCATTTCTTTCACATTTTCCAATTCTGTGGCATACAGGCTTTTGTAGTAAGATCTAATGATTCTCTGAATTTCCTCTTTGTCTGTGGTTATGACCCCCTTTTCATTTCTGATCTTGTTAATTTGTGTGTTCTCTCTCTGCCATTTGATTAGTTTGGATAGGGGTTTGTCATTCTTGTTGATTTTCTCCAGGAACCAGCTTTTTGTTTCATTGATTCTTTGGATTGTTTTCTGTGTTTCAATTTTGTTGATTTCAGCCCTCAGTTTGATTATTTCTAGTCTTCTACTCCTCCTGGGTAAATCAGCTTCTTTTTTTTCTAGAGCTTGCACAAAACTCAAGTCCAAATGGATTAAAGACATCAACATCAATCTGTCCACTTTGAACCTGATAGAAGAGAAAGTGGGAAGTAGTCTACAAGATATAGGCACAGGAGGCCACTTCCTAAGTAGGATCCCAGCAGCACAGACAATAAGAGAAACAATGAATAAATGGGACCTGCTGAAACTGAGAAGCTTCTGTAAAGCAAAGGACACTGTCAGTAAGACAAAAAGGCTGCCTTCTGACTGGGAGAAGATCTTCACCAACCCCTCATCAGACAAAGGTCTGATCTCCAGAATATACAAAGAACTCAAGAAACTAGACACTAAAACTCTAATTAACCCAATTAAAAAATGGGGTACTGATCTGAACAGAGAATTCACAACAGATGAACTTCGAATGGCCAGAAGACACTTAAGGTCATGCTCAACCTCCTTAGCGATCAGGGAAATGCAAATCAAAACCACTTTGAGATACCATCTTACACCTGTCAGAATAGCTAAAGTTAAAAACACCAATGATAACCTATGCTGGAGGGGATGTGGAATGAGGGGAACACTCATCCATTGTTGGTGGGAATGTAAACTTGTGCAGCCACTTTGGAAATCAGTGTGGAGGTTTCTCAGGAAACTGGGAGTCAACCTCCCTCAGGACCCAGCAATTCCTCTCTTGGGAATATACCCTAGAGATGCCCAAACATACTACAAAAGCGTTTGTTCAACTATGTTCATAGCAGCACTATTTGTAATAGCCAGAACCTGGAAACAGCCTAGGTGCCCCTCAATAGAAGAATGGTTAAAAAAGGTGTGGAACATATACACATTAGAGTTTTACTCAGCGGTAAAAAATAATGACATCTTGAATTTTGCATGCAAATGGATGCACATAGAAAACGCTTTACTGAGTGAGGTAAGCCAGACCCAAAAAGAGGAACACTGTATGTATTCACTCATAAGTGGATTCTAACCATAATTAAAGGTCTTTGAGCCTATTATTCGTGATCCTAGAGAAGCTAAATAAGAAGACGAACCTGATGAAGATTATTTAGCTATCTGCCAGGAGGTAGGAAATAGTCAAGAGTCCCAGGTAACCTTGGGTGCATGGGGGGGGGTGGGAGGGTTGATGGAAGGGGAGAGGGTTAGAGAGAAGGGAGTAGGGGAGGAATGGAGAAAGCTCGGTTGACCGGGATGGGGGGGAAGGGAGGAAGGATGAATGTGGGATCAGGGAAGAATATATTTCAACTAAGGGAGTCATATTAGAGTTTACAGGAAACTTGATTATATATGGGATCCCAGGTCCAAGGAGAGATCCCCAGATTGTTCTCTGGACAGAGGAGGGGGTGCCTGAACCGGCCTTGGCCCGTGACCATACTGATGAATATTTTGCTTATCACCATAGATCCCTCATCTGGCGTTGGATGACGATACAGGTGGAGGCCCGCGTTGGAGCACCGAACTGAGCCCCCCAGATCCAAACGAGGAGCAAAAGGAGGAAGAAAATGACGAAGGACTGCGAGGGATACTATCACCCACTGATACAAGGGGTCGGATCTAATGAGAGTTTACCAAGGCCAGATGGACCGTGACTGAACGAGCATGTGATCCAACCAGATTCTCTGAATGTGGCTGGATTTTCTGAATGTGGCTGGCCTGCAGTCTTTCCGAGAAGCCATTGACAATGACACTGGGACTGGTTTCCTCTGCATATACTGGATTTTTGGGATCCAGTCTGTTTGGATGCTCACCTTCCTGGACCTGGAGTGAGGGGGGAGGAACTTGGACTTCCCACAGGGCAGGAGACCCTGACTTCCCTAGGGGACAAAGAGGGAGGAGGAGAGGGAGGGGGGGAGTGGGAGGGCGTTGGGAGGAGGGGCGTAAATGGAAACTTTTTATAATTTAATAAAATTACAAACAAAAGGAAAAAAAATAAAATAAATAATTATCTTCTTAATTTCAAAAAAAAAAAAAAAGAAAGTGCTCTCTTCTAGGCATACCCAAGCATAGCCAGGTGTCTGTCACAGCCAAAACGATGTTTCCATTTCCATCACCTTACTGCTCCTTGTCTCATGTGAGATCATCATGGCAGTCTTTTCCTTATTGCTGTAATTCTGGTCTTATATTCTTTGCAGATCTCTTACTGTTGTTGGCCTTTTTCTCTAAGCATAGTTGTCCCTCATTATCTTGGAAATATAGGCCTGCCTCAGTACTAAGTTAAAAATTACTTTAGTTTTGACAAAAAACGGACCAATACAAAGAATCAATGAGACAAAGAGCTGGTTCTTTGAGAAAATCAACAAAATGGACAAATCTTTATCCAAACTAACCAAAAGGCACAGAGAGAACATCCAAATTAACAAAATAAGAAATGAAAAGAAGGACATAACAACAGACATGGAGGAAATCAAGAAAATCATTAGGTCATATTTTGAAAACCTGTCCTCCACAATATTGGATAACTTAAAGAAAATGAACAAATTTCTGGATAAATATCACTTACTAAAATTAAATCAAGACCACACAACCAAATTAAATAGACCTATAATGGCTAAAGAAACAGAAACAGTCATCAAAATCTCCCAACCAAAAAAAAAAAACCAAGTCCTGAACCAGATGGTTTCAACTCAGAATTCTACAAGACTTTCAAAGAAGAACTAATACCAATACTTCTTAAATTGTTCCACACAATAGAAATAGAAGGAACATTGCCAAACTCTTTTTATGAGGCTACAATTACCCTGATACCCAATCCATGGAAATACATAACTAGAAAAGAGAATTACAGACCAATCTCACTCATGAGCATTGATGCAAAAATACTCAATAAAATACTGGCAGATTGAATCCAAGAACACATCAGAAAAATCATCCACCGTGATCAAGTCAGCTTCATCCCAGAAATGCAGGGATGGTTCAACATGTGAAAATCTGTTAATGTAATCTACCACATAAATAAACCAAAAATAAAAACCACATGAACATCTCATTAGATGCAAAAAAGCTTTCAACAAAATACAACATCACTTCATAACAAAGGTCTTGGAGAGAGCCGGAATGTAAGGACATACCTAAACATAATAAAGGCAATATACAGCAAGCCAACAGCCAACATTAAGATAAATGGAGAGCAACTCACAGCCATCCCTCTGAAATCAGGAACAAGACAAGGTTGTCTACTGTCTCCACATCTATTCAATATAGTTCTTGAGGTCCTAGCTAGAGCAATAAGAGATCAAGAAGAGATCAAGGGGATGCAAATCGGAAAAGAAGAAGTCAAACTCTCACTATTTGCTGATGATATGATAGTTCACATAAGCTACCCCAAAAATTCTACCAAGGAGCTTCTACAACTCATATATACTTTCAGTAATTTAGAAGGATACAAGATTAACTAAAAAAAATCAGTAGCCCTCCTTTACACAAATGTTAAAAAATATCAGAGAAACGTCACCTATCACAATAGCTGAAAATAGCATACAACATCTTGGAATAACTCTAAACAATCAAGTGGAAGACTGGAATGACAAAACTTTAAAACTTTGAAGAAAGAAATTGAAAAAGAAATCAGAAAATGGAAACATCTCCCATGCTCTTGTGTATGTAGAATTAACATAGTAAAAATGGCAGTCTTACCAAAAGATTGGCAATGTTCATCAAAATCCCAGCAAAATTCTTCACAAACATTGAAAGAACAATAGTCAACTTCATCTGGAAAATCAAAAAACCCAGGGTAGCCCAAACAATTCTGTACAATAAAGAAACTTCACAATTCCTAACTTCAAACTCTACTACATAACTACCATACTGAAAACAGCCTGGTATTGGCATAAAAATAGACAGGAGGAAAAATGGAACAGAATCGAAGACCCAGATATTAATCCACATACCTACAAACACCTGATTTTTGACAAAGAAACAAAAAATATAAAATGAAAAAGGCATATTCAACAAATGATGATGGCATAACTGGATAACAATATTTGGAAGAATGAAAATAGATCCATATCTATCACCTTGTACAAAACTCAAGTTCAAATGGATCAAAGACCTCAACATAAAACCAACTACACTGAACCTCACAGAAGAGAAAGTGGAAAATATACTTGAACACATTGGCACAGGATACCACTTCCTAAATATAACCGCAGCAGCACAAACACTGAGTGTAACAATTAATAAATCGGACCTTCTGAAACTGAAAAGCTACTGTAAAGCAAAGGACATAGGACATAGTCAACAAGACAAAATGGCAGCCTACAGAATGGGAAAAGATCTTCACCAACCCTATATCAGATAAAGGTCTGATCTCCAAAATAAACAAAGAATTCAAGAAGTTGGTCATCAAAAAAACAAAGAATTCAATTAAAAAAATGGAGTACAGATGTAAACAGAGAGCTCTCTCTTAAGGACTTTAATTGATTCTTCTAAACAATGTAGATTGATTTACTTTCAGAAGAAGTGAATTGACTCTTCAGGCAAGAATAAAGCCTTCTTCTGTGAGACTATGGCAGAACTTCTGTGGGATTTCTTTACTAGGCTTGTCTTTGGGATTCAGATGGAACCAAGACGGAGACAGACCAAGCTCCTAGATTCCAGAACCCTAGCAAATCTAAAATCTCTCTTCCTTTTCCTGAGGTAAATGCCAGGCTCAGACTTGACCAATTATACCTTTTATTTTATTTTGTTTTATTTTATTTTTTTAAAAAACAAACTCTCTTTTTTTCATTTTACATAACAATCTCAGTTTCCACTCTCTCCCCTCCTTCCATTCCCTCCACCTACACTCCCAGCCTACCCCAATTCACTTCTCAGAGAAGGTAAGACACATTGATTTGGGGAAGAACCAAGGACCTTTCTACTATATTTATACTGAGCAAAGTATTCATCCAAAGAGAATGGGTTTGCAAAAGGATAGGACAAACAGTATGGATAAATCCTGGTGCCACTGCCAGTGGTCCTACAGTCTGTCCCAGCCATACAAATGTCACCCACAATCAAAGTGTCTAGTTTGGTCTTATGCTGGTTTCTTTCCTGTCCAGCTGAAGTTGAGGGCTTTCATTTGTTCAGGTAAACTGTTTCAGTGGGTGTCCCCATCACGGTCTTGACTTTATTATTCATTTACTCACTCGTCCCAATCTTCAACTTGACTTTGGGATCTCAGCCCAGTGCTCTGCTGTGGGTCTTTCCCTGTGTTTCCATTAGTTACGGGATGAAGGTTCTATGGTGACATTAATATATTAATCAATCTGACTAAAGGGCAAGGCCTGTTTGGGCACCCTCTCTACTATTGTTTAAGGTCTTAGCTTGGGTTATTGTTGTGGATTCCTGGGAATTTCTCTAGTGCTAGGTTTCTTTTTAGCTTCCAATGGCCTCTCAATCAAAATATCTCTTTCCTTGCTCTCATCTCTGTCCTCCCTCCATCTCGATTATCCCATCCCCCCAAGTTCTCCTCCCCCTCCCCTTCTTGCCTGCTTTTTCTTTTCTAGCCTCCTTTCTCCCTCCCACCCCCATGCTCCCAATTTTGTCAGGTGGTCTTGTTTATTTCCCCTTTCCAGGTGGTTGTATGTATATTTTACTCAGGGTTCACTTTGTTACTTAGTTTTTCTAGAATCATGGACTATGGGATGATTTTTTTTTTGCTTTACAACTAGTATTCACTTATGAGTAAGTACACACCACATTAATCTGTTTGGGTCTGGTTTACCTCAGTCAGGATGGATTTTTTTGTAGTTCCATCTGTTTGCATGCAAATTTCAAGATACCATCGTTTAAACCTCTGAGTAGTATTCAGTTGTGTAAATGTACCGCATTTTCTTTGTCCATTCTTTGGTTGAAAGGCATCTAGGTTGTTTCCAGGTTCTGACTGTTACAAATAATGCTGCTATAGATATAGTTTAACAAATGTCCTTGTAGTATGGTTGAGCATACTTTAAGTATATGCCCAAGAGTGGTATTGCTGGGTCCTGAGGCAAATTAATTCTCAACTTTCTGAGAAACCACCATATGGATTTCCAAAGTGTTTGCACAAGTCTGCATTCCCACTAGCAATGGAGGAGTGTTCCCCTTATTCCACATCCTTTTCAGCATAAGCTATCATTGGTGTTTTTGATGTTAATCTTTCTGACTGGTGTGAGATGGTATCACAGAGTAGTTTTGATTTGCATTTCCCTGATGGATGGCTGAAAATGTCGAACATTTCCTAATGTGTCTTTTGGCCATTTGAGATCCTTCTGTAGAGAATTCTCTGTTTAGTTCTCTACCTCATTTTTCACTTGGGTTATTTGGAATTTTGGTGTCGAATTTCTTGTTTTCTTTATATATTTTTGAGATCAGTCTTCTGTTTGGAGACGGGTGGGAGGCACATGGACAGACACATTATACAGAATAGAATTGGATATTTATTAGTTGAATTATGGAATTGGAAGGAAAGAGGTGAGAAGGGGGAAGAGAGGAGAGAGAGAGAAAGGGAAGAGAAAGAAGAGGATAGAGCGAGAGAGAAAGGAGTGGGGGAGCTGGAAAGGGAACAGAGAGAGGCACGATGGCAAGAGGAGGCGAGGGGCTGCAGGGAGTGAGCATGACTTATCTCTTATAGCTGAAGATCTTTTCCCATTCAGAAGGCTGCCTTCTTGTCTTATTGACTTTGTCCCTTCCTTTACAGAAACTTCTCAGTCTCAGGAAGTCCCATTTATTTATGGTTGCTCTCAATGTCTGTGCTACTGGTATTATATTAAGGAAGTGGTCTCCTATACCCATGCATTGAAGGCTACTTCCCACTTTCTCTTCTATCAGGTTCAGTGTGGTCTGACTCACAATGGGGACTTTAATCCATTTGGACTTGAGTTTTGTGCATGGGGATAGGTATGGATCCATTTGCATTTTTCTGCTTATTGACATCCAATTATGCCAGCAGCATTTGCTGAAGATGCTTTCTTTTTTCCATTGTATAATTTTAGCTTCCTTGTCAAAAATCAAGTGTGCATAGGTGTGTGGATTAATATCTGGGTCTTTGCACAATTCCATTGATCAACCTGTCTGTTTTTATGACAACATTAAGCTATTTTCATTACTGTAGCTCTATAATAGAGCTTGATGTCAGGGATAGTGTTGGCTCCATAAGTTCCTTTATTGTACAGGATTGTTTTGGGTATCTTGGGATTTTTGATTTTCCATTTGAAGTTGAGTGTTATTCATTCAAGTTTTGTGTAGAATTGTGTTGGGATTTATAGATTGGTTTTGATAGGATTACCATTTTTATTATATTGATCCTATCTTCCCAAGAGCATGGGATATGTTTCCATTTTCTGGTATCTTCTTCAATTTCTTTCTTCAAAGACTTAAGGTTCTTGTTGAACAGATCTTTCACTGTTTTGGTTAGTGTTTCCCCAAGATATTTTATGTTACTTGTGGTTATTGTGAATGATGATGTTTCTCTGATTTTTTTAGCTTCTTTATAATAAGTCTATCAGAGGGCTACTATTTTTTTAGTTGATCTTGTATCCTGACACGTTACTGAAGGCATTTATCAGCTGTAGGAGTTTCCTGGTAGAGTTTTTTGGGCTCACTTATGTAGACTATCATATCATCTGCATATAATGAAAATTTGACTTTTTCCTTTCCAATTTGCGTCTCCTTGATATTCTTTCATTGTCTTATTGCTCTAGCCAGAACTTCAAAAACTATGTTGAATAGAAATGGAGAGAGTTGGCAATCTTGTCTTGTTCATGATCTTAGTGGAATCGCTGTGAGTTTCTCTCCATTTAATTTATGTTGACTGTTGGCTTGCTGTATATTGTATTTATTATATTTAGATGTGTTTCTTGTAACACTGTTATTCTTTTTGTCATGAAGGGGTGTTGGATTATGTAAAATGCTTTTTCAGCACCTACTGAGATGATATGTTTTTTCTTTTAGTTTATTTATATGATAGATTACATAGATAGATTTTTATATGTTGATCTATTCCTGGATCTCTGGGATGAAGCCGACTTGATCATTGTTGATGATTTTTTGATGTGTTCTTGCATTTGGTTTGCTAGTATTTTACTGAGTATTTTTGCTTCATGAGTATGTTCATGAGTGAGACTGGTCTCTAATTCTCTTTATTGGTTAATTCTTTGTGTGTTTTGGTAACAGATAGACTCATAAAAAGAGTTTGACAATGTTTTTTATTATGTGGAACACTGTGAGGAATATTGATATTACCTCTTCTTTGAAATTCTGGGAGAATTCTACATTGAAACCATCTGGTCCTAGGCTTTTTTGTTTGGGAAGCTTTTGATGACTGCTTCTCTTTCCTTGCAGGTCTATTTAAATTGTTTACCTGGTCCTGATTTAGTTTTGGTATGTATTACCTATCTAGGAAATTGTCCATTTCTTTTGCATATTCCAATTTTGTGGAGTACAGATTTCCTACGTAGGACCTAATGTTTCTCTGAATTTCCTCAGTGTCTGTCGTTATGTTACCATTTTTATTTCTGATTTTGTTGTTTAAGTGTTTTCTCTCTACCCTTTTATTAATTTGAATAAGAGTTTGTCTATCTTGTTGATTTTCTCAAAAACCAGCTCTTTGTTTCATGGATTGTTTGTATTGATTATTTCCTGTCATCTACTCCTTCTGGGTGAGTCTGCTTCTTTTTGTTCTAGAGCTTTCAGGTATGCTGTTAAGTCACTAGTGTGAGCTTTCTCCTTGCTTTTTTTTAAATGTAGGCAGTTAATGCTATGAACTTTCCTTTTAGCATTGTTTTTATAGTGTCCCATAGTCTGGGCATATTTTGCCTTCATTTTTATTGAATTCTAGGAAGTCTTTTTTTCCTTTCTTATTTCTTCTTTGACCCAATGGTGGTTCAATTGAGAACTTTTCAATTTTCATCCGTTTTTGGGCTTTTCACAATTAGTGTTCTTATTAAATTCTAACTTTATACCATGGTGATTTGATAAGATACAGGGAGTTACTTCAATTTTTTGTATCTGTTGAGGCTTGCTTTCTTAAAGAGTATGTTTTCAGTTTTAGAGAAGGTTTCGTGAGTTCCTGAGAAGAAAGTATATATGACCCTGACTTCTCCTGTAGTTTCTGCGATACTGGTTGGTACTGCTGAGCTGAATATAACTGTATGCAGAGAAGTATCTGGCATTCAAAGGGACATTAATAATAATACAGACACAAATTAAAATCAATCTTTGATATATCCAGTGACTAACTCTAGAAAAACAATAATCATTTCTCTTTGCTGTTGAGTTCTATGAACACTGAAGTTTCTGAAATATGTTCCTGCTCAAGAGAAATCGTGAAACTTCAGCATTAGCCAAGACAAATCTACCTGCAGAGCAACTCATGACCAGCAGGGGACCCAATGGAGTCAATAATCTATAGGGCAGAAATGATGAGGAGTGGAGAGGACTCTGCAGCTTCTGTGGACTTCTTTTTATAAGCCTATTAGCTGAACTACAGCTGCTGCTGTTACTATGCAAAGTTTCCATGTTCAAATGCAGAAAAGATAAATATTATTTCAGAAATTAAAATTTTATTGTTTTTCATTTCTATTTATTTATTCTTAGTTTTGAAAAATAAATATTTCATTCAATATATTCTGATTGTGACTTCCTCTAACAAACTCCTCCCCACACACTCAACTCCACAACCTTCCTTTCTCTATAGAAAGCAAATAGACAAAAAAGGAAGTATTTTTTTTACATCACTAGAACCACAGACACACAAGACAAAAGAATGCAAACATAAAAACACAAGGACAGAAAACATGGTGTATAAGCAAAAGAACATGAAGACCAGGACTTTACACACTTCAGGCCCTGTCCATGATGTCACAGACTCTGTGGATTCTGATGTGCATCATCCCTATTGTATCTGGAAGACACTGCTTCCTTGGAGTTGCCTACCCCTCTGCCTCCCACACTGTATTCGGTTTTAAAGTTCTTTACCAAAATAAGGCCTCACTATGCAGTTATTTTGTACAACCAAGGGTTTTCCTGTAGCCTTTGGAACCTGTCCTGCAACTATATCTTGTAGACCAGAGTGGCCTCGAACTCAAAGAGATCTGCCTGTACTTTTTATTATAGAAATAATGTTGAAATTTATGTCTTTCCATCTTATATATCACTTTCCTTTGCTCCTAGTATCTAGACTCTTCATTGTATCATACCACATGCATTCTAAATACTGTATAATTATATTTTACTTACATTGCAAAATCATAGATTTAAATACTACTTTCTTTTAACTGTTAAATTTGGTTAACTCTACCACAAACCATTCCTTTGCTTTCTCCCAACACCACTTTATGTTTGAATCTTTGTGTCTCCAGTAGCTGTATCAGTCATTTTCATTTATAGGTACTTCAGCATATCCAATCTCTTAATGCCTGAAACCCTAATGGATCTTTTCTAGTCTCTCTGCTTTTATAAATTAAACACAGAAACCACAACATTCCAATCTTAGAACCACATATGAGATAGAACAATGAGCATTAGTGTTTTTCTACTTGGGTGACCTCATTCAGGATATTTTTCCCAATTTTGTTTTTTTCTAATTCTATCCAATTATCTGTAGATTCCATTATTAACATTTTGCCATTGAGTAATATTCCTTTGTCTATATGCCTCACAGTTTTATTATTTGTCTGTTGTTGGACAGATACATTGGTTCCATTTTCTCAGCTGTTGTAAATACAGCAGGAGCGAACATGGATTTCCAATGTTTCTTGTAGGATAATTCGAGTGTAAGCTCGGTAGGGATATTGCTGGTTCATGTCACAGTTCTAGTTGTTATTTGTTGAAATAATCTCCAAAATGGTTTCCAAAGTAACTGCACTATCAATGAATATGGACTAACCTTCCCCCATATCCATGCCTGTATAACTTTCTTGATTATGATTATTCTAATTGGGGTAAAATCAAAACTTAAAGTTGTTTTAATCTGCATTTACTTGATAGATAAGAACTTTGTTTGGAGGACATGGAAAAACCATTCTTGAACTTAAGAGGGATTTCTCTCTCCTGAATAGATTTCCTAGTGCAGGAAGGTTCATGTAGCCTGCAGGGAGAGAAAAGGCATCAGTGACCTTACACGGCACCAGACCTTGCCTTCTACCCTATCAGTCTTCCAGGGGGATGAACCCAGTAGTACCAACTGCTGTTACACAGTGACCAACTGCTTTCTAGCTGTATTTGTGGCCTGTCTAAAAGGAAACTTTTATCCCATGTAAGCATGCTCAAAAGTTCATGGCTAGGGATCACATAGACCTAGTAGATCCTAGTTGTATTGCTAATAGTTATAGTGTCAAAATGCCTTATAAGTACTTATGTTTATATCAAAGAGATTAGTGCTGCTCTTAGCCTTGATCACAGAAACTTCTGTATGCTGTGTAATGATTAACACAGACATTCATGACCAGTCCAAGTGAGTGAGTATTGAGCTACAGAGGAGTCATTGATATCCCACTCAAAGTTCAAGGACAATCAGGAAACAGTAAAAATAAAGAATATAAAGTTCAGAGAATGAGGTTGAAAGCCGTGAAGTTCTGTCTACAGGGATTGACATATTCTCACTGTGCAAATGAACTCTAAGCAGCTGTCATGCCCAGCACAAGGCCTGCACCAATCACACCAGGCAACATTACGTCATCAAAGCCCGCGGAAAGGCAGTAGAAGTACCTTTTGGCAAAACTGACAATGTTAGTTTAATTTCTGGGAGCCACATCTTAGAAGAAGAGAACTGAACTTTGTAAGTTGCCTGATAAGCTTGTCACACAGCTTTGACACATGTGTGCCTTCCCCCCACTACTAAGCAATGAATATTTTAAAGGATTAGAATACAGGTGGAGGAGGGATTACCCAGGAACCACCACCAGTTGAGGAACTTTTGGGATTGGAAGACTGCTTGGAAATTGGAATCACTTTTAGTAGGAGTGTGGCCACTTGGAGGTTACTTGTGAGCTAATGGGTGCCCTACCATATCCAATTGGGTGGCATTAATTAGGCTTAATGAGTTATCTGTTAATAAAACAAAAGAGATCAGTATTTTAGGAGAGAGACCTGTAGTTCTGGGAGGTCATAAGAGGAGCAAGAGGGACATAGTGGAAGAGGATGTGATCAAAATTTATTGCAGTTATGAATAGAAATTCCAAAGAAGGAGCAAAAACATTATTCTAAAAATAACAATAGTCCACATAGTTAGAATTTTCACATAGATGCATGATGCACACTGTACATATTTGCCCCTTAATTACAACCTTTCCTTTTCTTGCTCCTACTATTCCCATTTACCACTTTTATTCCATTAGACACTTTCAGTTTTACAACATATGTGCATACAAAATTGTTTCTAGTTATATAGCATCTAGGGACACAAGTGAGACTCTTATACAATATCTGTTTCTGAGCGGGTCTTAATTTACTTAATAATGACATCACCAACTGCATTCATTCTCCTCAAAGTGATGTAAGTTCCTTGTACTTTATTGATAAATAAATTCTCTTTTATAGCATATATACCATATTTTCTTGAAGTAATTATTTGTTAAAAGACATGTAATTTGTATCTACAATTTATCTATTGTAGATAATGCTGCAATAATATTTGTGGGTAAACATTTCTGAGACATTTTCACTTCTGGTCATTTGTGTAAGTTTTTAATATGCAACCTGCTGGAAGAGCATTTACTAACTATGTATATGAAAGAAGAATTCTCATAATTTAGGAGTTTCTTATCTCAATCACCATCTGTAAATCAATTTTGTCACCAAGAGGAGGAAGTCTATCTTTGGCTGATGTCTATTTGTAAACTGAGAGCTTATTTCTTAATATTATATCCACAGGTTTTTTACAGGGCTTGGAGAATTAGTATGTTATACATTTCTTCAAATAGGATTAGAACTTTCACTTTAGTATCCTGCTGCCTGACCCAAGGTCCTATATGTCTTCTCTAGCTGGACTATATCTTTACTTAAGAAGCATTCTTCCTCTTGAATATGCAAAACATGTATGTCTATGGTACTGAAAAGAGAGATGCCCACACTCACAATCATGATTAGTGTCCCCTCCACAGTCACTGAGCACACAAGGTCTCAAGTTTGCTGACTTATCCTGACCTACAGTCTCATGCATTTACAGAATATTGACCTACTCTGTAACACTATCATCTTTCAAAGTCCACTGGATATCTTGAAATCACCCTGTCCCACAGAGGGATTAGTTTGGGACAACTGGGCTAATAACAAGCAGTATGGAAGCCTGGGCTATTTGATAATCTCAAAGGGTTGATTCAGTAAGAAGTCTCTGCAGTGCAGAGCGTTAATTTCACAAGCTACTGTTGCAGACATGAATCCCCTCTGCCAATTCTATGTTAGAGATTATTAACTTATGTTGAATAAAGTACTGTTAGAAATACCAGTGACATCATAAAGCACACTCCTGTCTCCCCCAGCGGAAAGTAGGGTGTGATCAGAAGGCAAGGGAATCTTCCCATTCTGGCCTCTAAATTGAACAAGATTCTCCAATGTACTTGGAAGGTGTCTGTCGAGTGTCTGTAAGACCTTGATTCAAGGAGTTGTCCATTGCATGCTGCAGAGCCATTTTGAAGTACCCAAACTCCTTATACTTCAAACTTAAACACCTATACTCCCCACTTTGTAAGCCACTGTAGAAATCAGTGGGGCTGTTTCACAGAAATTTTGGAATAGATCTCCCCAGCATCCAGTTATACCTCTCTTGAGCATATACCTAAAAGAATTTACAACTTACCAGAGATATCTTGTTCAATCATAGTCACTGCTGCTCTTTTGATAATAGCCATAAATCGGAAAGTCGAAGATATCCATCAATGGAAAATGTGGTAATAAACTGAAAGCTATAATATAGATTGAGAGAACCTAGTGCAGAACTGAGTTTGCCTTTTGCTTGCTTCTTCAATTTCTTTGAGTTCATATAACATTTGCTGAGGCTCCATGATTGTGGTATCAGTCTCTGTGAGCACATATGGGGCCTGTTTAGATATTTTATTTGATTTTTTTTACTATTTATTTATTAAAAACTTCCACCCCTGCCATCCTCCCATTTCCCTCCCACTCCCCTCACTACCCCTCCCCCTCCCCATCCAGTCCTAAGAGAAGTCAGGGTGCCCTGCCCTGTGGGAAGTCCAAGGCCCTCCCTGCTCCATCCCAGTCTAGGAAGGCGAGCATCCAAACAGACTAGTCTCCCAAAAAGCCAGTACATGCAGTAGAATCAAAACCCGTGTCATTATCATTGGCTTCTCAGTCCACCCTCATTGTGAGCCACATTCAGAGAGTCTGGTTTGATCACATGCTGTCAGTCCCAGTCCAACTGGCCTTGGTGAACTTCCATTAGTTCAGTCCCACCATCTCCATGGGTGGATGCACCCCTCACGGTTCTGACTTCCTTGCTCATGTTCTCCCTCCTTCTGCTCTTCATCTGGGCCTTTGGAGTTCAGTCTAGTGCTCCAATGTGGGTCTCTGTCTCTATCTTTATACCTCGCCAGGTGAAGGTTCTATGGTGATATGCAAGATATTCATCAGTGTGGCTATGGAATAAGGCCAGTTCAGGCACCTTCTCCTCTGCTGCCCAAGGACCTAGCTGTGGAAATCCCCTTTGACACCTGAGAAACCCTCTAGAGCCAAGTCTCTAGACAAACCTAAAATGGCTCCCTTAGTTAAGATATCTTCTTCTCTTCTAGAATCCACTTATGAGTGAGGACATACCATATTTATGTCTTTGGGTCTGGGATATCTTACTCAGTAAAGCAGCACAGACAATAAGATCAACAATGAATAAATGGGACCTCCTGAAACTGAGAAGTTTCTGTAAAGCAAAGGACACCATCAGTAAGACAAAAAGGCTACCTTCTGCCTGGGAGAAGATCTTCACCAACCCCTCATCAGACAAAGTCCTGATCTCCAAAATATACAAAGAACTCTAGAAACTAGACATTAAAACTCTAATTAACCCAATTAAAAAATGGGGTACTGAACTAAACAGAGAATTCTCAACAGAAGAATTTCAAATGGCCAAAAGACATTTAAGGTCATGCTCAACCTCCTTAGCAATCAGGGAAATGCAAATCAAAACCACTTTGAGATACCATCTTACACCTGTCAGAATGGCTAAAATCAAAAACACCAATGATAGCCTATGCTGGAGAGGATGTGGAGTGAGGGGAACACTCATCCATTGTTGGTGGGAATGCAAATTTGTGCAAACACTTTGGAAATCAATGTGGTCGTTTCTCAGGAAACTGGGAGTCAACCTACCTCAGGATCCAGCAATTCCACTCTTGGGAATATACCCAAGAGATGTCCAATCATACTACAAAAGTATTTGTTCAACTATGTTAATAGCAGCACTATTTGTAATAGCCAGAATCTGGAAACAAGCTAGGTGCCCCTCAATAGAAGAATGGATAAAGAAGGTGTGCCACATATACACTTTAGAGTTCTACTCAGCGGTAAAAAGAAATGACATCTTGAATTTTGCATGCGAATGGATGGAAATAGAAAACACTTTTATTTGATTTTTTAAAGAATTTATGATGTTAACTACTGTTACAGAAGACATGCATCTATAATATTTGGCTGTTCATGAAGTTTGTGTTATGTGTTCCAGAGTAATGACTTAGAACTTGGAATTCACTGCTGGGCATGTTATTTGATAAGAACATCATGTAAGTTCAAGAGTAGCGGTCCCTCTTAAATCCTCCAAAACCTGTGTTTTTGATAGGCAGTTGTCAGTGACTGTGAGAATGAGGCAGTGAGGAGCAGCCTGACTGATGCTGAAGGAGTGGACTTAATTCAAGAACTTTCCTAATACAGTCCCCAGACTGGATGCAGCAGAGCAGAAATCAGTGTTGTAAGTAAACATTTTATATCTCCCAAACAGTCACAGATTCTGTACTACTCACGTGTTTCTAAGATGTGGGATGAGTGCCATGAGATGAGCTTGGTATTATGGACATCAACTAACAGCCACCCATGCATCTGAAATTCTTTATTGTTTAATAGTTCCAGAAGTGCTTGCTGACAGCAACAGGACAACATTGGCCACGGTAAAGCCCTGTCTAGTTACTTGTGATAGATTCCCCCCTTCTCTCTTCTCTGTCTCTCTGTCTCTTCCTCTCTCTCTCTCTGTGAATGTCATGGACTTGTGGAGACAGAAATTCACACAGCCTCTGCCTTCTACAATGCCCAGGGTCCTTTGTCAGGACTCACATCAGAACATCATCCAAACAGAGAACAACTAAAACACACAAAATGAGACATTTCCCTCTTTAGATGCTTCCAATATGTTCTAGAGTTTTTGTTGCATTCTGTTTTCATTTTCTTTAAACTCTAGGTAATGAAAACATTAATTTCTTTCTCAATTTCTTCTTTCCTCCATTGATCAGTAATCAGTTATTAAATCTCCTTGAAACTCTGCAATTACTATGTGTTCACTCTAGAGTTTAATCATGATTGCACTGTCAGATATGATGCACAGACTGGGTGGGGTCAAATTTTCTTAATTTGTTAAAATTTTATTTGTGTCCAAATATGTGGCCCATTTTAGAAAACTTTCTGTGTCTGTTGAGAAGAATGTATATCTTTTGCTGTTTTGTAGACATTTCTGTAGATATCTATCATGGCAGACATCAAGGAAAATAAAGAGAGCCATGTTTGTAAGGACCAGTTTCTGGAGAAGGAGTTTGAGAGAAGTGGATAATAGGACCCAAGAGTTACGACAGGGAGAGTGGGAAAATGGGGTGATTTATCTGTTAATGGGAGGAGGAGGGATTTAAGGAGAGAGAAACATGAAAGGAGAGGGATAAAGAAAACTGAGGGTGACTAAGAACATCAAAGTAAATTTCAATTTTTGTTTACATAAGATACACATATGCATTTATAACATGTAAATAATTTAAATGAAATAATTTAAAGGGGTAATAATCCTTCCCACATTTTAAGTACCGATTCCTATATGTACATAAAAGTGTAGCTCTGCCCTATCATTAAAGAAGCTTTTTTGTGTTTCAGACAGAAACCATCCCAGGAATCTGCTCCACACATACTGCTGGCTCCTCAGGCACATATAAGGAAGCACAACTTTGAAGAAGATAGGGCTAAAAGTATCATAGGAGTAGGGAAGGTCAGGCATGCATAGGGCACTGCAATTTGTCCCCACCATCTCAGAAGAAGAAAAAAAGACCTAAGCAAAACAGATGACAACCTTGAACACAAAAAACTGTTACAGAGCATGGACCTATAGTGTCCAAAATTATCTCCTGTTGTACATGGGATACATGGTGTCACCCTTGTGAGCATTTGACTGTGGATAAATTGGTAAACAAAACCAACATGGAGACTTACATGACTTTGGGATTTCCAGGATTTAATGTTGGTCTAAGTCTTTTTATTCAGGTTAGTGACCAATTTTAAATGCTCCCATTGCTTAGGATCTCTCCCAATGGCAAATAGGAATATAATGTGATTGATATGAATCATACTAGGAATGCCAAATACCAAGTGTGAATCTCCTAGACTCATTTCCTGTTAGAACACATGTAGTCACATGCTGAATGTAAACTATCATTTTGAATAAAATGGTGGATTTGCAGCTCATTTACTGCCAGAGACTGATGTTCAGTTGTAACATTGTGATTCAGAACAGAGTCACTTATTAGATAGTGATTCAATGCCTACTTTTTGAAATGTAATATCAAAGACTCTGCTTGTTCTTTGAATCATGTAAAAGCAGTCTTCTGCCTTTTGGATTGGGGTATGGAAATAAATGCAGGTGAATTCAGTATTCTCTGAATTGCTCTCCCAGTTCTATTTTGTGTCTCTGTTCCTCTTCTTTCATAGCTCTGTTCTTCCTATCTAATAATTTCTAGTCCCCATGCCCCTGCCCTGTCATGTGCAAACCCTATCAATCCCTGATATACATCACCCCAATTTGGGACCCAACACCTTTCATGTCCTTTAAAGACAGAATTCTCATGGAGACATGGCAGTATGTTTTGAGAGATAGGTTATCTTCTAGATAAGAAGATTCCACCACAATTCTCAGAATATCTTTTATCTAAACTAAACACTACTTTTGTTCTACTTTCACTGAACTGTTCAATGATAAGAGGTCTGGAAACAGAAAAAGTAATATGTGTTGAAAGGACACGGTGTTAAATGTTCCTATTTCTCAGTGGTCATTTAGCATCCCTCAATACCTAGATATAGGTGAAAGTTCATTCATCACTTTCTTCGCATTTGAATCTTTCCACATTTGCAATTAGTTACATGAAAATGAGTTTTTTTATCCCAAGTACTATATTTGTGTAACTTTTCAGTGTGTACTATGTGTAAGAAGTGTGAATTAAGCAATTATGAACATTCATGTGCAGTTCATGTGTGTGTGTGTGTGTGTGTGTGTGTGTGTGTGTGTGTGTATACATATTCATGTAGGGGGAGACTGCTTGTTTTTTCCTGACTGCCCAGAACCAAAATAATCACACAGAAATTATATTAATTATATCACTGCTTTGCTAATCACTTAAACATATTGCTAGCTAGCTCTTATATCTTTGTTTAACCCATTTCTAATAATCTGTGTATCACCACATGGTTGTGGCTTACCGGCAAAGTTTTGGCGGGCTTCAGATAGGTGTCTATTCCTGGCAGTGGCTACACAGCTTCTCCTGACTCTGCCCAGTTTCTCTCTATATCTTTTTCAGCCTGGTTTTACTCTGTTAAGCCATTAGCTCAAAGCAGCTTCTTTATTAACCAATGGCAATAAAACATATTCACAGCAAACATCAACTCCCATATTATATTCTCATGTAGATCTATCTATCTATCTATCTATCTATCTATCTATCTATCTATCTATCTATCTATCTATCTATCAATCTATCATCTATCTTTATATCTAAGAGAGTAATCATATGTTCAAACTGTGTGAAACTTACATTTATTGTCCCCAACAAGAACTGTAGTGGTAGATCACTTTGATGGACCCATCTTCATGTGTGGAGGACCCTAGAACACAAGGAAAGTCATGGAAAGGACACCCAGTATCCACAGTCTAGACCTGGATGGGCCCCAGCTGGCGGCGTGACTCTGAAGTGACTGAACAGAAGCAGAGCCCCAGACAAGAGCTATCCTGTTTCAGGAGGTTTGCAGGTCATCAGGCGGTGCTCACAGCTCAGCCAGGGCAGGAACCCGAGGAGCGGATGCATACAGCAGACAGCAAGGGAGGTTCCAGGATCCATCAGGATTTCTTCCTCTCTCTTAAACACGTTACACAGTCAATCAAGATTCCAAAGATCATTTCTTTCTGAACTGTACAGAATTCTTTCTTTTTCTGTTTTTCTGGAGGACCCAAAGCAGAAGTACCTACAGATAAATGCAGATAAATGTCACTGTCCCTGGGATGTTATATAAATAGAAATACCACAACCCACAGGACCTCTTAGTCACTGTGAAGACAGTTTCCCCTCACAATAGAATGAATTATTACACCGAAAAAGTAGAAAGAAAATCTTTTTCTCGTAGAGGGAACTGTTAAAACTGTCTTAATCTTGGATCTTAGCCCGTGGCCACTATGGGAATGTCATGCCATTAGGTAGACAAGAGATTCCAGGCTGCAGACGCCTCTCCATCTTCTGATAACTGCAGACATAGGACCTATGCTTATTTGAAAGACAATAAATAGTGACTTGATTCCTAAGGATGTTTACACAAACACCCCACACAGAGGCATCCTGAAACAAGCAAGTAGAGATTTTCAAATTGTTTATATTATTAATCAAACAGTATTTTTTAAATCAATTTTCTTCAGTGTTGTGATTCACCACGGCTCTATGTATGTTAGATTACCAAGTTATATCTTCAAATCAGTTTATTAATTTAGATGTATGATTTAACTCTTCATTAAGTTTTCTATTTGTCCTCCAGCACATAAAATTATTTTATTTGTTTTGTGAAGCAGGAAAGGCAAGAAGAAAAGTGTTATGGGTAAGATGCACAAACACTTGATAATGTTGCACAGTTGTGACCACATTCCCTTTATGTCATGTCAGTCATCTGCACTGACAACTGACCTTTCAGCTCCCACTCAAGAATTCCCTATATAGCAGTAGGACATGCCAATGGTTCTTCAGCTCATGGAAACCGGACAAGCCCTGACCCTTGCAATTGGAGGGCACCCAAATCCCTGAACTCCCAGGTTTTCCCATCCAGCGATTAGCACTGAACACAGAACCCTCACCACAGAGTTGTGGATCACCTGGGTTCTCTTGTTCGTGTTTTAAGGGTTAATTTGCATAGAATAAGAGATGCCAAGTGTGTGAATAGACATGAATGACAGGGAATGTGGACACGTGACAGTTTTCTGACCAGGTTTTTTCTGTGTTTGCAGATGAGTGTCCAGTGTGAGGTGCAGCAGGAGGAGTCTTAGGCACTCTGTTGCCCAGACATTGATTTCACCTTTAGTAACTACTGGATGAATGTGTCTGCCAGGCTCCAGGGAAATAGCTAGAGTAGGTCCCAGTGGTTACTGCTCGGAACAGTGAATATGACCCAGACTCTGTGAAGGACCTATTCTCAGTGACTCCAGAGACAATTCCGACAACACTTTCCATCTCCACTGAACGTTTGAGATCTGAGGACACTGCTGTCTGCTGTGTATTACTGTACAAGAGGCATAGTGAGGGGACTTCCATGTGAGTCCAACATAAACCACTCCACTGGTTTGTTCTCTGCTTTGTGTTTGCATTTGAAGATGTGAGCTTTCAGCTTCCTGCTCCTGCCACCATGCATATCCATGTGTAGAAGGCCGCAACCACACTCTCCACCATAGATGGCGCTGCACCGCCAGGTGAGCTAGAAAGCTCACACGTGTTGGTATTTTTCCACTACTCCCAAGGTTTCACCTGGGACTGGGAGCAGTTGACCAATACAGGAATGACACGTCCAGAGCAGGGGCTGTTTCCTTTATAAGGGATGGGTTCCATCTTATCTGGGTCCCCGGCCATGTTGGCTTATGCTCTAGCTCCCAAGAGGATTAAAGCCATTCCTGCAGAAGGATCCTAGTGTTCCGCGTGGTTCTTGCTGGCGAGACGGTAGCGCGGGGCAACTGGTGCCGAAGCCCTCGGGACGCCGAGGAATCCTGACCACCGCACCGATGGGGATCTCTTGGATTCATCTTGGATTCAGGAAGGATTCAGAACTGCGGGTCTGCATAATCAGAGAGGTAATGTCTGTTCCTGGATTTTTCGGTTTTGAGCTTGACTTGTCTCCGCATTGGGAAGGTTTCATACAGGCCTTGATGCTTATCTTAGCAATTCTCTTATTTTCAGTCAGAAATTGCTTAAAAGATGAATCTTGCCAAGCGGTTGTTGCAAAGGCGGAGGAAATTCAGGACAGAATATCAGAAACTGAATGCAGTGGGAGGTTAGACGCGCGTGTGAGAAAAAAAATTAAGGAAAAAGGACCCTCCAGGAATTCTAAGGAAGTAAAAATGGGGGAGAACATTGGCCCACAAGGCCAAAAGCTTTCTGGTAATGCAGGTTTGGCTGCAGCCATCATGCAGTCACAAAAACACCCTTTTAAAGGGCCAGACAGAAGAGTTTGCTTTAAATGCGGGAAGCCAGGACACTTAAAAAGGGACTGTAGGTCATCAGAAAAGGAGAGAGCGCCCCCTATGCTTTGCTCACGCTGTGGTAAAGGTTATCATAGGGCAGAGCTCTGCCGCTCCGTTAGGGACGCCCATGGTAAAATCCTCCCACCATTAGGAAACCCACAGATTGATGATCCAAAAAACGGGATGGTGGGCCCTTGATCCCAGGGCCCCCAAAAATATGGGAACAAGTTCGTCAGGGCAACGACCGAGGGACCCTCGGAGGCAGAACAAGAGTGGACTTGTGTGCCTCCACCGACTTCTTATTAATGCCTCAAATGGGGGTACAGCCCGTCCCTGTGCAGCTGCCTGAGCCCCTACCCCCTGGAAGCGTGGGCCTGCTTTTAGGACGTGGCTCGCTTACCCTACAGGGATTAATCGTCCACCCAGATCTTGTTGCACAGGTGTTGAGAGTTGGCTAGTAGGAAAGCGGCCCTGGTCGCCGCCTCTCCCATCGGCCCCTTGAGCCGCAGCGGCTCTGGCGCGGACCTTGAGATGTTGCTGCCTGTGCCGCCTCGGTCTGGGTGTCGGCTCCCGCCACACTCCGCCACCAACACAGCCTCAGAGAACTAGGCTAGCCCCGCGGGAAAGGCAGGGGCGCCTGGGGGTGGAGCCGCCACTTCCTGGCCCGGGACACGGGGATCCGCACAGCGAGCAGGCCCAGGGCCGCGCACAGCCCTTGGATGGCGGGCGGGCTCTGGAACCCAAGGCCACCGTACTGGCAAGGAATACGGGAGCCAATAAATCTTAAACCTAATATCAACAAACAGGGCCTGGGTTTTTCCTAGGCGCCACTGGGGCAGCACGGCCTATATCATAAAAAACAGAGACCCTCAATCAGTTATCTACCACAATGGCTACAGCCCTGGATCAACAGGCTACCATAGATACATCTATTAGAGGTAGAATAAAAAACAGGTGGATATCTTATGACAGCTTGCCCAATTGGGCTGTGAATGGAAAACTCCAGCCTTATGTGTGACCAATGTACCATATGAGAACTTTATAAAAGTGGCTAAATTGTCCCGAGAATTGTCTTTGTATCTTACAGGAGAATTTTGATGATTTGCTGTCCTCCTTGAGACGGTCCATCATGACAATCAACTCCACGCGAGTGGACATAAGCTTGGCCGAAGGATTCCAGTCCTGAATTATGTCCTTCATCCCCTACTTCAAAGAATGGGTGGGGGTGGAAATGTTTTGGAACAGTCCTATGTTATGGATTAGTGTTTCTCCTCTGGATGGTCTGCTGACTCAAATCCCAAAGTCGTAGGGACAAAGTGGTTATTGCACAAGTGCTGGCTGCCCTGGAACAGGGGGCCTCTACTGATGTGTGGTTATCTATGTTAAAGCAGTAAGGTTTAAGCCAACCAGCTCCTGCACCCCTAGGACTGTGGTCCATTGCACAGGGTGGAGTGCTTGGCTTAGCTAGCCCTGAAGGTTGTCGAGCTTAAGAGCATCGCACAGAGAATGACCCTCTCTGAGAGATAAGTCGCTCTGCTTAAGGGTTTCCTGCCGTATATTCCCTTTCCCAGAAAATTGGCAGAGGGCAGGCCGGATAGGTTCCAGGTGTCATGAGCCTAGGGACAGATTCCGTGTAAGCCCATTTTAATGTTTTCATTTTGGGAAGTGAGACCTCTATCTTTACCTTCCTAGGGAGTTGCCTTTCTGCAAAGAAGTAAAATTAGGGGGAGATGTAGAAGGCCGCAACCACACTCTCCACCATAGATGGCGCTGCACCGCCAGGTGAGCTAGAAAGCTCACACGTGTTGGTATTTTTCCACTACTCCCAAGGTTTCACCTGGGACTGGGAGCAGTTGACCAATCCAGGAATGACACGTCCAGAGCAGGGGCTGTTTCCTTTATAAGGGATGGGTTCCATCTTATCTGGGTCCCCGGCCATGTTGGCTTATGCTCTAGCTCCCAAGAGGATTAAAGCCATTCCTGCAGAAGGATCCTAGTGTTCCGCGTGGTTCTTGCTGGCGAGACGGTAGCGCGGGGCATCCATTCAGATGTCTCTTTTTACAGAACCACTCGCGGAGGGGAGGGGGTTCTTCTTGAGGCCTGATTGAATCACCATCCTCAGAAACCTAAAGTCTACACTAAAATCAGTGACTAAAATCAGTGACAAGGAAGAAGAACAGATAAGAAGTACCAGGAGGAAGGGAAGATGGGAACGCGAGAGGGAATGAGAGGCGAGGAAAGAAGAGAGAGAGAGGGAGAGAGAGAGAAAGAATGGGAGAGAGAGAGACAGAGAGAGAGAGAGAGAGAGAGAGAGAGAGAAGGTTTGGTGATACATTTGGGAAGGAATTGGAGGGCGTTATCAAAATACATTGCATGACAAAATTAATAAAAAAGAGAATAAAATAAATACAAGCCTGTAAGGCTTAAAATATCTATTGCTTTTTGTTGGTTTTGAGAGACAAGAAATCAGGAAACAAACTTCTTGCCAAGTAATTGTCAGCCCTTAGTTCATCAAGAGCCTCATCTGATTCATGCTATCACTGAATACAAAACACAACCCTGGATCATCAGATGTCTTGGTTGAGAACAAGTTTCTATCTATAGAACAGCTGAGCACCAGGACCCTGAAATCATGAAGAAGAAACATAACTGAAAATGTCCCTGATGCTTTACTCTTATCACTCCTCTAACAGCTGAAGTGGAATTGATCATTTGTTTTTATGCAGTCATTTCTGGGTTATTGCATTGATAAATTTAAATGCTTTCAATTCCTAAGAAATATGATGAGGCCAATCTAAACATTCGTGTTCATTTCATTGCAGTCTACTACACATCTATCAGAAGTATTCCTAGACTGTTGTCCAGGTATCCTTGTGAGAAGAAAACCACTGAGACGGCAGCATCTACATGTGCAAAGGAGCACTGAGCTCAAGAGAAACCATGCAGCAGAAGTCTATGTCTACACGGTAGGCCTGGATGAGTCCTACACGTCATCTAGACCCGGTTTTAGGAGCAAATCCAGGCAAAATCAACCTGATGCAAAAGGAATGTATGTCAGCAGGTGATGCTGACACCTTAGCCATTCGGGGCCCCAAGGGTCAGGTGACAACACAGGACAGCAAGAGAGGTTACTGCATCCATCCAAAGTTTCTTCCTTTAGCTTACCCACATATAATCATGTTAAATATATGAAACCCATGGAAGAAATGATTTGATCACTTAAGGAACAAAGCAGAAATGACTTCAGATCACCAGCTCACTGCATTTGGTTGTTTAATTAGATCTATTTACCTGAGAATACCACAGAAACAAAAAATACTGCAATCCACAAACTGTTTTAGCCATGCCAAACACAATTTCTCTAATAGTAGAATTACTTAATTACTCCATTGGACAGTTAGGACCCAGTTCTCCTTTCTAATACAGGGGTAGCTATTCCAAGGGTCCTCTTGAGACTGATCCCACAATCAGCAAGGACGTCCTACTTCAATTCAGGGGAACTGGATAGGTAAGAAGACAGATAACTATGACACTACGGACCAGGGAGCAGACTCTTCTCCTTCCTGTGTGACCACAGACAAAGACATAGACTTAGTTTGGGGAAACTAAAATAGTAATGGCATTATTGACAAGGATGTTAACGAACACATCCACATATAAGCATACAAGATATATGTAAACAAAAGTTTGTTTATTATTATTTCTTAAAGAATAGTCTGAGATATCTTCAATGCTAATTTATTTTTTTTAATTTTTTTTTTTTTTGGTTTTTCGAGACAGGGTTTCTCTGTAGCTTTGGAGCTTGTCCTGTAACTAGCACCTTTTTTTTAAAAAAAAATTATTTATTTATTATATATACAATATTTTGTCTGTGTGTATGTCTCCAGGCCAGAAGAGGGCACCAGACCATCACAGATGGTTGTGAGCCACCATGTGGTTTCTGGGAATTGAACTCAGGACCTTTGGAAGAGCAGGTGGTGCTCTTAAACACCGAGCCATCTCTCCAGCCCTCAATGCTAATTTAATATATGCTTTATCTTTTCAGTAATGAGGATAAATTTTGGGACTTGTGGGTGCTACACTGTCCCACTATGCTATGCCCTCAGCTCAGTTTTGTTACTTAATTTTTTATATACTTTCATTATTCATTGAAGTTTGTTAATTACACTAAAATTATAACATTGTAATTTTTATTTCAAAACTTCCTATGAGTTTATTGTATAATATCTGGTAAGACAGGCAGTGAAAGGTGAGTGTGGACAATAAACATAAATGAAGTTGCTACGTTTTATTGCAAATACAAAAGGAACAACATTTTGATGAAATCATGGTTACTTTGCTACTTCATTTTTTTTCGGACACTTGCACCATTAACTGCTGTCGCAAAGGCTCACAAGTCAGAGCATAAGATATGCAGCAAAATATGCAAATGTGGCCTTCCTCTGCTCGTGAAAACCAGCCCTGCCCTGACCCTGCAGGTCAGGCAGAGGAGTCTAGCCCTGTCTTCCCATTTGGAGATCAGCACTGGAAACAGAACAATCAACATGGGGTTGGGGCTGAACTGTGTCATTTTGGTTGTTCTTTTAAAAGGTAAATAACAATGGATACTGAGTGTATGAGTAGACGTGACTGAGAGATACAATAGACTTTCGTGACAGTTTCTTGATCAAGATCCTCTTTGTTTGCAGGTGTCCATGGTGAGGTGCAGCTCGTTGAGTCTGGGGGAGGATTGGTGCAGCCTAAGGGGTCACTGAAACTCTCCTGCGTGACCTCTGGATTCACCTTTAGTAACTATGCCATGCACTGGATCCGCCAAGCTCCTGGGAAGGGGTTTGAGTGGGTTGCTCGCATAAGAAGTAAAAGTAATAATTACGCAACAAATTATGCTGATTCAGTGAAGGACAGATTCACGATCTCCAGAGATGATTCCCAAAGCACAGTCTACCTGCAGATGAACAATCTTCAAACTGAGGACACAGCCGTGTATTACTGTTCTAGAAACACAGTGAGCAGTCTTCAGTGTGAGCACCCTACAAAAACCTCCCTGCCAGGTACAATAACCAGCAGAGGGCGCTCAGCACACATAAAGCCCAGGGGCCTACATAGCATTTTTTTCCTGTGTTATCTGGGCACCCTCTCCATCTAATCCTCTTTACAATTACAATTACAGACTGTAGGAATTGATCATGTTTCAGAAAATAAAAAATAGACTGACTTTCTTAAAAGAGATATGCCATCTAGTCTCACCTGAGGGAAAAAAAAAGCAAGTATCTAAGAGGGCAAAAGTGGTTCTCTGTGGTCCCAGGATCCGGAACTGGAGATGCTCAGGAACCTCTGATAGACTCTTCCTTCAGACTGACATTAGGGAAGACCTCTATTGGAACAGAGTAAGTAATTCAGAATGAAAAAAGCGGAAGGGGGCAAGAAATATCCATACCAGCATCCAGAAGACGAGAAAAGGTTTTTCCATTTATAAACAAAGTGAGTTCTGGTTGCTGTGAATGATGGCCAATAGGCATCAGATGAACCAAATCCAGTCTCTCCCCCTCACCTTCCTTAACTTGATTATTTCTAGCTTGCACTTGAGGAAGGAAAATTAAGTGTACATGCCTCTGGTGAGTGAGTAGTCATAACCCAAACTTCTTCTTCAATATCGGTGTCAATCACTCCAGGAGCAACAAAGACCCCTTGTATAGTGGAGCTATTCTCCCCAACAGTAGTCCTGCAGTGCTTCCTGGTAAATGTCCATTAGCCCCAGTGGGGAGAGCTACTTCTCCCGAATAGCAGTCTACAGTAATTCCTGGTAAACGTCCATTAACCCCAGTGGGGAGAGCTTGCATACCTACTTCAGGAGTTAAAATTGTGTAAATGGAAGATCTGAGAACGAGCCCTGCACTGCCAGGGGAGGCTGTGCTAAGGTCCTGAATAGATTTCCTTGTGGAGGAACAGGCTGCTTGATCACCCCATAGATTTGTCTTGGGCCCTGAGATGGGCCCCTCTCCTCATTTCCTGACATGGAATTCCCCTGGGAATCTTTCTTTGATCAGCATTTGTTTGTCTAATGTTTCCCTCTCTTGTATCTCAGGCACAATTCTGGTTCCTTCCTCCCACCTGGGCTTACTTTCCTCTTGCCACACTGCTTGATTTGATGCCACATAAGACCGCACCTGATGCTGCTCCCAGGAGTCACTACAACCCTCTTTCTCTCTGGGTCTTTATTTCTTTGTTGGGAAGGAACATCTTTAAGTGTCTTTCCATGTAAACCTGCAGCTAAAGCCAGTCCTTGTGTATCCGAGGGGCCAATGTCTGAACAAATCTGAGTATAATCAGAGAAGCCACCTTTCTATCTAAAAGGTGTCAAAGCAGCTTTATATAGCATCAGCATTCTCAAAGGCAATCTGTTTAACTGCCAAAGTCCTGCTTCTGCATCTCTAAACAACCTGCTTGATACCTGCTTCAGCCTGGAGACAAAGTCCTGAAACAGCTCATCAGGTCCACGTTTTACATTAGAAAAGTGCTCAGCCTACTCTTTAAAAGATGGAAGTTTATTTATATGCAGGCCTTGTTGACAGTTGCACTAATTTGGGCAAATGTTGCTATATAAAAGTTTAAATGCTGGTCTGTTCCTCTATAAGGCTCCTCACCTGCAGGCATATCCTAGAAAATAGGAACTTGTTGGGCCATATTTCTCTCAGCGGTGACCTGACATTGTTTTGCAAACTCATTTGTCCACAACAGATAATTCCCTCCTGATAGGCAAGCTTTGGCCAACTGTTGCCAATCCTTGAGGACAGGGCTTCTAAAGCCATATTCTCCAGCTGTGTTTGCATAAAAGGGACCACTGGATCGTATTGTGTACAAACTGCTTTTAATTCTTCTTGTGTAGTGAGGAGCTGCGGGCAGGCCTGCTTTTCATCCCACCCGGCTCCCGCACAGCTAGCTTAGCCCCAGAAATAACAACATACAAATTGTATTCATTTAAACACTGCCTGGCCCATTATCTCTAGAGAGTTAGTTACTGGCTAACTCTCACATCTTGGTTAACCCATTTCTAATAATCTGTGTAGCATCACGAGGTGGTGGCTTACCGAAAAAGATTCAGCATGTCTGACCTGGTGGCTGGTTCCATGGCGTCTGCCTCATAGCCCTCTTCCCAGCATTCTGTTCTGTTTACTCAGCCTACCTAATTTTCTGTCCTATCAAAGGGCCAAGGCAGTCTCTTTATTGACCAATGAAAATAACACAATAGACAGATAACCCTCCTCTATCATTTCCCCTTTTTCTGTTTAAACAAAAAAGAAAGACTTTCATTTTAACATAGTAAAATTACATATAACAAAACAGTTATCAAGCAAGAATTACAGTCACAATATTTATAACTATATCTTTATCATAATAATGGAAAACTATAACTATGACTATCCATTCTTCAACTCCATCAAAGACTCCAGAAGGATATAATATTACCTAAGTAAACAAGAAGTAAGCAACTTCCAAAACTCTAGAAATGAGAGAGACATCTCGCTGCCTGGACATTCACCCAAAGTTCCTCTGTATCGTTGGGGCACCCATCTTCGGCCTTCAGGCCCATAATATCCAGCAGACATTTCCATGAAGCAGGAAATTTCAAAGGCAGTTCAGTCACTATCTGCTGTGTCCTGCAGAATGTCTCTCAGACTCTTTCATGAATCAGGAACCCCGAAAGATCATGTCACCTTTAGGCAAGTTCAGCAGTCCTCTCTCTGCGGGTTCTCTGTGTCCAGTTTATATAACAGTCCAGGCAAGAGCAGTTTCTTGCCCAAATGGCTAACCAACTCCATAAGGAGCCTCTTCGATGCCCATCTTCCTCTTGAAGTAGATTGGTGCTGCTAGGAGCAGACGTGTCTCATTGTCATGAAAAGTCCTAAGTCATTAAATGCCATGTTCTTTGAAAGATATGAATGTCTATCTGAAATATATCTATGCACTTCTAGAAAATCAGACTAACATTACTACAAGCTTGACTATTATCGATGATTATTCATTAACAACCTATATTTTTAATTATACATTGCATTTTTAAATGAACTACACAATCAAAATCAGAAATATATACACATATAACAAAATTGACCTTAAATCCATACCAATGCAAATTATTCATATCTATATCATATCCCCCTTTAATTGTAAAAGAACATTTATAAGCAATATTTGGGAATATGGACATAGTTATTTCTTTCCAAACTTCTTCCTGCTGTATAGGGGTGCAGTTAATCAGGTCTTTCATGGTATAACCTGTATGCCAGGTTCATCTCAGTTGGCAGTTGAGTGAAGAAATTTTTTGAGGGTGTTCACAGAAACCTTTCAGGAGGATGTGGTCTATCATACCATATTGGGATAGAAGCAATCCACAGGGTCTCATCCTCTGTGAAAACAAAAGAAGAACCTCCTTTCCAAAGTATCATATCCTTAGATCCAAATTCAGAAGTCAAGGTATTTTCAACATATCTATCTTGGATTAGTTCAGCAGCATTTATAAGCAAATATCTTTTAGCAGCTGTTGCTCCTTCCTCAGCATTCAAACAATTCAAAGAGAGCATAATAGCATACAGTATCAAGATTCTCTGTGTATTTTCCATCTTTATGCAGCTTTATTTTTAACCTCTATTTCTTTTATTTTTACTTTTACTTTTTGACACAGGTTCTCTGTATATCTTTGTCCTGGAATAACTCTGTAGACCAGGCTGTCCTTGAACTCACAGAGATCTGCCTGTCTCTGCCTCCAAGGCATTGGGATTAAAGGTGTGTGCTACCACATCTTGAAGTCACAGAAGTCAATCTACCTCTACCCCTTGAAGTCACAGAGGTCAATATGCCTCTACCTCCTGGGCATTGGGATTAAAGGTGTGTACCACCACACCTAACTACTCTCTTTTTACTTTAAGAACTTTAACTTTTATCCTGCATTTATTTGTAACACACTATAAACCATTTAGAGGTTTTCTTCGTCTTTGAATCTCTCTTAACTGTATATCTCTCCTTTTTTCTGACCACATGAGCCTAAAACTGTGGCTTTGACGGCTGGATCTAGGCCATTTCTTAGCTTTCCAGCCTCATGGCAGAGGTACTGCTGAAGCCATTTTTATTGCCACAACTCTGTGGCATTTCAAGGTCCCTGCTAGCAAGCAAGCTGCAGCATTCTGCTCACAGACCACACTCAGTCGGACTGCCTGCCTGAAAGAGTCAGAGTTTGCCCTGGCATTTCAGACAGCCCAGAAAGCCGGCATTTTAAAACAGTGCAGCTTTTTTCCTGCTATGGCTGAAAACCCGAAAAGCATGCATTCAGCTTTTCATCAACACCGTTTAAGTGCTTCACGGCAGGACCTCTTAAAAGAGCTGCAAGGTTTTGCAGCTAAAGCTGAGTCAGGAAGCCTCTCTTAGATGAGAGCATTTGCTTGCCTCTAGCAAGCAGAGCAGACCTGAGAAATTGCTGCTACCAAGAAACCATGCTTTACTCTATTCTTTCCCAAACTTTCTCAGGCTTTCTGTGGATTCAGTTATCCATGTGGGCGCCATCTGTAGTGAGGAGCTGTGGGCAGGCCTGCTTTTCATCCCACCCGGATCCTGCACAGCTAGCTTAGCCCCAGAAATAACAACATACAAATTGTATTCATTTAAACACTGCCTGGCCCATTATCTCTAGAGAGTTAGTTACTGGCTAACTCTCACATCTTGGTTAACCCATTTCTAATAATCTGTGTAGCATCACGAGGTGGTGGCTTACCGAAAAAGATTCAGCATGTCTGACCTGGTGGCTGGTTCCATGGCGTCTGCCTCATAGCCCTCTTCCCAGCATTCTGTTCTGTTTACTCCGCCTACCTAATTTTCTGTCCTATCAAAGGGCCAAGGCAGTCTCTTTATTGACCAATGAAAATAACACAATAGACAGATAACCCTCCTCCATCATTCTTGTTGTTTGAATGAGATTGGAGCACGTACCCTGATGTCCCTGAGAATGAAATATTTGAAATCCTTGCATATCCTTCCCTCTGTGTACACTCTCTCTGTTGCTATCTTGCAAGGGAGATGCACAATTAATGCTAAATGTGTGCCGTCCTCCTGGAGCTCTTTGCACCATAGACAGATCTAAACCAGCTATTATGGTAGGAAAAGGCTTACTCTTCTAATAAGAGGAGATTTGCAGAGTGTCTAGTTTCTTTGAAAGTGATGCTATCAACTCGTTCAAGTCTTTTAGATCCTTCTGGATCTTCCCAGCAGGTCTTTGCCTCTCAGTACTCCAGGTCATAAGGGAGGGAGGTGTAAACTCATCATTATGGTATTTAACGCTTCTGTATGAGTCGTGAGGCTCAGGCAGATCACAATCACACAGTCCTGTACATGCTTCCTCATCTAGCAGCTCCTCCAGCAGCTTGTAGGGCTCTGTTTCACTTCTAACTGTTTCAGGTGGAAGTATCTCCTGCCATTTGGGGCATAAATTCAAACTTTTCTATACTGGTATACTATTTGCCTTTTAATAAATAAAACCTACCTGAAGATCACAGGGCAATGCAACCATACTAGTCAGCCATACAGACCAGGAAGTGGTGGCGCACACCTTTAATCCCAGCATTTAGGAGATGGAGGTGGGTGGATCTCCGTGAGTTGAAGGCCACCATGGAGTACACAAGATTGAATCTGTCTAAAAGGGAAACAGAGCTCATGAAAAGGTGATCCCAGAACTTGGGATCCCACACCTTTAATCAAAACTAGGGAGGAAGAGACAGGATCAGTGAGACTGGGAAGAGAAAGGAATATAAGGTGGGAAGAGACAGGAACTCAGTAGAGTGTGAAGTCTGAGAATTCATGGAGACAGGATCTTACCCTTTCAGTCTGCAGATTTGGGAGAGATAAAAGGTCTGCCTAGCAGTTGGATGCTTTGCCTTTTTTATTTTTAGCTTGAACTCTAATATCTCTCTGTGGTTTTTTATTATTCCTGATACACCCTCCTGTATGAGTGTCCAGAAATGAAGAGTATCTCTACAGATGGTTTCAGGCCCATATTTGTAATAATGTTGTTAGATTTTTTTATCCCAATTCCTTTCCATGTTCCCATATCTAAGGTCCTGTACTTGGGAAACCAAGGGCACAGCTGCCATATAAATTTTAATATCCTGCCCTTGCTGCTGCTTCACTCGAGCCTCTTTGTCCTTTAAAGTATCTCTAAGCAAGTTCACATAAAGTTGATTATATTTTCCATGCCCCATATCTATAATTTTAATTTACATTTTTATGCTGATATTTTCACTGATTATCTACCTTTATTACCTATTTGAATGCTCGATTCCCACCTCTGCACCTGCAGTGTGATATTCATATGCAATGTTCATCATTTTCTCTACCTGGACCACTCACTGGCCACACATCTGGGTGCCGTCAGGGTTCAGCCTTGATGGGTTTATCTGTTCCAGGGTAGAGGCTTGTGGATTAGAAGTTATAGGTAGAAAAAAACAGAGACACAAAAGAAAAGGACAGAGACACAGAATAGAGTCAAGAGGGCAACCCATGAATACTGAATTTGCCTAAGTTTATGTTCCATATGCTTTATATACTCCAACCCCAATGCGGGGGGGGGGGGCAGGGGAAGAAGGCAAAAGACTACTTTACTATGATAGAAAGAAGAAACAGCAATTACCTCTTTAATACCTGAAACATCAAGTAACTACATCTTGAGTTAATTATTTCATCCTTTAGAGAAGACATGCAGTGACCACCCTCTAGGTGAAACATCCTGTAGGTTGCTACACCCTGGGTCAAGTATTCTGTTATAACCTTGAAGGAACAAGAATAGGCTTAAATTCCAACCTTTGGTCAAGTTAGAACAAATTCATTTCTGTGTGTTCTGACACTCCAGGTACCCTGGTTCTCTTTTGTGAGTCTGCAGTTCTTCACCAATGATACAGTCTTATTTGATGATGCCACCAAGACCAGTGAAATTCCTCCCAAGCTCTCAGCTGTGGTTATGTTTGTCTATGAGGTTTCTGACATAAAATTTGCAGGAAGATATACCAATATGGTCTCCTGATGCTCATGAAAACTAGCAGAACTGTGATTCTGCTTTTTCTGACACAGGAGCCCAGATCTCAAGGTCCCATTGTAATCAAAGCATTGTCATGGCTATTTTCAGTATGAGAGGTGCACTTAGAGCTCATCAGAGAGTCACAGATAGATAGGAGGTGTCTTAATGCTTTCTCCTGCTGCTGGCAGCTGGTGCCCAGTAGTTGGATTTCTGAGTGTTTGAAAGTTGAAAGCTGTCTGTTATGTGACTGAACCCATAAGCCCAAAAGGGCCAGCTTCAAGCCCCAGAATTTTCTTTAGAAAAGGTTTAATATTAGGATCTGCCCCTGGTGATTAGTCAACTTTTGGGCACCTGTTTCCCATGCTGGATTACCTCCCCCAGCCTTGGCAGAAAGGGAGGTGCTGTGTTCTGGCTCCATTTGAACTGCCATGCTTTTTTCTAGCCTATGCTAGGCCTGATCCTTTACCAATGGTGATGGAGGAGTTGATGGGGAGGAGGGTAGATGGGAGGTGGTGGGATGGAACTAGAAGAGATGAAGGAGGAGGAACAGTGGTCAGTATGTAAAATAAATGAAAAAATGTTATTTAAATAAAATAAAAAGAGAAAACGTTTTGTGTCCTTAACCAGTATGATGGGAAGTTGGGGGATGGAATATTCTAGAAGAGCATGAAGATTGAACTTCTCTGTAGTACCTGCCCAAGGGAAAACTAGGGCAGAAACTTCTCAAGGCAGGGGACTTTATAAACTGATGTGTTGTACCAAATAAGGAAGTCATCCCTGTCAGTCTTTTTTTTTCTTTTCTCTATGCTGGTTTCTCTTTCTGTAAAAGGTTAAAACTACTTTTCTTATACTAATCTGTTTAATTTATTACATAGTGACAGTCTTGTTTCCCACATTGGTCTCTGATTGACACTGAACTCAGAAAACTTTCCGTGGAGTTGGGGCTGAAGTGGGTTTTCAAGGTTGCTATTTTAAGGGGTAATATGGGGAAGAGAAGATGACCGTGAGTGGGTAGGAGTAAGACACCTGCTGGGTGTGTGTGACAGGTTCCTTACCAGAATCTCTTTGTTTGAAGGTGTTCAGTGTGAATTTATCTGGTGTAGTCTTGGAGTACTTGGGTCATCCTGGGGTTCCATGATACTTTCCTGTTCAGTCTTCAACTCATCTTCAGTGATTAGTGGATGGATGTAAAGGTCCTGTCAGGCTCCAGGAGAAGTCCTAGAGTGGTTGGCTCTCATATGGTATATTAGAAAAGTTATTTAGAACTCCAAATGGACACAACCATGCATATTGCAATCAGGATGTCAAATGTTCAAAGTAAAGAGTGAAGTCTAAAAGACAAAAGGGCAGGGTCGAGTGGAACACAGAAGACCCTGCAGCAGAAGCTGAAGGTGCCCTGCACTCCCCTCCGGCCAGCTGGCAGGCAGACACTCACCCCTCTGGGTGGATAGCCTTAGTGCAGGAGCAAGAACTGTTCCTGGGCCAAGAACCTTGCAGACAATAGGGCGCTATCTCTTGTATTCTGTTGGCTATTCTTGTCTCTGTAGTCCCTGTTCGTTTACCAAGATTTTCCATAAAATCTTCTGGCACAGGATCAGGGCCACTTGATGGCCAGGGACCTCACAGACAAAAGGATGCACTTGCTGGGTGCAGGCTCAATGGGACAAAGAAACTCCTTCCGCAGTTGCCCTCACCGCTTTGTTTCCAGACCCCCAGCCCTGAAGCAGGCTGAACTGGGGGATCCTATGTCCCCACAGAAGGAAAGAAAATCAAAGACAACCACAAACAATTTTTTATTAATATAGATGTACAAATTCTAATAAAATGCTTGTCTTTAATCCCAGTATTTAGGAGCAGAGGCAAGTTGATCTCTGAGTTTGAGTCTTGCATGGTCTACAAGGTAAGTTCCAAGACAGTCATGGCTACACAGAGAAACCTCATTTTAAAAAAGAAAAACAAAGCAAAAATCAAAATGTTTTAATAAATTAAAAAAGATTACACATTCATATCAACTGGATCTTCAGCCTAGTAAAGCAAGATTTTTTTTCAACACATGCAAATCAATTAATGCAATAAAAACACCATAAGTACAAACTGAAGGAGTAAAATCATATAATTCTTTCAATGGATTATTAAATGACGTAAGACAAAATTCACCATGCCATCATGGTGAAATTTCTAGAAATTTTTTGAATAGATCAAGCATATATCAAAATAATAACGGCTTGGTCCAAAACTCTTGTAGGCAACACATATTAAATGGTTACTTACCAAAATATTTCTTCTAAAATCAGAAATGAGACAAGACAAGGAAGTCTCCATCCCATCTCTCTTTCAGTATAGCTCTCAAAGTCTCACTGCTGACACATAGTCAAGAAAACACACTAAAGGACTAACAATAGGAAAGAAGAGTTCAAACTATCCCTACTTGAATATGACATAATTCTTTACTGAAAATGCCCTGATGAATCCAGGATAAGACTCTTGGACCTAATAAACGCTCAAAGTAAAGTGGAGTATAAATTAGTATAAAGAATAGTCTCCATTTGTAATAGTAGCCTACTCTTCAGAAAAAGAAAACAGGAAAAGTATTTCATCCAAAATGACTCACTCAAAATTGTTTAGGGATATACCTAATCAGAGACATCTCACAAGGTGCTGGTGTGTGCATTACAGTCATTGAAATTCAGAATTCCTATTATAATATTTTATAGTCTTATTTACATATAGTATCTTCAAAGCTCAGCTTCATCAAATAGAAAGAAAAAATGGTGTTTGACAAAGCATTGAGATCAACAGGAATGATTGGGAAAAGTAAAAACAAGTTACTGAGTTAAGAATTGGCCCTTAAGAGTTATATGTTTTATCTGTAATCCATAGCACACATAGGTAATAATAACAATATATATCTCTAAATTGAGAACGTGCCTTTTTTAAATATCGCCAATAGCATAACAAACACATGCTGACTGCATTAAATCATTCGATGACTATTTCTGCAGTGTCATACTTCAAAAATCAAGGAAAAGATCTATTTTGTAAGTATAATAAAAATATAAGTTAAGTGTAACAGAGAGATGGCTCCAGTTAAGAAACGCTAATCAAAGCTGCTTCCAGATACTCCCATTAGCTGCTAATGACTTCCTGCAACATTAGCGCCAGGAAATCTGAATCTCTTTTCTGATGTCTTGGGGCTGCTGCTCACATATAGAACACATAAGCAAACACACACATGTACAAATTGATAAATAAAAATAAAGCATCAAAACACAATGTAGACATAAGCAAACACACACATACACAAATTGATAAATAAAAATAAAGTATACAAAACACTATATAGACATAAAAGGTAAAACATTTATTAGAAATTATATAAGCAGAAGAATACTACTCCTAATAAATATGCCAGTACCAAATGCAAGATAGTTCTTTAAAAGTTCTTTCCAGGAGACCTCAGCATTTCCCCAAACAGCAGCTATTGTCATCTTCTTTGTTGCCCAGCAGAACTAGATCACCACACAGTATTGCTAAAGACATTGCATTTCTTTGATGTAAGACAGACATAAGTCAAGATGGAAGGGAATTGAAAGCCTCCTCCTACTTGTACAGCTTTCATCAAGGTAATAGGAATAATGCTGTGTAGGCTGTGGTGGAGAAAAGGCATCGGTGGTCTTACCCAGCTGTGAACCCTTCCAGCATCAGTACTAACCAACAAGGCAGCATGAGCCCACTGCTGTAGCTGTGACAAGGCTTTTACACAGGCAACCAAGCTAACTCTGATTGGATCTGAAGTCTATTCCAAAGGAGGAAATCCATGTCTGGTCCTATAACCTCTGTCAAAAACCCATGGCTAAGGAGGTCACAGACTCTAAAAGTGTGATTCCTTTAAGATCCCTAAAGGGATCTATTATTGTTTTTTAATGAAACCAAGATGTCACTCATTTGCTCTCTAAACATACATGTTTGTAGCCACAGAGAAACAGTATGCTCAGACACAAGTCAGGCTAGACTGTTAATTGATTGGTCAGAATCCAGTGACTCTTGTTTGCTTAGGACACTAGAAAAAAGAATGGTGTGTCCTCAGCCCTCCAATGTCTGCCATCACTCTAGAACTCATAGACTATAGTGTAAGAGCTGGAAGATATGGAGAAGGGCTGCAAAATGCTGTTTCCTGGTCATAACAAAATTATTGCCATCACTCATTCAACAACGGCTGCGGTTGCTTATACTGGACCCGTGCAGGGACAGCTCTATGAGTGATGACTCTTGGATAATGGAGGGGATCATGAGATCCTACTGCCTCCCTCATTAATTAATGAATTCTGATAGATTCTGAATGAACAGAGTAATATATTCAGGTGTACCCTTTCTGGAGGACCCACTAGGATCCACTTATCTTAATCCCATGGTTATATAGACAACCCTTGTTAAATTTAATGGGTCCAAAACAAATCAAAATGAAATGAACATGTGCAAGGTCTTGAGGAAGAAAGGAGGTTGTGTGACAGGGACATGAGAAAGGTGAGAGATGTATGAGTCATTTACATGTATGAAAACTTCAGAACCCAAAATTAATTAATAAAAACTAACAAATAAGTAAGCAACTAAAACATTTTTTTTCTTTTCAAAGTATTTCAGAGACCCTCTTTTAAGCCAAACTCTCTCATCAGGATCCTTTTCTAACTAGAAAGTGTGGAGTTTACACTGGAAAGTCCACTCAATGTGTCAGTGAACACATCCAAGAAGCAGTTCACCCTGAAGCTGAGCTCTGTTGCTACTAAAGGCACAGTCTTGTGTTACTGTGCAGCAGACACAGTGAGCAGGTTCTCTGTCTGCTCAGCAACAACCTCAATTGAGGATGCTCATGACCTGCAGGGGATGCTGTTGGTCCACGTTTCACCAGGAATGAACATGTAGTTGGTAAGAGAAACATCTGGAGAGTGGGGGAGTCCCCTGAGGCTCTAAGGTTTCCTACCCTAACCTCAAATAACTGCAGAGACCATGTACAACATGTGATGTACTACTGTGTGTAACATATGACTATACTCTAAACTTAGTACAGTAAAAATTCTTTCTTAAGCAATATTGTACATATATTTTATTCCTTACATATGAACCTATTGGATGGACAAAATCAATGGCATTTACATAAAGTATAATAGAAATTTTCAAACATGAGGTATCAAACACCTGATCATCATCAGCTGCACCAGAATCAGTAGCAGCATCTGTAATTATATCTGTAACTACTTTTCTCTGGCAGGTGGGGTTTTCTCAGCTGGAATATATGATTGTGACCTGGATTTCAGGCCTTGATGTTCCATCCACAGTGTTGAGCCCATGCAATTCTGCTAAGAAAGTGTAGGAGACCTAGTATCAAGACATTGTCCACTGCCCCGTGAATCCCTCAGCTCAGAAGAAGGAGAGAATAAGATGGGCATAATTGCATACTCTGAACTTTGTCATAGGTTTTCATCATTTATTTTTCTGTGAATGTTTTCCCTAAAATGAAAGATTTTGATCAAAATAGTAATTGTATGGTTTTTGTAACTTGGGAAAAGAGAAGAAAGTCAATTAATTACAGAAGTCCCTTTGCATGTCTAGGATCCTGAAAGTGGAGAAGTGATGTCCTCACAAATAAACCACAAGATAATCCCATTCATGAATTTATTCAATGTACTGAATACTCTGACTGATTTTTCCATGTAACTTATTCTTTGTGGGAAGCAGAAATGGATTTCCCTGAGGGCTTCTGTGCCTTTTATCACAGACTGGCGCTTCCTGAATCTTAAACTTAAGTCCACCAGCAGGTGGGGAGGGCATGCAAATCTCTGCCTGCCCCACCCAACCCTGGGGTGAAAAGCCAAAGTGGGGTCTGGGTACACTCGCTGGTGTGCAGTCATGGACAGGCTTATGTCCTCATTCCTGCTGCTGATTGTCCCTGCATGTGAGTGCCAAGTCTCCCTAAGGAATGAACTTCCATATCCTCGCCCTGTTCCAACATAACTTTATCCCTTTTCTCCACAGATGTCCTTTCCCAGGTTATCCTGAAGAATTCTGGTCCTGGGCTGTTGCAGTCCTCCCAGATTCTCAGTCTGACCTGCACATTGTCTGGGTTTTCACTGAGCACTTCTGGCATGGGTGTGGGCTGGATCTGTCAGTCCTCAGAGAAGGGTTTGGAATGGCTGGCAGAAATTTGGTGGAATGACGAGAAGTATTACAACCCATCCCTGAAGAGCCAGCTCACAATCTCCAAGGACACCTCCAACAAGCAGGTATTCCTCAAGATCACCAGTGTTGACACTGCAGATACTGCCACATACTACTGTGCTCGGAGAACACAACAGAGCACAGAGACACAGCCTCGGCTGACAGCTGTACAATACTTCAAATTGTTCTCATCTCTGCTCCTTCCTCAGCAGGGCAGAAGCCTCGTGGGTGGGTCAGAACTTCCCTGCTAGCCTCTGAGGTTTCCTCTTCATTTTGAGCTTCAGAGCCTGGGTTTCCTGTCATATACCCTAGGTTTCTGTTAAGATGTTCAGAAATGAGGGTCTGTCTGTGTTTGGTTTTATTAAGATAAAGGGTGCCTGGTCCCTAAACCAGGTGGTTCAGAGCTGTGGTTCCTTTATCTGTAAGTCTCAATTCCCACAACAGGTTTCAGGTTATTGTGATTTCCACCTTCAGAAAACAATGGACTTCGAGAAGATAGGTTTTAGTGGATAAGCATACTCAAATGGAGTCATTGGCCAAAGAGGTCCCAGGAAATCTTGCAAATATCTCTGGCTATTACTAAGACTCCTGCCCCCACAAGCAGATGGCAGCACCCTATCATTGATGACACTACTTAAGTATTTCAGTGATCACAGAGAAGTTGAGCCCAAGTAGAAACTTAATCCCTACTGATAACATTCACAGTGTTGCATGCACTTAGCAAGCTTTCAGAGAACAAAGGTGCTTCTTCTTGAAATTGATTGGAAGTAACAGAGAACCACAAATGAACACTGTGTACAGAGAGATTCGTGAACTCAGCCCTAAAAGGAGGATCTTCATCAAACCTTTGTCTCCGGACTGATGGACCAAAGTAGAGGAGGAGGTGGAAAGATTGCAAGAGCCAGAGGTGATGGATGTCTCCAAAGAAACGATCTCCTCTGGACTCAATCGGACTGATGCACATATAAACTCAGGGAGACTGCGAAGGAAGCACAGGGCTTGCATAGGATTAATCTAGATTAGGTCCCAGAGATGAGAGAGGGAACTGGACATGGGCTGCTACCCCTAACCAAGAAACTATCAGCAATAGGCACCCAGTGGCAAAATTAGTATTTTGAATGGATCTCGCTGACTATATGAAGACACGTGAAGGTAGGCTCTATGTCCAGGAGCTGGATAAACGAAACTAGCAAAATGCTATTTTTGTCAAGTGTTTGTGTCATTCTCAAATAGCTTTGTTCAGTAAGTTTTTTGTCTTATTCTACATTTGTTTCCAAATATGTTTTCTTCTCTCCCTCCCTCCCTCTCTCTCTCTTTCTCTCTCTCTCTCTCTCTCTCTCTCTCTCTCTCTCTCTCTCTGTGTGTGTGTGTGTTTCTGTGTGCTTCTGTGTGTGTGTGTGAAAGAGAGACACACACAGAGAAAAAGACATCGAGTCAAAAAGATATTGTTCACTGTTTCTTTTAATTTTTCTTTTGTGTTTTGTAAAGATTGAAAGAAGGAAAA